>NC_090058.1:5865467-6465467 GCF_038355195.1 Osmerus mordax | reverse complement strand
GACACTGAAAAAGGCTTTTGAACACTCAGTCAGGAGATATGGCAGTAACTCTGGAGAATTCCTCCAAGTTTCAGGTCAGTTAGGTCCATGTCAAGGCAGTAAAGGAGAAGTAAGTTGAGGATCAGGCAATAATAGTTGAAATACTTATACCACTTATGGCTTATAATTATGGCTTTTGGGGCCGTTGGCAACGTATGTTTGAATATTATGGTTTTTTTTCCAGCGAGGGGTTTTAATTGTTTTGTATTTCAGATTCTGAAGGCTTATTTCAGTGCATAATGTCTTAATATCATTATTATCCTTCTCTTACATTTTCTATAGGAATCCATGTAGAATTTGACCTCTCACGACCATCTGGGGACCGAGTGACATCCCTGAGCCTGCGATGTACCCAGTGTCGAGTGCCCATGTACGAGCCCCTGGACCTAAACAGAGACTACAAGCTGGTGATGCCCTCCTACATTGTAGACGGAGGGGACGGCTTCTCCATGATCAAGGAGGAGAAACTGAAACATGACACAGGTGAGTTTAGTGTCTGACACGAAGGGACTTGTCCTACAAAGTGTAAAGTCTGCAGTTTGCTGTGTTTACCGCATACAAAAACAAAGTGAAGCATTTTCTTTTAACTGTCGGGCTGTATCAGACCCCGCACATCGCGAAGGTTAAAAGAAAATACTTTTTATTTATTTTTGTATTGGGTAAACACAACGATGGTTCATTGTGAATCTTTGGGTAATGTGACCCGAAGGCAGCACAAGGGTTAATCTAACTGGCCTCATTCCATAAATAAACAGTTTAACGTATTAAGCTAATTATTGCATTCCAAAAACTCATTGTCTCCTCTAAATATCTCCTGACAATGCAAAAACTAAGTTTGAGGTGAAAATGTATCTGAGAATGTGATAATCAGTTTCCTAGTACATTTTTTCTTTGTGAAAGGAAGCCAGTCAGACTAAGGAGACGGCTTAGCAATTTAGGATGGAAGAGGGCATGTGGAAATATTTACATCATGTGTCAGTTTATGTCCAGATGTTTTACATTAAAAGGTGCCACGTTTTAGACTCATGAGGTACAGGCTCAGACCTCTCCAGCACAGCCAGATGTTTTCAAACAGAGTGATAATGAAATACAACTGAGTCTCATTACCTTATCTATGCATAACCAAGAACCAATGTGGACAGTAAATAGTGTGCACTGGATGTAATGTCTGACTCTCAAGTTGACCAGAGCGTGGAGAGAAAGTGCCTGTTTCCAGATAAGAGCAGGCCTCATGGACACATGAGCGGCAGAGTCAGAGAGAAAGAGCTGACTGATTATTTATTCATCAAGTATGTCTGCCCTGGTAGGTGACATGGACATCAGTGTTTTCTCCAAATACCTGTCGGAGATGAAACGAGTTTACCCCACGGTCGAGGGACGCATTCGGGTCCAAAACTCTGTCTTGTCTGCCACTGCCAACCACTGCCTGGTCCTGGTTCTACTGGGCCTTCTGTCGTCCTCGTCCACAATCGTCTGAGACATTCATCTTTCTACAACAGTATTGGAAAAGGATAGCCACTTTAATTAATGATAATAGCACATTGGGGCATTACAGTAAACAAATATATGTGCCGACTAAACCTGTGTCACTTACTAAATAACAAATACTGTTTGATGTTGAGAATGCTTTTAATATGCTGTTGTATAAATGTTTTTGTGACGTCTGGATTAGATCCTAATAACCATAAACTATGGTTATCAAACCATTGTTGTACTGGGTTTGAATGCCCTCTCTTCCACTTTCATATGATGCCAGTAAGGATTTAAGGGATGTGATATGATCATTACCAAGTGCAGAATTGTAAATCCACCTTGATTTATTTGTATTTGCCAACTGTACTGTCACTTTTATACAGACCTTTCTACAATTGTCTTTTATTTTAGTTGTGTCATGTTCATTGAAAGGCATCTAAAATGTTTTAGTAGTCCGTGCACAATCATATCAATTTTAGCCTGGAAGTTCACTTGTTTTGTTGTGAGGAATTCAAAAAATACCTGACAATTTCATCACAGAATCGATTTTTGATTCACACTGCTTCCTTGTTGTGGACAGGTTGTGCCTGTGCACTTCCCCTTCCCGACAGTTCAACTTTTCTCTTAACGTAAATCATCACAAGGCATTCTAAAAGGATCCAAGGTATGTACCCCTCCTCCACTCATGTTTCAGGAAGCAAGTGTCTAATTACAGGCCTCAGAACAACATGCCAATGAAAATCACATGGACTGCAAGGCTGACAGAAGCAATCCGCTTCCTTTTTACATGCAAACAGTGTTCCTCCTACATACTACAAGTCAATCTTTCCTGTTACTGTAAGATTTCTTTCATCAAAACATAGGGCTTTTATATTAAAGATTTTATTTGCTTAAATACATGAAAACTGAGTTACATCCTTCATTTCCTGCCCTTTTCTCACAGTTGCCACTTAGGTATAAAAGGAAAGGTTATGGACAGTTAATAGTAAGAATGCTCGCTGAAGGGGCAGTGGCCATAGACAAAGATCAGTGAAGTACAGATATACACATCTCCAGTTTGTCCGACACATATAAAGTCTAGTTGTGGAACAAAACAATAAATACATTCTCAATTGAAAGATACTCTCAGTCCAAGACTAGGCTGTATCCAGGAAATCAGATCATATACATCACACATGCAGAAAGGCAGGAAGCAGAAAGTGGTGATAGGTGTTCCTCTTGCTACATCCAGGGAGCCATGAGAGATGCCTCCTTCTGGGCCTGCTAGTAGAAACACCCACAAGGCAAAGGTTAACACACCAGAGGAAGTACATGAAACCAGAAATGATTAGATCTAATCAACGGCTGATAAAAAAATAAATAAACAGGAAAACAGGAATTTTCCTTCCTTCTGCTTCGGAAATACCAAGTGATTAAAGGACTACGGTTGCTTTCCCTGACATCTTGAACTTAAGTACTTTAAGTAAAAAGAGCCAAATCCTACTATGTTTTTACACTTTATCTAGGGCACCAGCCACGGATATATACATATAAACTATTTCAACTTCAGAACTATTTACCTTGTTTAGTTCAGGGAAGAGCTCCTGGATGGCAATATCCAACAGCACATAAGTCAGCTGTGGAATGAACAGAGCAGAGGATGAACAGCATGTGGACGCATTTCCTGTATATGCTAAGCAAGATTATAATGTGTCTGTGTTTATACAGCGGTACAAACAGCATAAGACAAACAGTATTACAAATCTGTAAAAAAAATCTATTTTAGGCACAAAAAATACATGCATTCTGTGGTGTGGATTTATTGTCGTCCGTCTCCATAAATCAGAGCACCTCAGGACACTGTTTCTCTGTCAAACTTGCTTTATGTGTTTGTAGGAAAGAGAAGGAGAGAAGACATTGCAAGGACAGATGAGATGTTTATGCACTTCAGTACCTGCTTGTTGAGGACGGGTTGTTGCAGTCCATCAAAAAGCAGACGGACTCCTTCATACTTGGCCTCTTCCCCAATACATTTACCCAGGAACTCTAAAAAAAATTTTGACTGTCAGTTTACCACCTACTTATACACAGGGATAGTTTTCTTTTGGTCACTATTTGTTTACAGACACCATTTTGCTTTCTGGGAAGAGTATGAAGCAAACAACATGAACTAGGTCATGGTGACAAACCATTCCCTTCTACAAATCATGGAATTAACTATGCCTCTTTAAAAACACAACTTTTGTTCAGCCCACAATGTAGATTCCATTTATTACAGCACATTTCTAAGGAAAACATTTTAGTATTCAAGAACAGGAAGCATTTTGCAATACTCACACTATACATGTGGTGCCAATGATCTCACCTGGGATGTATTTCATCATTTCCTCAAATGTCTTCTTGGCCCTCTTCTGCTTGTCTGGTAAGCAGCGTGGCTCACTGGTCTCACAGAACACTGCATCTAGTAAAACAACGCACATGGATATATTCACATCACGATGAAAGCCATATCATTCCATTGCGTGGCATGGCCAGGAGGAACTGGATGTATGGAAACCAACATGGTTCCATGTGGGATCTGACCAATAAGCCATATTGAGCTGTAAACGATTCTCTGAGAATCCCCACCCCATTGGCTACTTTTTATGGTCCCTGGTCAGAGGCCAGCAGGTGTGGCCTGTATGGTTCTGTTTGGGTCTGAGGATAGGTACCTCTGAGCAGTGTGATAAGCGAGACCAGCCGGTGTTCCTGGACCACCTGGTCCAGTTTGAGCTGCAGGTAGTGGTCTGTGTACGCCTCCAATGTGTTCTTGAATAGGATCTTCCCGCCCATCAGCAGGTGGTGTAGCCAATCAGGGATGTGGAACACCACTCGGCCTGTCAATCAAGGAGGCATAAGAGAGAGCGTGGTGGCACTGTACTGTAAATGTAATGTAATACGGCTGATGGTGATGGTTATATATGTGAGAGTGTTTATGAGTTCAAATTGATTGGGGAGACCACACTTACCAACATACATTAAGTAGTCATACACTCCTTCCACAGTGATCATCTCCATAAAGTAGTTCTGATTGTGCCTCTTCTCTGCTGTCTCCGATCGGTTGGCATTATTCTTGAAAACCTCATTAAACAGCTATAAAACAGAAGAAAATAACTTATTGACTGGATGCAATGAAAAAAAATCCTATTATCTACAAATCTACACTACTAACAGAAATGTTACATTTGATTCACATTCATACTGCCAAACAGCGTCAAGCTGGTTGAGAATGTTTGTAGATGAATAAAAATAAGACTATTTATATAGCACATTTCATACAAGAATTGCAGCTCGATGTGCTTTACATAAAATCAATAAAAACAATAATACAAGTGATAAAAGTAATACAAATAAATGTAAAATTAAAATCTAACTCAACAAAATACAAGCCGCAGTCTTTGCAGTTTCCAAAACATCTAACTAGCCACAATCTATCTGCGGTCTCTCGAGTCCGTCTTAGACGGAATAATGCCAGTGTGGATTTGACCAACCTTCTTATCGTTCTCTGACGTGGGGCTCAGGATGGTCAGCTCCGGCCGGCTGGGTTTGGGTTTGGGAGACTCACAGGAGTTAAAGAAGGACTGCAGGAATGGCTCTAGATGTTGTCCTTTCTGAGGAGTGAAGAAGCACAGAGGGGTTATGAAACATGATTTCCATAAACATTTCGTGACATTCACTCAAACACAGGGTCGTTTCTGTGTATTCTCTCAGTCTCCCTTCAAGCTAAGATAAGACTGCCCAACTTACTTCTTTAATGAGTTTGCTGGGAACAGATTTAATAATCTTTCCTGAAATACAAAAGCAAAAGCATTCCATGATGTTCTTATAGTGCTTCAAGGTTACATTGTAGCCTTATTTTAGATTTTTTTTGTATGGCACTTTGGTTAGCACTGTTATTTTTAAATGTGCTTTATGAATAAATGTGTTCTATTGATAATGGCCGGGTTTCCCAGATTCGTTAAGAAGTTCTTAACGCCAAGAGCTTCTTAGGAGCGTTCTGAGAGCGTTCTAGAGCGTTCTTAGAACGCTCCTAAGAAGCTCTTAGCGTTAAGAGCTTCTTAACGAATCTGGGAAACCCGGCCAATAACAGTTGTTCTATGTTATAGATCTGAAACTATATTCCACTGTCCTGGGATCAAAGGTCACCATTTGCCTAAAATACATATGTTTGTATTTTAAACCCACTGTTAAATTTGTAGTCAGGTACTACTTGTTTTTTGTTTTTGTTTTTTTATACATGTACTCAGGTCCTACCTAGATTAACATCAGGGAGCATCTTATCCAGGAACTGGGACTCCATACTATGTGGAGACAGGAAGTCAGCCAGAAGTTGACTGTTACTCAGTTCAGGGTGCTGGAGAAGTTTCTGTAAGATGGAGAGAAACATGACACCCCTCTTCCTCTTGTTAGCTGTGACTAGCAGCTCTATAGCTCGTCGGTCGGTCCAAAATTGCATGGGTGTACGTAGTTGGAGCTATTGCAAATATTCTCTGGTATTTATAGTACTTCACATGACATATATATTTCTGTGTAACTGGCCTAGTTACAATATATATTTTTGTATAGATCTTAACTAGCTTGTGGTCATGTTGTACCAATTCTATTTTTGTTACCTGAAGATACTCCTGGAAGTCTTGACGTTTGGATGTCAGAAATTCATAATTCTTTGGCCCAATGATTCTTTTGGAAGGTAGCTGTGCATCAGGAAAGGATCCTATGGGGGAGTACAAACCACAACCGTGGATATAAATCCTCTTCTAAATAAATTATACATATAAATGGTGAGGGTTCTCATAATAATGAGAATGAATGACTAATAAGCCAAATGAAAATACATGTTAACCATAGATAAACTGTGATTCTATGAGTTTGTTGTATGAACTGGTCCAAGGAGGAATCCTATTATACCAAGAAGCAAAAACTACCTACCATGAAACTCAGTCAGTTTGGATTCCAGGACATAAAATTCCAGGTATCTCCTGTAGACAGACCAGTGTTCTGTCTCGTGGCCCACTGAAAAACACAAACGAGATAGATTACATTACATTGAAACCGTTTTTTGTGTGTGTTAATTTTATTTGATCATAAATTGTGGATATAAGTCAGCGTAGCAGATAGCCCTGCCATTTACAGCGAGATCTGGTCTTTCTCTCATCAGACTTAAGTCTCTCTCTCATCAGACTTAAGTCTCTCTCTCAGTCACACACAGTCTCACATTCTCCAACACTCACACTCACTCTCTCTCTCTCAAACTCACAGTCCCTCACCTGCCTTCCTGTCATTGCGCTCCACATCAATGCAAAAAACAGGGATTCTCTCCCTCTTGACCTCGTCATCAAACAGGTCTATATAGGGGATGGTAATACTCCATGCGGCCAGGTTACGGGGGGTGCTAGGCGTGCTGACCGCTTCCATAGGAGAGTCATCTTCCAGAACCATCATGGCCTCCTCTACCTGAAGAACAGAAGAGAGCTTAATGATGTGAGGACAACAGAATGTCAGTGAAATCTGAGTTAAATCAAACGGGAAGCATTGGAGCAACACAAGAAGTCTGCTATAATACAGGAAGTGCAATACCAGATTTATCTGCAAACACTAATACAGCTAGCCTGGTTACTGGAGCATCTAGTGCGTTAGCTAATGGAAATGCTAGAGAAGGAGAAAACAAACACATACTGAGGTTTAGATCTGGAACAATGCTGTTGAAGAATGAAGAAACACTGTCAAACTTCGGTTCTGTTCAAGTAAACAGGTGCATACATCTTTTTTTGAGTCTGCATTGTCTGTTCTTTTTCTGTTTTTTTTTTCAACTTATATTTAATCAAAACAGATTTAGTGACTGAGACATTCAGGATATGTATTCTGATATCCATCTTGAAATCTAGAAGAATTTCCAGTTACAAGAAATAACCTGATCAATGTAGAACAGTTATAAACAGAACGTTTCAATGCAATCATGTTAACCTCATATTCACAGATGATCCTAGCCTCTTGTCCAGTCCAACCTATAAAATCAGCCCCAAAATATCTGATACCTAGAGTAAAAGTTGTCAATATAATGTCTGTAACATCCTCAATTAAACACACTAAAAATCTATCCATTCCCATGTGTCCCTATAGTTATCATATCTTTCCTGCTGCACTGCCCCTATGTGGTGGCTACTGGTATCAACCTGGCCCAGATCCACTGTTTCAGCTTGAAAACTTAAATAAATCTTTCCCTCAACCATTCCTTGAGGTCATTTATGATCAAACATATCGAGATGGATGAAACCATATGCTCCTACACAGCTGTTTCCAAACCAGTCGCATCAGATTAGTTTGGATCTCATTTAAACGTCATATCAGATTAGTGGTTTACCCAAGGGAGGAAGGACAGACAGGACTGAAACATTTTCCAGAGTGTTCAGACGGGTGCCCTTGTTCCTATCCCCTTCAAACGTCTGATGTGAACCTGCTCGTTCCTGTTGCTGACTCACCATGTCATCCTCTCCCTCTGCAAGCCCGTGTGACGGCAACATGGCCCCTTCCATGGTGGTGCTCTTAAACACACCCTTGATCTTGCTGCCGATGCGGCTGATCCCAAACGTCTCGCCCCTCTTGGATGTGTTCCTGCACGTGACAGGAGGGCAGGGGTCAGAGTGCGAGTGGCACCAGGGTCAGCATGCATGCCCTCAACACAGCGCATGCAGCGAAGCGGAGGGACCGGAGAGGGAGGGGTCACAGGGAAGATCGAGGGGTTAGGAGGTCTAGGCGGAGAAGCTGGTAGGGGGTAGCCATCTTAACAGACCAAAGCAGCACGTCATTTCAAAGCCATCTCACAAACAAACGCCTGTGGTTTCTGGTTAAGGACTTGCAGGACAAACTGCTAAACCAATGAGTGGGAGCAGTTAAGAGCTGAGCACAATCACACGGTTCGATAAAATGATTGCGATGTTCGAACAGCAGCAAAAAAAAAATACAATCAAACCAAAATGCATAACCAATATAACGTATTTTAAATACTCTCCATGCGGGGAAAATATTTGTTTGGATCTACTGGTGCATTATACTGTTTGAAAACACAGTACACGTAACACTAAATCCTCTATAACGTTCATACTTTTGGAGCAGACTCAGTCAATCCACATTGAAGACAGGTGACAAAAGAGGGGGGTCCCATGCAGAGGTGAACAGGAGTCGGGTGATCAAGGGGTGTTGATTGGGATGAGGTTGGGAGAGGGACGACAACATCAAATGGGCTGGACATGGACCCTGGACACTTACTTGGGCGAGGCATGTCGAGGAGTAAGATAGCCAGGTGGGAGGGGGACAGAGGACTGGGCATGGAAGGGGTTAACAGATGCAGGTGAAGAGGAGCCGGTGGAGAGTGAGGACGGAGATTCGGGCCCCCAGAAACAGTCCCACTCCCAGAAACTAGACAGGCCCAGGGACAGGAAAAGTCAGGCAGGCAGGCGGGCAGGCAGAGTGAAGGTTCAGGAGATACACCAGGCCAGGCCAGGAAGTAGACAGAGCCACAGAGCCATAGACACAAGCACAGTCCGTGGCAGCGATGAATAGATGGACGAGCGGATGGGCAGATGAAAGAGAGACAGAGGAGGTTAGCCGACAGGGCTGATGGTGGTGTTCACGCATGGGGTGCCGCGGAGAAGTGCCATTCTTTACTCCTCCTTCTCCTCCTCTTCCTTCTATTTATTTCCTCTAGCTTTAGAACATAAGACTGATCTTTCTACAAGGTTAGAAGGCAGCACTGTGCCTTCGTGCCGCACAGAGGGGAAACTTCACCTGTGTCTGGAAAAATCAACCACAGACCTGAATCTAGATCCCTTTTACATCTTGGTTGACTTTGTTAGAAAGGCAGCATAGATTCCTTACACTGCCGTTGGGTCTATATCGACATATCTCGTAAGTATATGCTGTTTAGTATACTAGACAGCTGTGTATACTTGTATATCTAGTATGCAGTGCTGACCATAGACCCTATGCAGTGGATGTAGTCACTGACTGGACACCATACTGAAGGCCAGACAGAACTATACTCACCGGATGTCATCCAAACTCAGGCTATTTCTGGAACAATAGGCACAAGGAGTTAAGCCTCTTTAACACTTTTGGTAAACCTTTGGTACATCTGATTTGGTACATCTATTATATGATATATAATAGATGTACTAGAAGGATGACTAAAATAGTCTATGGATAATGGTCCTATGCTAGGTTTCAAAAAGGAGCCACACACACATAAACACCATGTTAGTGCTGTGGTAAAGGTGCATGTCACACACACATATCTCTGTACTACAGGACAGACACTAAACAACAACAAACAGTGAAATGGTTTGAGTCTTAAACTGCAGCGAGTGAAACAGTGACTCTCTGCTACAGCTGTGTTAACCAACACCCAGAAAGAACGTTTCTGTTGTTTCATCACCACAATCAGATGGCCAATTGCAGCAACAGCAGATTATGAGTCAAATAACTCCCAGGGAAGCTTTGGGTTTCCCTTCCAACTAAAACCAATGTAGCTTCCCATCAGACAGGTATGAGGAGGAAAAGCGCACCTGTGCCCCCAGGGATAACTGAAGCTTCTCTGTGGCTTCCATCTATATGAACTATTCTAACAGAGTAATGGGTACTTAATACAGACAAGCTGCACAACAGTATAGTGATTAGAGTGAACGCAGACACCTAGTGTTAATACAACAGTTTAACACAGACTGAGGCTACAGAGAATTATAACAACAACACCACCCACCTACTCAGCTTGGAGTTCCTAGCTGGGGATTCAGCCCCCCTCAGAAGCTGCCGGAAGTACTGGTGAACAACAGACAGAAAGGCAGGAAATCATCTTCACAGGAAGAAGACCACATTCTCGGTCATTCTGAACTCACTGATTATCTGGACAACTCTAAAGTTTGCAGTTCATGAAGACAACGGTTTAGGTGTTTTATCATCAATTTTAAAAGAAAAAGGTAAAGTTATGTCGAGTTGTTTTTTAACAAGAGACAAACAATAGTGGCCAAGCTTAGTGTTACGCACCCTCCATTCAAAACTAAACAATGGATCAGGACATATAGGGGATCCTTTAAAGTATCTTTCCTTCCCAGAGCCTCTATTCAGACAGGGGTTTGTGGTGGACAATAGGGGCTGGCTGGGTCTAGGCGTCCAGCTGTATTCAATGAGGGCGTCTGTAGAGAGGGTAATGCATGTTGGCAGCTTGGCAAGCAGCCAGGGTGAGCTCATTTGCCAGTGGTGAGTCCAGTGCAAGTGACACGGTCGGCAGCTGTTGGGTTGCGGAGGGATCAGCGTAGCACAGAACCGTGTGTCTGAATCCTCAAAGGAGACGCTTGGCCCGATACCTACACCCATAAAAGTGGGTGTTTGACATAAGAAGTGTATGTGGGATCGGGGATTGTGTCTAGGAAGTTGAGGCAGAGGGGTGCGTGACTAGAGTGGTCATTTGTTTGCCTGTTGGGTCTGACCTCATCGCTGTGACAGAACATGGGTGTGAAGACATTCTCCAGCAGAGAGAGGACATGCTCGTAGGCCTCAAACAGGCAGCGCATGGTCTGCAGCTTCACCACACCAGCATAGGGCCCCTGGGCAACTGGAGGGAGACACGGAGAAAGGCAGATCGCAGACCTGAAAACAGGCCCAGCAACCTGACAGCTTTCGAATCTTCAGGATCAACTTACAAGAGAAAGAAAACCCAAATGCACACCCCGACAGAACAGATTCGAGCAGGCGCACGACGAACACAGAGCAGAAACCCCATTTTGTATTGATTAAACGAATCAAACAGCAGGAAACCAATCAAATATATAATCCCGTCCACTCACTGTTTCGAATCTCCTCCACTATGAAGGGGTCAAAGCGGATCTTGTCGATGCTCTCGTCCAGACAGTAGGTCTCATATATCTGCTTCACCTCCTCGTGAAGCATCAACATCTCAGCGTCCGACAGCTCAGGACACAAGATCTTATCGTTGAACTCCTCTAAGGGATGAGTTAAAAGCGAGGGCAAAGGTCAAACTAGTCGGACCAAGGTTTGGAAGGTTTTTTCTTGTGTATCTAATGGATGTAGATGCTTTGTGTTGTACAAATAAAGTTGGGATGGATTGCTTACCTACGGTGAGGCAGAACTGGAGCACATGGACGGCCCCCTCTTGTTTCAGGAAGTTCATAAAGCGGAAGAGAAGGTCCTGCTGCTCTCTGATCTCCTTTAACTCCAGTTTTAGCACCTGGGAGAGGAGAGGAAGATACAATTTGACCCACAGGCATGAATGTGTCCATGGAAGGCGGAAGATTTGGACAGTATTATAAATGATAGAAGCCTAGGTACTTACTGAAGGCTTTTTGTTGCGAGTTTCAGAGTATTTCTGCAGGAAGGGAACCAAGACTGAGGAGGGCTCTAATGCTGCCTCAGGCTGAAAAGACACAAGTTATAAAACTCTTTACATCAAATCTACAGAGTTCGATTAAATACCAGAGATAGGATAGTATCCTAGGGTGGGTAATGTACATGACATGAAACAAGCAAACAGCATTGACACAAACCATAGACACAAAAGTTAATAAATGAACAGTTAAGCAATTTGAGCAATTCCTCATAAACAATGATAACTTACTGGAGAGTTATCAATAAATATAAGAAGCAGATGGTTGACCGTGTCCTGAAATTAGGAGAGACCACACATTAGCAATTACAATCCAACAAGAACAATCTGTATCCAGTCCATTTTGTCCTCGGAGGAGCATCATTCTCTTTATGCCTGAAAATGACCTCAGCATAA
Organism: Osmerus mordax; assembly: GCF_038355195.1. Lineage (NCBI taxonomy): Eukaryota > Metazoa > Chordata > Actinopteri > Osmeriformes > Osmeridae > Osmerus > Osmerus mordax. The sequence continues at coordinate 6,453,145 of NC_090058.1, read as the reverse complement.
AGGAAGTGACCCCTGACCTTTACGGTCTAGAGCACTCACAGGGTCAGCCAGGTAGTCCATGGAGGGAAGGAAAACAGAGCCAGCCAAGACCTCTCGTATAAGGAGAGTGAGAGATCTGAACAGTGACACAGAGACAAGGAGAGGAAGTTGGAAAATAAAGAAGAATAACCCCGGCCCCTTTTTATTTATAAGACAAGTGAGCAGTCAAGAGTAAGTTAAAGCATGACATTCCCTGCAGAGATTAAATCAAGCTGGACACTGATACAAACAGACGAAGGACAATGGTCTAAAGCTTTTCAGATTCAAAGTCAAATCTTATTGGACGGAGTCATCAATATTGCACTCAATTCTCCCCAGTGTGGAGGTACCTGCAGTCTGAGGCCTTGGGGGGCAGGACGTACGGGAAGAGCATCTCCGTCAGCCTCCTGAGGTAGAGCAGCTCGTCTCTGCGACTGCGCAGCGCCATGTGTAGGTCAGGTCCATACTCCTCCAGGGCTGCTTGCTGCAGATACTCAGCGTTCTTCACTGGGGAAGAGGAAGTGAGGGTGTGTGTGTGTGTGTGTGTGGGGGGGGGGGGTTAAAACTTAATTCTCATGCAGAATGTGACAGGGGAAAGAATCATGACGACTGTGATTAATCTACAACCTTTAAGTCTTGCTTTGCTGATCATCTCAATGTGCTTCATGGATACCTTGAGCAACTTTTGAGTGATTAAGGAGGCGACGTCAACCTAGAACAAGAATGACAGGATCAATGCTGCTCCGGTCTACTATGACACATCATCCATACAGTCCAATGGATCGTTTGTTATTCTCACTTTCTGTGTCCGTCGGACTAACACCGCAGCCAGGAAACGCAGAGTTACCCTCAGCTCGTCAACAAACGCCTCATCGTCTGTGATGTCCCTGCCAAGGGGATTTCAATCTGTTCATATGAATTCAACTACATTATGAAAACAAACATCATGTTTATGCATTGTAATATGAAGCACCGCAGGAAAATACCACTGCTTACCTATACCAGGGATACACAAAGTTCTCAAGAACCAATTCCAGAATCTTGAAACAAAATGCAAGTATGTCGTATGAGAAAGTGTGGAAAGAAGTAAAAAAAAGAGAAGAGACTGATTTTTTCATTACTCTTACTTCTGAAAGGGAGGCATCCACTTTGGATGGAACTTTCAAGTCTAACCATGGTTGGTAGTTCTCCAACAGTAAAGTTGGCCTGTTGATTGAAAGATTGAGAGGTTTATTTTCCCCCACTATCAGGTGTTCAAACATTCTATTAAATATAAAAACATGTGACACAGTAAGACATTTTAAAATGTCTTTCAGCTCAATACAGTCATTCACTCTTGTATAAGATTTGGCCACTTGGTGGGAGTGTAACACAAGTTGTCTTCAGTTCTAGTGATGAGCCAGTATTGGAAAATCATCTTCAAACTCATTCTCACTGTGGGCTGGAATTCACAGACATAAAAAGCCTCACCTGTGCCTTTTACATTTGATGTTCCCACAGACTGCACAGCTATGCCCCAAGGGAAACAGCTCCAGCAGATCCAGCTGTTGAGAGGGACAGAGATACACACTTCAATACACACAACACTAAGATAAACTGGGTCCGTCCTAAATATAGGTCGCTGACTATATTAGAATGTCACAATCTTATAGACTATAGCTCAAATATGTTTGCATTCTGTCTTTGGAGCTCCCTACTATTTAGATTTGGCTACCTTGCTCTTTGGCTTAATGGATGGAAAGATGTTGGGCAGCAGCGATTCTGGACCCAGAGAGCAGTAGAAGGTGACGACTCCAGCCAGAAAAGACCAGAACACCATAATAATGTGCAGGTATCTGTTAACACAAAATATAATTTGTAACATGGTAAACAAACATCAAATAATACTAATCTACATAGGCTACTGTACATATTGCAATTAATTAGCCCTACAGAATATGTTTTGCCATTTGTGCTTCTATGCTGCTACAATATGCTCTTGTACATCAAATCTCTCATACGAGCAGTATTTTAATGATAATGTTAATGTTTATGAAGATGATGTTTCTGAAGTTGTTGATTATGATAATGATGATGACGGTGCGTTTCTGTTGTTGTCGTTCCGGTCCGGACCTACGTACCTGTTCAGCAGGACTGTGGATAGGAGAAGGACCAGCAGAAGGAAGCAGAAGACCGGGTACTGGCGTCCCAACTCCCGGATTAGGTCCAACCGTATCCTGTGCCTCAGTTTCTGCAGATAGGCGCTGATGCATCCCATTGTCGTTGTCGGATCTGCTATGGTCACAAAAAAACATTCATATTCCGACGTACGATAGACAGGCGGTTTCCATTCATTATGCTGCTACATAAGCGCAACATCTAGCCTAAAATTGGATATTTGGTGTACTCACCGTAAATGGTAGATCCGAATAGTTGGCAGTTGAATTTTGTTCCTTAAAATGCAGAGTGGCATCCCTCTTTTATGTTGACAACGAGCAACGCACGCTCATTGACTAAGCAATACAAGCTCAGTTGAATTAATATTCAACGCAGCTGTCCTCTAAACCGATCACATGAAATTATTTTGGGTGTTTTGTCCGACACATTAAAACTAGTTTATAAAATATTTGTCGTTCTTAGCTAGGTTACCATTGCATTTCTGCCAAAAACTATTCGTTCGGCTTACATGCGTTATTTTCGTCACTGAGACGCACCTAGTGACTCCGTCACAGCTTGATGTCATCTCCGCTTCGACTCGCTGTGACCGAGCATTTCCCCTTTTCACCAATGCCACACAGATGTGATTTAAGAGCTCTGTAAACAGTGTCAAATATATGCAAAGCATCATTTTAGTCTAAACACCAAAGCCTACTGGTGCCAGAAAATATAGCCTCCGCACAGGCCAATGTAAAATGAACATCGATATGGGTGCAAATTGATACAAGATCAACTCAGCCATCTCCGGTACACAAATAATATCCAGTGCATTCACTTAATTTGTACAAGTTGAGAGTCCTTTGAGACTTCAATTTTTGTAGATTTTGACACACCTTGTAATGCAATTTATGATCCTCTTGGGTTTGCCTTGGCGATGATCTCCAACAAATCAGACAGATGAGCTAACTGAACCATCACCTTGTTGACTCACCAGGAACACGCCATCCAAACAGTAAGACAACAGATAGAAATCAAAAGCTTTATTACAAAAATAAGTTACACTCACCTCCATTTTACAGTATAAAACAATTTATTTGCAGGAATGCAAAAAACGTTGTTGGCCACCAACAATAGTTTAAAACTGCTAACATCTTTTTTCAAAAGGTGGTTGTAATGATTTTATTGAGAGGGAGTTAACTGTGTACAAAACCGGATGAATAGCTCAGTCTCTTATGCTATACATGGAATACAAATCATAGCTGCAGTATCCCTTTGACCACTGTAGTGACTAGGATCCCTCACCAACAAACACCCACACAGATGCTCACTGGCTTGGACATCATGGCCTTTATAATTCAATCAAGAAAGAAGACCTTGACTGAACTTTTAAGTAGCTGGTTTTACTGTCAGGAGGGATCGTCATCAGGATTTTGCCATGATTGGGACAATTGTTTTTCAACGAGGATTATTAGTATTATAATGATGGGTGCTGAACATAATTCTGTTGTACATCCTTCAAAATTACTCTATTGGTATTATAAAAACACAAATCCATTGTTGGAAGTGGGAAAGGGAGACTGCAGGGCTTAGTCAAAGGCAGTTGGGGTGCCTCTGGGATGTTTGAAGCCTTTACAAAAGTAACATTTTTTTCCAAACTATACAACCAGTAACTACATAATCTGAAGAAGCAAGGCAGCTAATTCAGTTCAAAATAGGATAAAAGCAGGGCTTGTTCGGGCTCATCATATGAGATTATTTTGCATGCCCAGTTTGACTGTTTGCAGTGTCAGAGCTGCAGCAAAATGACTATATTACATTAAGTACATCAGTTGGCGCTGCCTCTCTTGTGCATATTTTGTGGTGAACAAGCCCTGCTTTCATCAATATAGTTTCCCTATGTACAGTACAGGCCGGGTGGTCTAGTCCTCTGTACTGAGGTAGTCAACCAACCCTTTAAAGACAAGTTCTGAAAAGAACCACTTTCCTGGAATGCCTGACTTATCCATGCCAGGTGGCTACACCCTAAAAACCTGCAAATGTTCTCTTTCAAAAACATCCAAATCAAACGATTAAGATTAACATGGATATTCCGACATTAAAATTGCGATTAGCACAAAAATATACAATAGCATCAAGCTCCTTTGAGCCACTTCAAACTAAGAAACGTAAAAAGTGCAAATTCTTCAATAATTATTTAAAAATGGCATTTTGGGGGGGGCGGGGCAGGGGGAGATTGTAGGACAGGGCTGGGGGTAGGGACGAGGAGGGGCGGGCAGTGGCGAGTCTTCTAAATGCTCCGGTTCTCTTAAAAGGGGAAGGGAGGGAGGGGGGGGTGGCAGTTTGAGAGGGGGAGATGCTTCTGTAAGGCTGGAATATCATTGGACCTTTTCGTCGAGTTCTTCCATCCACATCCATTGCAGTTTATGGTGTAACCCCACACAGCAAGTCAAGTCTTCACCGCGACAAACAGGTCAGGACCGGCCTCGACCCCGTTTCCCTGCTGGTCAAGCAACAATACAGACAGATACAATTAGAACCCATTTTTACACACAATCAATGAAATCAATATAAATACACACTTTTTACCCATCTACTTTTGTCATAAAACGCTGCAACACAGAAAACCTCCTTCGAAGTTCCTAACATTTTTCCTACACGTGTTGGTCTGGTCAGCAGAGAAGCAGGCAGACAGACTGACAGGCCTTGAGCTGAAGCCCTGAAAGATGACACCTGTCAGGGATTAGCTGTGAAGCCAACAAGCAGGTGTCCCTTTTCACATGGAAAACAGGCGAGTTCAGACAGTGGTAAAAACTAAATTATGGAGTTCAGGCCGTTTTAATTTATAAAGAATAGACACACACTTAAACAGGTTTATAGTGTCAAATGGACGATTCTTATCTAAGGACACCTGCTTATTACATCACACTAAACTATATACATGTTGGAGAAACTTGCACAATACCCAAATTCTGGATCTGATTTGCAGTAAATAGCTTAGCACAACTTAGACCTTTACACACACACAGATATGACATAAGACTGTCAGATGAGCCAAGCACACAGACAGATTGCACTCAGAAATACCAAGCCCTGTCACCCCTCACTCACCTCTGCTCGTTCCTGGACCTCCTCTCTGGGAGAACCCCACTCGGCCCCTGGGTGTGACCGCCCCACGGCCCCGGGATGGGGTGGCCCCTCCACGGGCTCCTCCTCTGCCCCCCCGGCCCCTCCCGGTGGTCTGGAAGTCCTCGTAGCCGTAGTAGGGGTCTTCGTAGCCGCCTCGGTAGTTATGGTAGTCATAACCGTAATAGTCGTAATAATCTTCATAGCCATAGTAGTCTGGCTGGTACGAGTAGCCGCCCCTGTTGCCTCGCCCTCTGCCTCTTGCTGGAGGGGGCATGTGGGGGGGTCCGTAGTAATAGTAATCGTCATACCTGGGGAGAAGCAAAAGAGAATGCTTTAGGTCTGAGCAGGATGCATACAGTAAGAACGCAGCAAACACAAATAGAAATAATCTTAACATCAGCTTCTACCTACATTTGCGTTTTAGCCGCTTGCCTCTGGGCTTTGCGTTCTTTCCTCTTCTGGTCAGGTGGCTTAGCAAAGACTATTTCGATGTGTTCTCCCTCCAGGTCCTTGCCATTGAGATCGGCCAGCGCCTGTGAAGACAGGAAGTCCAATCAAACTCTGACCTCTCCTAAAAGGACAAGGCTTCCCACACCAAGGCCGTAGCCATGGAGTCAACATTGGGGGGGACAAATTACATTTTTTATGATAATTTCGGAAAGCGTACGTGGTTGCCTGTCGCAGCGTAGCACATTTATATTTTTATATCAATATATTGGGGGGGGGGGGGAGACACATTTTGACCAGATATGAAAATTGGGGGGGGGATGTGTGTGTCCCAATATACATTATGATTACGGCCTTGTCCCACACACATACTGTGATATACCACATTTATAAATGTTATTGCCGTAGGCATCTAAAAGCTGATTGTGTTCCAGTCATCAAGGTAAATCTTCTCCTGGTGCCATTTAAGGCGTGTTTGGATGCATGAAGCAAGCGCTGCATTCGGTGTAACTGTTTGTTGCTTGCTGTGTGCTTTGAGTTAAAAAGGGCAACCCAGTAGGGACAGAAACCCAGAAGCCTCTACTTGCTTCCTTACCCCATCTCTCCCCTCAGTTTAAATTGAGAAAATCTCAGGGAAAGAACCTTCTGTAATCTCCAATGCACCATTTGAAGGAAGTGAGGAGAGAGGACCTAAGAACCCTAATAAAGTTTACTGAGATTCAAAGAAAGCTTTGATGGAGTATAATACCTTCACAGCACCATCCCTCTCCTCAAAGTGAATAAAAGCATAGTCTTTCAGCTTCTTCACCCGCTCCAGTTTGCCAAACTGACTGAAGGCCTTTTCAAGTATCTCCTCCGTAACAGTACTGGCCAGGTTTCTCACAAACAGCACTTTGACCTGTACAGTGGTGAGGAACAAGAAAAAGTTGGTTTATTAAATTGGTTTATAACACAGGGGGTCACATATTGGACAATTGAAACTGGATTCCTAAAGTTTAAGCATCAAATTCAAAACTATATGAAACTCAATTACTATGTGGCTACCATTGAATGAGTCACCCTCCTAATTCAAGTTAGAGTTGACAAGCATCTCAAGCTCAGAGGGATGACAACAAGACAATGTGACAGACGAGGGCATGTACAAACAGTTTCTGGTCAGTGTCCAATCAGATCTTAGCGGTAAGCTTTCAACATAACTGGAGTTACTCAAGAATAAAATAAGGATGTCATCATCTGGACACTTCGCAGCAAACAGAATCTATTCAACCTCTTTCTGTGATTACAACTGTCACTTCACCTCTTCACCACAGCTTTAGAACTCATATTAAAGTCCTTAATGTTCTACGAATGGCTGTAACAAGGGAGTACAATAAAATCGGACATTGATGAAACTCCCACTAACCACCTTTCCCTCGTGCTTAGATCCATCTTTACCTTGGCCATGACCTCAGGGTCTGGGTCCTCTATGGGGTCCGCCCATTCCACCGTCACCACGTTCCCCCACACCTTGACCTTGCCGCTCATCAGGCGGCGGCGGGCCTGGGCAGCGGTCTTGTGGTCTTCATACTCCAGGAAGCAGAAGCCCCTGTTCTTCTTCTTGTCGTCAGGCTGGTGGTACAGGATGACATCATTAAGACCCTCTGTTGAAAGACAAGGAGGGAGGGAGGGAGATAAAAGGAGAATGTGGAGGGGAGAGGGGTGGGAATTAAAAAATAAGGTGAATAATCTGAACAAATCATAGTATCAGTCATATCTGTTATATAGAGCCATTTGATGATGAGCACAGCTGAAAATGGAAGTCCAATAATTTACAACCTATCAGGCTGCTCTAAAATCTATGGAAAGAGTTTTTCCTCTGCACAAAGCTCTTCTACTGTCCATCATGGTGATTTGGAGAAGACAATTAAATATGTTAAACCAACTTCTGCTCAGTTTCCATTCAGATCTTAGCGGTAAGCTATCATCGTAACCGGAGTTACTCCAGTATAGATTAATGATGTCATCATTTGGAAACTGAATACAGAAGCTGTTTCAGAAATAAATACTGAAACTTAATTTCCCCCACAATACAACCTATAATATGTGCAAATGTTTATATGTAAAACTGTTTGAAAAACTTGCAGTAGGTCAATGCCGGCAGCGGAGATAATGGAAGAATGAATCCAAATCTGATGAGTGATAATCTTTTAGTTAACAATCTATTATTTGTATTTATTTTTACTGGAACTAAGTTCCAGTGTGCAGGTTATAGCTGACAGAAAACAAACCATGCAATTCAGCATAGAGGTACCGATTAGTTCAAGTTTGATGTGTATATGACAATAACCTGTAAATTCACTATTCCACTGGGTGGTTCAACACAGGAGTTGGGTTATCAGTACCTGTGACTTTTGCAAACTCTTCCACGATCTGCTCTTTTGTTTTACTCTTGGGGATGGAGCCAACAAACAGTCTATTATTGGCCACAGAGATGCACACGCCAATGTGTTTGCCTGGTCGAATTTCATTGTTGTTGCACTGTGCAAGGGGATTGGGGGGAGGGAGAGAGAGAACATGTCATATAGTTAGCAAAGCCAGTCTGAGACCTCCATTCCTATCATTACTGTCAGGAAGGAGGTTGACCACATATGGCAACAGGCATCTGCCTCAGCCTGTGAAACAATTCACAATTGTACATGCTTGATTTAGACTTCATGGCGAGTTTGCACTTTTGGGGGGCTACTGAAATGGTTTGATTATATAGATCAAGTGCACAATAAGTACACTGTATAAACAATTGTGCATCTATGGATGTGTGCCACTGCTATGCACAGGACATGGACTCTGACCTGGGTGGAACCACCATTATAGATGGTCCACAAACAGAGTGCTAGTTTCAAACAGATGTACCAGTTTGACTGCCTCCTGCGCAGCCTCTTTGGTGCAGAACGTGACAAAAGCATAGCCTCGGTTGAGGCCACTGAGAGGGTCCATCATCAGACGCAGGTCCCAGATCGGCCCCGCCTTCTCAAACAGTGGCACCAGCTCATCTTCAAACAGGTCTCTGGGGATCTTACCCACAAAAATCTCAAATGGGAAAGAAAAGGAGAAGAAACTAGTTGAAAGTGAAATATTTTAAATGTTTTCCTTCCCACCTGATATGATAAAATTGGTATAACTGGTTTAGAGACCATTTCAAAGACCCTATCGTATTCGAGATGGCAATTAACTCAAGGGAAGGAAACGGGATGATTGCACTTCTCTAAATGTTAACAGTGCCGGCGTAGTGTTGAGGCATACCTCTGTACCAATGGTGGGCTGAGCCCCCGAGTGGGCGGAGTCTGGAGGAGGACCTCCATACTTCCTCTGGCCCGTGGTCACATCAAGTGTGTAGCCAGTCCTCTCCAGTAGGGCCTTAACAGGGAGGGTTTCAGTCAAACACCAAACACACATCTTTTAAATATTTATATTTAGAGGGTTACATGTTAAGTGTATTGTTTCCCCATTAGGTGTGCACTTGTCCACTCCATTACAAAAGATAGTCATTGGGTTGTTTAAATTATTAGCCTTGGACCACTCCAGTGTCAGAATTGTCACATTTGGTGGACTTGTGCACACAGAGGAAAATGGAAGAGACAGTTTTTCTAGCTGTGTGATATGCAGCCCTCTACTACTCCATCCTCACCTTGATTTTGGCCTCATCTGGTCCTTTGTTAGAGTCCGAGACTTTGGTCCCCTGTTTCTCCCTCTGTCTGTACGTCTTCATTACTCCACACAGAAAGGCACTTTTGTTCTGTGCAAACAAAGTCAGTTCAGTAGGTTTCTGGATTAGAAAAGGAGCTTGATACTCATACTGCCACACTATACTTTTATTTACATATTGGATTAGCGAGCCCTGCTTGTGTTATTGTTACGACTGAAAACAGATTGTGAACGCACAACAAATCGGATCTATATGTAGACCCTTACTAATAAATCAGACAGGCAGTATTGATAAACAATTCCTGCTCATCCAAACTGACTCAGACCATACCTGAACATGTGAGAGGTCGCTGTCCTTGAACTGCAACAAAACTTGCAGAGCACCTTCCTCGTTGAACTCCTTCAGGGCCTCGATTGCTCGGTCATCTAAGTCACTGTGTGACACCAAACCTGAAAAGAGAAGACAGCACGAGAAAAAAAACCATGACAACATGATAGGTAAGTCAAAATATTATAGGATGGTCATGCAATTTAATACACAGATCTGGGGTCTTGAAGAGAGGAAAAATTAAAGTCAATTTATTTCCCATTGTTAAATGACACATTTCAGAGACAAGGAATTCTGAAGCAAAGTGCAGAATCATTCAAAAGACATGGGTCCATTTAGAGCCTTGGAATGGCACTGTATTGATGGTGCGTTCTGTAAGAGCAGCACTTTCGAGTGTCTATTTTTTGTAGAACTAATCTTAACAGATGTGTTGGTGAAACTGGACACGGCAGTCCCCTGTACTGTGGGGCTCTCCTAATGAGCCCGTCCACATTCTGCTCCACGGAGGGCCCATCACCTGTCCCAGACACCGACAGCTGCTGCCATTGTTTCTGCTTATGTCCATCTGGCTGGCTGGCTGGCTACTGCTCTGCGCTTTGAGTGATCTCAAAATCGAGATCAGGAAACCCTCTGAACCCCTCTACAACCCTAGACATTTGTGATATCCAAATCTGAGAGGGCTCAGATCCGAATTGGCTGTTCCAAATATGATTACGACAACCTGACAAAAGACTGTGGACAGGATAAAGCTAGTTTGAGAACCTTGCATATATACCTAGGCAATATTCTTACATCAACACTAGTTGTGATGGGAAGATGGGGCTGGGGAGGTCTTATCTGGTATATAGAGTATTTGGCTGAGACTGGGAGATCTCAACTGAATAGGAGGCCTGATTTGACAGAGCGAATCTTTGCTTCAGCTTCCAATTTCTGAGAACGCAGCACTGGCTGTGATGCCAGAGCTGCGTTCACAGGACATCCATATATGTGACTTTTTCTATGCGGAAGTGGTGTACATCATTAACAGACACGCGAATGCTTCATTTCAAACCAATAGCATTCGTGGCGTCTTTCATCGTATTATTTTTGGTTAACACTGCAGTACCCATTTTGGTAGGAAACCACAAAAAGTTGCTTGAGGATCCCAATTCCCACATTCAAAGGTGATATATATATAATAAAATATGACAGCACATGCAATTGCAAAAATAAATATTTGTGTGAATGAATATGCTGGATATTCAATGTGCCTTACCTGCTATGTAAATTTCGTCTAGTTTTTCAGCAACTTTCTGTGGTAAACCAGCTTCTATTAAAGTCTGGAAGTGCTCAGAATGGGTAACTGCAGAGGAGGTTTCCATAGGTTCTTCTGGACCATTTCCATTAATATGTTCTGTGGCCATGTCTCCAGAAATCTGTGCAAATGCAATGAGCCAAATTAATTCCTGGGGTTAAGGGCAAACTGTGGTGCGTTCAGGAAGGAGCAACGTCTTAGATAGGAATTCAGGCCAAAAATGTAACGTGGAGATGCAGCATGTTTTGATGGACTGGTTTGTAGAATATATGGAATAATGTCAGTCACCATATTTATCAAATGTATTAATTCCATAATCCCGACCCAGTTTCCAGACTTAGGTTTCTGATCAGGATGAAGTTCAAAGCAACAAGCTGGCTAGGTACTTCTCCCCTCCCGCCGTCACAGGGGCTTGGTCTGATCACTAAATTATGAGTTAGCTCGCCGTTCGGTTGCTGACTTCAGCACGGGCCAGATAGCTGAAACACGTGTTTCTCCTGCACAGTCTGAAGCCCTAGTTTCCGGTGGCTGTCCAGTCAGCAAGCATGCGTTACAGTTACCAATGTTTTATATCTTCTATGCAAAGTTACAACAATAACCTAGCAAACTAACAATTAGGTCATTTCGCTAGCAAACTAGCACAAAACAATTAGCTAGCTAATGTTGTCTGGTTAAAGTCAGAAAGACTAGCTAGCAAGCTAAAGGCAATAAAACAATTTACAATTGTTTATTGCAAAATGGGGTTGAGCTTCGAAATATCCCAGAAACAAATGTGGCTACACAATTCAAACTATGCTAACCAACACTATATGCGATATTAAAGATAAAATGGTTACTGAGGAATTGCCATAGTTAGGTCATTAACTTGGGTACCAAGTTTTATATCTTAGCAGTTATTCATTGCAAACTTTGATTAGACGTCTAACGTTTAGCCTGACTAATTTATAAATTAGTCGAGTTAAACAATTACTCGTTCCAGATTTGGGTTTAAACTTCAAACAGATGTTCACACCTTCAATGTAGTTGTCATTTTTAACCATAATTGTTTATGGTTAAAACTACTTTATAGATTAGCAGTCACGCTTGCTAGCGGCAAAGACGATTTCTCCTAGCACGCCATGGCCTACCAAGCCTAGCAAACTCTGAATGACACATGTTCAACTGCCTAGCGCCATAGAGCTAACTAGTAGCTAACCATAGCCCCCTCCTTGACAAGTCTGTCAGACAATAACAAACCACATTAACTAATTTTGAATTAAAATCAGGTAGCCATCCAATTAATATGCATATTGCATAGCAAATGTTTAAGTAGTAAGGGGGAACTACATGGCAGTAGTTCACTGTTTGACAGCACTGGTCTTAACAACACTTTCGAGTTTGCACGCTCGTGCTGAGGCTAGCTAGCTAGCGCCAGTGACAATGAGCACGTCATTCTTGATCTGTCAGAATTGGCCAGATAGCTAACTTAGCTAAGCTCACTCCCCCTTCATGACTATATATGCCCCTATAACCAACATAGTTTGCTGATTTAAAGAATTTAGCTAATTATTTGGAATGTGAATACAGGCCTTGCAGGCTAAGTGTGCTAGCTTCATGGTTTGTCAACGTGCCGCCACATAGGAAGAGTCCATTTTCAAAAAGCCGGTCTGGAGAACCCGTCCCAACCACCAGTTTCCACATTGTTCGAAACACCACACGATCTTTGACTGTACATATCAATTACGAAAGATGTGACTAATTAGTTGCGTTCATCATACCTGCCGATGGATCACCAACTTGTATGTTGTTGATTATTTCGGAAGGAAAGTGTGTTAATTAAAAGAGAAAAAGTGTAAAACTCCCGGCACTGGTCCGGATCCACTCATTCACTCTTGAGGATGTAAAATGGCTGCCACGTTCACGCCGCGAGTTTTGTCTCATCGATGGGGTTTCTTGGACACCCATGCACGGGCTTGCCTTCCATGCATTTACAGTAGCCTACAGTTGAGGATTATTGACAGCAATGCATGGATATGCAACGGTGCAGAGCGAAGGTGGAATTATTAGTCAGTGCACCACAACATATACAATTAAAGTGAGACGTTTTATTGTATTAAGCAAACCGTGTGATGCTGTCAAAACATACGATATATTTAATTTACAAAATACTGTTTTGGAATTATAGGCACATTTGTTGGTATATAGCCTAGATAATTATATATCCCATGCAACCAACCTCCCGATATTTTATAGCATGCATTGCACACCCAATATACTAGGCCTACTAAAACAATTTGGTAGAATTTTCAAGGTCTAGGCTATAATGTAGGCTACAGAATAATTTACACAGTCTGATGTTTTTTTTCATATTTGGGTTTACACACGTGTCCTCTTTTGGGGATTTTGGCATTGTAATGCTACCGACAGTTACCAAGAGTTGAAATACTACATCGAGACGCACTTGCAATTTCCCCCTTTCACCACACCGTGTCACTCTCTCCCTGAACTTGACCAAGTAGGCCTAGGGGTTCTTTGCATGAACAAAGAACAAATACAGAATGAGAGAATGAGTGTAAATCATGAAGATAGAAACGCATTAATATTCTAATTTAGTGGTCCAAATTCACTCACAATCACAGGATAATTATGTTTTTCTCAGTCAGGAGGACTCTGCAGGCATCTAATAATAATAAGAAACCATATGCTTGAACCTAGCAGAGTCAATGTGAGGAATGGCACAGGATTGTGCTTAATTAATTCCTGTGGGCAACAGGAGCTAGTCATTGCTGAATATAAACCAGCCATCATTGTAAAATATGCAATGTCCTCCTGCATATCTCACCCTAGGATGACTTATAATCAATGACATACGTCGCTGTGGGACGTGACTGAGGAACAGGCTGGAGTTCTGGACTGAATAAATGTGCACTTTTTCCATACATCAAGTATAATGTATTTCCATCAAATATAGGTGGGTCTTTAGTTCAGACATTTTTTATTGTTTTTAGCAACATTTATTTATCGAAATATATGTATTATATACAGTGACAAATGGTTGGAAGACAACCCACAGTATGATAAGGTATGAATGCTTATGTATGTATGCTATGCTTGTTTAAGTGAGATACAAGACACATTAAAAAAAAAAATTGTCTTGAAATCAATGAAGACATCAATATGTAATGTGTTGTGCTCCGTGTTTTCATGTGTTTGATATTGTCTGCGCAACCGCAATATCAGACTTTACATTTACATTTTTGTCATTTAGCAGACGCTCTTATCCAGAGAGACTTACAGTAAGTACATTCTCCCCGAGGCAAGTAGGGTGAACTGCCTTGCCCAAGGACACAACATCATTTTGCACGGCTGGGAATCAAACCAGCAACCTTCTGATTAATAGTCTGATTCCCTAACTGTCAGCCATCTGACTCCCATCTGACATTTTCATCAAAATGACCTATATGACCCCTGGCACCCCCCCTCCCCTCACCTCCCCAAAAAAACACCTACATAAATAAGATTGATTAAGGCGACACCTAAACCTTTCCGTCAAAGTTTACTGTGTTAAAGAAGGGCCCTAAGGTTTAACAACAGTGAGCTCAGCAGATCCAACCAGAGGGCAGAGAATGATATAAACCAGGTGCATCATTATCTGAGATGTCAAACATGAGTGTTGATTAGGGGCCTGATTTAGGGGCCTTTATTCTACCACAATCATCTTAGTGCTTCGGATGTTTTCTGACAAAATACTTCCGATGGTATACAGGGAGCTAGGGAACCAATCCTTTGGAAAATTTAGTTCAAGGCCTAAACATGGACACACAATTATTCAGGAATATGACCGTTTTTTTAATACTGGGAAGACATGTGATAGTAAAACCACACAAACAAATACTACTGTAGCAAGAGAAAAAGAGCTTACTAGAAGTTAGAAAGGTGATTAACGTGAGGTAGCCTATAGCAACTCAGCATGTGAGTTGAGCGGGACATTTCAACAGCAAAAGAACATGACCTTCTAACACTGCAGTGGTTCCAGGCATGCACTTAAGAGGTATTGGCTCATGCAGAGCGTGAGATGAAATATTATGAGGTTATTAGAACTTGCATGGGGACTGTGAATGCAAATATTCGTCTGGTAAACTTAGAAACGCCTGTAATGCATTGCACACATGAACCCGATCCCGGGACGGTTCATATCTCATTATAGGTCGATATATTCATTTATACTGCAGGATGCTTACTGAGGCAGTTCAGAGTAAGTACCTTGCTCAAGGGTACCATCTGGGATTGAAGCCGTTATCCTTTTTGACACCTCCCTCAACTGCTGATTAAGGAGAAATGTTTTAGACTTCTTCCTTTTCCGCAGACATCGCCTGATCAACCATATCTCCTGTTTCCATTACTAGGCAACATAGATTTTAACATTAGAGCTTGTTGTAGAGATTAATGAACGTGAGATGAAGAAGCCTTTGCAAAATGTGCAATCGACTCCTGTTTGTAAATGCGCCACGCATTTACGCGCGATAGCCTATACAGCCTGTCACCAATTGCAGTAAAGTTTCTGCACTGGATAGCCTAGCCTACAACAGATATGTCCATGTTATTAACATCTCAAGCTACAGAGGAATGTCACCTCCGGAAAAAGAGCACTGTCGTCAGAATCCATTCGATAAATTGCCCTCTCATTGGCGCTCGGGGAGGTGGAGGGTGTCAAACCTCTGCGCTCTATGCGCGCTCGCTCTCTTACATTCCATTGAACCGATGTGTGACGATGTCCAGGTGCCGACACACGCGCAGCCGCGACAAAAGCTACCAAATACACAGGGTTGCACGCAGTGAAACATATGGGCATTTGTTAAAATTGCAGGACTATATTAAATGTGAATGGAGTTAATCAGAGGGTAAGTTGTTGTTTAGTTTTGCATGTTGACTTTTACAGTTCTTGTATGTGTGAAAATTAAAAAGCATGGATAGACTGCCTGCCGCTACTTGCCTGAAGATATACCTAGAAAATAGACTTTATTTTCGATGGATTCTCAACAACTGATATCTTAGTTGTTGAGAGTCCATGTATCAGTCTCAATGGTCTGTAATAACACTTTACAGTGTTCCAAATTACATTGTCTTTCTTGTCACCCTTCAGACTGGATTAGTTTTATTAGGTCCACTCACATATTTGAAAGAAATGACTTGAGATGCAGCTCATATGTACGAATCATGGGATCTGGGACCCTGTTGATCCCACCCACCTTAAGAGAAATGTTAAAACATCTCTCTGGTTTCTCTTCAAAACAACTCAAACAGATCAACCATTGTATTTGTGGTCAAGATACTATATGCATTATGAATATTTTGTATCTATCCTTTGTTCCATCAGGGCATTGACAATGATTTTCATAGAGAAGTTCACCTTTCAAATGAGCAGATAATGGTATGTTTGTCCGTTTAATTTTCTTTGATAATATTCACTTTAGTAACTTAAACCCTACTCCACCCCTTCAAAGTAGGGGTGGAGTAGGGTGGAGTCAGGTGGCTGAGCGGTTAGGGAATCAGGCTAGTAATCTCAAGGTTGCCAGTTCGATTCCCGGCCGTGTCAAATTACGTTGTGTCCTTGGGCAAGGCACTTCACCCTACATGCCTCGGGGGGAATGTCCCTGTACTTACTGTAAGTCGCTCTGGATAAGAGCGTCTGCTAAATGACTAAATGTAAATGTAAAGTAGCCTACCGTGAATATGGTGAAATCTGTAAATATGGTGTTCATCTTTGAAAATACCCCTCAGTTTCCAAAAACAATGTAAGCTACACCTTTTTTTCCAAACAAATTAAATTAGATGATGTTGTTTTGCTGCTGTTCAACATCAAAACCTAGAACAGTGCCTTGCATGTAATATTGGATTCTATATTTTATGATTATTCAATTTATAACCAATATGTTTGTTCAGTGTTAAAACCTGATGGTTGTGTAAATATAGTAGTTTGTGATTCATGGATCTCTTGTGCCACCATGTGGAGAGATTTCATCTCAGTCCCTGTCAGAAACCTGTAAGAATTTGGTGCATATAAAAATGGATGCCAACCTACTAATAATGTTTCACTAATTAATTACTTTGTCATAAAATTGTACTGTATTCAACTGACATTGGATACATACACTCATCTTGTTAACATACGCTTCTGCTTCTCAAATGCACCAGATCTACGTATATTGTAAGATCTTTTAATAACACTGTCTTGAACCTTTCTCTCCCTAGGTACCTTTAATATAATGGAGTGCGTGAGGACAAGAGCATAAGTGAATGGCCCAAGGCTTGGGCCAAATACAAATCTAAAACTATTACTGACAAAGTACTTACCCCAGGCATCTCATAATGCTGGTAGTGATTGTACTAAGCGTCATCACTTCCCTCACTGCTTTAATAAATGGCTCAGTCATACTGGTGATCCTGACCACCAAAAAATTGCAACTCCCTGCCAACTACCTGATTTGCTCCATGGCATCCACAGACTTCCTGGTAGCCATCTTGGTAATGCCACTCAGCATTCTCTACATTGCCACAGAGAAGTGGTTGCTGGGTGTTGTAGTCTGCGAGGCCTGGCTGAGCATGGACATGACCTGCTGCACCTGCTCCATCCTGCACCTGTGTGCTATTGCCCTGGACAGACACTGGGCCATCACCAATGCCTTAGAGTATGCCTGCAAGAGAACCCCCCGCCACGCAGCCATCATGGTTATTATTGTATGGACTATCGCCATTCTCATCTCTGTGCCTCCTCTATTCTGGAGGTATAACCTTGATAAAAATAGTGTAATGGGAAATGAAACTCAGTGTGTTATAGAGCATGATCACATTGGCTACACAATATACTCCACCTTTGGGGCCTTCTATATTCCCCTAGTCCTAATCCTGGTTCTTTACTACCGGATCTTCATAGCAGCCAGGACACTTTACCACAGGCAGAGAAGGTCAAGGACCCTCTGCGAGAGGAGAGCCAGAGGAGAGAGCCTCTTGCATGGCTGCCACTCGGTACAGTCCCACTGCATGTACGAATTGCCCACAACTGACCCCAAGCATCCAACGGAACTCCAAAGGCTCAAAGCTCCTGTCACTGTGAGTCAGATGGTGCAAAAGAGTTCCTGTGAAAGAACCCAGATTTGCACCTCCAGAGAGAGAAAGGCTGCCCGGATACTGGGACTAATTATAGGTGCCTTTGTTTTCTGCTGGTTGCCCTTCTTTCTTAGGGAGCTGCTGGTGGGCCTTCAGGTCCTACAGCAGGCCTCACCCCAGGTGTGTGAATTCCTTACATGGCTGGGGTACATTAACTCACTCATTAACCCTCTCCTCTACACTAGCTTCAACCAGGACTTCAAGCAAGCTTTTAAAAAACTTCTCAGGCCCCACAAAAGGATGACATAGGCAGGTGGCTGAGCGGTGAGGGAATCGGGCTAGTAATCCGAAGGTTGCCAGTTCGATTTCCGGTCATGCCAACTGACGTTGTGTCCTTGGGCAAGGCACTTCACCCTACTTGCCTTGTGGGAATGTCCCTGTACTTACTGTAAGTCGCTCTGGATAAGAGCGTCTGCTAAATGACTAAAATGTAAAAAAAAAAAATAGTGCTACATTGGTTATTTTTGTGTGTGTGTGTGTGTGAGAGAGAGAGAGAGAGAGATAGAGAGAGAGAGAGAGAGATAGAGAGAGAGAGAGAGAGAGAGAGAGAGAGAGAGAGAGAGAGAGAGAGAGAGAGAGAGAGAGATAGTTTATTCATGTTGTGTGCGTAATGCAACTGTTTATATTTGGAGCATTCTATGTTGTGTAGAAAGGTAAATACTGTGATAAAATGACAAAATTGTATTACTTTTGATAAAATGTACCTTCTTTAATAAATATACACGTACAACACATGAACAAATCCTCTCAATTTTGTACTAAAGAACAAACATTTTGGTTACACAAAGGACCAAGTCAGGGTGAAAAAATGGCCATGACATGAGTTGCACCATAAGCTTAAAATCCCTTAAATCTCAGAGATTCCATGTGTCATCCTCAATACCTATTGAGTTACATTAGTCTTATGCCAAGGCTTAGTCACCAACGCAACCAAGGCCACAAGAAGTAAAAACAACTGTATTTGAAAGGTAAAGAGATAGTGAAGAAAATTAATATTCATCCTTGGCATTTCAAATCAGATATAGACAGATGGATACTCCTGCAAATGGACTGAAACATTATCCCTGCCCCGAAGTCTGAAACTCAAAAAGGGCTTTAACCGAGTAGGCACATTAATTAAAATGAAAAGCAAAATAACAAAAAAAAAATCATTTCGCCTTTAAACATACATATTGAAATAAATATAAAGTGCTTAGCATGCTTCAAATACGCCACCTATTAACACAATTGCATGAATTTAAACACAGACAGCACTGAGATGCAACCCTGACGTAAATGATATACTTAGCCTCTATGGGAAGTAACATCACAGTCATAACCATTCATTACGTAAACTATTCTGTCCCAAGATTATGTAGTTAAAACACACTCATAATCCTTTGAACAGTTCTTTTGTTCTGATATTGACCAATAATAAAACTATTGACCCATACTGTGTGACTCTGCACGATTACCCGGTAACAACCCATTTGTTTCAGGGATTGAAAACAGCATTCATAATCATGATGGAAGGATGAGGAGCATGTGTGTGACTTTTGAGATAGTTTGTTTTTTCACTAAAGGGATTACCAGGCAGGTATCTAAGTGGTCACTGACTAACAGAGATCACTGATATGGGGGGAGGGGTTTTATCTAATCCCAGCCAAGCACATGGGCGGAGGAACACTGATATAAAAATGCATGGATGAACCCAATGTGTTCACTAAATTGGCTCCCACAACAGCACAAAGGAAGGTATTTGACTTTGTCTCAAGCCGTCAATGAATTGTTTTACAGTTAGTGGGGAATACTTAATAAGAAATATCTCTGTTTTGCAGTGTCTGTCTGTTTGTTTTCTCAGGTTATCTCTGCGACCATGTTGTTCTCATTGAAATCAACTGGAGTGTCTCTTCTCATACTGACAGCACTACTTTACATTGCAGATTCCTACCCTAACGGTGACATGGCACACAGTAAGTTCAGACATCAAGTTGGGACTCTGATTGAAGTGTATAAGGGCACATTGGTGGGAGTAGGGCTGTCTAGAAGGACAACAGATTGTGTTCATCTAGGGTTAAATTTAACAGCTGTTTGTCTTCAAGGTAAACTAGAAGCAAACAACTCTCAGTGTATCATGTTGCAGTCACAGAGAGTTGAGCTTTTCAAGATCTGAGTTGTAGGCAGCCACAAGTGCTACATAATATTGTTTGTAAGCCTTATCCAGTTCTAACCATGCATGGTTGATTTCTAGATCATTGTTTATTCATGGTCTTGACTCTAAATCAAAATTGTTTTCCTTCTGTCATAGTTGGCTGTGAGGAATGCAAATTAAAGAAGAACACTGCGTTTTCACGTGCTGATGCCCCAATCTTTCAGTGTGTGGGCTGTTGCTTCTCCAGAGCTTACCCAACACCCCTCAGGTCCAAGAAGGCCATGCTAGTCCCAAAGAACATCACATCTGAAGCTACATGCTGTGTCGCAAAAGAGGGCAAACCTGTAAGGACAACTTTCAGTCTCATAAAGTGACAGTGTGAACAGTATGTGTATGTATGCATTTGTAATACCATTATCTTTATGTAACAGCAAATTGTTCCAAGGGCTCTTGTCTTCTGGATCGAACAATGTCTTTTTACTCTAATTATTTGTTATTTTTGGATTCATTTTTGCACCTGCATCGACTTAGGATACAATAGGAGGGATAGAAAATACTTTATATGTAAAACTCAACTCTTTCCTTATGTTTCTGTCTCTTAGGTGATCATAGAAAATGTCAGTCTGAGGAACCACACAGAGTGTCACTGCAGCACTTGCTATTATCACAAGTCACCATAAGCATGAGGGAAAATTGGGGATGTCCTCATCGTAGCTTGGCGACATCAGTTGTCTTTATGACACAAAGACAACAATTATTTTACCCTCAAAGTGTGCTGACAATATTTAAAACACTCTAATATGTAGCCTAGTTCTTGTGATATAAAGTGATTGTTTGTGACTGATAAATTGTATTGTGTTGATAAAATCAGTGTAGACTGCGCTATGTGAAATAAAAACATAATCCAACTCAAAGTAACCTGCACATTTTGTTTTACCTATATTGGATCATAGGCTACTCTCATGTTACATCACTTCTATGTTAGTGTTATATTATATGTGGTGTGTTATATGTTCATGTTATAATGTTATATCTTATACATTGACCAATCATACAGACTTATTTGTCAACTTTACCATACTCCTATATTATAGAAATAGGACAACTTGAGGACATACTATATCCATCTTTTCACATCAATATATCATAACATTTGTATCAACTGACAATCAAAAGCCTGCAACATGTCCGGGCAACGAACAAACACCAAATAATCATTAAAGCTCTACAGATAGGTGTGTTCTTCATCAGGATGTCATTCTAAGGTCACTGATGCTTTGTTGATATCAAAGAATGTGGAGCAGTAACAGCAGCCTCTGCGCTCCCCTCCCCCCTTGCGTGTCCGTGCGTGTGCAAGCCTGGCAGCGTACATCTGTGCGTACGCGGCCGTGATTGTTGTGAAGATGGCGGAGGGAGAGACAGAGAAGGAATATGATACACGGAAAGCTATCGAGGTGCTTCGAGAACAGTTCCAAGAATTAACTACAATATTAAAAGAGAGCCCGATATCAACGTTGGAGGCTTCTTTGCATTACTGCCAGGAATTCTGCAAAGTAAGCATTTTTTTTCACCAACCCATCCTAGGTGGTCAGCTACACAGCTTCCTGGCCGAAGATGCGCGTGTACGTTAGCTAGCTAGTTAGCTACAACAATGTAGCTACTGCAGCTAGCAAGAGAACCACGTTAAGGACAAATATAATAGCATGTGTTCACCCCTCCAATATTATAATTTTAAAGAATATGTACATTATAGTATCTGACGATGCATTGTATAAGCTTTTACTAAATACCGTGTGCAAGCATCATTCATTTTTTCAAAGCTTGTGTTGCTAGTAGTTAGCTAGTAGTTAGCTAACTGCTTTGCAGGCTCCCTGTGATCATGCCGTGCAAAGATGGATGAGTAGTCAGGCTGGTTTTAGTGCAATAGTGAACTTGTTTTTTGACGATCTGTGTGAGTTACGAGAACATTTTCGCTTTATATGGTCATGCCTGTCCGAAATAAAGCGGCGTAGGTCAGCTCCTTCAACATCTGTCCATTTGTCCATTGTGCTCAGCCAGATCAATATAGGTGCCAAGAATAGGCCTCATGAGGTGATTTTCCATTTTAAATATAGAAAGCATTTAATTTTATTGTGTTTGTGGGTAAATTACTTGTGTGACTTTATGAATATAATTTATTGCAGTTTAGTGGAAAAGTGGGGACATTTGCCACACAGATGTGTTCAACCAGACAGCATCTGGTCACATTTTGACGAGCATGTGACGTTGACAAATGAAGGAAATTAAGCTTTTATTTCGATAACATTATGAAAGATGCACAATGGTATTTAATAGCAAATATATATGTCTGTAAGAAACCCATTGGGATTAAATAAACTCATGCATGCTGTTGTGCTGACTTGCCCCAGGGGGCTCCTGTTAGTTTTGAGGCTATCAGAGATCAACATGTACACTGGATTGCTGTGAAGGAACATTTATTCTAGTTTGATCCTTGAATATTGCCTCCAAAGAAAGAATCAGGGGTCACACCCATATAATGTCTGCTAGGCTTCCTTTCCTACAGAGATGGAGAAAAGGGGGAAGGGGGGGGGGGGGAAAAGGTTGTTTTTTCTTCCCCTCCTTCAGATCCTGGCTCAATACTTTTTCTTGTTCCATTGTGGCTTCAACTGTTTGTAGATATGTATGAAGTGCTTTATTGCTTGAAAATTAGGCATGCATATTGTGCTTTCATGATCGATTTTGTAAAATGACCTACTTAATACCTAAATTTGATTTTATGAAGTTAATTATACACAATTTAATTTGGATTTACGGATTTAAAAATATCATTATATATGTTTGGATAATTTAGGTTTAGGAGTAGAATAATTATTGTTGTATATGCAAGATGGTTAACTCATGATTGGGTTATCTGGCTTTTAGGTCCTTGTAGAACATGCAGGACGGTGGAAGACAGATGAGGATCCACTGCCTTTGCTGGAGGTTTACACCTTGGCCATACTCAGCTATGCAAAGGCCACTCCTTGTCTCTCCTCCGAATGTGAAAATGTGCCACTTGTACTTGAAAAGCTAACACTGTGAGTAACAATATGATGATTTGGTCAATATATAGTGTTGTGAGACAGAGTGGAGACCAATTTTTGTTCTATTACTGTAAGATTCCCATTTTTTGTATTCATGAAGAACTGCAATAGAGTAATCTAAACCTTTTAAATGTAAGCAAACAAGCGAGTAACTCAAAATATGCTGTTAACTGTGTATTAATGTGTGTTACAACACATGCAGGAGCTGTGTGGAGTTGCTGCTCTTGTTGCCAGAGCCTGTCCCTGGTGTCTTATGGGAGGACTTCCAGTCCTCTGTGAAGGTCAGTGTCCCTACTGCTGCTCTGTGACTAGAACGCTTAGTGAAAGTCAAAACAGAAAAGTAGGCTAATGAGGCTGGAAAATGTTACAAGTAGTTTCTCGATCAATATCATTGCTTTATGATTGAATTAACCAGTTCCTGTCCTTTGTAGATGGCACACAACTTTTTACAAGAAAATGGCAACATGCAGCTCCACATGCTGTCAGCTCTGGCTCAGGAGCATGGCGTGTGGTCCAACACCACACTTAGCCGCATTCTCTCAAATGACATGCCTGAGATTGAGAGAGGTAAATTGTTTGTTTGAACCATGTTCAAGCAAAATCAGGAAACACAGAACATTTATCTTCAGATACAAGGCTGAACCATCTGTTATGAAATTGTGTTTGAAATATGTTTTCTGTTTTCCAAAGTTCATGAATTTTTGGATTTGGAAGGTCCCACACTTCTCAACATGCGCGTAAAGAACCTAATGAAAGATGGATGCATTGAGAAGGCTGCCGTCCTGTCCAAGGTGTGTTCAGAGTACCCGGGATATGAAGGAAAAGGAAACTTCAAGCAAACATATCTGGTTTGCATTTGTATGACAAAATCACCAGAGCAACTAGTGGAAGAGGTTAGTAGGTTTTGCTTTTATTATACCATTTAATGATATGAATGACTGTGTGTGAAAAGTTTTGGTCAACCAGCACCTCATTGCATTCATTATGATACATTACATTGTTAAAAGCAACTTTATTACGTTAATTATGGTCATGTTATTTTTTTATAAATAAGACTTTCTCTTTCTGTCTGGGCCAGATTACACATGTGGACTGTAAAGATGCTCTAGAGATGATATGTAATCTAGAGTCAGAAGGGGAGGAGAAAGAGGCTCTTTGTTTGTGCGCTGCGTTCCTAAAGAAACAGCTTCTCCAGGGAGACATGTACTGTGCCTGGTGAGTCCTACCCTCTCAAACACTTTCCACTCGTCCTACCCTCTCAAACACTTTCCACTCATCACAGAAGATTTTTAATCTGATCTCAACTTCCCAATCATGCTGAAATACTAACAGTGGTAGCACTGTCATCACTTAAATACTCACTCAAATACTGAGTAAGTGGATGCCTAAATTAAACAAGCACCCTTTTGAATCACCCACACATAATTTAATAAGAGTGCTGGCTGTGAAAATATACTTTTTAGGGAATCAGACTATCAGCACTCAGCACAGTGTGTCTGTAATGGGAACTTTCTCTTCCTGCTTCCCAATGCTTTTACTTTCTCATCTCAAGGGAGCTCACTCTTTTCTGGAGTAAGCTAGTGATGCGTGTGGAATCCTCGGCAGAGATGTTTCTCGCTCAGTGCAGGAATATGGCCCTTCTCTCCAGGAGTGTGTGTCACATTCTCTTCCTCATTAAAGTGATCCAATCTGAGGTGAAATGTGCTTCTTCCCTCTTTGTATATGATGTTACTTCTTTTTTTTTTTTTTTTTTTTGCAATATCACGCAAACAAACCTTTACACCATGACTCATTCTTTTTTGTGTGTGTTGTTTTCAGGCCGAGGGGACAGGACTGCCGGCATGTATTGAGATGTGCATACAAGCTCTACAGATGGCTTCCAGCGACAACACGGACAGCAAAGTGACCATCTGCAAAACAATATCCTGCCTTTTGCCCATTGATCTAGAGGTCAAACGGGCATGCCAACTGACGGAGTTCCTTCTCCAGCCTACTGTGGACTCGTACTACGCAGTGGAATCACTCTACAATGAACCAGACCAAAAGCTGGATCAAGAGGAGAATCTACCAGTACCCAATTCACTACGCTGCGAGTTACTGTTAGCCTTGAAGACACAGTGGCCTTTTGATCCAGAGTTCTGGGACTGGAGAACCTTAAAGCGCAATTGCTTGTCACTGATGGGCGATGAGGCATCCATTGTGTCATCAATTGACACTCTTAATGACACTGATGACTATGAGACTGAGGTAGCAGACAAGGGCCCAGAATTCACTGACCTGCAGGATTTTCTTACAAACACTACAAATGAACTGAATGAAATTACTGATGAGAAAGAAAAAAATAGAGAAGCTAAGAAATTAAGGGAGCAGGGATTTGTTTCTGCAAGGTTTAGGAATTGGCAGGCCTACATGCAGTATTGTGTTTTATGTGACAAAGAGTTCTTGGGTCACCGGATTGTTCGTCATGCACAGAAGCATTTCAAGGATGGGGTCTATATGTGCCCGATTTGTGCAGATAGTTTTGACAGTAGGGAGGTTTTGGATCCACATGTTGCATCACATGTAAAGCAATCTTGCAAAGAGAGACTTGCAGCTATGAAAGCCCAGAGCAAAATACGCAAGCCACCACAATCCCCAGGCAGCCAGTCTAAAAGCTTCAAAGATACTGTCGTGAAGGTCGAGGCCAGTTCAAGCGATGGAAATCACACCAGTTCTGACACATTGGTCCAAGTCAGTCCACAGAAACCTCCACCCAAATGTGATCAGGAGTTTACTGATGATTGCTCCTGTCCTGTTACCAACTGTAACAAAGTTTTCAAGTTTTTCCGTCATCTGATGTGCCATGTAAGAGCCCATAAAGATGACGAAGAAGCCACTCATTTCCTCGAGTTACAGAAGCAGAAGGTAGTGTGCCAGTATTGTCGTCGGCACTTTGTCAATGTTAGGCACCTCAATGATCATTTGCAAATGCACTGTGGCACTAAGCCGTATTTCTGCATACAGCTGAATTGCACAGCAAACTTCAGCTCAAATTCTGAGCTCCTAATGCATAGGAGACTACATACAGAATTCAAAGCGCAGTGCATGTTCCCTAATTGCGGGATGATTTTCAACGAGGCTTATCTCCTGTATGATCATGAGGCACAGCATTACCTTACCTACACTTGCAGAATGGCAAATTGTGGGAAGACTTTTGATTCACAGATCCAGTTCAAGCAGCATCAGGACAGCCATGGACCAAATGATGCTCTCGTTAATGAGAACAACCTTGAACCTAAAATGGAACCATCAACCCAGTACTCCCCAAGTAAAGAGGGTAAATGCTCAGCCTTTGTTCGCCTGGAACGGATTAATGCACAGGATTACATGAGGGAAGGGGCCCTCAAATCAGACACATCAAGGTCTCCTCAGCACCCTAAAGAACTGGGACCTGTGAGAGTGAAACACTCAGTTGAAAACATGCTGAATTCTGTTATGAACCCCACAAACGAACCACAGAAGTGTTATACCCCGTTGACTCCACCTCCTGCATTACAGCTGGGGGATGGCAGACCAGATCCCCATCTTCCTCAACCACACCATGCTGCTATGGCAGCAAATGGTGAGAATCCCATGGATCCCTGTACAACCAAACATGTGAAACAGGACCTGGAAGAGAAACCTGATAATGGAGTACCCCCTGTTTATCAGAAAGTGTTGCCACAGATATTTCCCACACCAGCAATTAAGAGTGAAAACCCTTTTTCGTTAGTAGGGTACCCCACCACTCCTACTGTTTCTAGCAGTGATGAGAACGCTCACAGCTGTCCATTTGAGGACTGCACACGCTCTTACAGCACCAACAAAAGCCTTTCCAGGCATGTAAAGAAAATTCACCCTGACATTTTTGAGAAATGGAAATTGGCCAAGAAATACAATAAAGTTGTCAAGATAACAGCAAAAAAGATGTCATCCAAGGCTTCAGATGTTGATTCACCATGCCAAGAGGACAGGACACAGCATCACCTGTCACCTCTATGCAATAATACTGGGCTGCAACAGATGGAATACCCAATTGCATGTTCAAGCTCACCTGCTCCTTGCTTTCCTGTCTCCACTGATCCAGTGCCTATTACTCCAATGATAAACCACTCCATGTACCCTCAATGGGGCAATACACAGACGCCCACTGGACTGATGCCTGCAGACATGTCTCAAGCCTGGTCTACATCTTCTGTGAACAATTGCTATGCAGATGCCTACCACATGAATGATTACCCATCCAGGATCTTAAACCACTGGCAGTCAGACCCTTATCAAACCCCAGCTGTTCACCCATCAGAGAGGGACAAAGAGCATTTAATGGCTGCTATCCACTGTGGTACTATCCCACATGGTTGTTCAGAACCAAGTTTGATGAATGAAATGTCTCAATATGTGTCAAGCTCTTTAATGTTGGATAATGGGGTACAAGTGCACAATGGTGGACACCAATATGGGATGATGCATCCAGATGTCCATCCAGATAGTGTGGATACTTCCCTGATAAGAAAAAGCAATGTCAATATGCCTGACCAGATGGATAATGATATTATCACAGTGGTTGACAGCATGCCAGGGGGGAGTTATAACCCATCCTATGTTCCTAACGATTCTTCCAGTCTCAGCCCCAGGACTCTAATTGACAACCCAAGTAAAGAAATTGGCCATGACAGCCAGATCACACTGCAAGGCACACTGGAGATCATCAACACAGAGAACGTGACACCCAGTTTTCAACATCAAATCGACAGTTCTGTAGATGTCATGCTGAGTCCACCTTTACAGGCAGATATCCCATTTGAAGATGATGCAGAGTCTGAGGCTGCCCCTTCGGAGGAGAAAATTGGCGATAGTGAGGTGCAAAAGGGAAAACGGAGGCAGAGCAAGAGGGCTAAATGGCCAGCTATTATTAAGGATGGGAAAGTCATTTGCAGAAGGTGCTTCAGAGAGTTCTCAAGTACCAAGTCTCTTGGAGGTCACTTATCCAAGCGCTCACAGTGTAAACCACTGGATGAAGTAGACCTGACTGCTGATTTGCCAACATCATTTCTTGACTTTCTCAATGATCCTCATGTTCCTGACACTAATGGAGCAATTTATAATATGTCAAATGGGGATTATACGCAGGAAACTCTCAATGTTCCTACTGCAAAGGCTTCTGAAATTGGCCAACAGGAAGCACAGAAACCCCTGGATTCCCTTCCAACTTCTGGTGGCCATGCCTCCCACACCACAGAGTTCAATGGAAGCCTGGCTGTTAACACCGGGTCTGATACACCCTCTAATGCAGCATGTCCAGAGACCAAGCTCATGGAGATTCAAAACGCTTTTCAGAAGTTGGATCTAGTTGAGGCGGCTCGTGAGAAAATGCTGGAGAAAAGCTTGACAGAGCAGACTCTCAGTCGCAACGATGCAGTCTCAGAAAATCTTAAAAGCGTGACTCCAAAAGTGAAGGTCAAAAAAGAAGTGGAGCATCGGGAAAAGGGCCCCAAGCCTTTTAAGTGTGAACAGGATAACTGTGAGTATGGATGCATGACAAAAGAGGCATTATTTAAACACCTTAGCAAGATGCACGATTACTCTAATGAGATGATTGAGGAATTGAAGAAAACCCCAGTCAAATTAGCTCCATATACTTGTCAGATTTGCCCAAAAACGTTCACACGAAGTACCGGCCTTAGAATACATTATGAAAATGTTCACCGCCTGTCAAAAGATGAGATACTAAAGTTGAAGTTGGGTCTTCGCAAGAAACGGTCAAGTAATCCAAGCACAGACACAGAGCCAGAGAGTAGTAATAGTCATGACAATGGGCCCTCAGTAGGGTCATCTATAATAAAACAAGAGCCACTTGACATTGCTATTGCTGGTCTTATGGAATGCATGGATCAGGAGGGAAGTGCCCCGGAAGACATCCCAGCAGGAAATGCAGAACCCGATCCCACGCAGCAAGTTATAGTTGGGCAGGTGCAGCCAACAGAGAGAAGTCCAATAAATTATGACAGTTCATCATCTGACTTGGCATCAAAATTCAAAACTGGGCACACCCCAGAGGAGAGAACTGAGACGGTCCAGCAAGCTGACCACACTCCAAAGGTGGAGCAGAAGGTAGATAAAATAAACATTGTAGCAGAGAGTGAGATCAAGTCGGAACCTTCAGCTCTGAGTCGGACAACAGAGGCAGTGCCCAGCCAGCAGGACCAGAACCCCTCCCAAGAAAGACCAAGCAGCTCAAAAGGCACACCATCTAAAGATAAGGGTCGAGTCAAAAAGAGGGAAAAAGGCAAGAGGATAAGCCTTAAAATATGTGAGGGTGACATTTCATTCAGCCCCTATAGACCATACCGCTGTGTTCATGAAGGGTGCTCTGCAGCGTTCACCATCCAGCAGAATCTAATCCTCCATTACAGGGCTATGCATCAGTCATCCCTCCCTCAAGGGGAAGTCTGTGCAGAGAAGGCTGATGCCACTAGTGAACAAGATGCTGAGGTCAATGACAGTGAAGTCCGGTGTCAAGTGAAAGATTGCTCGAGGATATTCCAGGGAATCACAAGATTGATTCAACATTACCTATTACTGCATAAATTCACCCGTGACAAAGCTACCGCCATGATGTCTAGCATGAAGGTAGGGACGTTCGAGTGCGACAGGTCACAATGCACGCTCTTCTTTGATTCTGTGGATAAATACATTGAGCACATAAAGAACTTTCACAAGGAAATTAATATCTCAGAGAGTGGAACTGTGGATCAGACATTTAAATGTGAGCATGAGGATTGTGATCGTGTCTACACCACGCGGTCAAACCTTCTTCGTCACCTCATGAAAAAACATGATTTTGTGTGTGATGTTAAGACACAGCATGTTAAAACAGAAGAAGTCAGTCCAAATCACGGCAAAGAGAATATTGAAAGTAAATTTAAAATAAAGAAGAAAATTGCAAAGAAGAAAGATGGTAGAACACCGGAACATTGGACTAGCTTTGGCAAGCCTTCTCTGAAATCCCATGAAGAAGCATCTGCCATGTGCACCAAAAAGTCATCTTTGCAATACCCCTGTATGATAAAAGGCTGTGATGCAGTCGAACGGGCTGAAAGGAATATATTCAGACATTACACCACTCACGGCCTAACAGAACGGTACATTGAGGATCAGAGAAGCCAATTCATTTTCTGTAAAAAGCTCTCACGTTCAAGGTTCAAAGATGCTAACAAATCCGAGGGCATGTCTACAAGCTCATCTTCAGAGCAGTCAGGCCCTGATGAGAGTGGCGCTGAGAGTTCAAAGGTCATTAGTCAGGAGCAGGAGTCATTGGAGGGCGTCATCCAGGATGAGACCAAGCTATCAAACGACGAGAGCTCCGAGTCCATCGCGTCCACAGGGGAGGAGAAGAAACGGAGAGGTCGTCCCCGGAAGAAACCAGCCTGCACAGAAAAGAGGTCAACACCGAGAACTCGCTCGACTGTTATGTCTGAAAACTCTGATCCCGGCACTACTGGACTCATAGAGGAGCAGCCTGAGCAGGAAGAGTCTGTTAAGCCTCTCAGATTTGACAAATCTTTCCTCCAGTTTCTGGACACCACAGAATCTCCCGACACTCCGAAAAGGAAAATGACTGAAGGCTCTGCAACCGAGCTGCCTTTGAAACGGCAGCGAACTTTACAGCAGAAAACTGTTAACATCATGAACAAAATACCTGACGAATTCAAAATCTGCCAAAACCTTGTTGACTTTAGAAACCCTCTAAATCTCAAATCGGTGACTAATGTTAAGATTGTAATGGATAAAACATTTTCAGATGGTGCTGAACATTTGTTAAAACAACTTCAAGACATGCGACCCATGGTAATTATAAAAAAGTGTCTCTATAGTTGATGGATAGCTCACAGCTGGATGTTTTTACTCTCCACTCACTCAGGATTTGAGAAGAAACATGCTGCAGACAGGTCTGTTCATAGCGCATCAGATTTCCAATAGTTAGCAGTTTTTGGTCAGGTGACCATGAAAATATTTTATACTTATGATATGTATGCTACAGTCGATTTTATTATGTATGTTATTAGTCACAAGAACCAGGTAATCTATAGAACATAGATTTTAGAACATGTTTGTATTTATGATGCTTCTAGTACTAAAATTGTTTTTGCTAAACGGAGAATTTTAAGGAAAAACAGAAGTCTTTATATATCCCTATGGGATTTTTTAAGTTGTGTTTGTATTTATTTTTCTTATATATTTTCTTTCCAACACTAGTATCTGTAATATTTACATGTCTTCCACAAAGTGTTCAATAAACTGTAACTGGTCACTTTTGTAAAACTTCTACAGTCTTAGTGTATGTGTTCAATTGTCCATAACAGGTTAGTTCACTCAGAAAACATTGTCCGGTTTCCCACTTGCCTACATTCCGTTCATAAGCACACTGATTGAGGTGATTCTTATTATGACAATAAAACAATGGTCAGACTAATCCAAAACTACTTTGAATTTGCATTCAAATGCACGATAACCAAAAGGCCCACACATACATTCAATGATTGTGATCTTAGTAGATGGAATAAGTTCATTTATAATGGCAGTACCTTAATGTTCATCGACCTGTTTTGATACATGCGTAATGATGTGTGGGCACCTTCCTGCAGCTCCATACTTGTCTCACACCCAGATGATACATTTGAGAATGCCATCGGTAAGATGGGGTCAAAGAGATAACCTACATGCAAACTGCAAAGTTTAGTGTAATGTGTCGATTCTTAAATAAATTAGCTAATTCGATCGTGCATAATTGACTGTTTGGCATTCAATTTGTGTTGTTTGCTGTTCAAGAAATTACACCATACTTGAGATGGTTCCTGAGCGCTAAACGTTCAGCAACTATATACGCAAGACTTTTGATGAGCTCACAAAGCAGCTTTGCGCTTTCGTTAACAAAATGTATAAAGCTAATGAAGTAATACATTGCATATAAACTATACCGTTGTTTGGTTGAAACCTTTTCGAGCCCTTAGGTGGTTAGTTTTGTAACAGTTCGATTAGGTGGCATTGAATGCACCCTGCAAGTGTTAGGGTTAGGCCACGTGACCCTAACTCTGGTTGCGTCAGTACGGCGGGAGAACACAGAGCATTCTCTGACACTGGTCTAGCAGGAAAGAATAAACTTCAGTTGTCTTTTCTAAGTAAACTATAGACTAATTTACACTCCAGTTTAGCCTAGAAATGGCAACTTCTTCATTGTCTAAGGTATTGTGAACATCTATACTTTTATGCTGTATTTAAAAAAAAATATCCAGACAGTATGCTGGGGTTTGACATGAGCACTACAAGCTAGCTGGTTAGCGAGTAGTTTTACGGTAGTTTATGTTGGTTGTTGCAACTTCACATCCTTATTCATTGCCCACAGGGTTGTTTTGTCTTCAAACCCAGTGACAAAAAGAAAAAGAAAACTTCCACTGTGGGTGAGTAGTCGCTTCTAACAATACCACGCTTCAAGTAATAACACAGTCTATATATTTCTCATCATATGTTGTCTATTTTGACAGCGTTTTCACAGTATTTGTTTGTTTTTATTACAGAGGATTATTTTACCATTGGCAGTGAAGACACAGCCAACATTAATGTCCGGTTCAGACTTTGTCAGAATCTCTGGGACAAGATTAAAACCGACACTGGGGTAACTATGAAACTCTCACCATCACACATGGGCTACACTACCATTGGCAGTTCTGTAGTCATGAAATGTATCTTGACTTATTAGAGAATTAAACAAGATGGTCCAGTCAAAGGTCGATGCTTTGGGATACTTAAATAAGAGTTATTTTCAAGCGGTGATGTGCCCCATCGTGCATTTGCAGGTTTTGCAAGATGAACTCAACAAGATGATACTGGACAGTCTGCTGAAGTTCATCAGAAAGTGCACTTCTACATTTCAACATAAATCTGATGACTGGGCTTCGCGTATGAGAGCCAGCGAGATTCCAACAGCAGCCCTCAGTCTAGGTATGATACCGAAGCATGATGTGCAAGAATTTCTTGAGATTTGGTTGCGTGGCGCAGTGGATGGAATACTGGATGATGAGCATCCTTTGTGTGTCTGTTTTTTTCTCTACTGCCAGGGGTGAACGTGCCCGATCATGACATGACCTTCCAGAGCCTCACCGAGCTGCTCCAGCTCTCTGTTACTCCCTATGTGGTCTCACTACAAGCCAAAGAGTGTGGAGGTTGGTATCTGGAACAAAAAAGGTCCACGTACTCTTGTAGCTTACATCAATTACTCATGCATTGTCAACAAGTGAATTGGTTTCCTGTTGACATAGCTCTGAATTCACTCTTTTTGGTTGTGGCCCCTCTTCTCCTTTCAGCACTGAAGCACCTGATGCAGAAAGTCCTAGAGAGGCTGATGGGTTCCTGTCTGTCAGTAGATGAGGATGAAGACACAGATCAGTGCAGTACCCAGACCAACCAGAAGAGGGTACACTGTTCCCTCAGCACTCTCTGTGACTGGTACAAGTCCAAGGTATGGTGGAGGCAACTGCCTGCAGAGTTCTGGATAGTGGCAACCAATGACTTGAGGATTCTGGGATGCTCATTGTAACATAAAGGTGTATCTGAACATTTATCTTTGTCCTTCTTGATTCTGATACTTATGTTTGTGTTGGACAGAAGTCCTCTGCTGGTACTCCAGGCAAAAAGCGCAGTTCTGCCAGTATAGAAGTGGATCAGCACCAACCCCCCATTGTAGTGATCTTCAAAGATCTGGAGGCTTTCGACCCCAGAGTGTTACAGGACTTCATCCTTATCTGCAGGTAACAAAGCACACACGCACGTCACACACCGTTTCTGAGAATATTGACTGAGGTATTGATTGATGTTCTCAGAAGTGCAAGAGTGAGCTTTGCTGATTGTTGTCTTGGTGTCGGTACGGGATCCTCTGTTTGAGTAACTTGCAGATTGAGGTTATGTGTTGTCATGTAAACACACACATGTATGTATATGTGTGTGTATATATATATATATACATACACTATTCTTACCTTCAGACTTCTGTACACAGTACAGAAAAAATAGAATCACTCACTAATCCTCCGTCTCCCGGGTAACTTTGTTTCAACAGCCGCTACGTTGAGCAACTCCCCCTGATGTTAATTTTTGGCATTGCTACGTCTCCCAGCACCATCCAGCACATGCTGCCCCACTCTGTGTCCTCCTTGCTCTGCATCGAGCTCTTCCAGTCCCTGTCCTGCACTCAGCACCTGGCCACAGTCATCGACAAGGTATGGGGAGGACACGCTCGGAAGGAGGGTAGGATATGAACCTATGCAGATGTGGATGGGGAGTCAGGTGACTGAGCGGTTAGAGAATCGGGTTAGTAATCAGAAGGTCGCTGGTTTGATTCCCGGCCGTGCCAAATGACGTTGTGTCCTTGGGCAAGGCACTTCACCCTACATGCCTCTGGGGAATGTCCCTGTACTTACTGTAAGTCGCTCTGGATAAGAGCGTCTGCTAAATGACTAAATGTAAATGGATGGATTGGGCTGATGGAGAAAGAGGATCAGTCTAGATCTTTTACACTTGTTTCCCGGTGGCGGTGATGCGAAATGAATGCATTGTTTGTGAATGCCTACGTTTGTTTGTACCTATTAGATGTGGGGATTGAGAACAAAGATGGTGTTATTTTCACATGGAGAACAAGACCTAGACTTGGTTAATGAATACACTATGATCCATCTACCTTTCCAGCTGATCCTGACGTCCCATTTCCCCTTCAAGCTCAGTGGTAAGGTGCTGCAGGTGCTGGTTAGCATCTTCCTCTATCACGACTTCTCAGTACGCAACTTCATCAAAGGCCTGCAGGTGAGGGGAGTGCTGAATGATGTTGGTTTGTGTGTCTGTGTGCAGGGGTGTGTGTGGGGGGGACCATGTCTGAGTGTGTTGTCGTGCATGCATATGTGTTTCCACATATTGTATCATGGGCGTTGACCTCCTCCTGCCCCTGTCCACAGCTGGCTCTGCTAGAGCACTTCCACTCCCAGCCCCTGAGTGTGCTGTGCTGCAAGAAGGAGGAGGCTGTCGGCCACGTCGCAGAGCTCAGCCAGCAGGATGTGGAGAGGGTCCGACAGCTCCCTTCCTTCAGGAGGTCAAATATATACATCCTCTTTTGTGGACGGGCAACAGAAAGTGAATTTGGTGTGATGTGAAAATAGCACAGACGTTTGACTTTTTGTACCGTCCCTCCAATCCACCTCTGTGTGTGTGTTCCCTCTCCCTCCTCCCCAACCGTGTGTGTATGTTCCAGGTATGTAGAGAAACAGGAACCCCAAGAGCAGGTGGAGCTGCTGACCAGTGACGAGCATGTCAAGGTACAGGCCCTTCCAAACAGGCTAGTCTCGCACCAGGACCCTCAAGCTCTACTGCTCTACTGAAAGCAGGGGATCAAAGACACCTTTGTCTTGTTGTTTTGTGTCTTGGAGCTGTTTAGGCGGCGTGCCAGACATGGATTAAAGACCTCCATAAATACCACAAGAACTATTATCCTATCCTGAGGTGTCTCCATATCCTCACCTCTTCTTTACCCAAGTACCCCCTGGGAAAACAGGTAAATAAGTGTGTGTATTGAAACATTTAATACATTTAAATAAGAATGTGTACTCGGGTGGGGTTAACTCAGGCTCCTCTGCACTGTATGGTCTTGTAATTGTCTAATCTGTCTGGTCTCCCTTTCCAGATAAGAGAGCTGCACATTTCCTGTCTGGAAAACGATGTGTGGGAGAACGAGGAGTACCAGTCAGCCATGCAGCTGCTCAGGTAATGCTTCACCAACTGTAGCTGTGTCAACATCTTAGTCTTTGGTAATCCCATGGAAATAGACAAGTTTAATTATCTAAAATAATCCCTACCCTGTCTCTTCAATAGTTTTGGTCACATGTAATATAGAATGTACAGTTTCAAGTAAGAATCTCCTAGTCTTGATAAGTGTGTGTGTACATATGCTGTATAATTATGTACAATTACAAGGACGCTCCTTAGCACCATCTCCTAGCTAATTGTGACCAGTGATTTCCCCCCAGGATGCTGGCTAAAGACGAGCTGGTAACTGCCCTGCAGAAGTGTGCTGAAATCCTGAAACCTGGCAAGACCAAGAAGACGAGAGCTGCCCTTGTGCAACTGGAGGAGCTTCTGGCTAAATTCAGCCTGCTAGACAGTAAGCTGAAATGATGGTGGTAGTGGGGATGATGATGATAGTGGTTGTGGTGATGATGGTGGTAATTGTAGTGGTGATGCTGATAGGGGTGGTAATTGACACATTCCCAGTGTCCTCCTTCCTTCCTTTGATATTGTCCATCACCCTGTGCTGTAAAAGAGGCTGCTGCTGATGTTACTGCTGGGGAGGAAATGAGTCCTCCGGGGAAAGGGCTCCCGATGAAAACAGACCTCTTCCAACTACAGAAGGTACCTACCTCTCTGCCAATGAGTGACATCATTTACTTCTCTGCCTAAAAGTGATATTATCTCCCTCTCTGTAAATGTGATATCGCTTCCTAAGAAACATTTGTGCGTCTGATTGATCATGGACATCAATTCTTCCTTATTGTCTTGTGTTCCAGTCACTGCTTGCAAAGAAGGACTCTCTCAGATCCAAGAAGCTGAGTCAGTTTGAGAATCTGCGAAACGAAGCACTAGTATTTATCGACAGTCTTGTGAGGTGAGAAAAGTCTTACAAGTATTTGCAGAGTTCCATCAATTTAAAATGCAAATGATAATAAAGTTGTTTTTTTTGTGTACCTGTGTATTTTCCCAGGATGCATCTGTCTCCGCCTGACAACCAAACTCTCTACGAGGTGTATTACTACAGCTCCTCAGCCATCCTGAGACGACATCTAAACGCCACGCCTCGCACTTCTATCCAGACTGCCCTGAGCAACCCCTACCACTACCTACAGGTAAGCACACTCAGCCTAGAGTACATGCCAAAGCTTCTTTTGAGGGTTTCGATTGGTTGTCAGTGCTTATCCATGGGCTTCTGTGAAGATCTTTGTGACAATGTTTGCATAAAAAGGACTATGAAAAAATAAGTTTGATTTTGATAGTTTCTACTTTACATCCTGGTGAAGGTCTGAGGAGATTTGATTATGTAGCAAACTTTAAGTGTGGATAACAGAGAGGTGAATGCTGCGTCATCAGAATAACAGTCTCCGAACAGAGGAAGGGACTGTGTCCAATGCTGCTCCTGACATCTGCATCGTGTACAAGCTCCACCTGGAGTGTGGCCGCCTGATCAACCTGTATGACTGGCTGGAGGTAAGGTGTACAGCACCCTGCTATTTCATGCCAACAGGCAGCAGTCCGACTGTGAGGATAATGTTTACTGTAGCCAGTGTATATACATGAGATTGATAACAATGACTAAGTCTTGTGGATTTATGTTGCTGTTTTTTTCCAGGCTTACTCCACTGTGGTCTCAGCAGCAGAGGGCAAGGATCCTGACTCGGCAGACTACGGCAAAGTTGATGAACTCAAGCAGTATCCTTTCACTACGGCTCTGGTTCTTAGCCCACGTAATAAAACATTTGAGAAAGTAAATGGTCAAAATTTGCCAGGATTTCTTTGACTCTCGTCCAGCGCTCGTTTCATCCAGGCAGTTTCGGAGCTGGAGTTTCTTGGCTTCATCAAGTCCACCAAGCAGAAGACAGACCACGTAGCCAGGCTGACGTGGGGAGGCTGCTAGCCTCTGGGTGTGCTGCAGTCAGACCTATTCACAAAACAATTATTGTTTTCCACCTCATCCCACTTTGCCTTTAGGACATCCAATTGCTTAAATGACTTGGTATGCACAAGTATTAGAGAATTGTACTGTCTGATAGGAATGCAATTTAGGCAACCTGGAATGTGTCCTTCATGTATTTTCTCCATATCTTGTTCTGGGCAGAAGAAGCTTGGTGATCAGTCTGACAGTTACACAATGTGACCACACAATATGATTACAGTACACCTCAGGGCATGTGGCTAGGTTTAATTAATTGCCTGAAAATCCAGTTGGGCAATTGTTTTCTAATGATTGCAATGAGGTGCTCTGTGTAACTAATGTTTGGTTTATGGGAAAAAAGTTGGGTTCACTCATTGCAAATGTACATAATCTGCTGTGCAACTGGGGCCCGTTTTACATCTTGAAGTGCATATTTTGAAAAGACTATTTGCAAAGGGTATGCTCTTTCAGATGTTGAAGGACATGGTAGGTAGTAATTTTTTTACCTGGGTGAAGCCTTGACATTTTTATCCTTGCCTCATCTGGTGTGTAAGGAAGCTGATGCCTCCACTAAATGAGTGGAAGTTAGTCTGAGTGGAGTGTTGGTACTGTGCCTACAGATAAACACACTTGTAACATCAGCCCTCAATTTCTCCTCATTACATCACAAAACACAAAACATGTTTTAAAACACTTTATTGTTTGGTTTTTCCACTAAGTACATAGGCTTTGAAGTAATACCAACAAAACAAAAAGTCTAAATAAATAAAACGTTTTGGTAGGGAGCACGAAAAAAAAAAAAAAAGAATAAATCCAATTCCAACTCCTCGTGTCCAATACAAACAATATGAACCATGGGCAAACTTTTTCCTCAATTATACTAACTTGTATCTCCCACTTTCATAGATTTAACCAGCAAACCTTACACAAAATGTCTACATTGCTTTATCATATATACATGTAACATTAAGAAATAAAACGAGGAATAACCATGTCTGGAATGCCAGGTGTCTTTATAAAAGTAAGAGTAGAGTAGATACTGGTGCAGCAGGAAAAACATAGGCCACTGGTTTAGAGAGAAAGGGTCCATTTACATTAGGAAGCACCTAAGTTGCTTACGACAGAGTGGTAACCACTGACAACGGCTTGTATAAACCTTTGCCCGAAGAAGAAATATGGCACAGTAAGAAAAGATTCATTTAACTAGCTAACTGAATCTCTTGCAGTGATGATTTCAGAGATTTCTTTCCACGATAGTTTGCAGCAAGAGAAAGTCGCCTGGCAAAGTCTTAAGTCTCCCTCAGGAAACATCTGGAAAAGAACAGATACATGGAGAAAACAGGTTCTGTTAAGTGTAGCTTTTCCAGATTATATATTTTTTTTTTCATCTGCTAAAACTTAGTTGATTCTTTCACAAGCAGCCACGGCAAGACAATGCCCCGGGTATTCAATTAAATAAGGTTAAAAACTCACAACTTGCAGGTTGCTCTCCAAATCTCCGCATCAACTGGTCGTGTGTAAACTTCACAAATGTGTCATACTGTTCTGTAAAACGGAAACGTGAGTAGAAAGATAACAGTGATGATGCTGCTAAAAACGTTTCCCCTGTTTAATACACAGTGTACAATTGTTATGCATCCATCCTCAAAGCTTCACACACCTGCTAGTTTTGTGGTCATGGTTTCTTCATATTCCTCCCTGACTTTGTCCTCTCGCTCCTTCAGTAGACGCTCACAGATCATCCCCACTTGTCTCAGGGTGAACAACGGCTGCTCTTTCCTCGATGGAGAAAGGCCTCCAATGGATGTGCCTACAAGTAAAAAAACAAAAAAACGGTTATTGAGACCAAGATTTAATTTAATTGCATATTCACGAATCTACTCCGTTCTAATATTGTTTATCTAGTCACGACATGTCACATCAATAAAACTTGCTATCTGACAAAAACATGTTTGCGTGACAATGTGTGTACACGCACAATAGTATTGATATCATCATTCCAGCAAATATTTACAGTTCACTCTAACCAACCTGGCATACTGGATCCTCCCATAATTGAGGTATGAGGTGGGGAGTCTGGGGATGAGGGGTAGTTGCAGCCTTCATTGTGTTGGTAACTTCCATCTAGATGCTTCCTCTTCTGAATGCGTTTGTACTCCTGCTTGATGTTGTTCAGGATTTGTTCTAGAACGGGGTGGGATACAAAAGAGGAAGAGGGGAAGAAGATAATGCTTTGTTAGATAACAGTTGATATTTCAGGAGAGGCCTTTCACAATTACCGTAATATTAGATAACTTTAAGCATGACTGCAGCACGGAATGAAGCCATATCTGGAATTCTATACGACAGTGTGCAAAACAACCCCACTCCCCTTTTGAGCTACAATCGTTTAAGGTCACTTCAATACATAAAATTATTTTAGCTTTTAAGGACTAGATTATAAACTTTTGAGGTGAGTCCAGTTATGCTAAACTGGTTAACATCTATGTTCATTTGTTGAGTAGTTAGCTTGCTAGCTATTGTACAGTACCTGCAGTAAGTCTGGACGACGACTCTCCAAATGGCGATGGTTCCATACGAAGATATTTTCTCGGAGATGATGACGATGATGGGGATACCGGGATACATCTTCGCCTTTTGGGGGACGTGGGACTCATCAATGGATCAAAATCCATAGTCCTCTTCAAGGTGGCTCCACACGCCATTCTTTTGGTTAGCTTGAGTAGCGTTTGCTAAATTAAGCAAGAACGGACAACAGCGTGACTCGAGGAAGCTGGCCAGCAAATCACTGCTAGCTGGGTACGAACTAGCAAGCTGGATAACGCGTAGCTAACCAACGGCGACGTTCGCTATTAGTACAGTACTACTAGCATGCTAGCTAGCAAACCTCATACCGCAAGGCACTACAAGGCTAGTGCTAGAGAGTTTAAAACTTGCCGTGCAATGGGTCGGCTAAACACTAAAAACAGAAAACAACTCTACTAACTAGCTACACATTTGTATTACACGTGTGTTTTGAGTGAGGATCGTGCAGGGCAAAAACATGTATCTTCGCAAAGCTAGCCTAGCGCTACTGACTTCTATTCCTGGCGTTAGCTGTAGCACAGTAGTAGCCTAGCAGAACCAAACGAAAACAGAATATACTCACCTTTCAGGGGTAAAGTTGTTGTATTTTCTAATCACGCCAACGCACGCCTATTGTTGAATTGCGTGTTCTAAAGCTTATCTGAAATTCTTGGCCGAATATACCAAGTTATGACAAGTTTTCAAAAAGATCTAGCTAGTAAGCTTAGCCGCAAGACTAGCTCTCTGAAGCTGCTGTCTGCTTCTTGTTTTTGATCCCCTTGAGCCGTAGTTTCTCGTTGATGACGTCAAATGTTTAACTATGCGCTCATTGTGGGCATGCGCCGATAGGGTGGTCTTTTGGGGATTTGGGAGTTATCCAAGATAAAAGAGCGCACTTAGTTAAAGTGATAAAATGGAAAAGAACGCTTTATTTCCCTTGCACTATGTTCTTAATGTCTCCCATCCATGACCGCGACTCTTTAAGTTACTCCTTTTCTGTCCGTGATTTTTTTTTACACAAGAGGGCAGTATATTTCAACATATCAGTGTTACTCGCACTTGTCTGAGAGACCTGTCCTTGATGTTCTTCAATCCTTCCACACATTTTTTTTACTTGGCATATGTACGTTTGTTGAAAATTGTTGTTGTTGTTGTTGCCTAAGTATGGCTGCCTCAGTGTCTGTCAATTTCAGTTTCTGCCTATGAAGGCCTACCTACTCTCCAGTTCAGTAACGATTAATCTTGGGCTTGGTTACAGTTTACCTAATTAAAATTAATTAACATACTGTCAGGTCTCACGAGGTAAACTAGTTATATTGCAATGCGTGAACATTCAACTGTGCGTCCTTCAGCAAAGAAACACTAAGAAAACGGTGTCATACTTCATAGCCTACTTTATCACTGAGAAATTGAAACCATCACAATTCTAAATTATGTTGTTCAGAGAAAACACTCACTTGGCAGTTGATGTACAGTCAAGTCCAACAACAGGTTCACACGTAATAAACTTCACAGTACAGTTCACAGTTTTTACAATATCTAACATATTTTAACATGAATATATTTACAATTAAGACAATTGACTAATTGAAACATTGTATTTCCACATGGACTGTTTCCTTCAATCTAAACGTACTCGATGAGTTACTAAATCTACAGTTAATTGTTTTGGCACGTCTCACAGTGCAGTGCTTTATTTTGGGGAAGCTGGAGGACAGATGTCTCCCCAGGGCAGGGCCCACAGTTCTACAGTGTTCACCTCACAACAAGGTCAGACCGCCTCAGCTGACGTCTCAGTGGAAACAGACAGATTCACTTTGGCTACTTTCACTGTAGTCTTTACACAGCCAGCTGTGGCCTTGCTGGCTAAGCCTCTCACACTCCTGCTTTGGCCATCCCCGGACTCTGCGCTGTTGTCCAGAGGATGGCCTGACCCCCGGCAGGTACCAAGGAAAGCCCTGCGCAGGTCCTTGCTCCTCAGAGCATAGATTACAGGGTTAACGGTGGAGTTCAGTAGACAGAGCATGCTACAAAAGGCGAAAACGGTCTTTATGAAGTCGTTCATCTTCCAAAACAGGTCATACACCATGATGGCCAGGACAGGGCCCCAGCAGATAATGAGGACCACAAGGATGAGCACCAGGGTCTTGGCCAGGCGGATGTCCATGCGAGCCTGCTCTGGTCTTACTGTCTGGACCTTGGTGCCGTCTGCAGTGTAGACCACCACACTCTTCTGAGAGCTGCGGCTGAGCATGCGCACGGCATGGTGGTGTGCCTTCCAAAGGATGTACATG
Organism: Osmerus mordax; assembly: GCF_038355195.1. NCBI lineage: Eukaryota > Metazoa > Chordata > Actinopteri > Osmeriformes > Osmeridae > Osmerus > Osmerus mordax. Next base: position 6,410,135 of record NC_090058.1, on the reverse strand, counting down.
TAGGCGTAGATTATGAAGACGACAAGTGCGCTTGCCCCCCCAATCCAGAACATCAGGTACTTTTTATCTATGAGAGGGAATATGTCTGAGCACACCGAGTTCAGGCGCTTGCAGTTCCAGCCCAGCAGAGGGAGCATCGCAATAATGATGGAGAGGGCCCACATCACACAGAAGGCGATGATGGCCTTGGTCTTGGTGACTATGCGCTTGTAGGCCATCGGCCTGTGGATAGAGATGTAGCGGTCTATAGCGGTGAGGAACAGGCTGCCTACAGAGGCTGTGAATGAGGCAATGACCCCACCCAGCTTAACCAAGAAAACATTGGTGCTGTCTTTCCTGTGGAGCACATGGAAGTCCAGGAAGCTGTAGACGAAGATGACGCTGCCCAGCAGGTCGGCCACAGCCAGGCTACCTATGAAGTGGTATGAAGGCCGGCAGCGCAGAGACCGGGAGTGCAGGATCACACACAAGACCATCAGGTTCTCCAGCACCGTGAAGGTCCCCAGGGTGAGTGCCAGGATGGCAACCACTAGCTGCTGGTTGGGGGTCAAGATCATGAAGCACTCCATGTCCATAGAGTCCTCCCCACACTGGACCACGCCACTGCCTTCTACCCCCACGGAAGTCCCGTTGCCCAGTAAGTCAGAGACATTGGTTGGAAAAATAGAAAGGAAGCCATGGAAGATAAGGTCCTCGTCTCCAGGTCCTAGTACGGGGAGGGAGTTGCCGCCGAGAGAGGCAGACTGAGGCTTCTGTAAAGATAATTTTGTTTTGGCTACATTATAGTCAATGGAGGGGTCATCATAGCTGACATCATTGGAACCCAGGTACTGGAGTCCTGTTGTGAGGGTTCTGAAGGTGGTATCGGCAATTCCGTCCAGAGCAGACTTCATGGCTGCTCAGCTGCTGATGTAAATGATATGGTGTATAACTATGAGTTGTGAAATAAAGAAGAAAAAAACATAATAACGTGAACCAGAATTAAACATATTTTTAACTTTCAAAACTTCTACAGTTAGTATATCATAAAACTAAAACTTAACAAAGGCTGTATAAGTGTATGGTCAACTCATCATGTGGGGAGAGAAGTTAATTGGGGTTATGACTGGAATCCCCATATTAACCAGCTGACTACAGCAGATGTAACTCAGACGTGGGAAAGTGAACAGTCGATGACAATGATTGAGACCCATATCTGACCTTCTGTCCTGCTTGAGGGAGAATATGTAGGGCAAACAAGCTTTGCTATTAATTAATGAGGGTTGATTAATTAATAATGCACCCATGTTTCAAAGCAACAATCAAATTTAAACACAGCTCTAGGGAGACCATGTCTATGATTTCTGAAATTCTTCCAGAGCTCTACATGTTGTTCTTTAAATGTTATGGTGTTTGTGGATAAAATGTCCACAATGTTATGCGTGTGTGATGCATGTCCTTGAAAATAAAATGCTTGATGAAAAACAGTTATCACTCTGAGCAATAGTTTAGGATAATTGGTCAGCAATAACAAAGTAATTAAAACATGGTGAGTTAAATAACGTACAATATAAATGTTTAGGTACTGATACCACATTTTATATTTAAATACATAATTTTAAATATATAAATAATAGCCTATTCAGGAAAACAACAAGTTGTATCAAATGTATACAAAGTAAATCCGTGTTTTAAGAACGACATGAAGAAAAATGTAATTACCTTTACATTTCTTGCACAAAGAACTTCAGTTGGTGCACGCCACACACTTAATGCCAGATCAAAATTGTCCAAAATTATTTGTCCTATTGTCCAGTCTTCGGAATCATTTTTATTTTTAAATAGTTGCCTCAAAGTGCTGATCTTTTTGAAGTTGGTTAGCCGTATCATTTAATTGATGGAAGCTTTTTGGCATTATGCGCTTCTCGTGACTGTGAAGGACTGCAGGACACAGCGATATTTCTCTTTGAGACGTGGAGTTATTATTTATAAGGCGCTGCTTTGTGCGCGTATGTCACGTGGTTTGAGGTGTTTCAGCGGCGCGACAAGTAGGCTACCTACAGCGCGAGTCACTTATAGTTTAACACACATTGAACAATAGTAGGTTGTCCTCATTTGTAAGTCATATGTCCATACATGTACAATAAAACAAATATTGAGTGGACATGTCATGTTATGTTTAAATGCTCTTTTTGAAATGGATAGAAAAGAAGATATTTGTGGCTTGTTTGCAGGGTTTGAATATAACCTACTTTCTGTGAACAGCACAGCTGCGACATTACTTCCACCATGCACTCCCAACACACCCCTTTCAAATTATAAACATTTTCCTAGCCATAATAGCATGGCATTTAGTGACGCTACATTCTGGAAACGTAGTTCTATTATGTCACAGCTCATTGGCTGTGTGAATTCAAGTTAGTCTTTGTGTCCAATGTTAACATGGGGATGCAAGTTTTAGGGTTGAATTGAGCAGGGAACAACTTTAGAACCAACCTTCAAAGTGTCAGCCAGTGAGTCAGTTCATCTGTGAGGACACAAACAAGTTAAAAACATAATCATTTCTACTAAATGTGGCCTCTCAAGAAAATATTTAAATAAGTTGTCAAATTGTCTTTTGCATTTATAAATAGTTGAACATGGACTGATTTATTTGCATTAATTTGGGAAAATTATGTCTCTACTACAGCACTCAAGCACAGTTCTACGCTTTGCTACTGTCATACATACCAGGTGTCATCCACAAAGCCTACGACTGAAAAAAAGCTTCAAACAGCCATAGTGCTTTATGTGATGCTCCAACATGACAAAGAACCTGTTCTGGCTGCTGTCATGGCAACATGTAGTTTAATTTTCAATGCCATCTCCAATCAAAGCCATATCACATCCCAAATAGCCACCATTGCCGATATGGTTGGTGGTGAGATTATGTATTTTTTCTGTGAGTGTGGTGCATGTGTGCGCGTGTGCGAGTGTGATGGCAGGTTTTTGAAGTGAGCACAGTTTTGTTGTTTATGTCTAAAACTCTATTTCCTTTGGTTGAACAAATATAGATTATTTTCAAATCAAATGTTCTTATTGATTCCACTGTGTTTAGAAAACATTGGTCTACAAATAAAAACAGCACCAAAAACTCACAGAAATCTATGCATTCGAGTAGTTGTGAGGATACCCAGGTCATACTAAGATGCACAGCAGATATGGAGTGCTTTCATACAATTTAAATATGTTAATCTAAGCAAAATGGAGGTTGTTGGAAAACACTGAACAATATAGCAAAGAGGAAGATGGGACAGGGCCGTGAGGTTGATTGATTGAGATGGGATATAAGTGCTAAAACAGAAAACATTTCAATATCCGTGCTGAAATATTTGTTTTACAATTTGCCATCTCAGGTACATGTCTTCTTATGTCCATCTTTTCTGCAAACAAAAAGCTTCTACATACAGCCAGCCATCTACGATGGAGAGTCATTAAACACTTCACAGGCCAATTATGTCAAATAAACTGGACATCTGGCCTCATTAAGCTAATTAGTGGTGTTTGTGTGCCTTGACCTGTAAAAGCCTTGACAACTTAAACAACACCAAGTTGGTGACAGAACAACACTGAAACCATTCAGACCCATTAGCAGAGCTCTGCCGCAATGTCTAACCACACTGAATTGGTCACGACTGAGAGGAAAAAATAAATGGGCACAATCTGTCCATCGCTATTGAAATTGAAGGATTGCAAGCATACCATATATTGAGATGATATAAGAGGAAGGAGCTTCCTATCATATTATCAGGACAGTCATGCCACTGCACCCCCTCTTTTGCCAACACCTTATAAATAGAGATCAAATACTTCCTGTAACCATTGGCAGCAGTCCAAGAGGATGTGCTGATGAACAGAAGAAACAAGGATTGAGTACTTCAGAATGGTTATAATTCGCAGTGTCTAAACAGAGCCAGAGGGATTGACTCGGTAACACGGACTTGGTAACACCGGGCTGTCACGGTCAGTAGGAAAAGATTCCTTCATGCCCCATTTGGCCACATAAAAGCCCTTCTTATCACTGGAGAACACAGAAGTAATGATGATGATTCAGCTGCTGCCTCCTCCGGGTTTGCATCTATAGGAGTGGAACTGGGTGAAGAAAAAAAACGGTCTTCTTTTAGTTTCTGATTCACATCTTCATGGTTAAATTGAACGGTTCCGCACAGGAAAGTCTCCTTCTGGCATCGTCAATGTGCACGATGCCGACACCAATGATTTTCCTCATGGCTACCCTGAGCACACTCGACTCTAGACTGGGTCCCCCATGCAAAGGAAGTATGTCACATAAGGTGCAGGCAAACAGCAGATGACAGGATACACACTGAGGAGAACAGAGAATGTCAACAAAGACAGATGTCTGTCTAACCTGGAGTCCTGAGAGCCAATAGGGGAGAGAGAGAAAGAGATGGATTGCGCCTTAGGGAAAAAGATATTGAGAAAGTGAGAAATGGAAATGAAAAGAAAGGTGGGAGAAAGAGTAAAATACAGAGAAAAATGGCCATGACCTACAAAGTAAATGTCAAATTCTTTAGGACATAGGGACTTCACAGAACCATTTGAGGTCCAAGCATTTTTGGTAGAGAAGACAGGGTTTCATCTAAAGTCTTTGGTTTATCATTTGTCCTAACAACTTATCATCAGCACTTGTGTACTATGTGACATAAAATATCCGCTGTATGAGTTAACCAAACACTGTAGTACTATAATAAACCTTTAATACCATGGTCATATATATATGAAATGTTTGTAACTGTGTTCTACAAAGGATGTTTAAGTTCAAATTGGAACGCAGGGCTCTCAGCACACTTTAAAAGAGGTCAAACTATTTAAAGGGGTGTGGTTGTTCCTTTGGGTGCTTTCAGTTCAGAGTTAGTTCACAGTGACTATCTGTCAGTGTACATATAAACTGTACAATACTGGTTACAACTGTAGGAAATCGTCACCTAACCACTCCCCAGAAAGGGCTGTGCATATTATAATCTCCTGTCCTGACCCGCAGGCTGCTGATTCACAAGCAGAGAATTATTCATTAGCTCCAGTCCCAGCTGCAGTGGGGAGGAGATGGACTGAGAACCTAATGGACCTGACTGGCGTGACGCCCACAGTCCACTCACCTGGTTGGAATCATTCCTTCTTCTCATCAGAAGGAGGAAAAGTTGTGAAATGTGATTTATATGTAGTTTTTTTTGCATGAACATCATTGGTGCTCTGGTTGTATGCCATGCATTTGAACTTTTAGGAAATGAATAATTTAGTTACTTGGCTACATTTATGCAATATATAAAATGTACTTCTGTAAATGTTGTGAATAATGTTAACTCCACTTTGGAGTTCTACCGTTCCTCATCCATCCAACCATTTCAAGTCAAAGCACAGTCTGTTTGTTTATTTCACACAACCCCATTATTTTCTTTCGATCACCAAGTTCTCTCACATCGATGTGATGTTCTTTATATAAAGGACCCATCAACAAAGAAGATAGGAATCGTGGTAATTGAGAACCACAGAAACATTGAGTTTTGAAATATCAATAGTTAACTTTAGCCTGGAGCTGAAAGGTGAACACCTTTTAAAATACATAGCCTGCACTACTCTGTTGAGAGGATTCTGAGCTGTAATATTCTGGGTCTTAAGTCTGATGAAAAAAGCTGACATTTTAATTAAAATACTTTATGGTGACAAACCTCAAAAGAAAGTAACTTTGAGCAAACAAAATGTATGTGAGGACTTAAAACCCAAACAAATTTAATTAATTGCTGACAGTATTTAACATAAATGATCAAATTAGCAGTAGCCTCTTAGGGCCATTGCAAGAGAAGAAAGCAAGACAGCTAGAGATTTAGTTTACATTTAGTCATTTAGCAGACGCTCTTATCCAGAGCGACATACAGTAGAGTACAGGGACATTCGCCCCAAGGCAAGGGTGAAGTGCCTTGCCCAAGGACACAACGTCATTTTGCACAGCCGGGAATCGAACCGGTAACCTTCAGATTAGTAGCCCGACTCCCTAACCGCTCAGCCACCTGACTCCCTCAGTTGTTCTAAAAGCTTGGGGAACTAAGCGACACATCACAACCTATGTTTACATGGAAGCAGGGAGCAGTATCTTAAGGCCACAGGTTTCTTAGGGGGGTTTACACATCTTGGAAGGAAATCTGCATCAAAGCAATGGTTTTTAATAGATACCTTATTTTGACTGCGCTCAAAGACCTGCACATTAACTCCAACCTCCAGGATGTTGTTGTCCTCAACTGAAACACAAGCCGTTATAATATTTGGAATTTCTGAACATTATAGCCCAGTGGGGATTGATACCAGGCAGCATTAGTAAGTATGGGATCCCTTCTGAAAGCAATCTACTCCTCTGCAATCTTTCCCCTATCTTCAGCCTGAGGTTGGAGATGAAATCAATGATACTCAGACATAACAATTGGTCCAGGAGGTGAAAATGGAGCCCCTACCACTACACAGAGACACACTTAGAAATCATGGCTCTGTTAGCTGCCGTAGACGCCTCCAGCTGTAATCACAGAAGCAGAAAGAACCCTGTCAGAACAGCAACATTTGTTATTATGGTAGTTAGAAATTACTCTGTCCTTATGTGACTGATTGAGCCAAATCTCAGGTCTGGTTATCTGACTGACACAGCTGAAACCTGCATTGTATATATCTGTTTTATATCTCTGAGCCATGTGTGACACAGGAAGGTTTTTGTTTAAAATAAAACATAAATAAAACATGCTTGAGAAGCAGTGATTTCTGAGGCCTACTAGTGTTCCACGCAGCCAATCTTATGTAATTGGTACACATTTTGAACTAATGGCATACATCTAGTCAACTACCAGTCTATTCATATCATATTATTAACGTTTGTCTGCTATAGTATTTCTTGGTGTCTGATGTCATAGGTCATGGGTAGAATCACACCTGCAACAAAGGCATCTTCATCCAACAGCAGCCTTCTGACACCCAGGGAGAAGAGGGAAGATAACCCAACTGCAGATAATATAGAATGCACACAAGCGATGAAAAAATGCTTGTTCTGTGACAGTCTTGGCATGCTCACCGTGACAACAAATGTGTACGTCAACCTGCCTCTTCCCCTGTGAGTGGCCAACTGAAAGATAAGATTAACATCGGCTGGGCCAGATGGAAAAAGTAATTGGTATGCATTCTTAACATGACCCCCATTTATACCACAACAGTTATTTTCCCATAAACTAGGTTGAGACTCTCACTGTGTTCAAACTGAGTTGCGTGGAAATACTCATGAGGGCCATATACAGTATATATCATCCCTCAAAAGACACATATGTAAACTGAAAAACTATTCTTAAAGTCAGAGACAAGGTCATAGTCATGCAGACTTCAAATGTGAACCCCATTGGTCCCACTCTGTTGTGTGTCCATGGGCAAGGTCAAACAGCACAGCTTCCATTGCCATGGAGATTATTGGTAACATGTGGCTGATTAATCAAAGTCAGTTATAGTCAAACAAGGGCACCTGTTCCCAAAAGGAAAATCAGCATACTGCACTTTTCATTAAACCCAAATGGGAATTTGATGCCCCTACGATACTCTATCAGGGTAGACGTTAGAGTGCTTAGTCATTATCGGACTCTCTCTTACTGATAATTATTCTCTCTCTCTGTATGTATGTGTGTGTGTGCTAGACGGCATCATGACAATGATGTACGAGCTTTGGGTCTGCCAGGGACAAAGTCAGTTTAATGTCACAGTATTGTGGTAGAAATGTAGGATCACAATCTAGAATATTAGGAAATTGGAATCGTCCTTTGAAGGCTATTTTTCCACTCATGTTGTTTTACCATCCTTTTATTTGAATGCAAAACAGTCTCTCCTCTAACAGTATCAAAAGGGGGTAGTTTCCAGGATTATATATTGTTTGTAAGATGAATGACAGAAAAGAACAATGAAATCTTGAACTCGACAGAATAGGAGAGAAAGCGAAAATGTAGACTCTGAAATAAACAATTGTATCACAAATATCACGGCTAAATGTTTTCAGTTATAGAACGAAGTTGAGTATCGTCACACCGGAACACAAGATAGAAGAGTGGGATGGTGTGAAGTCTGGATCTTTTCACTCCTAGTAGCTGCGCGCAGTGTGAATAAGACTGTTATTAGGCTAAATCTTCCCAGTAATTGCTGATTGCAGGAAGCCAAGCTCACAATAGGCTCCATTTCAATGCCATTAGTTTCCATTTTTAATCAGCCTGTGAAAAGGGCCCTGTGGTGAGTACCATTGTCACGGTTTCCTGTGAAATGATCATTGCCTGATTCTGCGATGGCCTCTCAGACAGTTTTATGTTAGTCATCAAATGTCTGCTGATTAGATAATCCCTATTGGGGTGTAGAAACCCTGGTGTGTAATTTCAAATTTCCGTTTGTCTACATAAATATCCCCAGTTTACACCTAATCACAGTGCAACCCCATCAGGACATATATAATATTAATAAAGTGTGACATTCACAGATGAAGAGAACAGGTAATAAAGGAAACAAATTGAGCTCGGACTGAACAGTGTCTAAATTGGCATCTAAAGTATCCCAATACATATTTTAAAATGTCAAGTAAGGCTGATAGAAATTGCATTTCTTATCTCTGCACGACTTATGACGAGACTTCAATGAGGATAGAATATTAACTATGCACACTAATTTCCTTTTGAAGGATGAATAAAGTTGAAAGTTGAAAGTTGAAGGACTCCAAGTGTGAGCAATTCTGCTTTGAGGATAGTAGTAATTTATTTACCTATAAATAGATACATAACCTAACACCAAAAATCATAAAATGTAAGTAGGAGCTGTACAATATATCAACTGTAACATGTCAATCTATGAATTCTAATAAATGCCAACTAGTTGGTGGAACTGCAAAACCATTCCAAATCAATATCCATATTGTGGTGTAAATAGCTACAGATTTTTTGGTTGTCTGCTTAAAGGTTCAGTTAGGCATCAATTCATAAGTAAAGGTTTAATAATGAGTTGTTATATCGATTTTCAACCAGACAAGCTTATCAGGCAGGGTAGCATTTTTTGTGTGCATCATTATTGTAAAGGATATGAATTATTACATTGCAGTTTCAGATACACATTTATAATCTTCCTTAAAGATATCAGCAATAAAACTATAATTGAAATAGGTAAGCACATGACAAGCACTATCTAATAGAATTATGGAAAAAAAATCCATTATCACAGTTGATAAAGTGTAACATTCACAGATGAAGAGAACAGGTAATAAAGGAAACAAATTGAACTATAACCTCGGACTGAACAGTGTCTAAATTGGCATCTAAAGTATCCCAATACATATTTTAAAATGTCAAGGAAGGCTGATAGAAATTGCACTTCTTTTCTCTGCACGACTTATGACGAGACTTCAATGAGGATAGAATATTAACTATGTGTATTATTCAAGAGTATGGATGGAAAGGCCAGCCGTAGCCAATCACATTAGCTCAAAGCCACAGAGGAGCACGAGGAGGTCTCAAGTGTTCCCATGGGAGGGCAACCAATTAGCACTCAAGCTTTCCAGCTTACATATTGACCGGCTTCAGAGTGGGATGGCTGTGTATGTGTATGTGGCTATGTGTTTTTGTAATTGCATGTGTGTGAGTTTGTGAGCGAGTGTGTTTTAATGTGTGGTTGTGTGTGTTTGTGTGTGCCTGCAGTCCCAGCTCTGGCTGTGCCTTCGATTCCTTGAAAGAAAAAAAAAAATAGAGCTATTTTAATCTAGTTGTTAAGACAGCCTTGCAGCGTCCACCTGAGGATGGACTGACAGCTCTCAGGCACTTGCCCAGACTGTGTGACCCTGGCTTGCTACAATCAGCAGCTGGGGGATCAAAAAAACGGAGTAAACACTACTGTTTTGTAGAATACACCCGGTCCATTAGTATTCAGGATGAGAAAGAGTTACCTGTTTGATTTGTCCACCCTGACTGTGGGTGCACGGCACTGCCTCACCCAGCAGCACAAGGGATGTTTTATTAATGGGGTTTGGAGCACTTCACAAAATCAACAATAAATCCATCTTGAAGCAACCTTAATTAAACCAAATAGAACCTTTTCTCCCCTTCGTTTTAGACAAAAGACTAGAAGAAGATACTCTTCCTTCAAATGAATGTGTGGATATATGCAATATTCAAAATATAAATAAATGGTAAATAAATGGTCTGAGACTACTGCACCACTACCTTTTAGATCCCACTTGAGGCTTGTTTTTGTCTCTGCACTCCAGGCTTACCCATAAGACCCTGCTAACCTTTTTCAGAGACCCGTTTGGTTGGTCTGCCTCTCTCTCCCCCTACCCTGCTCACACTGGCTATGTGAAGGGAGGGGGGGCCTCTCCCCTGCCCTGCTCGACCTTACAACCCACAACCACATGGTTCAGCCAGACTCTCAACAAAGGCTGACATTATTGAGACTGACAGGGGCATTTTTTCTAGCTTCACAAAGAAAGAAGACTCTCCAGGAGTGGGCTGGGAGTTGCGGGGCAGCTGCATGAGCCCCCAGTAAGCAGGCTGAGAGACACCATCCACAGCAGATCATAATGCAGGTACAAAAGAAAAAGAATCCCAAGCATAGATTTAAATGAGGAGAGAGAAGCATGATTTTGCATCACAATGTAAATGCTGAGGTTTCGGGCGAGCTTTACATTTGAGCTATTTTTTTCTTCTTCTCTGGAAAACATTGTCCTTAGGGGCTTCTTTGTTTTGTCCTCCAGACCTCTCTGAGACAGGCAGGTTACAGGAAGAGTCCCCACATGGTCCCCAACCAGTAGGTACCACAGACTAATCAGACGTGTGAATGCATTTCAGCTGCAGTGAAAGAGGAGTGTGATATTCTCTCTCTCTGTGCACTGATGTGACATAAATGATAGGATGGCCAATCTCAGGCAAAAGTGCAAAAACACACACACTTTCACACTCATATATGCATGCACATGCATGTGCGTGCTTACACACACTCTTGCATATGCATGCACATCATGCAAACACACATATATAAACAAACATTGGTATACACACACACATATACACACACACACACACACTAAGAGATTATAAAGAGATGTGTTTTTCAATTGGTGAAACTATTAGACTACTAACCTCAACATCTATTCTGTTATCACAGGAAACTTGGTTGAAATGCAAAACTAGACTGTGGTAGCTCTACTTATTGCAAGAAACGTGGTTGAAATGTGAAACTAGACTGTGATAGCTCTTCTATTTCTATCTATTTTAATCTATTTTCCCACCCTTAAAACTCTGTCAATGTATGCACTACATTGTTGGTGACAAACATATAGCTAGGTATGTAAATTGGCAGCAACAAATGTATGCTTTTAAATCTATGGAATCTTCATAAATAATAAGTATGCATTTTTATATACAGAAACAACTAACCCATCTGCAAACGACGCAAGCACACCTCACAATTTCCCCAGAAATAGTACCCTCTCTAGTTTGTTTAAAAGAGGTATACTCGGAGGATTGGGATCTGATCATTTCTGGCAATGCTGACACACACTGACAGATCACTAAGGTACACATGAGGCTCATGTCAACACTTGGGTCTCTGTCAAACACACAAATATAAAAGCAGACATACACACACACACACACACACAAGTTTATCACACATTGTTCCCTCTCATCTCCTTGCGTGGAGACAGCATTATTCTGTCTGTCATCAGACTCCTCCCAGGGGAGCTTGTGCTGCGGTGACGCCAGTATGTGCATTAAACACCACCCACTTAACTCCAGCTTCCATGACACCTCTCTAGACTTCTCCAACGAGATTGAGGTGACATGTCATAGGTTACTTCAGATATTGAATGTTGTAAATGTCAGTTCATTCTCTAAAACCAAAGGCTTTTGTTTCTGACACCAGCTTCAGTTGTCACTGCTTCCTACTCAGTTTGATTTAAAGACAGCTATTTTTTCACCAGTTGAGTTGGTGTTGTATTTCCAACACCTCTAATTCAGAGGCAGACACCACGTTCTGGAGGTTAATACCATGGGTATTACATGATTTATGACTGAAAAGCTGTAATACGGACGTCTTGATTTAAGAAGCTCAAGAAAGATTACTTTGTGTCTGTTAAACAGAATCAGATGACCACTTCAACGACTCATCATAAGCACAATAATGAACAAAGAGAGGATGTGAAATGACACAGATGTCCACTAATCAAATCATTGAATAAAACAAAAGCAAACGTATGGGTGACTCCCTCAGTGAACCCTTAATTAACACATAATAGAGAGTGACACAGGCACTGGGGCTTAAAGACAGCTGACTGACAGCTCCTGTCAGAAGACAGTCTTCATGACAGCTTGATTTGTGCTGTTCGTCAACATCCCCCCTTGTGACTGGCCGAGACCCCAATTAACCTCAAACTCACACAGGAAGCCTGTTTATGCAAACACATTGTCTAAGACTTGTACTTAAAAACACACAAACACACACATGCACCGCTCTCACTCTCTCTCTGTCCTTCTCAAACACGCACAGACACAAGGGTTGTCAGCCATAGTGTGTGACAGCTGTAGGGCATTGTTTTTATTTATGTGTTACTTAATTGAGCTTGTTGGGTCAAACTCTACTCACTCAGACAGTTTCATCCTGAGGTACTTCACAGTCAACTACAGCAGTCTTATGGTCACTGCCAGGAATTGGGGACCATTGGTTTCTTTAACATTTTGATTAGGTTTACAAAAGGTTAGCAATAAATAGCCTCCTGTCCTGCTTAACAAATTACTACAGAAATAAATGTGGCAAATACAATTTTTACAATGGCACATGCATGCTACACTGAGTCCCTCTAGTGTCATCATGGAAAAGGATGGAACATGTTTCGCAGTTTTTAAGATCTATTTAACATGCTAATAAATAAAACGGTGATTTAAAATAATAACTCAAGTATTTATTTTTTTGCATTTGGCATTGATGAAATATTGACGACCATGACATGACAATTATGTAGAATTGGTCTTACTCCAGACACTAGATGGCGACAGAGTACCTGCGCCCCAATTGCATGCGGAGCTGTCATTTTCTATAGAAAAAGAACAATATAGCTAAACAACTTTCACCCAAGGTTTTCTGCATTGTCTGGAAGCACTGATAACATCCTTACGCTGGTATTGTGGTATGATAAATGTGAAATTCTGCCATGGCTCAGGACATTCAGTCTCGTAAGAAAGTGTTCAAAGACAAAATACAACTATCTATTGACAAAAATCAGGACAAACTTTTCGCTTTGAGTCAAGATTTGTGGAACTGTCCTGAACTCGCATATGATGAGAAACAATCCCACAACAGACTAGTGCGTTTTTTCACTGAAGATACATCATGGTCCGTTGAAAGTAACTATAAACTAGCAACAGCATTTTTGGCGACGTGGGGTCCTTCTGGTGGCAGGGAGGGTGACAGTATTTTGAATGTAGGCTTTCTTTGCGAGTACGATGCACTGCCAGGCATTGGGCATGCATGTGGGCACAACCTCATAGCAGAGGTTGGAGCTGCAGCTGCACTGGGGCTAAAAGATGCGTTGGAAGGTGAACCAGATCTTCCCTTCCGTTTGAAGGTAAATAGCCAAAAGTAAGCATTTGAACATTTACTGTACCTGCAATTAGTGCAATAAAATTGTTCACTATCAGAATTAAATGGCTGAAAACGGATACAACTCATCAGAATGTACAACCTTCAGTTCGGGTATATAATAGACAGGCACTTAATTGGATACAACTTTGAGTGCCTACTGACTATGCCCTGTTAGGTCACCGTCATGGGGACCCCAGCAGAAGAAGATGGAGGGGGGAAGGTTGACTTGATCCTTGCTGGAGCGTTTGAAGACATGGACCTGGTCTTTATGGCCCACCCTGCTCAGCAAGATGTAGCCTTTCTGCCCTGTGTGTCCATTATAGAGTAAGATTTTTAGTTTGAATAAGTTGTACCGTCCATTATTCTCTCCTTTCTTTTTAAAAGAAACTATTCAGATCTATGTCTGATCAAACTAAGGTGGGAGTAGCTTTGTAGTATAGCATTTGAATGCAGCTTGTTCTCAGTCAAAGTCAACACCACCCTAGCTGCCCTTAACCTCCATTTTGTGTCTCAGTGTGACAGTAAAGTACCATGGGAAGGCGTCCCATGCGGCAGCATACCCCTGGGAAGGGGTGAACGCCTTGGATGCAGCTGTGCTGGCCTACAGCAACCTGTCTGCCCTGCGGCAGCAGATAAAGCCTGACTGGAGGCTTCATGGTGAGGTGGGGGGGGGGGGGGGGGTGGGGGGGGGCCTTAGTTACTGGAGACACGGTGACCAGGAGTGAGGGGGTTTTGTTGTTACTGTACTGTACTTGAAAATCTTACCTCAACATTTCTTTGCCATAATTGAGTCTGTTTTATTCAGTGTTTCACACATTGCTCGTAAACATCCCCTTATGTGTTATCTGGCCTGGTTTTCATCTGCAGCCCATATTCCCTCATTGTGTTCTCCTCCAGGCATCATCAAACATGGCGGTGTGAAGCCTAACATCATCCCGGACTACACCGAGCTGGAGTTCTACCTGCGCACGCCACTCTTCAAAGACCTGGATGTGCTCAAAGCCAAGGCTGAGGCATGCTTCAGGTCTGCTGCCATGGCAACAGGCTGCCAAGTGAGCATAAGAAAAATAGTTTTTTTTTGCTACCTGACCTTTTGTTAAGCTTCATTGTTTAGTTCTGTCAGAATGGTCACTTTAGTCTGGGTTCCTTAGATTTAAACCCTGCTGAAACATGTATTTACTTTAAAATCTTGATGGGCCATGAGTACAATTTCCTATTTGTAGGTGGAGGTAACCTATCCACACCATGCCTACTGCAACATTCTCCCTAACTCCACACTGGAACAACTGTATGTAGAGAACGGGAGGGCCTTGGGAGTTCAGTTTGAGGAGGAGCCACGCAACTTTTCCGGTGAGAAATATTGCATAAACAGATGTTACAACAACACAGTGTGGATTTGAGAGTGTTGCACAGTGCATACAATAAATACAGAGGTATTGCTTTTTGCAAACGAGATTGAAGTTTTAGGAGCGGAACATTTTCGTGTGTCTTCTCAGGTTCCACTGACTTTGGGAACGTATCGTTTGTTGTTCCTGGGATCCATCCTTTCTTCTACATCGGCTCTGATGCCCTGAACCACACTAAGGAGTACACTACTGCTGCAGGTACGCCAGCACTCACTTCCTGGTCTGAGCGTTCAAATGCCATCAGTAGTGTTTCTTGCGTGGAGATGGCGGAATGCCCGCAGTGTTAGTCATGAGTTGGCTGCGTGACCAATGAGCTGCATCACGGTCACATCCACAGTCTATGATCTGTCATAAAGTAACATTCACCACGGACACTCGATACAAAATAACCCTCATGGTTTGTCAGAACGTTCAGTGCAATATCATATCTCATGGTGTTCTGATCAACTCTAGGGTATCGTTATTTTCCTGCCCGTCCTCAGGTGCGGAGAAGGCCCAGTTGTACACCCTGAGGACAGCCAAGGCTCTGGCCATGACTGCAGTAGACGTGATGTGCTGCCCTGGGCTGCTGCAAAGGGTCAGGGAGGCCTTCAGACAGGCCACGCTGACCCAGGCTACACTGACCCAGGCTACACTGACCCAGGCTACACTGACCCAGGCTACACTGACCCAGGCCACACTGACCCAGGAGGCTGGAGTCAGTGGCATTGACACTGCCAAGAACCTTCCCTGAAACACTGCTCCACCACTTGTGGATGGACTTCATCATGAATAAAGAATACATTTACATTTTAAACATTCCATGACCATAAATAGAAAGTAAATCTATTAACTCTTTGAATTTACAATGAATTAATAACTGATACTATAAACTTCTCTAATTAGCATCAGGCTGCCAAAGATGTTATGAAGACTTGAATGTTTGCTGCGCATAGACCCATAGGGCTGAAGAATTGTGTAATTGACTCATCTGTATAGTATGTGATCTCATGTTGTAGAGGTTGTGAAAAACATTTTTTTTAGTAATTGACATTCTTTTCTCTCTCCAAAAAACATCACATTTATTTAAATGTTTGATAATGAGCATTACAAAATGTAGCTTGTTTTGAGAGATAATACTGACATTGATGCATCAGGATTTTTGCAGTAAGACAATAAATATCCATTATGTGGCTATAAGAAAATATCTACCTGATTCAGACGTATCAAAATGTTAAAGACAATGCTAATACCTAACCACTAGTACAATGTACCTCAAAGCCCAACTACACATAAGAACATGCGCTTCAGTAGTACAAAATACCTGTAACAAAAAAAGACTTTTGATTATCAAGGATTTAAGTGGATTTACAGTATCCAATTCATAGTTTTTTGTACAGTACTATAACACAAACTCAGTTTACAGCTGAAATTAGTGAACAATTGTGCTTTTCCTATTTTTGTGTCATGTCCTTTCATTGTCAAGGCAAACAATCCACACCTTTTATGCCAGTGTTATTATTGAGTGGATGAGTGATTTAAGTGATACAGTAATTGCTTAAAAAGACAAGCTATTGTTATTTTCTTTTATAGCAAAAGAGAGCATCTATTTAACAATGTTATTCTATTGAACCGCTAAAACAAAAAGGAAACTTACCACCTGATTATAAGTTACTGGGGCATGTGGGGGTGTTGCTGTTACATACAGTCCAAGGGCCTCGTCCAGTTTACACCCCCTTGCAAACGGATTTGACTTTCAGTCAAGCATTTGTTGCCTCTTGTTGTTACCAACATCAAGAAAATACATGATACGTTTTCTTCAACTTTAGGGATTCACAAACTGGAATGATCTTCTAGTCCAATTAAGTTACATCTGAATAGGAATTCAACCGAACCCCTTGCATTTTCTGTTGTCATGCAAACACACACACACAGAAAAATACATTAAGAACTGATTTAATTAGTTTAAGAGGCTGGGTCAAGAAGGCAAAGTTCACCTTACGTTTATAAACAGTTTGTCAGTCTCTCTCAAACTCAAAGGAACCCCAAACAAGCATGTTGTCCTTCTCTCCATGAGGACCTTTGTCAAGGTAGTGTAGTCGCCTGGGCTCCAGGGTCTTTGCCATGGTCCCTATTCTCCTGAGTCTGCCTTGGGTGAATCACACAGGGGCCAGACGAACACGAGGCCCAGGGTTAGCAGTAGATGGACCAGTAGACGATGTTGAAGAGAGCGTAGGCCCCTGGGAAGATGACCCTGGAGTACTTGTCTATGGCGTGGGTGTCAATCCAGATATTGACATATCCTCTGGAGTTCCTCGTCTGACCTGTGACCTGAGGGTCCCCCAGCGCCACCTGGGCCAGCATCCGCTCCTGCCGGCTGCCGTTCTCTGGCATCCCATAATTCCCTGTGGCGTTGACCTCCATGGTGGTGTAGCCTGTGATCTGGGGGTCTGTCATCATATCGTCAGGGTTGCCAATGCCGCAGGTACATGGCAACTGCAAAAAGGAAGAAAATGTGTTTTATATACAGTATGTGTATTGGTTTAGACTTGAAGGGACTCATCTAATTACTTAAGATTTTCTAACTAGGGCATCACATAAGGATAAGTTCTAACAGGATGTTTGTGAGGAAAATGTACTTCTTCAGGCAACATAATCAGTTTAGCTCCATATGCCACGACATACGGCAGATGGAAGAAACTTAACTTGAGCAACATTGCACCCCAGATGCAAAACTAAAAATAAATCCTGAAAATAACACTTGATTACATTTGACCTCACTTGATTTACGTTTTCCCTAAAAAGCATTTTAGGGGAATACATGTCAACTGTTGAAAAACTACTTTTCGCAATCATGACAACATCCAGATCAATTCAACAGTTCAATAAATTAACTTGGAGGAAGTACATGACAAATACAAAATCCTTTTTTCCACTTACCCTCTCCCTTAGTTTCCTCTCTTTCCTCTCCTGTACAGTTGAGAGGTAGTTTACGGCTGCGTACTCTATGACGGAGAGGAAGACGAAGACAAAACTGACCCACAGGTAGATGTCCACAGCCTTAATGTAGGACACCCTGGGCATAGAGGCATTTACGCCGGTGATGATGGTGGACATGGTCAGCACGGTGGTGATCCCTGAGATAGACAGGCAGTGGAGAAATTAGGACTATTCGACAAGTTTGGCAATATACCGTAAGATAGGTGATCTTAATGAAAACACAGCTCAAATGATGGTGCAGCACTCTTCTACGGTAGCTCATTCTTAGGCTTGGTAACATCTATCCACTTAATGTTACCAAGCTTTCTTAGGAGACCTGTCCAAAGCCTGAGAGCGGGTAGTCTGTCCTACCCAGAGGGACCCTGGCGGGCACGGCCCTGCGATCGATCCAGAAGGACACCCAGGACAGCATGACCATGAGGGTGGCGGGAAAGTAGGTCTGGAGCAGGAAGAAGAAGATGTGGCGCCGTAGGGTGAAGTGAATGTACAGACGGTTGTACCAGCCTGGGATGGGAGAGACGATGACACATTAATACAGGAAGGAACAAATACCTTCTGTTTTGTAATATACTGGACATTCTTAGAATAAAGCATTTTAACAATGACATGGTTCTATTCAAGTTTCTTAAATCCCACAGGGAGATCTGTGGATTACTGACCCACAGGTAATGTATTTTGTGTCCACAGTTCAGAGTGGAGCGGAATTGGGGTGTACCTGTGCTGCTGTAGTAAGCCAACTTGGTGGTGGTGTGAAACTTCTGGATGAGGAACTGGGAGAGAGAGATCTTTTCGTCTGTGTTTAGTGACTCGTTCCCTTTCTTCCAGTACAGCATCAGATCGTCATCCGTGTATGCATCTAGAGAGAAACTCGCTCCAATTACTATCATCAGCTATAGGTGTGTGATATTGTACAATATATTATATAAATGGGATTTAGATTTGATCTGAATAGACTTTTAAAATCGTCATCTAAACGTATGGCTAGGTATATATTGTAATATTGTTACACCATCATTGTAATATTGTTGTGTTATATGTTGTGCCTCGTTACACCAACAGAAGAAGCACCCAACATTTTGTTGTATGCAAATACAATGACAATAAAGGCTTTTCTATTCTATTCTATTACATATTGCATGAGGCATTGTACGGTGAGATTAAGCAAAGTTTGCATTTGAACTAGACAACACTCTAATTGACCAACTAGTGACCCTAAAGTGATCAATGCAGTTAGGTAATTGATGAATTAAAAGCCCTCACAGCTCTCTATCTCCAGGGAACACGTCTGAGTGTCCAGTGGGAAGCGGCTCAGGTCCATGTTACACATGGCTGTGACTGTGATTCTGGAAACACAAGAAGAACATGATCAGATCGTTATCTGACCCAGCTCTGGTCTGACAAACTGTCTACAGTTCTTGGTAAACTAGTGTTTTATCATTCCACGATTGTAGTTTGAGGCATGTATCTTAAATAAATCGAGCTATTATCATCAGTAAACACATTAGCAAACACATCCTGGTGCCAGCGGTTTTTGTTGAGGCAGATTCATGGCAGACAGATTCGTTTTTGAGCATTTCTACAAACATGCTCTCTGAAAACAGATCAGTGATCTGTGCGTGACCAGAAGGTCACAATCCTGGCTGACTCCTTGTTTACACTTTGACTTTGATTACATCTGTTGAGTGGCAACGTCTGGCAGCCGAGAGGAGAGAGTGTTTGTTGGCATTCACTCCCGATTACAACAAGCTTGTCCATCTGGTACACTAATATCCCTAACAATAACTGAACAGTGTCCTTGTATCTACTGTTGTGATAAATTCTTTCTAAATACTCATCTTTATGGTTACAGACAAACAGTAGAATTCCAGTCGACTGATATGTAAACATGTATATGTATTTTACATATCTACAACAGTATATAAATATGCTACATACAGTATGTATGTAAAATGTAAAGGCTGCCAATTTGGCCTTACCTCAAACTGTACAGCACGTTTCCGTCGGGGTGGACCCTCAGCATGACATTTTCTGTGGTGGTGTCGTGGATGAAGGACCTCTTGGAGTGGACAAAGAACATGTCTGGCACCCAGATCTTCTTGGCCAGCCGGCTGTCGAAGGTCATGCTCTGGTTGTTGGTGCTGGGGAAGGATAGGCGCTCGTCCTTCCAGTAGTGGCGCAGGTACAGCGTCATGGTGAAGTCCTACAGCAGAGAGAGGAAGTCATAGAGGGGATTTTTGGGTTATGTGCATGACTTACTGATGTACTTTGTCCGTTGGAGGTTGAAACATAGATTCATGTATTTTTCAGATGTTTTCAGTCAATATAAAAGAGAGCTAGCAAGATAATCATGTCCCATGTACCATGTCCACTTCTGAGATTGTGTCCAGGCTTTCCACCTGGACATCTACTCCGACTGGGATAGGGGGACCTGAAATGACACAGACGAAGAAGATAAATACTTTTTCAAAGACCAAATAACTGCCATTTCAGCACTGACCCACCAGTTGCATGTCTTATAAAAAAATAACAACACTTGGAAGTTTTTTAGATACAGGCCAGTAAGAGTGCATGAATTGTCAGACTGATGGTGGAGTGTTCAGCGACAGGATTCACAATGGCTTTTATAAAATTCATAGTATTAAATCTATTTTAGACACAGAAAAATAGCGAGCAGGTTTTCAGGGAACAGGCTCTGTGCTTGTGCCATCATGGATCTGGATTCTATTTTTGACCTATTTCAGCCTCTCCTCTCTATCCTCTGCCGTGCAACACAAATACAATTAGGTCACAATGGATCAAAGTTGCTGCAGCCTCCTAGCATCTGGATTCTTTACAGTGATTTTTTTTCTTCTTCCAACAGATTTCACATTTAAGAGCTGGCCATTGAGGTCTCTCTGGTCTCAAATCTCTCCGTTAAAGAGGGTCATTCTGAGTGTGATGTCTGTAATTCTGATTGGATTCAGAATACAGTATGTGTAAACAGCATTTATGCACAACTGAAACCAAATATATATATACTGTATATATAAATACCCTAATTAAGATATAAAACTGACATTAAATGTGTTTCTCAACCACAATATCACATTCTGCGTGAGTAAAGGCTCATCCTTTGTGCTAAGCTACCCAGATGGAGGGGACTTTATATTTGGCCTCAAGTGTAAATAAAGAAATGGAGCATGCACAACATGAACATATTTCACAAGAACAAGCCATTACAGTCCCCTCTATCTAATACAGTACAGCAGGATGGAGCACAGAGCTATCTTTCCGTTAATCCTGCTTGGAGCCACAAAAGAACCAAATCCCTTTACAGCAAACATAGAACTAAAAACACACTACCAGCATTTCCTGTGTACACAAACCAGTACTGTACTTTGGAGGAAAATGCATCTACAGCTTGTGATGTTGGTGTCATTAAGAGTCCTGCTAGAGAGTGGTTTTAAAACCATTTCCAACCAGGCCCTGATGGTGATTGACCAAGCCATTGGTTGAGTGATGAAATGAACAGAGCTTATGGAGACTGCATTCACATACAGTGCTAAACCCATAATGAACACACTAAGTACAGTATGTTGAAAAGATACATCTCACAGACTTGATTTGCGGGTAGCACTTTACACCGAGCTATTTACAAAGGGTAACCAACAGTAAATCCACCTTTCCCATTTGAATTTCGTAGTCAACATAGCTGTTTTCTCTAGCAGTCTGTCATTGAAATGTGTTCAATAGAAGCATCTTGTGAGGTAAATCCCTCTTATCCACATCTTTTTACCATCATGCATTATTTTTTTTATAAAATAAAAGTGGTGAGAAGTTTTTGTTTAAAACATCTAAACTCAGGTTAACAAATTGTGTATTTAATCGTAATACTACATCGTAATAATACATCAGGACTACAACTCCTGTGGATTTATTTCCCACTTTTCTGCTTCCAGCGGCGGAATTAGTGGGAATTATAGTCAAAGCCACCCTCGGCTTTGTCCTAGCAGCGAAGCGCCGTAGGAGAGGCAAACGAGCCGGTGCTCTGGTGCGACTCCGTCGGCGTGGGGCACGCACAGCGCTACCGGGGATATTTCTCTCCAACGTGCGTTCACTGAGCAACAAACTGGATGAACTTCAGCTACTGGTGTGGAAAAACAGAGACTTTCATTCATCTTCCGTTTTGTGCTTTACGGAGACATGGCTGAGTGAACTGATCCCAGACTCTGCGCTACAGCTAGCAGGTTTCAAACTGCTGAGAGCGGATCGTAACCCTGTGCTCTCTGGCAAAACGAAAGGCGGTGGTATTTGTTTTTACATTAACAGTGGCTGGTGTGAAGATGTGACAGTGATTCTGCAGCACTGTTCTCCTAATCTGGAATCATTTTTTATTAACTGTAGATCTTTTTACTCGCCACGAGAGTTTGCATCATTCATTCTGGTTGGCGTCTACATGCCTCCGCAGGCTAGCGTTAACGAGGCTCAACGTGTGCTCGCCAGCCAGATACTGAGTGTGGAGCATGAAAATCCGGATTCCTTGGTTATTGTGCTAGGCGACTTTAACAAAGGCAATCTCACTCAAGAACTCCCAAAATATAGACAATTCATCAAATGCCCTACCAGAGAAGGAAACACCCTGGATCACTGCTACTCTACAATCAGCAAAGCATACCATGCGGTCCCCCGAGCAGCACTGGGTCACTCTGACCACGCCATGGTCCACCTGATTCCTGCATACAGGCAGAAGCTAAAGCGCTGTAAGCCTGCTGTGAGGACATCAAAACAGTGGACCAGTGAAGCTATGGAGGATCTGCGGGCGTGCTTGGACTGCACTGACTGGGACATGTTCACGACTGCTACCAATAGTCTGGATGAGCTCACAGAGGCTGTGACATCATACATCAGCTTCTGTGAGGACTGCTGTATACCAACACGCACCAGGGTAAGCTACAACAACGACAAACCCTGGTTTACAGCTAAACTCAGAAGGTTGAGGTCAGAGAAAGAGGCCGCGTTTAGGAGTGGGGACAAAGACAGTTTCAAGGAGTCAAAGAACAGGTTTAGCAAGGCGGTGAGGGAGGCTAAACGACTGTACTCAGAGAGGCTAAAACACCAATTCTCTGCAAACGACTCTGCTTCTGTCTGGAGAGGGCTCAGGCAAATTACCAACTACAAGCCCAGAGCCCCCCACTCCACTAACGACTCCCGCCTGGCCAACGACCTGAATGAGTTCTACTGCAGATTTGAAAGACAATTGGACAGTCTTGAACTACCCCTTCCCACCCAGGAGGCCTCCCACCTCCCCCCCTCTACAGTGACGACTCTCTCCATTCAGGAGGGTGAAGTTAACAGACTTTTCAAGAGGCAGAACCCCCGCAAAGCAGCTGGGCCGGACTCTGTCTCTCCAGCCACCCTCAAGCACTGCGCTGACCAGCTGTCTCCGGTGTTTACCCACATCTTTAACACCTCCCTTGAGACATGCCATGTGCCAGCCTGTCTCAAGTCCTCCACCATCATCCCTGTGCCCAAAAAGCCAAGGCCAACAGGACATAATGACTACAGACCCGTCGCCCTGACCTCTGTGGTAATGAAGTCTTTCGAGCGCCTAGTGCTGGCACACCTTAAATCCATCACTGACCCTCTACTGGACCCCCTGCAGTTTGCCTACAGAGCCAACAGGTCTGTGGACGATGCAGTTAACATGGCCCTCCACTTCACCCTACAGCACCTGGACTCCCCAGCATCCTATGCCAGGATCCTGTTTGTGGACTTCAGCTCTGCCTTCAACACCATCATCCCCGCCCTGCTTCAGGACAAGCTCTCCCAGCTGAACGTGCCTGATTCCACCTGCAGGTGGATCACAGACTTCCTGTCTGACAGGAAGCAGTGCGTTAAGCTGGGAACACAAGTCTCTGACTCCCGGTCCATCAGCACCGGATCACCTCAGGGCTGCGTCCTTTCTCCTCTGCTCTTCTCCCTGTACACCAACAGTTGCACCTCCAGTCATCCGTCCGTCAAACTCCTGAAGTTTGCGGACGACACCACCCTTATTGGGCTCATCTCTGGTGGAGACGAGTCTGATTATAGGTGGGAAGCGTCCAACCTGGTGACCTGGTGCAGCCAGAACAACTTAGAGCTCAATGCTCTTAAGACAGTGGAGATGGTTGTGGACTTCAGGAGGAACACAGCCCCACTCACCCCCATCACCCTGTGTGACTCCCCAGTCAACACTGTGGAGTCCTTCCGCTTCCTGGGCACTATCCTCTCCCAGGACCTCAAGTGGGAACTGAACATCAGCTCCCTCATCAAGAAAGCACAACAGAGGATGTACTTCCTTCGGCAGCTGAAGAAGTTCAACCTGCCAAAGACAATGATGGTGCACTTCTACTCAGCCATCATTGAGTCCATCCTCACCTCCTCCATCACCGTCTGGTACGCTGCTGCCACTGCCAAGGACAAGAGCAGACTGCAGCGTATCATCCGTACTGCTGAGAAGGTGATTGGCTGCAATCTGCCTACCCTCGAGGACCTGCACACCTCGAGGACCCTGAGGCGAGCGAGGAAGATTGTGGCCGACTCCTCCCACCCTGGACACTCCCTGTTTCAGTCACTCCCCTCCGGCAGAAGGCTGCGGTCTATCAGGACCAATACCTCACGCCACAAAAACAGTTTCTTCCCTTCCGCTGTTGGCCTCTTCAACAAGGCCAAGTGACCACACTGACTCAAATGACTTATTGCTTAAAACACACTGCTTTTGCACTGCACCACAACATGGTATCTTGTACATTTGTATTTTTTGTAATATTTGTATTTTTGTATTTTTATATTGTAATTTACGGCAACTTATATTTATCCCACTTAGTACTGCTAGTTTATGTACCCTTAGTATAGTTAGTCCACATATTTAAATTTTAGGTATATGTTTATTGTATGCACCTTCCTGCCAAAGCAAATTCCTTGTCTGTGCAAACTTTCATGGCGAATAAATCCCTTTCTGATTCTGATTCTGATTCTGATACTACCATTATTTCATGAGAAGAAATATGAAATACAGCCTTAAGGGCTATTGGTGTGACATCGTTACCTCCAAATGCTGGCCTCATGGTGAAGTCATGGTCATCTATCCTCAGCAGCTGCTCCGACTTTGTCATTGGAGATTTAGTCATGTCTGAACTTCTCTTCAGAATAGGGCTGTGGAAAGAGTGGAAAGGCTACATCAGTAATCATTTTAGTGTCATGACATGAACGAGATTTGATTCTGAAGGATTAACTTTAAGTTCCTAATTTTCTTCAAATGTTTTTTCGTTGTTTTTTGTTTTTACATCAGTGAAACGGCCTCTAGTTAAAAGTCAATCCATGTTTTAGCACGTGAAGGTCTGACCTTCCTGTCTTGTGACCTCCTCCTCCCTCCATTCTGGATGTTTCTCTCCTTGACCTGTTCATGAAAAAACACATGGATGTTCTTTCCTTAAGGTAGTGACACACAATCTGCTAAACCTGCTAGCACTGCATCCATATCTAGTGGTCAAAATGTTAGTAAAGACTTAACTCAGCATCATCCTTTTTTTATCCTCAACTAGTTGTACTGACATAAAATATTGTTTAATTAATTTCAAAGTTATTTTAGGTTACTATCATAACCATTTCATCCTTAAAATATCAACAGGGCATCAGTTCACACATCAGTAGAACAGTAGGCTGATGTGTTGTCAGTCTTTGAAGGGTTTAAACTGTAGCCTTGTCTTTTAGGCAGCCTTATCCAGGTCACGACAGATAAAAAAAAATTCTATGAAAAAAAAAAAAAAAAGAAGATTTCCAAAAATTCTAAAATGGATTAATGGAATACGGCATGCAGCAGAACATTGGCAGGGAAGGTCTGAGTGGCGTCACGAGTTGAGAGACAGAGGGAGAGAGAGACAGAGGGAGAGAGAGAGAGAGAGAGGGAGAGGGAGAGAGAGAGAGAGAGAGAGAGAGAGAGAGAGAGAGAGAGAGAGAGAGAGAGAGAGAGAGAGAGAGAGAGAGAGAGAGAGAGAGAGAGAAAGGGAGAGAGAGCGGGAGAGAGAGCGGGAGAGAGAGAGAGAGAGAGAGAGAGAGGGAGAGGGAGAGGGAGAGAGAGAGAGGGAAAGAGGGAAAGAGGGAAAGAGGGAAAGATAAGACAGACAGATAGAGAGAAAAGATACTGACTGACAGATAGAGAGAAAAGATACTGACTGACAGACTCATCGATAGTGATAGAAAAAGAGGGACTCCCAGGGGTGGGTGCATGGTGATAACTGCCAAGGGCTGCTGTTTAAAGGGTGCCACTCCTCTCTGTCCAGCCCAGCAGCTGGTTACTAATCCTCTTGGCGGAAATGCCTCCAATCCCCTCTCTGGCCCAGAGAACAGTCTGTCTGTACACTGCTCTGCTGTGTCTCTGGAAAAGCACTCTACCTCTGTGATGTTGTGATATTTCCATCTCATGTTTTCACATACACTTCTGGTGATATCGCATTTAGACCTGATGTTATAGCATTGGGTTTGATATAGACTGCCCCTGGGAGAAAGAGACATTCTATCCTCTCCTTTTCATTGCTATGCACATGTTAACTTTCTTACCTTTTGAATCTGAATAGGATTTCTGATCCTGAAACATGTCAGTAAGGGATGGGGGAGTATGCCTGTACTGCAGCAAACTGTCTAGGTGTCTGAGTCTGTGTTACATGCTCCTGAAGATTTAGAGGATCTTCTTAATCATTGCTGAAGATGGTCGTAACCTTTTAATGACTATCACTCAGTGGAGCAATCTGGAACGCTTTGTTTCATATTCTATTGATTTAAGATATTGTTTACCAGGAAACATGGAATATACTGTGGCATTTTTTGTTTCCAGTATATATTTGCCAAGGCCTAGCGAGAATTTTTTTTAACATCATAACCATGAGCCACTTATGTCATCAGTACAATCAAACAATTAACAGATTGACAGGAGAGTTTGTTTTTTTAGATATGAAAGTATCCCGCAGGGCCCATTACATGAGAGTGATGGCTTGCCTACTGTGTCTAAAGGAGGCATGTGTGGGATTACCACATGAAAGGGCCTTTGGAATACATTAAGTGGTTCTAAATCACTCAAAGCTGATAGTGATGCTAAAGGCATCCAGCAGCACTGTAGGGGCGAGCCTTATCATCTTCATCACAATTTTATACCAGAAGTCTCCTTGATGTTATTCTGTTCTGTGGGATTCAGCTCCCACTTCTCAGCATATATTTTCCACTTTGCTATGCCAACCTATTTGTGAGTGAGGTATACTTTTGTATGTAAGTACAACACATTGTTATGAAAGCGGGTCTAATATACTGTTTCATACAAAGTGCCTCCTTGAAAAAGTCACTTCAAAGTCACTTTTAGCTCTTTATATAGGATGGCTGGAGGAGTATTTATTGATGAGATGGCATGCATTTTGTCTGCTGGATCTCAGTGCTATATAACCAGTGCAGCTGAAGGCTTTCCACTGTCAGTCTGACAACCATTTACACGAGCACAAGGGACATTCCCACCTGTGTCCATCGATCAGCAACAAGGAATTCTGCATCATCATCATCATCATCATCATCATCATCATCATCATCATCATCATCATCAAACAAAGTACACAAATAGATATGGAGATTTAGGTCTTCCTCGCCTATCCTAATCCCCTGTCTGAATTTGTCTGATTTCCCTGTTCTGAGGGGGCAGAGCAGGTGAGACAGCACACACAGTAGAATACAGGGCAGGACAGTGTCAGGTGATCAGGTAAAGCTAGCTCCAGTCCAGGGCCACCTTTGCCATTAAAGAATGACAATCAAAACAAACCAAATGCATACGCACAAAAGGACAAAATGTGAATGAACAAGAAAAGTGATGATTGAGTATTTATGATTCATGATGACAGTAATCTCTGCGTGTGTTGCGGTGTTACATTCTATTCATTTAGCAGATGTTTTAGCCAAAGTAATATACTAATGCAAATGTCCATAAATGTATCTACTGCAGAGTCAAAGTACAGGAGAAAAGCAAGGATAGGTGCATAGTTCTAACAGTATTTTGGTGGTCAGAGTCAGTGAATGGTCTGTCTTTACCAGGCACAGTGCCAAGTAACCACATCTCAGCTCCCAGGCACTGTAATGGAGAGAGAGGCAGAAAGTTTGGTGTTTTATTACCTGCTCTGTTTGTAGGTCTCCAGCTTGTGACCCCTCTGCTGAGCAGCCTTCCCGGCCACCCCTCCAAGACAGACACAGATCAGCACAAGGACAGCATCCACCTGCATGGTGCTCATTCCCCCACTGACAGACCTCTTCCTGATAGTCAAAACCCACTCCCTGGCATGGGGGAATATGCTTTGCGGTCCTGGGACATTCTCTTCTTCAACTTCAGGGCTGACGGACAAGAAGACACCGCACACATCAACAGCATAAGACGCAGAAGTAGCAGTGATGGTAGCTAGTAGCTGGAGTCTGGCTAAACAACATCCCCACGTTGCTTAATCTCCACAGTGGGAAAAAGCAATTTTGACTAAACCCATAAATCCTTGAGCGTCAGATTGCACAGATTTGATCCCTCCAGTGGTGAATGTGCTTCACTCTCTCTGCTCTGCTTCACTCTGCTCTGCTCTGATGCGCTCAGCTGGGCTCTGCTCTCAGCTACGCTGCTCCCTCCCCAGACCAATTCTCATAATGATACGGCGTGCTCATTTGAGAGGTCAATGGTTGGAGATACCGGATCACTCACACAGACAGGAAGTCTCTGGTGTGGAAGGCGGCTTAGCTGCTCCTACTGAGACTTCAATAGTGGAAATCAGAGTCTTTGTACTTCCAAGAAGATCTAGCAATCAACGTCACGGGGTCACTATGAGACACACAATCCAATGCAGGGATGGTAATCAGTCAAAGACCAACCACCCATCAATGAAACACAAACATCATTCCATACATAACATACATAACATAACAACATCATTCCAACAAAGGGGTCATATACAATATGAGGTTGATTATCAATCATTCTTTTACTCTTCTGTCCCCAGACAGACACATCTTGTACATCCAACCTGTTGAAACTCGATGTAGTGGTGCAGCTGTGCGTGCACATAGAAGCTGAAACACATACTGTTATTTTCTCTCACGTGTTGACTGTTTGAACAAGCCAATCATAAGGGCTAGGGACATGGACGTCACCCAATGGAAGGTTTGTGTCCCCCTTTTTCTTTTTATAGCTGACTGGAACGGTTGGATTATTAGATGATGAATTTGGGTTAGTTCCATAGACATCAATCTGACAATTGGTGTAAGTAGTGTTTGCTAGTGTTTGATATTTTTGGATCTTTTCATTGAGGAGGATTTGTATCTGACCCAGTTTACAAAAGAAAAGTGCTGTAAATTAAAGCCATATCACCAACCTATCAATTACAATGATAGAATACAAAGACCTGCATGTATTTGTAGAGACTGAAAACAATATCTCAATATTTCTAGACAACACCTGATCCCAATATTAACCCGTAGAGTGTGTTTGTGCACTATGCATCATATGGATATTATGAAGATTATATAACAGTCCTGCAATGCCTATGGGAGCACAATTGTATTCAAAATCATAGCAGATGTCTGAAATTGATAGAAGTATTGCTTGACTTCACTGCAATTATCGATACGGCTGGATATCATGCTCATGCACATTCATGCGCAATAAAAAATGCTTTTGATTCTGTGGGCCACGTTGATATGCGTGTTACAGTCAAAATATATAAATGATGCACACTTACTGACCTCTACAGGGGAATATCTTCTTTAACATTTGGGTACGGTATTCTTAAGAGACATGTCGTTTTGATGGTCTTGAGACATATATCCTAGGAATTCAGCACAGAACCCTAAAAAGGGAAATCAACCAATAGTAATACAAAAAAGCATGTTTCTGCTTTTTCTCCAAAATACTTTGATCACAAGGGTGATGTTTGTCAAGAACCTGGCAACCCATGCTGTTGACGTCATTCGCGTAAACATCAGTTGGCGGGGCATTAGAAAAGGATGTTATTGAATAGAAAGGGTAACAAATGATCAATAGAAAATTGGTCTGTTAATCGTTGTTTGTGACAACAGTGGATCGCAAGAGTGTCAAATTAGGAAGTGGACAGCAAGGTGCTAGCGGTGGTAAACATCGTATCAAGTTATTTTGTTTCTTGTATCTGCTTTATTGGCATGCTAGCTAGCTCACACGGCTAACGTGGATACATTTCGCTGTCAGGCAGACTAGTTGCTGACAAGATGAGTTCCTCCCGGGAAATAAAACGTAAGTATCAGTCAAGTTGCTATCTTCTGAAACCGAATAGCTCTATCAAACTTCAAGGAGTTCATAGCTCCGTATAATGGAAGGATGGAAAC
Organism: Osmerus mordax; assembly: GCF_038355195.1. Taxonomy (NCBI): domain Eukaryota; kingdom Metazoa; phylum Chordata; class Actinopteri; order Osmeriformes; family Osmeridae; genus Osmerus; species Osmerus mordax. Next base: position 6,379,707 of record NC_090058.1, on the reverse strand, counting down.
GGAGATGTGCGTGACTGTCTTCTTTTCCTCATCCCCCCCGCATTGCAGAGTTACAGAAGGCTAAGGCCAAGGCCCAGAACAGCTCTAACATCAGAGAAGAGGCCAACTTGTGCAATCAACTAGGGGAGCTGCTGTCCAGAAATGGTAGTGACTTTTCTTTAGTCATATACATGTATCGATCACGACTCCCAATCCCCAAATTATCAACAATAATCTCTGCGTCATGGCAATACTCATTGGGTAGGGATTAATGTAGTACATCTAACCTGTTGGATTTGCTTATCATCTGCCATTTTCATATACATAGGTCTGTAATCTGTAAATATTTTCTTGTATTGCTGTTGATTTAAATGTGTCTTTACTGTAGTTTATGTGATCACCTAGTATACAGTGTCTAAATAAACTGTTTATCTCAGGTGACTATGAAGCTGCCATTGAGGAGCATCGGCAAGAGCTTGCTCTCTCTGAGGCTGTGAATGATGTTATTGGTCGGGCTGTTGCCAATCGTAAGATTGGAGAGTGCTATGCGGAGATGGGCAACATTGAGGCTGCTTTGAAGGTAAACAAATGATCACCAAGACATACAGGTTAACATTGAACCAACTCAAGTTGATGAGGTAGAGTTGGTGACTGGTGACAGATAACCCTGTCCCCAGTCAATAGTGACACTTATTCTGTGGGATATCTATGTTTTGTCTTTCCAGCACCAGAGGTGTCACCTGGACTTAGCCCGCTCTGTCAGAGACCACGCAGAGGAGCAGAGGGCTTTGGCAACCATTGGCCGAACCTTCCTCTTTAGATTTGAGTCAGACCAATCAAGGGACAGTTTGAAACAAGCAGAGGATGCTTTCCGGAGGAGCCTGGCTATTGTGGATGAGCGTCTTGAAGGTTAGCAGAGATTGTGTGTGTGTGTGTCTCTCACCAGGTTCTAAAATATCACTCTGACCTTTTTCCATCCACTTCCTTTCTTCCCTCACCTCTTTCCTCCATCATCTCTCAACCCCCTCTCTCCCTCCATGTCCACTCTCCTCATCTTGGCTCAGGTACGGTGGCTGGGCGCGAGCTGAATGAGATGCGGGCGCGCCTCTTCCTCAACCTGGGTTTGGTGTGCGACAACCTGGGGGAGCCTAAGCGCTGCAGTGAATTCATCCGCCGCAGTGTATTCATTGCAGAGTAAGAAACCCATCCTTGCTTTCAAAACTATAGCAACTCTACGTCCTGCATAAGGCCTTTCATTCCAGCTTGGTGCCAGTTCACATGACCCAAGATATCATGTTATCTCATCAGCTGTTGTGTGATTTCTGTGGCTTGTGTGTAGAAAGAACCAGCTTCTGGAGGATCTGTACCGCGCCAACTTCAACCTGGGCAACATCTACTTCCGTAACGGGCAGCACTCCAATGCCGTGCGCTGTTTGGAGCAAGCTAAGGAGTGTGCCCGAAAGATCAAGGACAAATTCAGTGAGAGCGATTGCTTCCATTGCATTGGAAAAGTAAGAACTAACACTTTGCTAACTGCTGTTCTCATCTGTCCTTCTCTCTGTTTTTACAGAAAGTTTCTTACAGAATTGTGTGTGTGTTCAGGTACAGCTCTCTCTGGGAGACTTTGTGGCAGCCAGGCGTTCACTAAAGAGGGCCTTCACTCTGGGCTCCCAGCAGCCGGTGGACAGAGAGGCTGTCAAGAGGGCCTTCAAACATGGTGAGACAGAGCACTAGGGGGAAGGGGGTGCGAGAGACAAGTCCAAAATCTGGAGAAAACCCCCCAAATAAACATGGTTTCAGAGAGGGGTTGTGGCGTAAGACTGATAGTGAGTTAAACCTGAACACTAGTGTAATTTACATTTACATTTTAGTCATTTAGCAGACGCTCTTATCCAGAGCGACTTACAGTAAGTACAGGGACATTCTCCCCGAGGCAAGTAGGGTGAAGTGCCTTGCCCAAGGACACTTCATTTGGCATGGCCAGGAATCGAACCAACAACCTTTTTGATGAATAGCCTGACTCCCTAACCGCTCAGCCATCTGACCCCAGTAATGGTACGCGGTAAAAATAGATTGATCTTTCTCTCACTGTGGTTTGACGTAGCGATCCGAGGCTGTCAGCTGGAGGAGGCAGGGGAGGAACTGGGTGAGGAGGGAAATCCCCAGCAGTCTGTGGAGCTGGCAGAGCAGCTGGGCGACCTTTACTGTAAGGTCGGCTGCTACCGCAAAGCCCTTGAAGCCTACCGGGCACAGGTAACGGAATCACACACATTCTCTCTCACAGACATTTTCATACACAGTTGTTAACTTCTAATCTGCTTGGTTTATTTTCATTTTTTTCCATGAGGTCATTAATGAAAATAAGTTAATGGGGGCTTTTCCAGTGACACCCTGCCTGTATGTGCGTGTGTGTCTGTGTGTGTCTGTGAGCAGCTGTCTAGTGCTGAAGCGCTGGGAAAGCCTGGAAGAGAGCTGGCTGTTATCCACGTGTCTCTGGCTGTTACCTACACTGACCTGAGGCAGCACCACATGGCTGTGGAGCACTACCGTCAGGAGCTGACCCTGCGCCAGGGGAACCCCACCGAGGTACACCAACCCTGGGCCTGGCCTGGGACACGCACACACAAAACCTACACACACTCACTAACACATGCATACATCGAGGAGTCAAAACCAGGTAACGTTTCAAACATTTGGTGTGTGTCTTGAACATTTGGTGTGTGTCGTAGGAGTGTATGACGTGGCTGAACATCGCAGCCTCGCACAAAGAGAGTGGCCTGGACATGGATCATGTAGACTCCAGTTACAGCAGCGCCCTGACCTGCGCCCAGAGTGCTGGCCAGGCTAGACTACAGGTGAGATACAGATTATTATCGCTCCCTCACGATTTCAAATAGACACTCTGCTGAAGGGGATGTATTTATGTCAGTTACACACAGCTAATAGTTGAAACGTTGTCTGCCTTTCACACTGTACCATGTTCTGCACCGGGATTGTCCATATGTTTATCTAATGAGTCATAGATGGACATCTGTTCTGTGTGTTTTCCGCTCCCAGAAGCGAGTGTTGAGGGCGTGGCTAGCTGCCCAGAGGCGTGGGGGATCGTCGCAGAGTGATGACACGGAGGCTCGTCTACAGGAGCTGTGTGCTGCCGAGGGCTGGAGCGCGGACGGGAGCGAGGGAGAGGAAGACGAGGAGGAAGAGGTGATGGAGAACAGTGAACCTCTAGAAGACAGCGACATCGCTCTCTCAGACTCAGGTGAGGAGGAGGTACCCGCGTCCTGACTAGGTTTGTCCCTTGCTGGGACCCATACCTCCTAGACAGAAGGAACAGCTGGAGGCTAATATTCAACCCTACAGTATTGCTTGTATTTCTGTCACATATCCACTCTCTCGTGTCTGCTCCTAGATGATGACTTGGAGGAATATGATAAAATGGTGACTGGGAGGAGAAGGCCAGGCAGGGTGAGTGCCACCAGTACAGGTCTTATTGGTCCAATGTTCAGAGTCATGAAGTTTCTCTCTCTACTTCTTATATCTTGTAAATTCGTACGCACTGTTCTCCCCTGTGAGAGCTGGGACTGACCCTGGCTTGATCTGTTGTCTCTCAGTGGAACAAGAGGAATGAGAAGGGGGAGACTTCGCTCCACAGAGCCTGTATCGACGGCAACCTCAAGCAGGTCCAGTACCTGGTGGAGCAGGTGATGAGACCTACCTACACCACCCACTCTCTCTATACACACTGGATACGTTTGTGTATAAATGGTACTGTGCAAATGTTTTAGGCACAAGAGATTTTTTACATTAATATTGTCTTAAGTATTTATTTTGTCTTTTGTATATGTCCGGCTGTATAAAAGTGTGAAAAAAATGAAATCATTAAAGCATATAATTTTTTGTGCCTATGACTTTTGCACAGTACTGTATAAATCCATATCTCTCTTTCTGTCCTTCGGATTTCACAACCTTAAGAACCTCTCTGTGTATCTCTTTATGTCAGGGTCATCCCATCAACCCCATGGACTACTGTGGCTGGACGCCCCTCCATGAAGCTAGCAACCATGGACACCATGGTAATGCATACTCACAGCACTATAGTAATACACACACAAGCGCACACACATACAACCTATTTCTCTCTATATCACACCCCTTCTCCTTCCTTTCAGAAATAGTTGCAGTGCTGCTGGAGCGCGGGGCCAACATGAACCACCCCGGGGGTCCTCTGTGTGAGGGTGTGACCCCTCTCCACGATGCCCTCACCTGTGGCCACTTCCAGGTAGCCAGACTGCTGATTGAGAGAGGGGCCTCCGTCACCATATGCAACTCAAAGGTGAGTGTGTGTGTGGTTACTTGTCTACAATGAAGAATTGTCCAGGGGTTGAATGTGTGTGTGTACATTTTCTGTGTGCGTCTGAGTATGTGTGTGTCTCGGCCTCGACACCTGAGTGTGTGTGCCCCCCTTCCCCAGAATGAGACCCCCCTGGACAGCCTGCGCCTGTGGCAGAGGATGTACAGCAGACACCTGGACCAGGAGGCCAGGCAGGAGTGCACGATCACAGAGAAGCTGTTGAGGAGAGCTCTGGCTGGGGGAGGTGAGGCCTCACTGCATGGACACTGGATCCAGTCAGCCCAGTAGCTTCTGCATATTGTCCTGTCAAAGCTCCATGGGACATGGAGCATTTGCTGATCAGTCATCACATATCTGCTTCAGTGGTATAGCTTTAACCTACTCTAGAATGTATAGGTAATTGAATGCAGTTGTCTGTTGACTGAATTGTATTATTATACAATTGCCAAACCCTTTGAGAACCATTAGGGTTTTAGGTCCAATTCTCACCGTGCCTTGCCCTGCCTCCTTCCAGTATCAGTGGCTCCAGTCCCAGTCCAGCCCTTCGACGCCCTGCAGGACAGCCAGCTGTTTGACGCAGAGAACTCAGAGCCGCTGGTCAACTCCAGAGGGCGCCAGTTGTCCGGCCAGGGCCTGCCCAGGACCAGGAGTCCACCAGAGCAGGGGGCCGCAGTACCACACAGGCCCTCAAGGAGGCACTCTAACGGCTCAGCCGCCCGTGGCCGCAGGGGAATGGAGGCGTCGGTGCTCTATGGGGTAAGCAGCCTCCAAGGAGAAGTTTTAAGGAAGATGGAGGAATACTTAGTGCTATTTTGAAGTATAAGTACTTTATTATATGTCTATTGTATCACTAGTCACTGCGGGGGGTCCGGTGAGCTGAGAGTGCTTATCACAATGGCAGACAAACAGAGAAAGCCTCTCGTCATCAGGCATGGAACACCCATGCACTGTCGGTCACTCTTGCGCTGTTCCCTGTCTCTCTCTCCCTCCCGTAGGATGACAGCAGCTCCTCTGATCACAGTGACCTCGACTGCGCCATCAGCCCGCTCAGGCCTGTCCGTTCAAGACTACAAATCCCAGCAGCCCCTCGTCAACCAGAAGTCCCCTCTGACCAGGAGGCAGCCAGTTTGATCCCCATCAGCAGAGAAGCTGTGACAGCGACAGGACCTTCCGTTTTCACCAGGGAGGAGTACCACAGCGCCATCCGCGGACTGGGCAGTGCCAAGACCCGCCTCTCCCAGGGCCTATCACAGCCCCAGTTCAGTAGCACACCAGCGGTCTCAGCCAACAACAAGTCGGCGTTGGTTCCTGAGGAGGAGTACCTGGCAGACGATTGGCTGGAAGATGACTTGGGTGACGTTCAACCCAAAAAGAAGAGGAGGGTGGGGGCAGAGCTGGAAGGGAGGTGGGCAGAGTCTCGTGGGGAGTCGAGTATGATGCCATCCGTGCTGAGAAGCGAAAACACACTTTCGACCACAAACGAGGCTGCTCGTCAAGGTGTGAAGCAAACAACATGCAAGCCAGACTTAAAAGAAACCAAACTTCAGAAGCATTCACCTCAACTTCTTCCTTTTGTCGTGTATCCCCCCCTTGTCCTGCAGTTCCATCGTCCTCCAGCAGAGGACTATCTCTGAGGAAGGGCTCCAAGCCACGGCAGGTGAAGATGACTCAGCTTTCTGGCATGGTCATGCTGGGGAGGAGGGAGGTCAGCAGGTCGCACAGTCCCAACATCACCGATGACGACGACCTTCCTCCTGACACGCCCCCACCATCCCACATCCACACTACTCAGGTTAGACAGAAACGGCCCTGAGAGAGGCCAAGCACAGTCCTTATCCAGAGTCCTTTATACTGGTGTTGCCTGCTAGTTCCTTGACATGTAAGTAAACTGTGGTGCAATCCCATGGTGATAGTTCCTCATCATATCCTTCCTGTTGGATTGATGGAGTTCTAGTTATTCAGTCCTCTCACTTCTATCCATCCTGCTGTGGAGAACCATTTATGGATTATTTGATTGAGAGATGAAGAAGGACAGACAGACAGACAGACAGACACTGGTTGTTACTGGGCATGCCATTTGTCAAGACTCACTTTTCACTGTCCTTTTCATCTCTCATTAAATGTAAATAGAGATGGATGTTAGCCATGAGGTCAATCGAAAGTGATGGTCCAGAAAAAGGTGATCTAACTTTAGGCATGAGATGGATACTGGTGAAGAGATTAGGAAGCCTAATGGGAATGTCAACTTGATAGCTAATGTAAAATATTTTCATAATCATCCATGTCCATGTCTTTAGGTTCCAACCCATTCATTGGCCATTCCAGTGCCTACATCAATTCTTGCTCCAATCCGGATGAGGGTCAGAGTTCAAGACAATGTGTTTCTCATCCCGGTTCCACACAGGTTGGTTGTGTGTGTGAGAGGGTGTGTGAGAGGGTGTGTGAGAGGGTGTGAGAGAGAGAATGTGTGAGCATATTTGTCTGTGTGTAACATGTGTTTCCTCCTGTGTTTCCAGCGAGGCCGACTCGTGCACGGTCTCCTGGCTGTGTGAGCAGGCAGCCCAGAGGTACTACCACACCTGTGGCCTCCTGCCTCGCCTCTCCCTGCAGAAAGAGGGGGCTCTTCTCTCACCTCACGACCTGCTGCTGGCAGTGCTACACACCAACGAAGAGGTGCGAGGAGGGATCAGCATAGACTAGAGCAGGGGTCCCCAAACTTTTATCTGCGAGGGCCAGATAATTTTTCCTTTCTTTAATGTGGGGCCGGGTGGGTCTGTAACAGAAAGTGACATGGGCCGGAGCACGGCCGTAGCCATGGAGTCAACATTGGGGGAGTCTGAGGGTCCCGCCCTGAGAACGTAAAAAAAATGATCATGTATTTTTAGTTTTGGTTGCCTGTCGTAGTGTAGCACATTTATATTTTATTTATATTTTTATATAAATATATTGGGGTGGACATTTTGACCAGATTTGAATATTGGGGGGGGTGTGTCCAATATATCCCAATATATATTATGATTACAGCCCTGGGCCGGAGTGACTACCAGTATTATTGTGGAGATTTTATTTTGATTTTAAATGTATTTATTATGCTAGATTAGTTTATTATTTTGTTATGCACCGTACATCCATACATATCAAGGGATATATAGCCTATTAAAAGAGCATTATTACTATCGTAATAACTTTGTAATTTTTTTTATAAAGTCTCTGGCATTGTTCAGAGGGCCGGTTCAAATGCGTTGGCAGGCCGTATTCGGCCCACGGGCCGTAGTTTGGGAACCCCTGTGGACTAGAGTATTTATGGAGAGAACAATAAGATGCTATTGTTGCACAGGAGAGATGAGGATGAAGTTAAATCATGCGTGTGCATGATGTTGCTGGCCCAGATTGTTGTTTTGGATGATGGGGATGAGAATGATGATGATGGGGATGATGATGTGTTAACAGGTCCTGGCGGAGGTCAGTTCTTGGGACCTCCCACCTCTTCCTGAGCGCTACAGGAAGGCCTGTCACAGCCTGACAGTCGGTACGGGACACACACAAATGCCTTACTCTAAACCATTCCAAGCCGTGATGTCCTGTTATGAGTATCATTAATGTGTGTGTTGGTGTCTGGCCCTACAGAGGAGAACAAGCGCGTATCTCGTCTGTGTGAGCTGCAGGACGGCAGCCCGTCTGTGTCTGTGTGTGGTCTGAGCTTGGCCCCACCCTCCCTCGCTCCCCTCCTCCGCTCCCTCAAGCTGCAGACTAGCCTCACCGAGCTACGCCTGTCCGGCAACCGTCTCCACGACAACCTCCTCCCCGAGCTGGTCGCTGCTGTGATAACCATGCCCCGTCTCCGACTCCTGGACGTGTCCTCCAATCAGATCACGGGGGAGGGGCTTAAGAAGGCCGCTAGCGCCTTGGAAGGGCAGACTCAGCCCGCGTTTCCGGTAAAGTTCATGTTTGGCTAACTTTGCTGGTTCATGTAACGGGTGTGAACCTGTGAAACTCACTCCTCAGGTATGTAACAGGCCACCCGCGTCAACGAATAGCTAGCTTTTCTTTGGCGTAGCTGGTAGTGGTCACGCTTGGCAAATCGGACGTTGTGTGTTCGAGCCCAGTGAGTGGTGAACGAGCCTTGTCGTGACGGAGCGTGGCTACAGCTGTTACATACCCGTCACATTGGTGCCGTGACCCTGATTCACGAGGTGAATTTCAGAGGGGTGAATGTAACGGGTGTGAACCTGTGAAACTCACTCCTCAGGCATGTAACAGGCCACCTGCGTCAACGAATAGCTAGCTTTTCTTTGGCGTAGCTGGTAGTGGTCATGCTTGGCAAGTTGGAGGTCGTGCGTTCGAGCCCAGTGAGTGGCGAACGAGCCTTGTCGTGACGGAGCGTGGCTACAGCTGTTACACGTCACACTCAGTTCTTTGGAAAGTTGTGCTCTAGTCATTTATAAACATTGCTGATGCAGAGCTTCCTGCCAGTTAAACTGCCATTAGGTCCACTGGTCTCATCTACGGAGCTTAGCATTTCTGCTCAGACCTTGTATGGCCACTATAGAGGTGTGTGTGGGGGTGTGTGTCAATTATGAGTGTTATAGTATAGTATATAGTATATAGTATAGTTTGTAGTGTGGCGGTCTGGCTCAGAAGAGACCACCACTCTTTCCTGTGTCATGGTAGCTTGTGTGAGAACCTGCTGTGTGGGAGGGATGTGTTTGTGGTGGGGCTCATGATACTAAGTTCTAACTGTGCTGGGGGTGACAAACCTCTTTTACCATAAGGACAGTGTGTTGCGCGTTGTCTTACAGAGCCATGCACTATATCTCACCCCCCCCTTTTCCACCTCTATCTCTTTCTTTCCACCCCCCCTTTTTTTCTCCCACCGTCTCTTTTCTCTCTCTGCCCTCATTTGTTCCCCTCCCTCCCCACTTCCCCGTAGTGTCTGGAGGAGCTGGACCTGAGTGTGAACCCCCTGGGGGATGGTGTGTCCCAGGCCCTGGCCTGTCTGCTGTCAGCCTGTCCCCTGCTGGCTCGGCTGGCCCTGCAAGCCTGCAACCTCACTGCACGTTTCCTCCAGCAACACCGCCTCTTACTGGCTCAGGCCCTTGCAGGTGAGCAGCAATACCCCCTCTTATTGGCTAAAGACCTTGCATCCAAGCAGTAACACTGACTGTGTACTATGGTATGTTGTGTGCAGATAAATACATACGATTCCCATCTCACACAGGCACAGGACACCTAAAGTCAGTGTGTCTATCCCACAATGCATTGGGCTCCACGGGGTTTGAGCTGGTGCTGAGGACGCTGCCTCTGCACTGCCTCACACACCTCCACCTGTCTGCTGTATGCAGTGGAGCTGTGGACCCCCCTGCTCTGGAACACCTCACTACAATCCTGTCTCAGGTACACACACATAACCGCACACACACACATTTGTTTTCTTCATGAAATATGTAGACGCTTGATTGACATCCGATCTTGACTTTTGAGGTCTTCAGAACAGATTCTTGGTCTGATAGTTCCAAATTTTGTTCTACAGGAAGACTGTTCACTGATCCACCTGAGCCTGGCAGGAAACGGACTGACAGACAGCAGTGTTGCCACTCTTGCCAGGTGTGTGTGCGTGTATATGTACGATGCGCATGCATGCATGAGTGTTTATGCATTGAAGAAGGCTTGGTTGTTGGTTTTGTATGTTAGCATGTAATGTGACTCTGTCTGTCCTGCTGTAATGTGAATGCCTTCCTGTTTTCTCTCTTGATGTGGTTGAAGCATAGCGGTACTTGTGATAGACTTGTGTGATAGAGAAGTGACCAAGTATCTTACATTCTCAAATCACTTCACCCTGATTGCAATCTCTTCTTGTTTCTTTGTACATAGAATATGTAAAATAATTTGTTCCCAGGTTAAATACAGTTTATATCCAATGTAAAAATAAATAAATAAATGGGTTTGGACTTCTTCTTGAAAACCGTCCACGTCTCTCTTCATGTTTGGGTCCAGGTGTCTTCCTGTCTGCCCCTCCCTGGTGTCTCTGGACATATCAGGGAACCCGGCGGTGACCTCAGCGGGGCTCCACAACATCCTGTCTGGCCTTCAAGATGGCCGCCCACCTTTAACCCTCCTAAACCTCCAAGGTACAACTCAGCAGCAAGTTACTTCCCTCACTGTAGTCATCTCACTCAATCTCTTTTATGAATGAATGAATTGATTCATGTGATCCTTGCTCCGTCCTCTCTTCCTGTTTCCCAGGCTGCCAGGTGGCTGGGCCTTGGGACGCTGCTGATCTGGACGCCCTGTGCGTACTGGTCCAGGATCTGCGTCTGTGTTCTCAGAGACTCAACAAACTGGACCGCGAGGCCTTACAACAGACCTGGGGTCAGCGGCACCCCAGAGGATACTTCCTTTCCATGAGCTCCAGGTGTCTGCTCTCTGCTGCCCCCTCACTGTGAGGAGGACCTTTCTAAAGCCTGCACCGCACTTTTATAGGCTTTTATAGGTCCAAAAACAATTGTTGGCCTTTGAAGTCTAATCTGCAGAGTCTGTATTGTAGTCTCCAGACTTCATGCGGTCCTAGGATATATCTCCCCTGGTGTGACTTATTCTCCCACTCATTCTACTGTTTGATTGGTGGCCTTTCAAAAGGACTTTTTAATGTGTTTCCATCTGTGTTTGTATTTTTATGTACTGCAGTATTATATGTAGGTGCTTGAAAAAAGAAAGCGATTAAAAGTGAGTCTGATAGTATTCTGTTTTCTATCATGATACAGAACTACTTCCTTGCCATGGAGCTTATCAAGGTTTTGACTTGCTACCTGACTACAGTTTTTCCACTTAGCTTGAAATAATGAATTTGAACTGTATCTGGAAATGCTATTCCACTACTATTCCAGAAAGCTAATGTTCAAATGTACTAACATTCCTTTTTAACAACCTGCCAGTTGTGTGCATCATTGTATAGATCCAGAATTAACTGCATTCCTGTATATAATCATACTCAAAGTAAAAACTGCATTTAAGTTGTTTTTTCTTCGAATAAGGAAAAAGGAACAAGTAATGTCTCAAAGTTGAGTTGCTGAGAAACGACCCTACCCTTGACAGCCTTAAGAAAGCTTTTAAAACTTCTCTCTACTGGTCTACCTGATTTACCTTTGTTGCTTTTGTACTCTCTGGCCATGGACTTGCCTCCGTTTGCAAGTAGTTTGTTCAATTTGAATGTATTTGTATTAACTTTATTGTTTTCCCTGTGTTTTTGTTTCTATGACCTTTTGATTGTAGCGGTTTGGGTCGAGGAATGCATGTGATAAAGCAAATTCCTTATCATTATTAATATTGTCTCTTTAAAGTTCAAAGGCAACCTGAATAATATTCTTAACAATTACAAATGAGTGAGAAATGTCCTTATTTGTCTTCTCTGTCCCTTGTTGACCCTTCCAACAAACAAACGTTGAGGTTAGGACAAGTCAGTGGGTCTTAGGAGGAGAAGCAAAGACAAAAAGGGCCGTCACTTCTCAGTCTGTTTTCAACATGGCTTTTTGTTTCATATTTACATTTAGTCATTTAGCAGACTCTCACATTCCCCCGAGGCAAGTAGGGTGAAGTGCCTTGCCCAGGGACACAACGTCTTTTTTTTCACGGCCGGGAATTGAACCAGCGACCTTCTGATTACTAGCCCGATTCTCTAACCGCTCAGCCACCTGACTATTTGCATCGATACATTCATCTCCTCTGTGGTTTAACAACTTTACAGGTTATTTGAAGCACCTTCGCCCATACTTAGTTCCTCACTTTGAGAATAGAGCCATCAGTGCTTCTTAGAACATACATTTGTGTTCTTTGGAATTAAAGCAAAACATTGAAGAATATCAAAGTTCAGCAGATTAATACTACAGACTTGCGAGGAGAAGTGAATGGATTTGATAGATATGTTGTGATTTGGAAAAATCAGGACACAATCACAGCTTCTATTGAAATGGAATGGTGAAAGAACTGTCAGTTTGTCAACTGTAGCTGTGAAGTAACAACAGTGTACTGCTTGTGGAAGGACACGCATATTATACTCACAGCCCCAGGTCCTTTAGGCTCATGTTGTAAGACAATGAGACAATAGTTTAGCATGATCATGCTCCCTAAGTGCGAGTGAGTATGAAGTAGCTAGTTCAATGTGCAGAGATGTGTTATATTGTAGAGTTCCTATAATTTTATGCTTGTCTTCCTCAAAGCAGTGTTGACACATCTCTCTTTATATATATATATATATATATATATCGTCTCTCAGAGATGCTCTTTACACATCTTTAAAGAGCAACTCAAAACCCCTTTCTCCCCAAAGAAACCTGGCCTCCTGTGACACGTCCCTCAATGGCTTCTCCTTACCTTACACGGGGTACAGATTTAGTTGCGCCACCATCGGATGTACACTTGGCCAATGTTGGCTTGCAGCACATTCCTAAACACCTGTCATCACCTGGATGTGTAATCCCCATATGAGAAATCACTCTTCACATCAGAAGTAAACAACAGGTAAGCTATGTATGGCAAACCACTTTTGGGTTTCTGTTTCTTATTCATGTTTGTTTAGGGAAATAAATAGCAAGAAAATACATAATATTTCACCTATTTTATCAAAAATTGAATAATTTATTAATTTGGAGTGTGTGTGAATTAATATTTTTTATTCTTTGAAATCAAGGGCCCAGTTTACCTTAGTTTAAAATGTGTTCTGTATTAGTGAAGATGTTTCACGAAGGCCACAGCAGTTCAAAGGAGTGACCAGAGAAGTCATGATTGACAGTTCCTTGAAGACTAGCAAAAATTATGACCTGGTATTATAAATAAATTGGTATCTAATGCAAATGTGGATAGATGAAACACATTTGACGAGACGAAAGGCACACTACTTATGCAATACATTGTTTATTTTAAGATACTGAATATTAATACATTTCATTCAGTGTAGGCCGGCCAGTACAGAATGTCAAACAGAATACCAGAAGATTTTTTACAGTCCATATTAATGCATTTTATGCCTAATTCGGAGTCAAACATATTGTGCATAGAAATTGCATTGAAACATAATGCAGTATGTAAGCAATCAGTAAAAATAGGCTACGCAATAGCGAGAACGTGGCGTGAGCATGCTGTTAACTTGGACGAGGATTCTTCCAAATGTGGATTGTGCCTGATCAGTTGCTGATCCCCCAATCGTGCTTCGGCCTGCAAAACACACAAAAACATGTTGATAAGAGTTTATGATATGGCAGGATAAGCAAGTTCTGCGAACCTGAGTTTGAAAGGATTCAAACTAAAATATCCTACCCCCTCCCTTAACCTTGTGTGGCCTTCGGGTCATTGTGACCCACTGTCGTGGTGCAAAAGGTTGGTCACAATGACCCGAAAGCAGCACAAGGGTTAAGACAATCCTCCGAAACACAAGAATTGAACCTGACTACTGCCGTTAGACAGACAGACAAGTAGCCAGTCCAATCATTGCATTCGGTCTGAATGCCGTCCAATAATTTGTTCAGGTCTGAACATAATGATTGGTTGTGTTTACTACAGTCCTGCGAGGCCCATAGTTATCGGATTTATTTCATATTTTATCTAATATTTTTCATAGTCTCGCATTATTCAGCTGTGCCCATGCTAACCCTGAGGACACTTACTTGCAGAGCTTGATATCGACGCACATCGTTCTCACATCTTCGTCATTGGAAAACAACTTCACCAAGATATCGGAGAATTTCTTACAAATACTGCGACACATTGATTTTCCAAATTTGATTTGGTCACAGCTTCTCAACAGCTTTTGTTTAATATTCTGCAATAAAAAAATCAGACCATCGTTCGAACAAATATACAAACATGTTCAACTGATGACATAAATACCCATAGAGGACAATATAGTTGGTTTATATAAACATAGCCAAAGTAATAAATAATACAGCAATTTCATTGATAGCTAGAAGTTGATGGTTTCATTCTCATCTAATTTCTACAGTTTATATGTGGTGCAGTATTTACATTACCTTTGAAGTATCAGAGCTATTCAAATGTTTCTTCACTGTATTCAGAATATACTTGCATAGCCCGCAAGTTCCAGGAATCATCTCCTTTTCTAGCTGGGAAATGAAGGGTACGAAACAGACAGACATGAGTTTAAAATCCATGCATCTACCTAAAGACCTAGAGGAGGTGCTGGTCCACAGACATCATTTTGACTTGAAGGTAACAAGCAGTGCAACCTTTTCTCAAGAGAGCCACCTCCACCTCTAGACATTACCGTGGTGTCTTCTCTGGCTTCTTCACCGGATTCCCACTCTTCTCGAAGGTAGTTCACCTCTCTGCCATGTACAGCCATGACTGTACAGGATAAGGGGAAAAGCAAAACAAGATCATGGGCAACCAAGTATAGACTATACATGGATGTATAAGGCTAAATGTGTTTGAAATACAGTTGAATTAAAATGTGTTCACCTGAGAAAGCCAAGATAAGGCAAATGAGAGAGAAAAGAGATTTCATCTTGATCTGCAGGAAGTTCTGACAAAGTTCTGACTGCAAAGGTGAGTGTTTATCTGATGATGGGACCCCTTAGTCTAAACCAGTTTTTATACCCCCTTCACAGACCCCACACATGACTAACAACAACACCTCCCACGTTGTCTAACACCTGTGAAGTGGGGAAATACCCACATTTATGAAGTGTCACTTTTATTATAAGACAAAATGGACAAAACCAATTTTGGTTTCTTATTCATGCTGCCTTAAGAAGTACAAATAGAGAAAAAACATATGTAGATATGTATATGTTTTGCCAATAATACCATATTTATGTCACATTAAACTGATTACTATAAATTAAGTAATAAATTCATGGTAGTCAATGGAGGGTAGAAAACTTTACTTTTATAAGCAAAATTCGGTAAAACTTTTACATTCAACATGGTATTGGATGGTTGCATAGGCATTCAATTCAAGCAGAAATATTGCAAATGTTTCAATCAAACAAAAAGGGAAGGGTCAATACATTTTATAAAGTGCTCAAGAAAAAATATAGTCCTGAATTAACAGACCAGAAACATTTGAAAAATCCATGAGGTTCAAGAGCTCTGCTGGGCCCTAGAGGAGGACCTTTGCATAACTTAATTTTGACACAGCAAGATTTGGCGGTGTCTTTGTGTAACAGAAATTGAATCAGCTTGTCCTTATTGATCAGTGTAAATCACAACTTCAAACATATATAATATATTTTATAATTATATAAAATATTAAGATTGATTCATGGACATTATGAAAAGATATCTGCTATTGAAATCAGTGTGAACAGATGCACTCAGTCTCTCTCTATCAGAACTCAAGTGGTCATATCGCCATAGCTGAATACACAGCTATATAGGACGAGTCTTCACAGACTGCGGGTCGGATGATTTGCATGCAATGCTGCGTTGAAGAAAATACAGGACAAAACCCGTTCCGTATTGGTTCAAAACGTAACGTGCTATTTTAATCTCAAATACGGGACGATTCCGTATTTTAAGGGACGGGTGGAAACCCTAGTCATCCCATCAACCCCATGGACTACTGTGGCTGGACGCCCCTCCATGAAGCTAGCAACCATGGACACCATGGTAATGCATACTCACAGCACTATAGTAATACACACACAAGCGCACACACATACAACCTATTTCTCTCTATATCACACCCCTTCTCCTTCCTTTCAGAAATAGTTGCAGTGCTGCTGGAGCGCGGGGCCAACATGAACCACCCCGGGGGTCCTCTGTGTGAGGGTGTGACCCCTCTCCACGATGCCCTCACCTGTGGCCACTTCCAGGTAGCCAGACTGCTGATTGAGAGAGGGGCCTCCGTCACCATATGCAACTCAAAGGTGAGTGTGTGTGTGGTTACTTGTCTACAATGAAGAATTGTCCTGGGGTTGAATGTGTGTGTGTATGTTTTCAGTGTGCGTCTGAGTATGTGTGTGTCTCGACCTCACCTTGTGTGTGTGTGTGTGCCCCATTCCCCAGAATGAGACCCCCCTGGACAGCCTGCGCCTGTGGCAGAGGATGTACAGTAGACACCTGGACCAGGAGGCCTCCCCGAGCTGGTCGCTGCTGTGATAACCATGCCCCGTCTCCAACTCCTGGACGTGTCCTCCAATCAGATCACGGGGGAGGGGCTTAAGAAGGCCGCTAGCGCCTTGGAAGGGCAGACTCAACCCGCGTTTCCGGTAAAGTTCATGTTTGGCTAACTTTGCTTGTTCATGTACCAAAAATGCAGTGTTTCCCATACATTTATTTATTTGTGGCGGCCTGCCACAATACAAAATTTACCACCACAAATGTGTATATATATAATTTTTTTCCCATGGCCAAAAAATGAAGTGTGAAATGTAAACACTACTGAATTTGTTCGTTTATGAATTCACCTCTTTAAAATGGAAAAAATATATTATTTCAATGTAAAAATAAAAAAAAGATCTGATCCATAATTTAAAGGTTCGGAAATACAGGTTGCTCAAATTCAAACAGTAAAATTCAGATCCCAAAAATGTTATAAATAAAAATTCAAGCTTCAGAAATTCAAATAGAAAAAAATTCAAGCTGCTTCAATTCAAATGTCAAAATTCAGTTCCAATTTATTTTTTTAGGATTTGGGCTGAGCCCCAACTTTTTACATCGTCTGTCTCCGCCCCTGCCTACCGCCACAAATATAATCACATTCTGTGGGAAACACTGAAATGTTTTCTTATCTTTCAATACTAGTAAAGGGTAAGAAATTAAAGACAATAACGCTAACAGTGTCACATGGGATCACCAGCTAAACTCAAAGAATCTCATCTCTTGTTGTGAATGTAATGCTAGCACGTCACCATCTTGTAGAGAGCAGGTCACTAGGTGACAACTCAAGACACTTACTTTGTAGAGACCTCATGTAACGGGTATGAACCTGTGAAACTCACTCCTCAGGTATGTAACAGGCAACCTGCATCAACGAATAGCAAGCTTTTCTTTCGCGTAGCTGGTAGTGGTCACGCTTGGCAAGTCGGAGGTCGTGCGTTCGAGCCCAGTGAGTGGCGAACGAGCCTTGTCGTGACGGAGCGTGGCTACAGCTGTTACATACCCGTCACACTCAGTTCTTTGGAAAGTTGTGCTCTAGTCATTTATAAACATTGCTGATGCAGAGCTTCCTGCCAGTTAAACTGCCACTAGGTCCACTGCTCTCATCTACGGAGCTTAGCATTTCTGCTCAGACCTTGTATGGCCACTATAGAGGTGTGTGTGGGGGTGTGTGTCAATTATGAGTGTTATAGTATAGTATAGTATATAGTACATTTTATAGTTTGTAGTGTGGCGGTCTGGCTCAGAAGAGACCACCACTCTTTCCTGTGTCATGGTAGCTTGTGTGAGAACCTGCTGTGTGGGAGGGATGTGTTTGTGGTGGGGCTCATGATACTAAGTTCTAACTGCTGGGGGTGACAAACCTCCTTTACCATAAGGACAGTGTGTTGCTCATTGTCTTACAGAGCCATGCACTATATCTCACCCCCCCCCCTTTTCCAACTCTATCTCTTTCTTTACACCCCCCCTTTTTTTCTCCCACCGTCTCTTTTCTCTTGCAAGCCTGCAACCTCACTGCACGCTTCCTCCAGCAACACCGCCTCTTATTGGCTCAGGCCATTGCAGGTGAGCAGCAATACCCCCTCTTATTGGCTAAAGACCTTGCATCCAAGCAGTAACACTGACTGTGTACTATGGTATGTTGTGTGTAGATAAATACATACAATTCCCATCTCACACAGGCACGGGACACCTAAAGTCAGTGTGACCTGTCTGCTGTATGCAGTGGAGCTGTGGACCCCCTTGCTCTGGAACACCTCAAATCCTGTCTCAGGTACATTTACACAAATAACCGCACACACACACATTTGTTTTCTTCATGAAATATGTAGACTCTTGATTGACATCCGATCTTGACTTTTGAGGTCTTCAGAACAGATTCTTGGTCTGATTGGTCCAAATTTTGTTCTACAGGAAGACTGTTCACTGATCCACCTGAGCCTGGCAGGAAACGGACTGACAGACAGCAGTGTTGCCACTCTTGCCAGGTGTGTGTGTGTGTATATGTACGATGCGCATGCATGCATGAGTGTTTATGCATTGAAGAAGAATATAAATTAAATTAAAGTATAATACATTTTTATTTTATCCTTCCAACAAACAAACGTTGAGGTTAGGGCAAGTCAGTGGGTCTGAGGAGGAGAAACAAAGACAAAAAGGGCCGTCACTTCTCAGTCTGTTTTTGACATGGCTTCTTGTTTCATATTTGCATCGACACATTCATCTCCTCCTCTGTGGTTTAACAACTTCACAGGTTATTTCAAGCACCCTCGCCCATACTTAGTTCCTCACTTTGAGAATAGAGCCATCAGTGTTTCTTAGAACATACATTTGTGTTTCTTAGAACATACATTTGTGTTCTTTGAAATTAAAGCACAACATTGAAGAATATCAAAGTTCAGCAGATTGTATAAATATTTACTTCAGACGCCAAGTTCCATATAAAATAACAGACATAGAGCTATAAAAAAGAGAAAAACAAAAGAATACAACATACATAATACAGTGCATTAAAAAGTATGAAGACTTTTGTGCCAATGTCGTCTTAAGTTTGAAGTAAATCGATAGCAGCTCTTTAGAGGGTTGACCAGAACCTCTACTATACAGTTCTCAGACTTGTCCAGTCGACACATGAAACCATACATCAATTGTCTCAAGAATGCCTCACAGGTTGGTACGTGCTTAGACACAAACAACTGACTATCACTATGCCACCTAGGCACATTAAGCAGCAATCTAAAAGCATCATTGTAAGCTACTTTCAGTCTCTGTATACTCCTTTTCCTGTAAATAGACCACAAATGAGCAGTGTACAATGGTGTTATGTAGGTTCTAAACAGGGAACATTTAACTGAATCTGAGCACATAGAAAACTTCCTTATTAACATATTGGCCTGAGAATATATTTTACAGCGCTGTCGATATATATCGTTGTCATCTGTCCAATCATCAGAAATGACATGGCCCATGATATTTTATTTCCTCACAAACACAAGGGGACTGCCAGATAAATAAAAGGTAGGGAAGGTTAATTTCCTGTCCTGATTACTTCTGACTATCATTATGTGGCTTTTCTTTGCATTATATTTTATATCATGATCTATGCCATACTGAGAGCACACCCTCAGCATCTGTTGCAACCCAGCACTATATGGGCTGAGTAACACCAAATCATCTGCATACATCAGATGATTGACAAGATGATTGACAATAGATTCACCTACAATACACCTGTATTTGTCTTATTCAACTGGCTTGATAAGTCATCCATATACACATTAAACAAAAAGGGAGATAACATTCCTCCTTGTCGAACTCCGTTACCAACATAGAAAGGAGCTGAACATTGTCCCATTTAACATGAAAAGTTTGATTGGCATACCAGAACACCAAAATCCACACAAGAGGTTTAGGGACACCTCTCGCTAGCAGCTTCATAAACAGTTTTTCATGACAAATTCGATCGAAAGCTTTGGAAGCATCAATAAAGCATAAAAATACAGATGAATTAAGACTTGTGTATCTAGAGACAATCTCCTTCAGAGCATAGATACAGAGATCAGTACCATGTTATCTTTTAAAACCAAACTGATTGTCAGCAGTCAGAATATACATTTCCAATTTCATTAATAGAATTCTATCAACACTTTAGACAAGATACTGGCCAATGCAATGGGTCGATAGTTGTCTATGCTGTTCAGTTTACCAGCCTTTTCTTTAACAACAGGCACTAACAGCACTGACATAATAGAGTTCGGTAGAACACCATGAACCATAATTCCAGTAAGGCACATGGCTAGTAATGGACTGAGTCTATAACTGGCATTTTATAGATGCTCTGCAGAAATGCAATCCATACCACAAGCTTTGTTGTTGTCTAGCATGTGGATGGACTCATAAATATCTACCGATCTAACTATCATGTCTGCAGAGAGACCTTTATATTCATTATCAATTCTCACTGTGTTACTTTTAACACAATTAAATCGTGTACTGTAATGCTCAGGCCATAGATCAGCAATTAGATTAATACGACAGACTAGCTGAAGGAGAAGTGAATGGATTGGATAGATATGTTGTGATTAGGAACAAACAGGCCAGATTCACAGCTACTACTGAAATGGAATGGTGAAAGAACTGTCAGTTTGTCAACTGTAGCTGTGAAGTAACAACAGTGTACTGCTTGTGGAAGGACACGCATATTATACTCACAGCCCCAGGTCCTTTAGGCTCATCATGTTGTAAGACAATAAGGAAATAGTATAGCATGATCATGCTCCCTTAACTCAAAACCCCTTTCTCCCCAAAGAAACCTGGCCTCCTGTGACACATCCCTCAATGGCTTCTCCTTACCTTACACGGGGTACATGTACAACAGACGTGGTCGCGCCACCATCGGATGTACACTTGGCCGATGTTGGCTTGCAGCACATTCCTAAACACCTGTCATCACCTGGATGTGTAATCCCCATATGAGGAATCACTCTTCACATCAGAAGTAAACAACAGGTAAGCTATGTATGGCAAACCACTTTTGGGTTTCTGTTTCTTTCTGTTTCTTATTCATGTTTGTTCAGAGAAATAAATAACAAGAAAATACATAATATTTAACCTATTCTATCAAAAATTGAATAATTTATTAAACTGATTGGAGTGTGTGTGAATTCACATTTTTTCTTCTTTTGAAATCAAGGGCCCAGTTTACCTAGTTTTATATTTGTCCTGTATTAGTGTTTCACAAAGGCTACAGCAGTGCAAAGGAGTGACCAGAGAAGTCCTGATTGACAGTTCCTGGAAGACTAGCAAAAATTATGACATAGTATTATAAATAAATTAGTATTTAATGCGAATGACGTGACTAAAGGTTCACTACTTATGCAATACATTGTTTATTTTAAGATACTGAATATTAATACATTTCATTCAGTGTAAGCCGGCCAGTACAGAATGGCAAACAGAATACCTGAAGATTTTTTACAGTCCATATTAATGCATTTTATGCCTAATTCGGAGTCAAACATATTGTGCATAGAAATTGCATTGAAACATAATGCAGTAAGTAAGCAATCAGTAAAAATAGGCTACGCAATAGCGAGAACGTGGCGTGAGCATGCTGTTAACTTGGACGAGGATTCTTCCAAATGTGGATTCTGCCTGATCAGTTGCTGATCCCCCAATCGTGCTTCGGCCTGCAAAACACACAAAAAACATGTTGATAAGACTTTATGATATGGCAGGATAAGCAAGTTTTGGGAACCTGAGTTTGAAAGGATTCAAACTAAAATATCCTACCCCCTCCCTTAACCTTGTGCGGCCTTCGGGTCATTGTGACCCACCGTCGTGTAGACAAGAATTGAACCTGACTACTGCCGTTAGACAGACAGACAAGTAGCCAGTCCAATCATTGCATTCGGTCTGAATGCCGTCCAATAATTTGTTCAGGTCTGAACATAATGATTGGTTGTGTTTACTACAGTCCTGCGAGGCCCATAGTTATCGGATTTATTTCATATTTTATCTAATATTTTTCATAGTCTCGCATTATTCAGCTGTGCCCATGCTAACCCTGAGGACACTTACTTGCAGAGCTTGATATCGACGCACATCGTTCTCACATCTTCGTCATTGGAAAACAACTTCACCAAGATATCGGAGAATTTCTTACAAATACTGCGACACATTGATTTTCCAAATTTGATTTGGTCACAGCTTCTCAACAGCTTTTGTTTAATATTCTGCAATAAAAAAATCAGACCATCGTTCGAACAAATATACAAACATGTTCAACTGATGACATAAATACCCATAGAGGACAATATAGTTGGTTTATATAAACATAGCCAAAGTAATAAATAATACAGCAATTTCATTGATAGCTAGAAGTTGATGGTTTCATTCTCATCTAATTTCTACAGTTTATATGTGGTGCAGTATTTACATTACCTTTGAAGTATCAGAGCTATTCAAATGTTTCTTCACTGTATTCAGAATATACTTGCATAGCCCGCAAGTTCCAGGAATCATCTCCTTTTCTAGCTGGGAAATGAAGGGTACGAAACAGACAGACATGAGTTTAAAATCCATGCATCTACCTAAAGACCTAGAGGAGGTGCTGGTCCACAGACATCATTTTGACTTGAAGGTAACAAGCAGTGCAACCTTTTCTCAAGAGAGCCACCTCCACCTCTAGACATTACCGTGGTGTCTTCTCTGGCTTCTTCACCGGATTCCCACTCTTCTCGAAGGTAGTTCACCTCTCTGCCATGTACAGCCATGACTGTACAGGATAAGGGGAAAAGCAAAACAAGATCATGGGCAACCAAGTATAGACTATACATGGATGTATAAGGCTAAATGTGTTTGAAATACAGTTGAATTAAAATGTGTTCACCTGAGAAAGCCAAGATAAGGCAAATGAGAGAGAAAAGAGATTTCATCTTGATCTGCAGGAAGTTCTGACAAAGTTCTGACTGCAAAGGTGAGTGTTTATCTGATGATGGGACCCCTTAGTCTAAACCAGTTTTTATACCCCCTTCACAGACCCCACACATGACTAACAACAACACCTCCCACGTTGTCTAACACCTGTGAAGTGGGGAAATACCCACATTTATGAAGTGTCACTTTTATTATAAGACAAAATGGACAAAACCAATTTTGGTTTCTTATTCATGCTGCCTTAAGAAGTACAAATAGAGAAAAAACATATGTAGATATGTATATGTTTTGCCAATAATACCATATTTATGTCACATTAAACTGATTACTATAAATTAAGTAATAAATTCATGGTAGTCAATGGAGGGTAGAAAACTTTACTTTTATAAGCAAAATTCGGTAAAACTTTTACATTCAACATGGTATTGGATGGTTGCATAGGCATTCAATTCAAGCAGAAATATTGCAAATGTTTCAATCAAACAAAAAGGGAAGGGTCAATACATTTTATAAAGTGCTCAAGAAAAAATATAGTCCTGAATTAACAGACCAGAAACATTTGAAAAATCCATGAGGTTCAAGAGCTCTGCTGGGCCCTAGAGGAGGACCTTTGCATAACTTAATTTTGACACAGCAAGATTTGGCGGTGTCTTTGTGTAACAGAAATTGAATCAGCTTGTCCTTATTGATCAGTGTAAATCACAACTTCAAACATATATAATATATTTTATAATTATATAAAATATTAAGATTGATTCATGGACATTATGAAAAGATATCTGCTATTGAAATCAGTGTGAACAGATGCACTCAGTCTCTCTCTATCAGAACTCAAGTGGTCATATCGCCATAGCTGAATACACAGCTATATAGGACGAGTCTTCACAGACTGCGGGTCGGATGATTTGCATGCAATGCTGCGTTGAAGAAAATACAGGACAAAACCCGTTCCGTATTGGTTCAAAACGTAACGTGCTATTTTAATCTCAAATACGGGACGATTCCGTATTTTAAGGGACGGGTGGAAACCCTAGTCATCCCATCAACCCCATGGACTACTGTGGCTGGACGCCCCTCCATGAAGCTAGCAACCATGGACACCATGGTAATGCATACTCACAGCACTATAGTAATACACACACAAGCGCACACACATACAACCTATTTCTCTCTATATCACACCCCTTCTCCTTCCTTTCAGAAATAGTTGCAGTGCTGCTGGAGCGCGGGGCCAACATGAACCACCCCGGGGGTCCTCTGTGTGAGGGTGTGACCCCTCTCCACGATGCCCTCACCTGTGGCCACTTCCAGGTAGCCAGACTGCTGATTGAGAGAGGGGCCTCCGTCACCATATGCAACTCAAAGGTGAGTGTGTGTGTGGTTACTTGTCTACAATGAAGAATTGTCCTGGGGTTGAATGTGTGTGTGTATGTTTTCAGTGTGCGTCTGAGTATGTGTGTGTCTCGACCTCACCTTGTGTGTGTGTGTGTGCCCCATTCCCCAGAATGAGACCCCCCTGGACAGCCTGCGCCTGTGGCAGAGGATGTACAGTAGACACCTGGACCAGGAGGCCTCCCCGAGCTGGTCGCTGCTGTGATAACCATGCCCCGTCTCCAACTCCTGGACGTGTCCTCCAATCAGATCACGGGGGAGGGGCTTAAGAAGGCCGCTAGCGCCTTGGAAGGGCAGACTCAACCCGCGTTTCCGGTAAAGTTCATGTTTGGCTAACTTTGCTTGTTCATGTACCAAAAATGCAGTGTTTCCCATACATTTATTTATTTGTGGCGGCCTGCCACAATACAAAATTTACCACCACAAATGTGTATATATATAATTTTTTTCCCATGGCCAAAAAATGAAGTGTGAAATGTAAACACTACTGAATTTGTTCGTTTATGAATTCACCTCTTTAAAATGGAAAAAATATATTATTTCAATGTAAAAATAAAAAAAAGATCTGATCCATAATTTAAAGGTTCGGAAATACAGGTTGCTCAAATTCAAACAGTAAAATTCAGATCCCAAAAATGTTATAAATAAAAATTCAAGCTTCAGAAATTCAAATAGAAAAAAATTCAAGCTGCTTCAATTCAAATGTCAAAATTCAGTTCCAATTTATTTTTTTAGGATTTGGGCTGAGCCCCAACTTTTTACATCGTCTGTCTCCGCCCCTGCCTACCGCCACAAATATAATCACATTCTGTGGGAAACACTGAAATGTTTTCTTATCTTTCAATACTAGTAAAGGGTAAGAAATTAAAGACAATAACGCTAACAGTGTCACATGGGATCACCAGCTAAACTCAAAGAATCTCATCTCTTGTTGTGAATGTAATGCTAGCACGTCACCATCTTGTAGAGAGCAGGTCACTAGGTGACAACTCAAGACACTTACTTTGTAGAGACCTCATGTAACGGGTATGAACCTGTGAAACTCACTCCTCAGGTATGTAACAGGCAACCTGCATCAACGAATAGCAAGCTTTTCTTTCGCGTAGCTGGTAGTGGTCACGCTTGGCAAGTCGGAGGTCGTGCGTTCGAGCCCAGTGAGTGGCGAACGAGCCTTGTCGTGACGGAGCGTGGCTACAGCTGTTACATACCCGTCACACTCAGTTCTTTGGAAAGTTGTGCTCTAGTCATTTATAAACATTGCTGATGCAGAGCTTCCTGCCAGTTAAACTGCCACTAGGTCCACTGCTCTCATCTACGGAGCTTAGCATTTCTGCTCAGACCTTGTATGGCCACTATAGAGGTGTGTGTGGGGGTGTGTGTCAATTATGAGTGTTATAGTATAGTATAGTATATAGTACATTTTATAGTTTGTAGTGTGGCGGTCTGGCTCAGAAGAGACCACCACTCTTTCCTGTGTCATGGTAGCTTGTGTGAGAACCTGCTGTGTGGGAGGGATGTGTTTGTGGTGGGGCTCATGATACTAAGTTCTAACTGCTGGGGGTGACAAACCTCCTTTACCATAAGGACAGTGTGTTGCTCATTGTCTTACAGAGCCATGCACTATATCTCACCCCCCCCCCTTTTCCAACTCTATCTCTTTCTTTACACCCCCCCTTTTTTTCTCCCACCGTCTCTTTTCTCTTGCAAGCCTGCAACCTCACTGCACGCTTCCTCCAGCAACACCGCCTCTTATTGGCTCAGGCCATTGCAGGTGAGCAGCAATACCCCCTCTTATTGGCTAAAGACCTTGCATCCAAGCAGTAACACTGACTGTGTACTATGGTATGTTGTGTGTAGATAAATACATACAATTCCCATCTCACACAGGCACGGGACACCTAAAGTCAGTGTGACCTGTCTGCTGTATGCAGTGGAGCTGTGGACCCCCTTGCTCTGGAACACCTCAAATCCTGTCTCAGGTACATTTACACAAATAACCGCACACACACACATTTGTTTTCTTCATGAAATATGTAGACTCTTGATTGACATCCGATCTTGACTTTTGAGGTCTTCAGAACAGATTCTTG
The DNA here is from genome assembly GCF_038355195.1 of Osmerus mordax. Lineage (NCBI taxonomy): Eukaryota > Metazoa > Chordata > Actinopteri > Osmeriformes > Osmeridae > Osmerus > Osmerus mordax. The sequence goes on along the minus strand of NC_090058.1, from coordinate 6,353,346 downwards.
GTCTGATTGGTCCAAATTTTGTTCTACAGGAAGACTGTTCACTGATCCACCTGAGCCTGGCAGGAAACGGACTGACAGACAGCAGTGTTGCCACTCTTGCCAGGTGTGTGTGTGTGTATATGTACGATGCGCATGCATGCATGAGTGTTTATGCATTGAAGAAGAATATAAATTAAATTAAAGTATAATACATTTTTATTTTATCCTTCCAACAAACAAACGTTGAGGTTAGGGCAAGTCAGTGGGTCTGAGGAGGAGAAACAAAGACAAAAAGGGCCGTCACTTCTCAGTCTGTTTTTGACATGGCTTCTTGTTTCATATTTGCATCGACACATTCATCTCCTCCTCTGTGGTTTAACAACTTCACAGGTTATTTCAAGCACCCTCGCCCATACTTAGTTCCTCACTTTGAGAATAGAGCCATCAGTGTTTCTTAGAACATACATTTGTGTTTCTTAGAACATACATTTGTGTTCTTTGAAATTAAAGCACAACATTGAAGAATATCAAAGTTCAGCAGATTGTATAAATATTTACTTCAGACGCCAAGTTCCATATAAAATAACAGACATAGAGCTATAAAAAAGAGAAAAACAAAAGAATACAACATACATAATACAGTGCATTAAAAAGTATGAAGACTTTTGTGCCAATGTCGTCTTAAGTTTGAAGTAAATCGATAGCAGCTCTTTAGAGGGTTGACCAGAACCTCTACTATACAGTTCTCAGACTTGTCCAGTCGACACATGAAACCATACATCAATTGTCTCAAGAATGCCTCACAGGTTGGTACGTGCTTAGACACAAACAACTGACTATCACTATGCCACCTAGGCACATTAAGCAGCAATCTAAAAGCATCATTGTAAGCTACTTTCAGTCTCTGTATACTCCTTTTCCTGTAAATAGACCACAAATGAGCAGTGTACAATGGTGTTATGTAGGTTCTAAACAGGGAACATTTAACTGAATCTGAGCACATAGAAAACTTCCTTATTAACATATTGGCCTGAGAATATATTTTACAGCGCTGTCGATATATATCGTTGTCATCTGTCCAATCATCAGAAATGACATGGCCCATGATATTTTATTTCCTCACAAACACAAGGGGACTGCCAGATAAATAAAAGGTAGGGAAGGTTAATTTCCTGTCCTGATTACTTCTGACTATCATTATGTGGCTTTTCTTTGCATTATATTTTATATCATGATCTATGCCATACTGAGAGCACACCCTCAGCATCTGTTGCAACCCAGCACTATATGGGCTGAGTAACACCAAATCATCTGCATACATCAGATGATTGACAAGATGATTGACAATAGATTCACCTACAATACACCTGTATTTGTCTTATTCAACTGGCTTGATAAGTCATCCATATACACATTAAACAAAAAGGGAGATAACATTCCTCCTTGTCGAACTCCGTTACCAACATAGAAAGGAGCTGAACATTGTCCCATTTAACATGAAAAGTTTGATTGGCATACCAGAACACCAAAATCCACACAAGAGGTTTAGGGACACCTCTCGCTAGCAGCTTCATAAACAGTTTTTCATGACAAATTCGATCGAAAGCTTTGGAAGCATCAATAAAGCATAAAAATACAGATGAATTAAGACTTGTGTATCTAGAGACAATCTCCTTCAGAGCATAGATACAGAGATCAGTACCATGTTATCTTTTAAAACCAAACTGATTGTCAGCAGTCAGAATATACATTTCCAATTTCATTAATAGAATTCTATCAACACTTTAGACAAGATACTGGCCAATGCAATGGGTCGATAGTTGTCTATGCTGTTCAGTTTACCAGCCTTTTCTTTAACAACAGGCACTAACAGCACTGACATAATAGAGTTCGGTAGAACACCATGAACCATAATTCCAGTAAGGCACATGGCTAGTAATGGACTGAGTCTATAACTGGCATTTTATAGATGCTCTGCAGAAATGCAATCCATACCACAAGCTTTGTTGTTGTCTAGCATGTGGATGGACTCATAAATATCTACCGATCTAACTATCATGTCTGCAGAGAGACCTTTATATTCATTATCAATTCTCACTGTGTTACTTTTAACACAATTAAATCGTGTACTGTAATGCTCAGGCCATAGATCAGCAATTAGATTAATACGACAGACTAGCTGAAGGAGAAGTGAATGGATTGGATAGATATGTTGTGATTAGGAACAAACAGGCCAGATTCACAGCTACTACTGAAATGGAATGGTGAAAGAACTGTCAGTTTGTCAACTGTAGCTGTGAAGTAACAACAGTGTACTGCTTGTGGAAGGACACGCATATTATACTCACAGCCCCAGGTCCTTTAGGCTCATCATGTTGTAAGACAATAAGGAAATAGTATAGCATGATCATGCTCCCTTAACTCAAAACCCCTTTCTCCCCAAAGAAACCTGGCCTCCTGTGACACATCCCTCAATGGCTTCTCCTTACCTTACACGGGGTACATGTACAACAGACGTGGTCGCGCCACCATCGGATGTACACTTGGCCGATGTTGGCTTGCAGCACATTCCTAAACACCTGTCATCACCTGGATGTGTAATCCCCATATGAGGAATCACTCTTCACATCAGAAGTAAACAACAGGTAAGCTATGTATGGCAAACCACTTTTGGGTTTCTGTTTCTTTCTGTTTCTTATTCATGTTTGTTCAGAGAAATAAATAACAAGAAAATACATAATATTTAACCTATTCTATCAAAAATTGAATAATTTATTAAACTGATTGGAGTGTGTGTGAATTCACATTTTTTCTTCTTTTGAAATCAAGGGCCCAGTTTACCTAGTTTTATATTTGTCCTGTATTAGTGTTTCACAAAGGCTACAGCAGTGCAAAGGAGTGACCAGAGAAGTCCTGATTGACAGTTCCTGGAAGACTAGCAAAAATTATGACATAGTATTATAAATAAATTAGTATTTAATGCGAATGACGTGACTAAAGGTTCACTACTTATGCAATACATTGTTTATTTTAAGATACTGAATATTAATACATTTCATTCAGTGTAAGCCGGCCAGTACAGAATGGCAAACAGAATACCTGAAGATTTTTTACAGTCCATATTAATGCATTTTATGCCTAATTCGGAGTCAAACATATTGTGCATAGAAATTGCATTGAAACATAATGCAGTAAGTAAGCAATCAGTAAAAATAGGCTACGCAATAGCGAGAACGTGGCGTGAGCATGCTGTTAACTTGGACGAGGATTCTTCCAAATGTGGATTCTGCCTGATCAGTTGCTGATCCCCCAATCGTGCTTCGGCCTGCAAAACACACAAAAAACATGTTGATAAGACTTTATGATATGGCAGGATAAGCAAGTTTTGGGAACCTGAGTTTGAAAGGATTCAAACTAAAATATCCTACCCCCTCCCTTAACCTTGTGCGGCCTTCGGGTCATTGTGACCCACCGTCGTGTAGACAAGAATTGAACCTGACTACTGCCGTTAGACAGACAGACAAGTAGCCAGTCCAATCATTGCATTCGGTCTGAATGCCGTCCAATAATTTGTGCAAGTCTGACCTTAATGATTGGTTGTGTTTACTACAGTCCTGCGAGGCCCACAAGTATCGGATTTATTTCATATTTTATCTCATATTTTTCATAGTCATATTCAGCTGTGCCCATGTTAACCCTGAGGACACTTACTTGCAGAGCTTGATCTTGACGCACATCTTCGTCACATCTTCGTTATTGGAAAACAACTTCACCAAGATATCTGAGTATTTCTTACAAATACTGCGACAAATTGATTTTCCCTTTTTTATTTGGTCACAGCTTCTCAACAGCTTTTCTTTAATAGTCTGCAGTAAAAAAAATCAGACCATCGTTCGACCAAATGTACAAAAATGGAAGCTAAACTAATGACATACCAATAGAGAACAATATAGTTGGTTTAAAAAAACATAGCCAAAGCAATAAATAATACAGAAATTTCATTGATAGCTAGAAGTTGACAGTGCTATGTGGTGCAGTATTTACATACCTCTGAAGTATCAGAGCTATTCAAACGTTTCTTCACTGAATTCAGAATCTTCTTGCATAGCCCGCAAGTTCCAGGAATCATCTCCTTTTCTAGCTGGGAAATGAAAGGTACGAAACAGAGAGACATGAGTTTAAAATCCATGCATCTACCTAAAGACCTAGAGGAGGTGCTGGTCCACAGACATAATTTTGACTTGAAGGTAACAAGCGATGCAACCTTCTCTCAAGAGAGCCACCTCCACCTCTAGACATTACCGTGGTGTCTTCTCTGGCTTCTTCACCAGATTCCCACTCTTCTCGAAGGTAATTCACCTCTCTGCCATGTACAGCCATGACTGTACAGGATAAGGGGAAAAGCAAAACAAGATCATGGGCAACCAAGTATAGACTATACATGGATGTATAAGGCTAAATGTGTTTGAAATACAGTTGAAGTCAAATGTGTTCACCTGAGAAAGCCAAGATAAGGCAAATGAGAGAGAGAAGAGATTTCATCTTGATCTGCAGGAAGTTCTGACAAAGTGCTAGGGTGGGTGTTTGTCTGATGAGTCCAGTTTTTATACCCCCTTTTTTTTTACCCCACACATGACTAACAACACCTCCCATGTTGTTTAACACCTGTTAAGTGGGGAAATACCCACATTTATGAAGTGTCACTTTTATTATCAGACAAAATAGACAAAACCAATTTTGGTTTCTTATTCATGCTGCCTTAAGAAGTACAAATAGAGAAAAAACATATGTACATATGTATATGTTTAGCCAATAATATCATATTTATGTCATATTAAACTGATTACTATAAAGCGAGTAGTAAATTCATGTTAGTGAAAGGTAGTCAATGGAGGGTCAAACATTTTTATTTGCAAAATCCGGTAAAACTTTTACATTCAAAATGGTATTGGATGGTTGCATAGGCATTCAATTCAAGCAGAAATATTGCAAATTTTTCAAACAAAAAGGAAAGGGTCAATACATTTTATGAAGTGCTCAAGCAAAAATATAGCCCTTAATTAACAGACCAGAAACGGTTGAAATATCCATAAGGTTCAAGAGCTCTGCTGGGCCCTAGGAGGAGGACCTTTGCATAACTTAATTTTGACACAGCAAGAATTTGCGGTGTCTTTGTGTAGCAGAAATTGAATCAGCTTGTTCTTGTACTTATTGATGAGTGTCCTGCATATTCTTTTAAAAATGTCTTTCTTTTTAGCGCAGTACTGATCCAGTTTCTCTCCAATGTTGGCCTTCACAAACACAAATACATCAAGTGTCAATCAAATCGTCAAACTCACATTTGGCAGGTATTGACTGTGATATTAGTACATTTCAAAGGAATAAAATGTCATGTTCCGATATTACTCAGAACTATGTATTCTTTATATAACATTTTAGGAATGCAGTGTTTCTGGTATGCTTAAAACTCATCTACTGTAAATAGTGTAAATGTGTAAGTGCTCATAAGACTCTTATTAATGTTTTTAATTGCATGCCACTTCTCATACTTGTCACATTTTAACCTTTATAATCACTAAAAACCACCACACATAGACATACAGTTGGACAAATAGAAAGGCAATTGGTACAAGGTAGTGATAACCTCTATAGTGACCTACTGTTGCATACTTTGACTGTACAAGAGGGAAGGGTGGAATTTGGTCTGTATTTACCCCGGATAGTGACTTCCCCAGCAGTTTCTTAACACTGTTGATAATTTTCTTACAGACAAAACATACACCTGGAATTTCAGCTCGGTTCTGAGTTTAGAAAAAAAGAGAAAAGGCTTTTAAATATTTTTTTTACCATAAACCCATTTGGCCTACAACTAATGAGCTTGATATATCTTATAAACAAAATTTCAGCCATATGATGACTCATTCCAGTCTCACCTGTTTTTCAAGGCGGTCACCTCTGTCTGTGAGGTATTCTTCCATAACAGACAGAGCGCCGTTTTCATGCCCTGGTAGATGCTCCTCATCCTGAGACTCCAGAGATCGAGTTACAGCTGTCACAGGAGAATCAGGTAATTTCTAATTACTATGGGAACCAAAAATAACAGTATATCTGTTATGGAACTTTTTAAGTTCCATATGTACATTTAGAAGAGTGTATTCAACAATTTGAATAACTTATCCAAAAGAAAGACTCACTCATGTATTTCCTGTCAGAATACACATGATTTGTGTTGAAGGAGAGAAGGAAAGAGAGAGAGAGGGAATGAGAGTGCTGAGAGTGAGTCACCTGCACAGAGAAGCAGTAGCAGCCCAATACTGGTGAATGGAGTCACAGTCTTCATCCTTTCCTCAACCGAGAGCTGACCATCCAACAGTGAGGTCCTGTCAGACATTGGGAGTAGCCTTTATACTGCTTTTAGTGTTAAACGTTAATGCTGAGTTGCTATTTGTTAAACGTGTTACTTCTCCAGCCACAGAGTGCTGACAGTGACATTGTTTACCCAAAAGAACTATGTGAAACGCTGTGAACATGGGGAGCCCACCAAAGGGGAACCTCTCCAAAGGGGAACCTTGTGTCTAAGAAGTTGCAACACATTAATGCAACCTGGTGCAAAATATTTTTTCAGAAGGGGTCCGTAGACCTCACAAGAAACTTAGTGCAGAGTGATACACTGACAATGGCTCACATGATGGTGTGGTACATATCAAAACAACCAATCATTAGCATGCTACATTTCAGCAACAGAATACCAGCACCAACCTGACCTTTGACCTGACAGTTGTGAAGTCATGTTACAGTCTCTCTTCAAACATGGAAAGCACAGGGCTAAAAGAGTATAGTCACATAGAAAATGCATAAAACATCAACCATTCCATAGTTGGATATTACAAGACAAGCCCCTCTTTTGAATTTGAACTCATTTGAGCAGCCAAGGATGTGTTGTATCTGTCAACCCAGCAGCAGTGTTGCAGCGCCAGCTTGTGGGCTATATGAGTAAGCACATAGTACTTTCATTATAACTACTATGTTGTATTATTATTACACATCTTATACACCCTTTTGTGATAATGTCAGGTGGCTGAGCGGTTAGGGAATCGGGCTAGTAATCAGAAGGTTGCTGGTTCGATTCCCAGCCGTGCAAAATAACGTTGTGTCCTTGGGCAAGGCACTTCACCCTACTTGCCTAGGGGGAATGTCCCTGTACTTACTGTAAGTCGTGTCATGTAAATCATGTTCTGTGCAATTTAAAAACATGTAATCCAGAATAATGCAACAGATAAGATGACAAATGATCAATACTAAAAATTCTGCACAGCCATTGAAAGGGTTAGTTTTGTGTGAACCTGTATTTTGTAAACACAGGGAAATCAAAAGACACACGCACAAACTGGTCATGTCAAAGAGGAAGGTAACATGTCAGCTTGTCAAGACCCGGTGTTCTTCTCCAGCAATGAAAAAGTTTGTTCTGATATCTGGGCTTGTTAATGTCTGTCAAGAAGACAAGCCGAGTCCTCCATGCCCTTAGGGCTAAAAATAGTGTAGTTGTGAAGACACTACAGATCAGGGGGATAACTGACAGTGGCTTATGGAGGAGGCCTGGGGAATCCACAGGATCAGTCGTAACCATGAAGAAGCATCTATGCATGTCCAGCATGGGATTTACCTAATTAAATACTTCAGATTTGTTATTATTACAGTTAGCACCAACTTTTAGAAGCCATTTCATTCAATTGAAAATATAAACACGTAAAGTTGTTTTCATAATCAAAATCAAATCAAATCAAATGTATTTGTATAGCCCTTTTTACATGCAAGCATGTCACAGAGGGCTTCACATATGCCCATAGAACTGCCCCTCAACCAACCTAAACCCTCAAGGAATAATCTTTGACAGTTTTGACCATTTGGACAGAGCCTATAAAATATACTTGCTGAACTAAAGTAATTGGGTGACTAGACTGAGATTTGACTGAATCATCAATCAAAACACACTGTCTGCTCTATCTCTTTAGTTTTTCTGTCAATGGCTTCCTTTTCCATCTTTGTCTTCCCACCTGAATGGATCCAACTGTCAAACTGTCAAGGTTGATCATCTATCAAATCTGTTAAAGGGGCACTGTTTTTTTCAGTAAATACTTCTCCTGCCCCTGTCCTTCCAATACACAGCCAGTGAACAGCCAATGTGCTAAATGTAACCCTTGTGATGGATGCTGATGAACCCAGAGGGGTGCTAGTCTGGGCTCCTGCCGTAGCCCTGCAGCAGATGGGAGAGACGGAGAGAGGGAGAGGGGGGGAAGTGATGGAGAAAGAGAGTGAAACACAAAGACAGGGAGAGAGAAAAAGAAAGCAAGAGGGGAAAGGGAAGGCAGACAGTGAAATAGACAGAGAACAGTAGGGGAGTTAAAGACACAGAATGTGTCTTTTTTTCTTTATTTAACCAGAAAAATGACTCACTGAAATAAAATACAAAATTATTTTACAGGAGTATCCTGGCCTAGACAGGCATCAACAAACAAACAGAAATAAACACAATATAGGGAAATCAAAACAGAGCATCCATCATCCAGTGCCAATAATACAACAAATACATCTGCAATTGAAAGAGATTCACAATTTACACCTCAAAAACCCAGTGTTTCAAGCTCCTGCATCTTTAGGTCAGATTGAACATCATCCCATGCAGAGGAAGTAGCAATCCCAAAAGCCTTTGTTCCCATCTCTGTCCACAGTGGGAACTGCCAACAAATAGATGTCCTGTGATCGTAAGCAGTACCTTTTTAAACTTTTTTTGTGGATTAGTCACAAAGGTAGGAAAGGTAACACATTGAAAGAACAAGTTTCTTTCTAGGTTCAAATGAAAAACAAGACTTATTTATAAAAACCAGACTCCCTGCCAGGCAGTCAGACCCTCCATCAGCTTCCTCACCCAGTGAACAGCAGCCTAATGGGCTGGCTCTCAACCCTGCTAGGGCTACAGGGAAACCATTCTCTCCTGGTCTCCCTTCTCTGTTTTATTAGTGAAATGGCCCTGCTCTCAAGTAGTATACGTCTAATGTGTATGCCCTGTAACTCATAAGAATTATATTTTACACACTGAGCTTAGTCTGAGAAAAAGAAGCGTGTCATCAGACCAGCATGGGCTCCTTAGGTACTAGATTCCGAGAATCTACATGTCGGCCAACCCAGGGTCCTCACATAAATAACCAATTTGTCCAAAGTGGACTTTTCAAATCCCTAGTGGATGTCACTTGTGATAGTGATTGGACAGAATTTGAGTGGCTTCTTGAACTGAGCTTTGACTGCGAATAGGCAGATGAAAGCAAGAGTCTATCTGGACATACAAAAGGCTTTATTCTATAAATATTTATTTCCTATCTTTGTATTCTATGTATTATTAAGTTAACATAAACAGTACTAGTTCTAGCTCAGCATTAACACAACTATTTCAGGTGTCAGAGCTGGGTCATAAACTCAATGAGAACCCAGAGAAATGCTTTGTTTATGCCGGAGTCCAATGTTTCTTGTCAACTGTTTTTATTCCTGATCAATACACAGTACTCCTGCCTCATATCCTTGCATAGGAAAAACAGCCTAGCTGTTTTCATGGGGATTTCAAAACTATAGCTTACCAAATGTATTTTACAACTTCTTTTGATGAACTATGGTGGCCATTCATATCAAGCCAGACAAGGATATTCATCTCCCCTATTATCACAGAGCTCTTGAATAATATCCCATAAAATACGGAGGACCATCACTTCGGAATAGCAGTCCATTCAACAAAACCGGTCCATCACTATCAGTGTTTCTTTTTTATATCATCATGTTAAGGAAATAAATATCCATAGTATTAGATTAAATGGAAAATCCTAGAGGGGAGGTTTAGTATAAACTGTTGGGATTTCTTACCTCTCATGCCCAATCCCTGCTACTATCCTTTCTCCAAAGATTTCTTGTGACTGTAGGTTATCTAACTGGGATGTAATCCTAGTGAGAGATGAGTAAGAAATTAGAAAGAGAGGATTAGGAGAGGATGGGAGGATGAAGAGAGAAGTTGACTTCATGTTTGGAGGTTTTAGAAACGTATACAAACTATACAAATAAGTCTAGAATCTAATTCTATGTATGTATTTTGATAATAAATATATTTAATCCAGTGCATACAGTATGTACACGTCTCAGGGCAGTGTAATGTTTGGAAAAAAGATCAACTGACATACCTTTGCTGTTTTGTTTAAAAGAATGATCAACAGCTAAAAACAGCAGTGAGCGGGAAACTTAAAATAACCTCCGCAGGATAATCTTAAAAGAACAGATCACGACAAAGAGGAAAACGTGTAGAGAATAATTACGCTTCAATTAAAGCCACAGTCCCTTATACTTCCATTGATTTCAACTGATGAGAAATATTCATACACTGAAGAATACAGTATAACTTATTGGTATTAATAATCATGGTTTGAACGTACTATGCAATCTAAAAAGGTTTGACCATCTTACTGCCAATGGACCAGTCATACATACACATATAGATCATCATAACATCCTTGTGTATACTGTAGGCAACTCCTATATCTCTTTTCAAGATGTTGAAATACAATACAGATTTAACATCAATAACATGAAAATACAAAGGAATACATATTCCAATCCATGTTAGGGTTGCTCAGCCTTTTGTGATCTTTATGAATAAGTAAAATAAAATGCAGGCTGAAAAGTATTGTGCAGATAGAATAACATAATACAGACAAATACATTTGGTAGTCACTGTAAACTTCAGACAATATGACCGCTTTTAAAGTTTCCTATGAAGATTTGAATAATCTTGCTCAATATTATTCATTAAGAAATTGCTCTAAGGGGAAAATCGCTAACTAACCAATATTCTTTTTGCTAGGGAATAGAAATGTCTTTGAAAATTAAAATCTTTGATTTGATTCAAACTCCATTGAAAATCCTCTCGTTTAGTATCAGTGCTCTCGTCAGTGCTCTCGTTATGTTGTTTTCCTTCTGTCACAAAAGTAACGTGAGGTTTTGGGTCCATAAAGGAGGACTAATCACAGCTTTATGCTATTGAAGAACAGGCGGTAACTGCCCTGCAGGCTGCACTAAATCTTGGTGGGGAGGTATTGTATGACAAAACATGTATTTAAGAAAAGCTACTAATGTTTGTTACAGCAAGTGCTACTGTCAAGAATTTCGATTGTATGAACAGCAATAATAATTAGTTACGTGGTGTTGTCTCAGAGAATAATCTGTGTAGGCAAATTTGAGGGATGTAGGCTAAACAAGGAGGCAGAACCATACCAGTCACAGAAAATAATATCTTCGATGAAAAACATGTAAACAAAACTAGATTTCTCTATGCTTTCTATCAGAGTGGAAGCAAAAACGCACTTACACACAACTCCAATCATGCATATTATTGTCGCCGGAACTGCCAAACAACATCCTTGAAAGAAACCAAAGCAGTCCTTCATATGACAAAAACAAATAAACAAGACAACTGAAAAATCTAACCACATCCCATTATTCATCAAACCCACTCTCTCTCCCCACGAGCTCGACTGGCAGCTTATGAGTCTCAGGATCTGTGTTCTTGAACAGAAGGGGATGTGGAGGGTCTCCAGTCCTGGGCTGAGCTGGGTCCTTCCAGGGGCAGCGGCAGGGGCGTTCACAGTTCAGCAGTGAATTCCCTCCATGGATTCAGGTGGCCATTTTGAAGCTGAAGGCGCAATCAAGTCTGGCATCTGAACTTAGCGAGAATCAGAGTCACCAATACTATGAATCTAAGGACTGTCTCTCCCCCTCTCTTTCTCCTGCCATCCACCCATCTCTCTCTTTCTCTTTCTCTTCACTTCTTTTTCTCTCTCTCTGCCTCTCCGTCACTCTTTGATTCTCTCTCAGATGTTTTCCAGGACATCACAGGGGACGTAGCCTCTCTTCTTTCCACTGGCTACACAGATGAAGCCACCATGCTCATCCTCACTGCTCACACAAATCTGGGGGACCAAGATAAAACAAGAGCCTGTCAAGATTAAGAATATCTTTTTTCTGTCCACATTAAATCAAATTAGCCGCTGACCATCCAGAATCATATCAATAATGCTCATGAGTAACCTTTGTGTGTGTGTGTGTGTATGCATGTGTGTGTATGTATGTTCAGGGACAGCTTCAAGCTGATGTTGTTTGTGTTTGTGTGACTGGAAAAAAACTGAGAGGCTTGTCTGAGGTTATGGACTGAACTTCAAAGTATTTGACTGCATCTCTATTGGGGTTACTGGCCTCATCTCTCCCCAGAATGCACAAACACCCACATAGCATTGAGGGGGAGACCGAGGGAGACGGATCAGAACTGGGAAAGCCATTTGCTATGCCAAAACCAGAATGCCATGGTTACTGTGTAGAAGGGACTCTCGATTGGCCAGCTCAGGTCAAGCCTTTGATGTGAATGTTCTGGGGAGGAAGTCTGTGGAGATGTGCGCGGCCAGCGGGAATCGATGAGAAGAGGAGGAGGTGGAGCGTGTGAGTGTCTGACTGCTGTAGAGGCATGGTCGACATGAGAGGGTCTAGGGCTTAACGGATGTGCAGTACATTTCCTGCAAATCACCTTCATGGTTATGTGTGTAGTCATTCTGAGGCTAATAAGACTTATTGGGTACCTGTCCTTCCTTCAAGGTGATCTGACCCTGCTCCTTACAGCCGATGAACGTCCGGGTGCACCTGAATACTCGATCCCCCACCCGAACCTGCTGAGCAAAGGATGATGGGAAGAAGCCGACCCTGTCCTCGATGAAGCCCTGGTAGAGCAGTCCAGAGATGAGACAGGAAACCAATAACCTGTTACATTTATTTATTCAAATTATTATTCATTTAGCAGATGCTTTTACCCCAACATTCACCGTGATGAGTTGCGTTCCCATTTCCCATGATCACATCCACAGAACAAACGAGCGTAGCGGCGAAGAGGTCGAGCAGATGCTGCGTAAGGCAGTCACCTTTATCATTTGTAGCACCTATATATAATGCACGACTGAGGCGTACATGCTAAATCAGCTTCCTGTCTTTTGAAACAAAAGCATCGGGTGTGCTCTGGTGTCCAAGCAGCCCAGATGGGCCCCCCCGGCCCCGCTGTATTTCCACCTAATCTGTCAGCGACAACATCAATGGTTGTGGAGATGTATGAGTCTGTTTGTGGTCTGATAGAGAGAGACGCTGGCTCAGCCCAGCCCCCCTCTACCCCCTCAGCGCCCCCAGAGCCTCACCAGCCTCCCACATTTGTCTGTCGCCCGTCTCAGTCCCACTGCTTGCTGTCTTCCTCCTACAATATATCGCTCTGAATCTCTCACCTGGTTTTCCTCAATGCAGACCCAACGTGGCTATTTGTGTTTACAACTTGCTACATCCACAACTGGTCATTTTAAAGCCTACTGCCTGATCTAACAAATACAGGGTCTAGAAGTGTTGATAATGCTATTAATGGCAGGTGATGGCTTGATTATTGGTTGTTTGATGATAACACACAACGATATGGCTGATTGCATGACTGCACAACTGCAGTACATCTCTGACAAGCGTACCTTCCACCAGTCGTCGTTGGAGTCATCTGCCAGTACGATCCTGTCACCAGGACTGCAGAGGACAAGAGCAGAAGAGAACAAGAAAAACCATAAGACATATGTTCTCACTTCCTGACTCATGTAAAGAGCCAATAAGCTGTGCTAAGGGTTGCAGGCCTTTCCTGTTCAGACCACACTTGTTACGGGAAAACCCAAGGCCCTTTGCGTCCTCAAGCGAGTTCATCTCATGTGTCATGACTGGCATCCATTCAAAGCCTCAGGGTATTTTAGACCAATGAGAATCAGTGAGTGGCTGGCAGAAGTGTGATTCAGGTGCTGGTGTGTTTCCTGTCATTCCTCTGGTGAGCCAATTAAGAATCTGTTGCTGGGAATACTCTGCGTGACTCATGGAGACACAGCGAATGTCTCCTTACAGCAAATGAGGCCTTAATGAAAATATATTGGACATGATTAGTGCAATGCTACACTGAAAGGTGCTGTTTAACTTTCTTTGCCAAAGAGTAGAAATAAGAATGGAAATATTGAATGCCCTTTAAACTAAGAAACAAAGCCTGACATGCAGAACATACTGAATTATGGTAATGAAAAAGGTTCAAGGCAAGAGCATATCTTCAAACATGTTTAAGATGTTGAGCCTATTGTGAGCCATCCTAGTGGTAATTCATTTACCACTGCTGTAGTACGTAACTCATTACCATAAGAGTGTAACTGAATTCATTACCATAAGAGTGTAACTAAGAATAATGGAACTACAGCCAGAATGTAATTTCAAGCCTGATTTCCCAGCTTCAAACATCCAGCACTCTTTTATAAGTAGTTATTATTTGTTATTTTTTCCTTTACTGATTTTTTTTAGGCTGTCTGGTGATTGATTACAGGCATAATGTGAGACCTTGAGACAAGGATTTTCTTAGACAGGCTTTAAAAGATGCATCTGTAACTGTCCAGGAGGTGTCTGATGACTGGACTCCTACTGTGACTGTCAATGAATATCAGATGAAGTGAAGGTAACTGAAGACAGTGTGCAGATAAAGGAGAAAGATCAAGGGGGGGAAGAGGAGGATGAGGAAGAGGAGAAAGGAGGACCAGGAAGGGGAGATGGCAGGAGGAAATATAGGGAGGAGGATGAGAATTATATTGGAAGAGGAAGTGAAGAGAGGAAGAGAAGAGAGGCAAACAAAGGAGAAGTAGGGGAAGGAGGAGGGTGGAGGAGGAGAGTGGAAGTGGACGAGAGACGAGGAGAGAGGAAGATGAAGCGGTTGACAGCAGAGACATTGCATGGTCCTGGTCCAAGGTCTGCCTGGGTTAGTGAGAGGAAGATGAACAAAATGGATAGTTAGGCCCAAGGGCTGTTCAGACAGAAAACAAATGTTCTGTTCTCTCAGTCTGATTTTCAAGTCCAATAAAAAAAGTCCTGACTGCACACCATCAGATAATGGGGAAGATGGCAGTCTTTGAAAGATTATAAAATGGTCTGAACACAGGTGAACCTGCTCCTCTGCGTCTATCTGGTCATCATCTATCCTTGATGTGACATCACTGGCATCAAGCCCCCAAGGTTATGGAAATGTCTCTTTCTCTTCTATTCTTTACTGTTTCTATTTCTGCCACATTGGTGCATGCACACACACACAAACAAACACACACACACACACACACACACACACACACACACACATACACACACTTACTATACAGACACACAAACACACCACACAAAAACAGAAGACAATCAGATTATCATGAATAACAAAGGTAGGTATTAGAGAGGACACTGACAAAGACAGGATATCTATTCTCCAGTGACTGCAACATTCAGCTTATGCCTGCCTGCTTATCGCTGCAGGTAAACACACAGTGTGTGTTCTGTATTCAAGGAGAGTCTGAGGTGATTGCTGCTATCACTAAACCTTTACAGAGAAACGAGCAGGAAACAGTCAGACTATGGCCATTAAAAACCAATCCACCGTCCAGGGCTGACAGAGAAAAGTCAAACACAGCCTTTATTTGGCTGCAGCAGATAGAACTGTTTGACCGGTGCAGTCCCGCAGATGGTGATAGACACTGCAGAAGTGTGAGACAGTTTTTTTGCTGTTTGTTTGACAGCAGCTTATAGCGTTAAGCTCTGTCTGGTGCGCTTTCTGACTGACTCTTACCCGTCTATTGTAACACCTGACTAGTGTACAGTACAAATGTGTATGTGCATGTACTGTCTGTATGCCTGTGAACAGTACTGTCAATGTGTGTTTGTGTGTGCTGTTTACAGTTTGAATATGCATGTGCGTGTGTACTGTACGTGTGTGTGAGAGTGTGTGTGTGTGTGTGTGTGTGTGGGTGTGTGTGTGTGTGTGTCATGATGTGTGTGTGTGTACTGATTGCCACTGACCTCATCTCCAGGTCCTGACTCTCCTGTGGAGTGAATGTGTACAAGGCCACATAGGTGTTGAGTTGCAGGACGTCCTTTCTCAGATGCCTACGCTCCTGTAGCAAACACACACACGCATGCAAGCACACACACACACAAGCGTACAGTTACTACAGTACATTCATCACAGTACAGAGGTGAAAAACACTGTAGAGATAAGAACACAACATTCCTAATGTCAATGTTAAAGTTAACTTTTAGTTCATTTTATATAGTACATTATACAGTAATTTATACACTAACAACCTCAATTTTACTATACAGTAATTATCATGACGTTATACGGGTATTATTTACAATCAAATATCCAGCCGTCCATTGTCTGGATAGACAGAAGGAGACTTGCTCAGGTTCTGCCTGAGCAACCTGCGGAAGTTTCTGGAGAACTTTTATCACAATAATGAGTGGGAGACAAAGCCTCAGAAGACTCTGTTTTCATTAGAATATAAACCCCGGAAATTAAGAGGGAGAACGCGAGGGTGGAAGAGAGGGAGAGAGGATGTTGTTGAAGAGGTGTTAACACAATTAACAGATATTTTGGTGTCTCCGTCTGACTGCATGCACTCACACCTTCAGGCACTTTCCCACTCTGTCACAATCATCTCCAGAACACTGACCTCCAACTACACTGAGATGTAGTTGAAGAAACTGTGGTAGATGTATTTTGACATGTGTCAATGTCATTTGCATGCATCTATTTAGGAAGAAATCCTAAAGAAATAAAACCCTAAAGTCTGTTTCATTGACGCTACGGTAGATGCTACCATGATGGAGTGTCCTGAGTAGCCACTATACAAGATGGCCTCTATTCCTCTAACAGGAGGGATAGTGGCTGCTTTGTCTGATGGGATGCACAAGGCTAACTGTTCTTGTGGCCCAGGGTGAGTCATCCACACACACACACACATCCACACACTCACACATCCACACATTCACAGCCGACCATAGACTATCCATTATCTATTACAGCAGGATAATATCTCTACAAGGGCATCCACTTTAATCCCTGTGTTTGACAGATAGAGAGAGCAAATGGGTAAGAGAGTAAAAGAGAGAAAGAGAGAGAAATAGAGAGTGTTTGGTCTTGTATGGTGGATATCTAAATCAAAGCTTTTTAGAAATAATCTAGAAATTATTTGAAGAGTTGCAAGCTTTAGAATGTATTTTTTATTTTATTTTATTAATAGCTTTTTCATTACAGAAGACATCTGGACATTTTAGA
Organism: Osmerus mordax; assembly: GCF_038355195.1. Classification (NCBI taxonomy): domain Eukaryota; kingdom Metazoa; phylum Chordata; class Actinopteri; order Osmeriformes; family Osmeridae; genus Osmerus; species Osmerus mordax. The sequence continues at coordinate 6,336,140 of NC_090058.1, read as the reverse complement.
AGAGGTGTTGGCTGAGACAATTACTAATTTTAAAGAATCAAGAGGCAGTCCGTGTGTGATTGGTGTGTCTGAGTGTGTTTCTGTCTGTGTGTGTTTGTGTGTATGTCTGTTTGTGTGTGTGTCTGTGTGTGTGTTTGTAGCTCTCCTTCAGAGAGAAGCCGCCTCTTCAGGCAGCATGTGAGCCCCCTGTGGAGCATATGGTTTATTCTTCAGTTCATTACCCTGAGTCCATTTCACAGTCTGTCTGTCTTTCTGCCTGTTTCTCTGTCTGTCTGTCTGTCTGTCTGTTTGTCTATCTGTCTGTTTAGTTGCCTGCCTGTCTGGTTTGTTGCCTGTTTTCTGCTTCTCTGTCTACATGCCTGCCTGTCTGTCTGGCTTCAGGCAGACAAACAGCCTCCCTCCAGCAGTGCTTGGCCCAGGAAGATAAGACTGCCTGCGAACACACTTGAAATGTCTCAGATATAGCTGACCTCAGGAGATAGAAGCCAGAGATTAGTGTGTGTGTTTTTGTGTTTATATCTGTGTGCATGTGTTTACAGTATGCCCTTACATTTGTTGTGTATCTTTCTTATTTGCACTTTTTCTGTGCTTGTGTTACTTTCCGAAGTTGACATTAAGGATAAACAAGTAGGACTATTTATAAATACATGTAAATAAGATGGCCAATAAGGAACACTTTTAAGTTCTTCACACTACTATAGTATACCACACTGACAGCACAAAAAGAGAGGCTCAAACTGGTCTCTGTCCGGAATTTTGCCATGAAACATTCATTATTTCACTCTTTGAGCTGATATTGAGTTTGCAATACTTGGCCAATTTCCACCGAGACGTAGCCATGAATTATGTACAGAGAGTCAGAGCAGCACGTAGGAACTAAATATTGCACAGAGCAGAGCTGGATATATAAACACCACCGGGGTCAGAACCTGGTGCTATCCGTGTGTGCCTGTGGCTTAGGGAGTGGAATGAAAAGAGGCAAAGTGACCAGGGCAGGACCAGAGGGAGCAAGAGAGACCAGGGCAGGACCAGAGGGAGCAAGAGAGACCAGGGCAGGACCAGAGGGAGCAAGAGAGACCAGGGCATGGCCAGAGGGAGCAAGAGAGACCAGGGCAGGACCAGAGGGAGCAAGAGAGACCAGGGCAGGACCAGAGGGAGCAAGAGAGACCAGGGCATGGCCAGAGGGAGCAAGAGAGACCAGGGCAGGACCAGAGGGAGCAAGAGAGACCAGGGCAGGACCAGAGGGAGGAAGAGAGACCAGGGCAGGACTAGAGGGAGCAAGAGAGACCAGGGCAGGACCAGAGGGAGCAAGAGAGACCAGGGCAGGACCAGAGGGAGCAAGAGAGACCAGGGCATGGCCAGAGGGAGCAAGAGAGACCAGGGCAGGACCAGAGGGAGCAAGAGAGACCAGGGCAGGACCAGAGGGAGGAAGAGAGACCAGGGCAGGACTAGAGGGAGCAAGAGAGACCAGGGCAGGACCAGAGGGAGCAAGAGAGACCAGGGCATGACCAGAGGGAGCAAGAGAGACCAGGGCAGGACCAGAGGGGGCAAGAGAGACCAGGGCATGGCCAGAGGGAGCATGAGAGACAAGGGCATAGCCAGAGGGAGCAAGAGAGACCAGGGCAGGACCAGAGGAAGAGTCTGAGGGAGAGAGAGACCAAGTCAGGACTAGAGGGAGAGGGCAGAGGCAGAGAGACAAGGCCTTTGCCTCTAACTCATGGGAAATTCAGCAGGGATGGAGTCAGGCCAAGTGTAGCCTGCTGATGAACACACACTAGAATCTGGTTCAGGATCAGTCCTCAGGATAGCAGAGTAGATTGGTCAGCTAGCCAGTATAGTAAAGAGAATACTTACAAGCTCTCACACCAAAACAACCCTTCACCTTCCCCATCCCTGAACTCTATATCCACAGTCTTCCAACACTGCTGTAAACAAACTCCTGAAAACTTCACACCAAGAAGTTTTGGATGCACCAAAGAGTTAAGAGTAAAGTTGTCCAAGAAGTGTGTAGACTGCTGATGCGGACCAGACTGAGCTGACAAACTTAACAAACGCGAAGAGTCAGCGTTTTCCATTTCCATATCAGAAGTCGAGATGATTTGTCAGTTGACGCTGGCAGTATTTATACCGGTGTTTTATTTGGCTGCGGTGTGCTCATTGCGTTTTCTCAGGGTCATAAAAGAGCATGGTCAAGACAAAGGGGCTGTCTATAGACGAGGAGGCTCGCCACCCAGGTCATTTGTGTTGTCATGAAGCAGTGTTATAATCAAAGGAATCTTTATTTATGCTTGTGTGTTCTGCTCTGCCAACCTTGCAAGCATATGAAAACACCAGGCCGTCTCACAAAGAAGGAGAGGTATATCATGGAATCGACCTCTCATTCACTGGCTTAGTCCCTAAACCTGCTCCACAGTATATTTGCACTTTGTGAGTGAAGTGTAACCGATTAAATGGTTAAAACTCACTCCTCAGTATAAATACCACCCAAGTTATTTGAGTGATCACTAATGCACACAATATGGACCAGCTTGGTGGAGCAAGGATTGTAGAGCTAGCTTTTCAGTGGCGTGAATAGTTAAAGAAGTGTTTATAGAGGTGGTCGCTGCGTGTTAATAATACATTGAATAGTAATAGTGAATCGATGATTTACTGTACATTGTGAATACATTTCCTTTCTTGAATATGGTTCATGTAATGAGTGTTGAGCTTCTCACCGGAGACTCCTCTGGCCTCCTCTCTGGTAGATGGTAATGTTCTGTGCCGTTCTCCACATCTGAGAAAACTGCAACAAAAAAAGAAACATTTATTAAACACAACTGAAACATTTGAAAATAACACTTTGATAATCAATACAACAACAGATTTGACTGAACCCTGTCAGTCCTTGGGGTTCTTACGTAATACGAAAAGCACTAAAGCCATAAGGAGACAGTCAAAACGGATTGGTGATAGTTTCCCCCTGTCTGGTACTGGTGTCTCCATATGGGAGGAGAGAGACCAGTGCACACAGGCTGCATATGAGAAGTAGAGCACCACATGGGTTTGATATCTCTTTTCCTTCTGGGTCTGGTTCTCTTTGATATGTATTCATCATCTATGTAAACCTCGAGAGAATGTTTCTGACTGACACGATAGTGAAGATCCTGGAGACGAAGCCAGCACAAACAGAGAGTGTTCCCTACAGAACACAGTTCTGTCATCAGAACACTTTGAACCAGAGAGATGTCAATACGGCGTATGTCTCAGTGTGCACCGATACAATCTCTCTGTGTGCTGCATGATTGGATGAACAACACTGCATTGTGTCCTGACACACACACTCTCCTCACCATCATCGCTGTGTTTCCTGGTGAGTTCGTGCCGGCTACTGTGTGCTGTGGCCTCCTCTGGTACCTGGGCCAAGTCACTTGTCTACACACACACACACAAAGCATAAATAAACGGATCATTAAACACACCATAATATACCATAACATAGCATACCATGTGTCTATTGATAAACAAATAGAGCGGTGTTCCATTGAGCTTATTTCATTAACATATACTGTATGGTTTACGCAGTTCAAGCATTTAGAATGTCTTGATCACGTATTTTTTACTTGCAGCCAAACGTTCACAGAGTAGTAACAGCAGTCAGTAACCATTATCGGAAACCTCGCTGTGGTCACATTGTCCCTGTGTAGAGTGCAAGCCTGCAGTATAGCACAGCCACTCCAGAACAACTGCTCTTGGCAGTTGTTCTCTGAGGTGTCCTGTTGAGGGAAGGACTGATTCAAGCCTCAGATCCCGTTTCTATGTGATGGAGTCTGATAAGCAGTGATGGGGGCTGAGGTGTTTACGTTCTCGGAGCGCATCCCTCCCATTTAAAGAGCAGGGGCCCGTTCTCCGTACGTCACTAACTCAGTTAGCTGGATTTGATTGTTGACGATTTGTCATTATCTTGGATTGTTCGGTTCTTCGAAGCTCATCCTGGACTTGCTGTCATAGCAACAGGTCCGTAAACTTAAACCTGCTTGGGAGCAGGTTTATTTTATGTAAACACGATTAGATTGAGGCTTTACAAGCAGAGGTGATACAGGAAGTCTGTCACAGACATGTCTTTCCCGTTTTTACTACAGGAACCTGTTGCAGAAGGTCGTTTTTTTGTGAGGGTGTCATTTACACAATACATTTGTTGAAACCACATCATATGACATTAAAGATGATAAATGAAAATATGAAAGTATGAAAATAAAAAAAACATAGGCCTAGCTTACTGTAATATGCGATAAAACGCGTCACTCCTCTACATTTAATTTGGTCTGCTACTTTTTGCCAGCCCTCTTTCTTGGATTTTGCAGGAGGTTTTCCCTGGCGTTCTGATAAAATCTTCAAATTCGGAGTAACCTTCGAGCAAGCTGTTGCTCTGTTGGCTCTGTTGCGGAAAAAACAGGGCGCTCATTTTGGCCACGGTGAGCAGCCATAGACTTATGTGAGCAGCCAATAGCAGCGTTGCTGATCAAGGTTTCTACTATCGATACATACCCCCTTTTAGACCAACGTATAACTCAATCCAGCTATACTAATCATAAACAACAAGTGTGTTCGAAGAACCGAATTAGCCAGATCATGATAAGCAAGATGATGTCATCTTGGATGTGTCATTTGATCTTGGATGTAATAAGCGACGTACGGAGAACGGGCCCCTGGGCTCTGAGCAGTATATCTCAGGGCCAGGATGGCAGTGTGTTCCTGTCCCCTCAACATCTCCCTGAGCAGACTGAGACTGCCTTTCTTGGTCGTGTTCAGACCACCCAGGCCGGGGTGTCCTGTCTGGGGTGAAATGCTCTCTAGCTGGGTCTGGAGGAGGGAGCAGGGACACAGACTGAGTGACCACTTTTCCAGCATAACAGTCACGAGTCTCAACCCAACCCTAATCCCAACCCAACACCTTCACACAGGACAAGACCAATCAAACGTGGCCACTGTATTGAAAAGGGTTTCTCTAACCCAAAACCAAGCCTGCTTGGCAAACACTGATTTCCATGTGATCAAAAACAATCTTGACGGTGAGATTAAGACCAGTTAAAGGGATAGTTCACCCAAAAGAAGTGACTGATCGTTGGTCCTTACAGAGTTTCTGTGGGGTGATTCTGATCCGCTGGGTCTCTTGTTCTTCTGTGCCAGAGATGTCCCAAACCTCAGAGCTTCGTACACTGGGTCCACCTTACTGCCACAAGCTGCAGGGACATGGCATCATGGAAAATAAACATTTACATCCATCCATCATGTAAAACCATGATGCTCTTACTAAGTAACAGTTTAAAACGGTTGCCAAAAAACCTTTGTTTATCCTAATGGTTATTGAATATTTGTAATTGAAGCATAATTTTACAATCTATGTATTCATGTTAGGTGTCTTTGATTTAAATATGCAAAATCATACAATATTGTATAGTGTTGGTAGTGTACCCTTTTGTCAATCATTCTAGAAATTCTGTGGAGCAATAATAAGTAGGAATGAGAATGTGTGAGGGAGACAGCAGAGAGAAAAGTCCTTACCAATGGGCATGACTTCCTTAATGCAGCCAAACTGTTCCTGGATGAGCAGTGGGGAGCTGTAGTAGCGACGAAAACCCTTAGGCTGCGGAGGGAACAGAGGGAGGGGGGTGGAGAGAGAGAGGGAGGAGCAGAGAGGGAGAGAAAGAGAGAGACAGAGAAAGCGAAAGAGGCAAAGATAAAGAGAGAAAGCGGCAAAGATAGAGAGAGAAAGCGGCAAAGACAGAGAGAGACCGACGAAGATAGAAATAGTGGAGGTGGTGAAAAAGAAATAGGGAGAGAGAGGGGAACAGAGAGAGACAGAGATGGGAAAAAGGGGGTGAGAGGAGTTACACAGACTGAATGATCAATACACACTCCCACAAACACCACATTAACATCCCTACATGACCTTGTTTCTCTCTCTACTCATTTCCACACATGGACAACAGTAGTGGCCTGGGTGTCTGTATGGAACTGCATTCTGCAAGCCGATACTGCAACAGGGTTTCGTTGAACAAATGGCCATGGTAGACTCAATTTTCCTCCTGGCCATTTCAACATTATTTTCTACACTGGTGCCACGTATAAGAGATAACACTGGTTTCTTGAACAACCTGGAAAGTGACATGAAACAAGCACAGCAGTGTTCCGTGATATCTGCACTGTGTAAGGATGCTTAAGCAATGAAGAGTGTTACTGTAGGATCAGGAGTAGATGAATCCTTCAGGAACTTAGTTGTTGAAGTTGTGAAGTTGTGTAATGTCTGTGTGTGCGTGTGTATTGCGTGTGTGTGTTGAAGTAAATTGATTTGGAACAACCAACTAGATGGGCTTTAAAGGGAATGGCTGTAAACTATCTGTATACTATCTGTACAGTTACATAATGTCCATTAAGGTTGTATGAGCACAGGACATCCAGATGTTGGTGATTACATTTTGTCTAACTGTGATGTGTCGTGTCATGTGTTTTCCCTGTCTGGCCTACGGTTCAAAATAAACTTAAATCCTAAACATGATTCAGAACCCATCTCTCCACTCACTCTCATTTGATTCTATTAAGAGACAAGACCACTGGAAGAAAAGCCTTTAACCTCATAAACTGTAAACAGAATATAAACCAGGCGAGAGCTGAACTCAACATGCAGGATCACTACAAAAACAAACACTCTGAGTGTCGTATTCATCATTTTCTTGGCTGAATTTACTTTAATGCTGATTTTATGTAAAAAAGGGTGTTTTATATTGTCCATGCTGTACAGTATCCTGGCTGATATATTTGTGTGTTTCATGTCCATGTTTAATTTCTGGGTTTGGATTCATGAGATTTGCAATTAGCACAGGTGTCTCATCATATATACTGTACAGACACACAGGAGCTCTTCAGACTTTGTCAAGTTTGTTTACATTTGCAGTAATCAATGAAAGGGTTGGTGCAATCTGCATCGCTAATCTGCTTTGATTAATTCTCCAATTGCCACGACTCATGATGAGAAGCTAAATTAAGAAACCCTTGAGCTCCATAAGCACCCCTCAAATCCTGCGATGTTAGACCGTCAGAGGAGAGCTCATTACGGGAAAGGTTAGGAGAGACACGTTTGTTGTGCGACCGTGATGGCTGGTTCAGCCACTGAGATTGGTTTTTACAACAAGACAGAGGTTTAAGTCAGTATGAGTGATGGCAGTGGTGCCTAGTGTTCTGCGGTTTGTATGGTATTATGTTTGGAACTTGAAAATAGCAATAATAAACAGTATCTGAATTATTTTCGCATTGACATCAAGTTATGAAAACAAAGAATTGTCCCCTCTGAATAACTATTCCATACAGAACCCTTTTTTAAGGTCTGTAAAGCTCCATATATTTCCATTGGCAAACACTGAGAACAATTTAGGGTTCCAAACAGCACCTAACAAAGCTGAAAGAGGTAATACTGTATGTGAAACCTTAGGGTTCTAAAGTAGATGGAACTTTTTCATTCAACTTTCAACTGTTTTCCAGAGGATTCTTCCAAGGTTACAAAAAGTTCCATGTAGAACTATTATGTTCTCAGAGAGTTGTGAATCACGCAGCTGTAAATCATGTAGCTTTTTAACTACCCACTTGTGTTGCATGGTTTGAATGCTGCTGCACTATGTTTTTTAGTCTCATATGTCTCCAAGTTGCGGCTCATTTCATAATGCCAGAGTCCGCTTTTTTGTCTTTGACCAAATCCTCTCGCCAAGAGAAATAAGCAGGATTCAAGAAATACAGCCATCTAAATTTAGAGGTACTTTAATTTAGTCCTAATCTACAGGGAATAATTCTCTTTTTAAGCGTCACCCCTCAACCTAATTTTCCACTCCTGAAAGCTGATCCAATCTCTGCACAGCTCCTCCATAAACCCTCTGTTATAAAGAGAAAGAGAGAGAAAATGATGTTATTCTCATGGATGGGCTGAACAAGAACAAGCTCCTTCCCCTTCATGTCTTTTCCAAACATTCCCATTCAGTTTTTTTTCAAACCTCACGTACAGCTTTTGTATTTAACAAGATTCCCAGCCAGGGGCGATTTCTAGGGTCAGACCTTTAGGGGGGCTCAGCCCCCAATGAAAATGTGACATCTGCGCCATGAAATGAACTACCTACTTCTTCTCCTCTTCTTAAAGGTGCATGGCGACACTGGATATTAAACCTGTTTAAAGCCCTTTGAACCTGTAATTGTTTGTCATCTGTCACTAACAGACACATTTGCAAACTCTTACGTTAGAGCATGAAAGCGTATTTAAGAAAATAATAATTCATAATTTTTAATTTTTGTAATTTTTTATTATTATTGTTTTTAGGGGTGCTGAGATGAAATTTACGTGTGCTTGAGCACCCCTAAAAAGAGTCTAAAATCGGCACTGTTCCCAGCTATTCCTGTTGTCTCAGAAGTATTGCCAGCTATCACACAATGTACCCCTGGCCAGTCCCTGTCATTCCCAGGGACACCTGTCACAGGAGTGACAGGAGAACCAGAAGGTCCCACACTGTTTCATTGATTCATACATTCAGTCCACCCACCCAGTCCTCCCAAACCCCCACTCTCTATTTTCCGTATGGGACGTTCGGTTAGACGGCGTGTGGGAGGCAAATAATGACGGATGAATCTTGGCACCACCGGCAACCGCCATCATCAACGAACACACCCCACCCACCTCTGAAACAACTGGACAATCACAAGCCTGCACGGCTTCATTAATATGCCACCCCCCAGTTCACACTCTTGAGAGGGAGAGGTGATAAATTGCTCCTAATCCTCATCATCACTGAGTAACACACAGGGGCGGGGGGGGGGGGGGGGGGTGGAAAGAAGAAGAGTATGGAAGGTAAAGGAGAAGAGGTAGAGCGGAGAGGCGAAAGGAAGGAGAGGGAGACAGGAGGAGAGGTAGAGGAGAGGTAGATATGAGGTGAGGTAGAAAACAGGAGAAGAGGAGAGGTAAAGAGGGAGAGGTGGAAGAGGAGAGGTGGAGAGGAGAACTTGCGCCGGGCTAAAATGAGACCTGCCATGTTCTCTGTCTGCGTTGTATACCACTGTTATCTCTCACATCAAAGGCAGTGCGGCTGGTACTGTAAACTAAGCCGCGGAATTCTGGTGTAATCATCGTTCATCCAAGTGCACAGGCACCTTTTCAAAAGAGCATACACAGTATCTAATAACTTTGAAATGTCTGTGTGTGGTCATCATCAGCCTCTGTGTGCGCTCAATATTGACCCTGTTTAAAGCATCCTGCGTGCCAGCGCAGCGGGAGGTGGGAACCACGACTTGCCAGATCATACGTGTGTATCTGTGTGCGTGAGTATGTTTTCGCGTGTGCCTTAAGGATAATTTCCTTTGCATCCGCAGTGTCCAAACGATGAGCCTGAGTGAGCTGAATGAGGACATCTGCCACCGTGAAGCAGTACGAATAGCACTGATGCCTATTAGGCGAGCGTCTGATATTGTGAATGATATTGATCCTATTGGTCGTAATGATGACTGATGGGAGAGGATAGTGATGGTCAGCGTGGGTCTCACCAGTTTTCCCATGCAGCGCTGGATTCCAACGCCGTTCTCACACTTGTGGTGGATGCTCATCTTGCAGGCCTTGCAGCGGAGGCCGTGCTTTGCCGTGTTCCCTGCCAGAAACACCACGTGCTTGGCTGTGGTACCTGTCAGCGAGAACACAGGCACACACACACAGAAACACAGGATGTCAGTTGATTTAGTTAACTACTCCAGGAAAGCGACGTAGACACCGAATATATCTATTCTTGTTCTCTTTCAAATGTCACACATTTCAGTTCAGACACACAGCTTAACCCGCCTGGAGAGATGTGGAAGAAAGGTAAAAGGAACACTTTAGTAATAATCATTATTCAGTCATTACAGCCCCCCTCACACAGCTGCCAGTCTCTACCAAGCCCATCCTTCTCCTTGACCTCTCAGGAGACCAGGATGATCCACAATCCCTTTGTGTCTCATACAGAATACTCATAACCCAAACAGGAAGGAACCAATTTGACCTTTCTGCCTCAGAGAGGGCCCCAGTGTCCTCAACCATCCTGCTGTTCTTTTTTTTTAAACAGCCCCCCCCCAAATTTTTGATTTGGCATAGATTGGACTCAAACTTTCTTTCTTTCATTTTCCTTTCATTTGTTCTTTCTTTCTTTTCTTTCTTTGTATTCAGACAGAATCCCCTTGAGCAGCAGAATCCCTCCTGGCTTTGTGTACATATCACACATCCATATATGAGTCACAGACGTTGAAAGTAAATGAAAATGAATCAGGTTTAATTGCATTTGGAAGTCATGCAAAACTGTGTTTGTGAGCACGGAGAGAGCAAGTCTTTTGGGTAGGGAAGGCAGGTGGGTGGTGAGGATAGGGGCGGGATGGGGGAGATGAGGTGATGGAGGGATGCGGGGGATAGGGGTAGAGGGGGAGGTGATAACAGATGCTCGGCACCATCTTTCTGACTGACTGCCAAATCCTAATGAAGGGAGAGGAGAGTTGATTAGTAAAGAGAAGAGGAAGGAGGAAGAGAAAGGATGAGAGGGAGCAACAATTTTCCTGGCCCGTGTTCAGATTTATTTTCCACCATTTTCCCTCGGGACCACACTGGTCAAGGTCAATGTCCCTCTTGGGTCAATCAAAGGTACAGTTCATTCACATCTTGGGATTGAACATGGTAGATCAGTGCAGTCGGTTCATGACATTAACCACAAATCCTCTACTCTAAATATAGGACCTACTTAAAAATACTACTTACCACCTACAAAATAATAAATAACCTGGTCCCTTCCTACCTCTCTGACCTCCTCCACCACACCCCTACTCATGCCTCAGATCTGTGGATGCAACCACACTGAAAACCACCAGGACCAAGTTCCTAACCTGGGGTGATAGGGCCTTCTCAGTTGTTGCACCCTTCCTCTGGAACGCTGTCCCCAGCCACATTTGACCACCCGGCCTTCATTCAAACAAGCCCAAACCCAACTTTTCAAGCGAACATTCACCCGTTTATCTCCTTTCCTTCTCTCCCTCCCTCAACTTCCATGATTCTTTGAGTTTTTAACTACCTAGTTTACTTGTCCCATGTATACATGTCATTATTAAATGATTTTAGAGCTATTTATAAAAGCGCTGTACAAGTCTAATGTATTGCTAACAGTATTATTTGTATTACTCCATACAAGTTGAAACTGGATACCTTAACCAAGTTGCGGCAGTGTTAAAAAACAGCAATGGTACAGGCAGATGGTTCTACATGCTTCTGCTCTACCATAATAAATATCACCAGTTAGCTCTGCACTAATTTCTTATTATTGTGAAGGGAATCTACATCTGCTCCCAGGCCTTTATTGAATAATCAATGAGCACGTGTCTCTTTAGGCCCCAGGGGGTCATGTGCATAGGCGCACACATGAAGTGTTCAACAGGCAAGCCTTGTCTGAAAAGGCCATCAGGTTGTCGTGTTTGTTTACCAATGAGGCCATGCAGGGGTGGGCATGTCTCATCATGTTATTATGAAGAGAGGAATCAAGGTCAGGGGTCAGGCTCTTGGTGAGGGGTGAGAGTGTGATACTGATACAGAAGATTACTCTGACCAGACACCCGGTCCCTTTGTAGACAGTTGTAGACAGGAAAAAGTAACTGTTGCTCTTTCAGTGCTGTGTGACTACGCAGAGTAATTACAGCCTTGTGACCGAGGTACCGATTGCCTTCAGAGTGGTGTGGTCAGACACTGAAACCAGGGAGGGCAAACCTGGACCTCATAACCTTCTGTTGTGACACATACCGCTTTAACACATCTCATTAACAAACAACAGGAGCAGTTGATAGGGACACAGAGAAAGACAGCAACAAAGATACACTAACAACAATAACAAAACAACAGCTGTTGCACTAGAAAGTGTACAGAAGAGATAGACCTGATCCATCCGTCACCTGACAGACAGGTTTCTGTGCCTGGTATTAAATACAGACCGTTTCTTGGCACTAACCAGTGAAATATTGCTAGAACTGTGCACTTCTGGTCCCTGATCATCTGCTGTACATCCCATATTCACTGTTTGTGCATTGCTTTGGATGAAAGCTACTGCTGAATGAATAAATGCAAAAGTAAACATTTCAGCTCGACTAGCTAGACCGCCTCTTCTTTCAGTTCCAAACTAAAACTCAGCCGAACACTACTTTATTATTCTGAAGGTAACAAGCTAGAAGACTTCAATAAATGCTAGAGTGAGAGGGTCTAAATGGCCCACAGACTTGGAGCAGTAAGGTGGAGGAGCGATGTGAACCTGGGTAAGGGGTGCAGTCATTTGGTTTAAATGACTGCCGCTGGAAGAATGAACCATGGCGCCCATTCATCCAGACTCCACCATCTGAAAATGCCAGCCTCTCTGCCCTTTCAGTGGGACGTGATATGGGGTGGAGAGTGGCTGGTCGAGATGGAGAAAAACATGCCCGGACCTATTAACAGCAGGGAAAAGGATGATGATGGCACTTATACCCCTCTTTGTGGCATTCTCTCTCTTGGCCTGGAAACCTTAACTGCTAATTTTTCTTTTACACAGCAGTAATAGTTTGGACAACTGCCAAACCCTCCCTCATTCTCTTTGCGCACTTGATCTCTCTCCCTCTCTCGTTCTCCCCATTTCACACATTTGTTCTCCTTTTTCCTTTCTTGCTCTCTTTGACAACTTCCCCACTTCCTCATTTTGTTTACAATTCCTCATCATCTCTCTTTCACAAACACATGCACACCAAAACACTCCACCTACAATGAGACGTATTGATCCACTGAGCACTGTTTCCTGTCTCTATTATCTAATTTCCTGTGTAAATGACCTTCATCAGGACCAAGGTTACTCCCCCTTCTCCTTCCGCTCCTCTTCATCACTTCTGAACACTGACCTGAGCTGCTGACTAGGGTTTATCAAGGAACTTTAATTCGTTTTCTCTGCCAATTGGATAAGACTTTATTTTACACTGCAGGGGGAAAGACACCCACTCACTTCCTTTTAATGATACTTGGTACTGGGAACAATAGCATATTTGTATGGCACCTCAGCTAATATACAAACACATCATTATAGATAAACCATCTGTTGGAAAACTGTCTTAGTGTTAACACAGACAACACCAACATGGCTGAGTAGAAATGTGACATTGACTTACAGTGTATACCTCAAACGAGTTAGAGAGTAATTTGTTATTAGTAGTCTCGTTTAGTCTACATACTATCTCTTTAAATACTCTCTTAAATTCACATAGATGTGTACTGCACATCTATGTCCTATTTGGCAAGTAATGATGACTTACCATTGTGACCTATGACCTCAGCTGTCTGGGACATGACACTGCTACACTGCAGGACTGAGGATCAGAACTGCTACTAAGTCTGCACATGCGGTGATCTGTCAGTCAGGGACCGTATCTGTCAGTCAGCCTGTAATCTCTTCTCCAACATCTGGATCATTACGAAACCAATTACATCAGCAACTGACTTTCATCTCTTCCTTTAGATGAGGGATCTAAGTCTCCGAAGGAAGATTAAATTGATTGGTAAAAAGGCATTGGTAAGTTACTGCTGTTGCTGTTATGTATGTGGCATAGCATAGGACACAGACATTTACATGTTCTGCTTTATAAGGTCAAGGTTTCCTGTCACAATCATTTTTAGACTTCTGGGCTCTTAAATGGCGTGGCTTTGAACATTCTGATTGAATAATATCTCCATATATTGTATATCCTTTCTATGCTGCATAAATATATGTAGGCTGTCCCAACACACGGACACCTACACACAAAAACACACTCCGCTACGTAAAGACTTTGAGAACATTCTTCATGTTTAGTTGTTCTGTAAGACTTTCAGACCAGGATTAATAACCTCTTTTCAACTCTGTAAATTACTTTCCACCCTCTGATACATTTCTCATTCACTACAGAGGGAAAGGTAGACATGTCTGTATAAATTTTTTTTTCTGGGGCTGTAATCGATAACAGAGTATCACCCTGGCCTCAATCAGAAGATTTTTATGCAGCCTAATCTGCAGCATGCTCCTCCGTTTTGTGTCCAAGGCTACATTTGTGAAACGCCAAGCCCTTAAGTCAATTAAGACTTTCAGAGAAAACATCATTGGTCAAAGCTTATTTTCTTCGCAATCGTCTGTTTCAAGCCTGCGAGGCAAACTACACCAACATTACTTGGAGGATTTACCATCGCAGCGTTTGAAAGTGGCATGCGGCACAGGGAATTTCAACCTGCAACCTCTTGATCAGCAGGCAAATGCTCTAACCACTGAGCTATACCCTCCCTGCTACCTGACTTGGTCTTGGAGTCTTCTGTAGGCTGTTGTGTCAGACCTGTCTGTGATTTCTCTGTCAGCAGCTGCTGTGTGTCTGCTCCTGTGTGCTGCTGTTCTCCTCCATGACTCAGAGTTCGACAGAGACATCTGGAGAGCACCCCAGCCAAATTCTCTCTACTCCGAGGCTCATTAAAGAAATTGATATCTTCTCTTCCGACACACATATACACACTCATACATGCACACACACACACACACACACACACACAGACATATACACTCATACACGCACACACAGATACACATACATGTACATACTGGCACAGAAACACATTTCCAATCTCTTCTGGCTATCTCTCTCATTTGTCGAGTGGTCCAGCAGGGGTGTAGGTCCTGACCGTCACACAGATTCTCATTACCGCTGGACGGATGGAGGGAAGCATAGCATCCCTCTTCATGAGGCCTCCAGGCACTAGGGCCTGCCCACACCACACTAACTATCGCTGCAGTCAAAGACCCACTGGCTTACCCCTAAAGACACGTGAGGGCTTACATAAAAAATACAAAATCTTACATCATTCAATCTGAAGTGTTTCACCAAAGATATTTTAGTTAGCAAAATACCTTCCAATTAATCAAATGTGTGGCTCTCAATCTCTCAAATACTTCAAGGCACACAAACACCTCCCTTCCAACCTACCCAACTACCTACCTCTTTCCCTCCCTTCTAAGTTACCTACCTACCTACCTCCCTCCCTTTGAACTTACTTACCTACCTAACTCTCTCCCTCCTGTCTAACTTGCCTACCCACCTCCCTACCTCTCTCGCTCCGTTATAATGTACCTACCCACCTACCTACCTGGTTTCCTTGCTTATTAAATTAATCACAGTTCTGTCTCTTCAGCCGGCAGAAAAGCTGCAATAGCTCCAGCTGAGCAGATGGAACGGACGACCCAGGTTCAAATTCTGCCAGGAGAGAGTTACATAATCTCCCTATGATCCCACCCTACTCCTGCCTGACAAGGGGGGCTGGCCATAGTAGCCGGTCAGGAGAAGTGGAGCCTGTGTTTGGGGGACTGGAGGCGAGGGCTCAGAATGGTAGACGGAGGCTCGAGGGCCCCCCGACCTGATTCACAGTGAAGCTAACAACTTGGTCAGGCTCGGGGTCTAGGTGTTAAGTAGTTAGATATGTCAAGATTGCTGTTACTCTGGACCTGAAGGGACTGTGAGGATACAGGGAGGGAGACTGCGAGACTGTCGGTTCTAACCCGTCATTGAACAACAAGGGATGAGAGTGATGAGGTGAACAGAACTGGGAGTGATCCCAGGACAACATCTCTGGAGATGACCTAGTGTTTGTCTTTTTATGTATGCCACATAGGAAAAGACATGAAAGGGAAAATGAAAAAGTTGCTGAGAGGATTTCCATTACCTACGATCATGTGATTGCAGACGTCACAGAAGGTGGGCTTCTTGAAGATGTGCTCCATGAAGCTGTGTCCCGACGCGTCGACCTCGAGGCCGTTGCGCAACGGCGTGCGGACCGAGGAGGGTGGCGGGGCCGAGGGGATGGGGGGGGGCACAGGGGGGATGGACAGATTGGTTGCGACCGGGTGGGCTGACAGGGAGACTACCCCACAGCCCGATAGGTGGCCCGTGCTGTTGCTGGCGTCTGAGAGCAGCTCAGTCTGGAGCTTGTTGTCACTGTTCCTCTGGAAGAAGTTGTCTGCACTTTTACTGCGCATGGTCTTGGTCTTGAAGGACAGGGAGCGCTTCATTCTCTGTAACTGAGAGAGAGGGAGGTAAGAGGGGGAGAAGGAGGCAGGGAGGGAGGGAGGGAGGGAGGGAGGGAGGCAGGGAGGGAGGGAGGGAGGGAGGGAGGGAGGGAGGGAGGGAGGGAGGGAGGGAGGGAGGGAGGGAGGGAGGGAGGGAGGGAGGGAGGGAGGGAGGGAGGGAGGGAGGGAGGGAGTTGATTCACTTGGACGTAGGAGTATACATTAATGCTGGTTGTGATAAAATGGGTAAGTTAGCTTTGAGGTTTCAACTGACTTAACTGGGTCCAGGGATGCTGTAGTACACCCTCAATCTACTGTAGTCTGTCATCAAACTAATCAATTTTTTAATCATTATTTACCAGGAAATAATGTTTTTACTCAGTGGCTCTCCATTCAGGTTCAACCTCACATTTAGAAAGACAACGATGCAGATGTTCCTCTCATTGCTCTTCATTCCAAGCGACAAGTCTAGGCTATTTCTAGGGCCTGTTGGGGGGCCAGGGAAATAACCACAGCTAAAGGCTGTCTGCTGTTTTCCAGTGTGCATCCCTGACGATCCCCTACATGGAAAGGTAATAGGTTCTGTAGTTTCCTCTGGGTGGAAGATGTCCAGGCGCTGTCTGCACCACGCTGAGTAGCAATTCAACACCTCAACCTCAATCAGCCTCATTACTCATAAAACATAATGTGTAATCCCTCTGCAGGGAGCAGGGAACAGCTTCTACACCTCCTCCCAAAAAGGACTTTTTCTCGACTAAAAGAAAATCCAGCTATCTCTATCGTACTCCTGACTAAATGAAACAAATGTATATTATCATTTTATGGCTTCTATCTATGTTTAGGTCTCACTGCAACCAATTGAAGAACATTTATTTATGAATAACGGTGAGTAATAGTCAGACTGGAGGGATTCAGGCCCATTATGAACCATTGCTGATGAGGGAAATGTGTCTGGAATAGGGACCAAAACATGGGATGGACCAGGAGGTTATTTTCAGCTTTGGTCAAAAAGGCAGATCCGTTATTACTGCACCATTGTTTGCATGTGTGTGTGAGTTTGTGCGTGTGTGATGAGACCTATCGATCACACTGGTCCATCTGGAAACAATCAATCAGGCACCCTTCCACCCACCCATCCCAACAAACGCTCACGCACACACACTATGGAAATGTGAGACTGACTTTTTAAAAGAGAGGTTGTAAAAGAGCCTTTTGCGATGGGGAAAATACTGCCATTGAATAGGCTACAATTGCTTTTCTAAGGTCTGTCCTTTACAGTGGTGGAAAATGTGTTTACAGCATCTCCTAATGTTACATGCATCAAGGGAAGATTATATGTGTGAGGGCACTAAATACACTAAATACATACTTCATCTAAATAGTAAAGTAGGAGGAACTGCTGCCTTCCTCAAGGCTGTATGTATGCACAAACAACAAAGCTCCTGCTACACAGTACATAAGGTGTTAGCGAAAACATACGGCTGAATCAGATGTGCATGACTTATATACAATACATGTATATGTTGGATATATACTATATTTAAACAGGCTTAATTTAGACATGGACATAATACAAGAATACACCTAGTTCCTAGTCATCACTGATGTTAAAATCTGTTGTTACAGTATGCCCTTTTCAGTTCTTTTTTAGGAGCTAAAGCTTCATGGAAGTTGATAAATTGTCCCCTTAAAGCACAGAGTGAGGCTAATGGGTATCCAAAAGATGCACACTAAAAGCTTATTTCCTCGAACACCTTAGGGTGATATTTTATATTAAAGAGTTTTAGAATGCCACTTTTCTCTGTAAAACGTTCTTAATCAGAAGGTTGAGACCAAACTTCTTTTAATGATCTATTAGGCTATTGGAGCAACATAATTACTGTTATTTATGGGTCTTTACCAACAAAAAAAATGAAAGAAATTGAATTATAAAACATATCTCAGTCACAGCTGAGTGATCTTTTCTCTGAGGACTGAAAGAAGGTCCAGAAATCCGCCTGCATCCAACATCTACTGCAGACTACTTGTTTTAACTACCTGTCACAAGCCCTCTCACCTCCCACACAGCTTTGACTAAGAGCACTGAGGTGTGCACATGAGAAATGTTCAACACTACAATGAAAGGAAATACATTTCACTTGCCATCGCTGGTGTAACTGGGCTTGACTGTCTGCCAGAAAAAAGAAGATGGAAAATCTGAAGTGGTTTCTATCAAGTTTGGTGGATTTGTCATTTATGAGAGCTGTGAGGCGTATCTGAATTCTCCTGCTTACGTAGAGAGGCTTTGAGGGAGGAAGGGAAAGTAGTCATCTGAAAACATAATGTATGACCATGGTGACCTGACCGATATTTTACTTCTAATTGTAGTACTTTAGACTAGGGCTGACCTAGATAGATGGACCACTGAAAGAGACAAAATGCCCATGGCAACCCTGAACACCTTTTAAATACACAACCAGCAGCATGGAGAGAGCTCCATGCATCAAATGTATAAAAGTTCCCCTGTTTAAAGCACTTTAGTGACTGAACATATTGGTAGTGACAGACATTTGTATCATGTAGTGACTAACCCTAACACATCTGGAAACTTACCACAATCATCTACTTTACAATTTATTTGTTCCCATTTGTTTTAAATGTATCTGTATTTGGCTACTTATTATTAAGAAAGGTGGCAACAACAAAAACATCGTTATTTGAATGCAAATAGGCCTACACTGCACTATTAAATATCAAAGAATATACCAAACCAATTACAGAATGTGCAACAGGCAATAAAACATAAGAATATCCGTGTTTGAATCTATGAAAAGTTAAAAGACTATTGCCTTTTTTCTCAGTCTGACATCCCAAAACTTTACCAGTGCAGACTGACAGGTTAATTTAATATAAATGTTTTAAGTATTTTAGATTTAGAATTGAGGTTATGACGCATATTACTATTTAAAGAGGAGGAATTTTCCATCACCATATTTGCACATTTGTATAGCAATGTCTTTAGGTTTATCTATGAAAAGTGAGGTAAACCTAAGTACCTTCGTTTCCTGACTGATGCTTATTGCCGGTGACTGAGGTATGTCGTTCTGGTCCCGCTGGTTTTCATTCCCAAAACTCTCGTCCTGCATGTTGCCTGGCGGAATCATCTTCTCTCCTGACAGATTAAAACGTGTTTATGTAGACTTCGGATATCCTTCTTCACTTTCATACATCCCAATTAGTTGTCTGTAGCCTATATCTTTGTAGTCTGAAAGAGTCAGTCAAATCGCCGTGCTTTTCTGTTATCTGCGACAGGCTGTTTTGTCAAGACAAAAACTGACTCCGAAAAAGAAAGCACATAAGTACAACTGTTCTAAGTAACTATGTCGGTTACATATGGATTGTAATATGCCAGCTGGACAGGCAGTCGTGATGTAAATAAGCCTGCTACTGCTCTTTTACGATACTTCAACGTTTCTATCGTCCCGCGTAATGTTCCAAGAGCCCATTCATGTCCATGCGCGCGTTGTGTCTGTCTGCTTACAAGCCTTCGAATGATATGCTAGACTGTTGCCAACTTGGTAAAGGGCGGATGGCTTTGTGCTTGTCTCCTAGTGTAAGAAGGAGGGGGCTGTCCTTAACGCGTGTTTGTGATGTTGTGGCTGCCCCAATCAGCCTTCTATTTTGTGGTGTATGTCACTATAGAAGGTTATTGATATATCTGATTAGTCAGACTTTGGATCCATAAAAAGTGTTATCCTAATATACAGTTTTACAATATGGTTGTTTTGGTAGACCATGTCAATGCTTGGTTTTTGGCATTGATGAACCAAAGATATTAGCTGAAAGGATACATGTTTGGATGAATTATAGCCTATGTGTTGATGATGAGACTCTTGAGATGATAAAAGATCAAACTCATTTCACCTTGGCAAAAGTCCCGATAATTGCCCTGTCACTTTCCCCAGTACCAAGGGGTATCTCGACCAAATTAGAATTGATAAAACTCTTTCAAGCAATTGGACCAAACCCCATGGCATTTAGAATAATTAATTGGTGCTCCACAATCTATTTCTGTTTTTGATTAAGTTTTTGTTAGAGAGACTGTGCAACATTATTTTTCCAAGATTGACCAAGAGCTGTCAAACCATCTTTACATCACAGCAAAACAGCCCACAATCAAACAATTTACCCTTTCACGAGAGCTAACAAGCAGCTTTAAAGATTATTTTGTTTCCTGTAAATTAGGACTATTCTTGTAAATTTTTGAAGCTTAGTCTGGCCGGCAGCATGGTTTACCTGACCTGGTGGAGGTATTTTCCACAGACACTCCAACAAGCAAAATAACTCACAAATAGATAATTTTTTTTGTAATCCTGGACAGTGACCGATCACCCTGCCTGTCCCAGGGCTCTCCAGTGAAGGGATGTCCTTGAAGTCATAGTGGGGCTTGGCTGGCCCAGCCTGGCCAGCAGCCTCAATATGACATGAATACAAAATTCCACAGATCAGAGGATGAAATACAAATTAACACACAAAATGAAACTGACTCCTTACAACAGAGAATTTCCTTCAGGCAGACACACACATTAAATGAACCATTGTTGTATTGTGCAAATCAGAAAAACACTGTGAATCAGTAGTACTGCGAGTGTCAGAGACAATGTTAAAGATGTTGCATTTAATTCAAAGACATAGTGTATTTGACATTTTCATGTACAATTTGCAATGTGAGGACCATTCATGGGTCCAGATGGTACCTTTACAGAGTGTTCTTTAGTTGGTACAAAATCGTACTAGTACACCTTTTTAGATTATATTCTGTGCCCACCTCCCATTCCTTTCTGCCTGTAATTTCTAAATATTTATTTCATTCAGCAGTCACTTATTGAAATGGATAAACATAATCATTTCCATCTGTAATTAAAGATCAAAGCCATCTTGAAAATGTCATAACCTGTAAGGATGGACTAAATATAATGTATTCTCTGTAATATTTTTTGTTTAATTCACATTGCCAGGGACGCTGCAATGCAGTCCCAAGGACATCATTTCAGCCACAAAAGCCATTTTCTTCCAGCAAGAAGAATCAAGGCGTTATGACATCACACTCCACCTCCACCCATACAAAGATGAAATCACTCACAAATGAACGAGAAGTACAGAGCATGGGCCATGACTCAACCCATGATGGCGTGTGTGTGAGCCGAGTCATCACTGACAGTGAGCCAATGAATGACCACTCTCAGACAGGAAGCCAAGAAAGAGAATGGAGGACAAACTGAAAGAACAAGCAGGAAAACATTTAGAACAGCAGAAAGAAACAGAGACGGTGAGAGGAAAGATGAAGAATAGTGAGTCGATAGGGGGGAAAAGAAGAGGGAGAGTGAAAGAGGAGAAACACACTGTAATTTGGTGTCTCAGCTGCCGGTCATGATGGAGAGCCAGAGTACTGGAGGAGGGGCAGGGAGAAATAGGGGTCAATTAAATCAAATAAAGGGTCTCTAAGGGCGAGTAAGAACCGACTTGTGTAATTTCATGCCTGACAGATTGCTGACTTCTGATTCTTTCTTTTCTTACTGGTTTTCCTTTATGCCCCTTTATTCAATTATTTCTTATGTTTTTTTTGTCATTATTTCTCTTTTGATTTCTTTCTATGTATTTTCTTTCTTCCGGTCTTTCTATCTTTCTGAAATTAGATTCCATTTTCATCAAGATTTCACTTTCCAGGATGCAGTGTCTGCTTCTGCCTGACTGTTTATTAGAGAGTAGAAGGGCCTGCATTCATTCTAACCTTGAGGTACTTTCACAGTGAGCAGATCTAATCCATGGGCTTCATATTTTTGTTTACCAGTCATGGGAAGACAGCATGATTTTTTGTGTGTTATGCAACTCTCATTATTATAATGAGAAGGGGAGCCTAAGAATGGAAAAATAATGAAAGCACTGCAGTGACTTAGACGTGTCCTTGATTGAACAAACCACAACAAGCAAGTGTTCAGCTGTGGAAGTGAGACTTGTCAATCAAACCTAGTAAGACATTTTGTAACAGCTTCAAAAGTCCTAATTGCAATCTCTTCACCAAACTCATTCACTCAAATCAATAATCATATTCATAGAAGGCAGGTTGGTACATATCTGTATGTACATTTCAGCCCTCAAAACAATCTTGTGTACAGATATTAAGGATACTGCAGCAGCCATAACCTCACAAACATACAAACGCACACACATGCACACACACAAACACAAATTCATGCAACACTTCTGAAAGATACTACCTCTCATTAAGGGAAGGTCATTCAAAGTCTACCAGCAGTCTCATCACCTGCTGTGTGTGGCTTCAGACTGCTGTAATAACAATCACTCAAATTTCTCACATGTACTCACAAACCAAGCATTCAAAGTTTGAACCCAATTTGACCAATTCCCCCACATTTCTTTTTCCACAATATCTAAATGGACTCCGACTTTGCTTTCCTTGGAGTGAATGAATGCAGGATTATGGGTTGCCTCTGGAAATGGGTGTCACATGAACTCGGCTTGGATTGAGCCCTCAGCCTGTCCACTAAGGGTCCACACCAGAGTTCCCCTGACTCTGGTGTGGACCCTGCCAGAGCCTGGGCATGTCCTATTGAACCATTAAGTCCCTTAATGAGTCCCTTAAGAGTGCTTATGGGAGTTCCTTCCTTGAGTTGAGTCCCTCAGTCCTAAACGGGATCCTGTGGAGGTATATTTCAGTCCATCCAGATACAGCCTTTGTGGGACTAGAAATCCCAAACTTTTCCACAACAGATCAGGTTCTTTTGGATTAAGGGTAGTCAACCATCAACCAATAGTTGATGTTTGACCAGGATGAAGATATTTAGTTTTGTTGTTAAGGAAGAATTGGTAAGTATCTGTGCATTTTACCCACAACTGTTGTCTTTATAAGCATTGTATTATGATTAGTGAACATTCATTACAGAATTTAGAAGACCATTTAGCCACCAATAACAGCCTTGGGCATCACAGTACTCAGACCCTGACTAGAAGATTAGGGTTTTGTTGTTGTGGGGAAATATGCCTTTATACTGAATTATTCAGCAAGAGCGAACACGTTTCTGGCATTTGGTGTCTAGCTGTTCATAGAATAAATGCAGGCACATTCTGGTGCTACCGCTTGACAACGCAAATGTTTCAGCTCAAATTAGCTTCATTGTCATGAATGCTTGGCAACAAAATAATAAACTCATAAATCTCATAAATAAACACTCTTTCCTTGAATTGTGTTGCATCATTTCAAACCATTTCAGTCAAGTCACCCATAGATTAATACTATCCTACTGGCTGTAATGACATGTTGTTCTGGACTATAATCTGTTAAATATCCTTTAGTCTGTGTCTTTGAGCCATTGCTGTATATTTGAACCAAATCAAATATAATTTCTATACCATTTTATACAAGCGATGGCTTCACATACTGCCCATAGAATTACACCTAAACTAACCTAAAACCCTCAAAGAAGATAGGGGGGAAATGGAACAAACCTTGGGAGTAGCAATTCAGTGAGTGATCCACTCCTCCATAGACAGTTGGTAATACAGAGAGGTACAGACCATAGACTGAATACAGTTCTCCAATAAACATTTGAATGAAAATTGTATTCTGTTTATCCTCAATATCCTAAATATTTCTTTAGTAGGTTCAGCATCTTGTTGCAGACACTTTTTATTTTGGGATCTGTCAAGCTTAGCATGTGTGAATAAACTCCAGAGGAAAAGCAATGGGTCTATGTTTGGCAGGAGTGGGGGAATCTGAATAGTAGATGCACAATTCCAAGACAACGCTGCATGCTTAATAAGTTCACACAAGAATGTGCTATGTTGAAATAATCACACAACCACTGATCAAAAATGGCTCTAAGAAGTAATGACCAGTTTTTTTTAGAAGATCTTCTTACTTGTTATCTTACCCCCCATGTACAGTGTTGGGATTATTTGAGGCATGCCTATTAACTGGTTACCTATTATCTGATATGATTCTTTATTAGAAATCCCCTTCTTTCTAAGCACGCCAATAAATTATCTGTCAAAAACAGGTGCCAGAAGATTTATGTGTGAAATTATGTTTATGTTCTCAGAGAGATGAAAGCATGTTGTACATCACTGTCATGTCCCTAAGTTTCCTTCAACCTTGTCTAGGATACCAGGATGTAGAAAACCCATCCAGCCAAGAGATGGGAAGCTTTGTCACACCTGTTGGTGCCAAACTCCTTATTTGCCTCTTACTGGCTCTCACCTCTTCTGACAGACTAAACATGTCAGCCAGTTATTTTTAGAAATGTAGTTTCCTGCATACACACATGGTGTTAACTGGCTAGTACCAACCAGAGCTTATCGCTGCTTCCGCTGTCAGTGTAGAAGTGGTAAAGTACTACTGTGCCAGAAATGTGACTAAAATGTGCCATTGTCTAACCTGAAACACACACACTCTCTCTCACTCTCTCCCACAGACACATATCTCACACTGTACTGTACAGTGGGAGTACTTGTGAGGGTATTGGCCCAGCATGTGAGAGCCTACTGGGTAAATGGATTCCCTTAGAACCAGGGCTAATTAAGCCAGATCATAATGAGGGATCCAAGGAGCAGTGTAAGCAGGGCGGCAGACAGACTGATGATAAGACGTATAATGGTTTAATACAGCACTGCAGTTTAGCAATTGATGCTTTCAGGACATTTAAATCTTATAACTGACTGACATGAATACATTGCAACTGTCGAGCTGCATGCAGAGTAATGTGTGTTTGTTTGTGTATTTATGTATGTGTCCTATTAACCACCAAATATGACATGAATATAATATTTTCTTAATGTCTTGAAGGGACAACACAAACAGGAAAGTGCAATCACAAACCAGGGATGAGCGTTTGCCCTTTAGCACTTCCGAGTATTATACGTCTGGATTCCAGATTTTTCTGCGTCCTGGCTTTCATACGGTGACGCACGCCTGACCCCTTAAGACTGCAGTGGTGGTCTCCAGCTGGTCATTCCATCTCTGTGTGCTGCAGCCAGCACTAATGAGGCAGGAGACTGGGGTCTAAAAACAGCAGCACGCCACAGCGGCAGCCCCCTTCACCTCACTCAGAGACAAGAGGAGAACGTCTCTCACTGAGCGGCCAAGTGATGATAAAAGTACGCCACTGTTTACACACCACACCCATGGAAATAACCCACTGTACCCACTTATTTTACTGTTGACACTGAGTATGCTTACAGTCCCTTTCTTAAACGCCACGGATGTAAACAGCGTAACAAAGCGTAATTGCAGTTCAACAGTAGCTACACACTGGAAGGAACTGCCTCGGAAAGCTGGTTCTTAGGAGAAAGGACAGCGCCTGTGCTCAAGGCTGTAACAGTCTGTGCTGTCCAGGAGCCTTGAGGTCTGTGGGCTATTTTTGCACAGGGACAATTTCTCTTGTGAATTCTAATAAATACTATAAGTAGTTCAGAGCAACTGGTGTTTATGTGACTGTTTCAGGTAGTCTACGCCCTGCTGTCATAGCCTTTAACACTTTTAATGAGGTGACATATGTCCATTCTGAGGTAATAAACAAGAAAATGAGCTGATAAGAGTGTCACAGAGTTGCACTTGGCACCTGGGAGTAGATGTTCACACGGATGACAGTATTTCTCTGGGTGTAAAATCCTTTTGTAATGGAAAAAACTGTTAACTAGTTGCAATCTGAAGCAAAGCGCAAACATAAAAGCTTCTCTATGTAATGTCCAGGTTTTTCTATCATTCATAACTTGCGAGTTCCCCATTAAGCCATAACCTGTCAACAAACGCTGACGTATTGGATCTGTCTGGAAATAGCCCGTTCTGAGGCCCCTGGCTGTTGGTCGGCTCCCTGGGGCGGTGTGCTTTAAACAGAGCACTGCAGGGAACTAACGCTCTCATAACCTCTACCTACCTACGCCTACAATGAGCCACAGTAAGAGTTGATACACTGGCTAATTAATACTGGCACAAGGTCTGATACTGGAGGTTTTAGCTACATCAAGAGCAAAGAAAGGCATATGTCCATACAGAAAGGGGCTTGAAGAAACATGTCACTAGAAACACCTCCCCAGACTAGGAACTGTGGACCACCAACAAAGACGTAAACAAGTACAATGGGGCTTGGAGAAAGGGATATCTGAAATATGCTGCAGAACGCCTCTCATGTACTGTAGGCCACCAACAAAGATGTAAACAATGAAGCAAATGGATTCAGTTTTTCTTTTTACATGTAAAAAGGCTTTCACTTGTTTTGTCATCTTTTTATCTTGTTTAAAGAGAATGGGTCAACATAAAACAAGCTGTCGGAGACTTTTAGGTTGAAGAAAATAACTGTTTGGATATTGAATTTACTGGAAGTATTTGTCTCTGTTTGATCTAAGAGAGGTGAGATAAGAAGCTTTTATCCAATATCTGTTTATGTAATCCTAAAAGTACCACAAATGACAGATAAACACAGTGATTTGTCGTAGTATCTTGGCTGTATTATAAAGATTATCGTTTCAAATGATCAGAAACACTTTTTTTTTCCATACATATTTTATCATCTACAGTACACACAGTGAGGTTTCCTTTCTTGTTGTGACTAACACACTCCAGATTGACCTGTTTCATCACAATGTTGGCCTAAATGTGGACAAAGAGTATAGAAGAACGATATATAATAGTCATAAGTCAATATAAGTTATTTGATGTGTGTGCATCCATAGACATATATGTATGTCTATGCGTGCATCAAGCAGATGTATTTTTCAGCATTCCAAAAGTCACAACAAGCAGAATCAGA
This sequence comes from Osmerus mordax, assembly GCF_038355195.1. NCBI lineage: Eukaryota > Metazoa > Chordata > Actinopteri > Osmeriformes > Osmeridae > Osmerus > Osmerus mordax. The sequence continues at coordinate 6,309,232 of NC_090058.1, read as the reverse complement.
ACAACACAGACTGAGAGGCTGATGTCACAATCACATGAATCATCTCTGACAGAAAACAAATTCACATTAGATTAATTGGTTGGGGGTGGGGTGGTTGAGTGGCTGTGTCTTTGGCTCCTGGGTCTGAATTAGGATTGTGGTTGGGTTGCACTCTGGCTCATCAGCTGACTAATCACCAGTTGTTGTTTTCCAGAAGGTGAGCAAGGGAAAATAAAAAACACATTTTGTGCTTCAATTGCCTTAATTTTTTCTCCATTACTGTTGCTTATTTTAGGATGATTAGCGTTCTCATGGGATGCTCAATAATTTCCTGTCTATTCTTAGAATTTATTACTCATTTATTCGATTTACTGCTGCAAAACAGGCCTTTTGTTGCGTGAAATGTTGATGAGAACCCAAGACAATCAGGGTTTTAAGGATTATTCCTATTTACACGGCAGAACCATGACAGGATGTTTCTCCCTGGTGTCCAGTTTGTACATTGTGTTAGGATTGTCTCATGGCAGAGACTTGTTACATAACAGTAGTAGAGTATGTCTCTTTATATTCTGTACAGTACATCGGCCTGTTCAACATACTGCTCCACAAACCCACAATAGATCTGGGTGTCTGTTTCTGCCAGGAAAACCCAGTTACGGGTTACCATCTGTGGGAGATGGCATCCATTTGTTATCGAAACGTGACCCTGGGCTAAAGAGGATGATGATGATGAGGAGGGGGAGCAGAAGGAGGAGAAGGAAGAAGAGGAGAAAGAGGAGGAGAAGGAGGAAGTGAAAGAGGAGGTGGGGAGGACAAAAAGGCACAATTATTTGCATTCTCCCTCTCTTCTCTCTTGTCTTCTCCCGCTGTTATAGATGGAGGCAGCTGGCTGTGGAGGCTGGTCTGGGTTCAGGCCAGTCTGGATGAAAGACCTGGGCCCAAATCAAACCATCCCCTTACAAAGGTGTCAGATCAGCGCCGGGCCAGACACCCCCCCCCCCCCTCACCCCCCCAACCACCCCCCCCCGAGAGAAGATGGCAGGCTAAAACAGGGCTGCAGTGATGCTATGCTCCAATTATTCAGTGCAACTCTGATGGAGGCAAGCTTCAAGGGGGGTTCATTGTCCTCATGAAGGACTCATGTTTTGTCATTCCAATTTGTCCAGCAACACCATCAAATTGTAACTGATATGCTGTTACACCGGCATTAAGACCATCGCTACACCCCATGAAGCTGGGCCAGGTGCTCAGCAGAGTGGTGCTGACAAGGAGCCTTATAAGGTGAGGTGACTAGAAAGCAACGCAAGTGGCAGTCCTTCTTGCCTTGCTGAAGTACCATTACATAGACACTTCATTTAGCATCCCAATGCTCCTCACTGAATGGTGGAACAATAGCAGCAGCACACACAGTCCCGAAAATATAAAAATGAGTTTTCATAAATTATGGGGAAAATATGGAGAGAATTGTCTTTGTTGAGGTTCCCATGTCGTGGTAGTGAGTCATAAGCATGTATTTTTGTGTGAGTGTTCGAGACAGTGAGTGGGTGTAGGGGCTGGGGGAAGGAGGCTTGCGTGCGCATGTCGTGCTTGCGTGTGTGTTGGTGATGGAGGAGGGGGCGATGGTTGGTGTTCCCCAAGACTGTTGTCTCCATTGAATTTCACAGCTTCCAGTTGGTTGTTGCTACGATACGTCCCCCAGTCTGGTTATGGCAGGAAGAAGAATACTCCCTCAGCAGGCACAAGCAACACAGACTTGTCACACTGATCCTGGGAAAAACACTCCACACATTCAGTTTCAACTTAACATGCACTGATCAGAATGATTGGAGTGTATTTTTTATGAAGCAACACATTTCCCTGTATCTGTCAGTTTCTTCTGTTTGCTGAACAGTCACAAACATTCGTTACATTTTTCAGTTGAGACCAACATAATGGTTGCTTATCCCTGCTTGTGATTTCACATTTGGGTAATATTTCAATCTTGTGTAAATCCCAAAAGAGTAATAAGATATTTCAATGCCTTTTTATTTTCCAGAAAATGGTTAAACCCCCATACCCAAAGTAGCTTTGACAAAATATATGATATTTAACTAAAAGGAAATAACAGACGTATTTCCCCTGCTATCAAAATATCTGTGCATGGCTTTGGGAAAGGTAAAGTTTAAAAGCTGGAATCCTCATTAAGATGGCAGCTCTGTGCTTCTGGTATGTCCAAATTGGCAGACAAACCGGTGAAACTTGGTCTAGACAGTGGTGTCATTAATACCAAACAGGAAGGGCTCTTATGGCAACAACATACTGACCTGCAAATATGACACACATATCTAACTGACTTTAGATTCTATTTCTATAATGCTACATTTTTGTGACACAAACACATTTCTTCCTTGGTGTAAAGAATGTGCATTGAAGAATGGTGGCATTTTTCAATGTACTTCTTCCAGTCTGTTTATCGTAGCAGCGTGAACAACAAGTGAGGGCATTGATATGAAATATCACCTCCTGACTTTAACTGTTGTCTGTAAAAGAATGTGTAAATCTGCTTAAATTACACCCTCACTGACACTGCTCCTAAGACACCCACTCTGTAACTTGCAGCTTTATGTGACTGATGACTTTTAGGGCAATCCCTCTTGCCTTCTCGGTTCTAGTGAACCGCATACCACCTGGGCCATGGCTTGGAATTACCTCTTGGCTGCGATGCCATACCTCAACTCCTGACACAATTGTCAGAGTGATTTATCAAACCCAAAATGGTTGCACTCCTGCCCCTAAAGTGAAACTGTCAATTTGCCAAACAGGCTAGGGGCCTTCTTTTTCTGAGAAAACATTTAAGATGGACAACTTAACAACAACCTCCCACAATCACATTCGTCAAGTGGGTTGGAAAATGAAAAAGTTATAAATGGTCATGACAATGTTTGAGCTGGAAGGGGAACTTTAAGAACATTGGGAAAGTTTCTGTTCTCAATGGCAGGTCTGTTTATAAAGAGCTGCAAGCAAGCTAAGGAGACATTGATGAAAAGCTCTGTAGTTTAGGGCTGAGTCCAGGCAATTTAACAGAACTGTTGTCTGGTTGGGATGGTTTGCCTTTGTGCCTATTATAGACAGCTGGCTAAGAACTACTTCCCCTTCTGGATGTTGTTAGAAATGTAATGAAATTAATGGGGCAATAAATAATTCTTAACATAGAACAACTGCACGTGTCGCATAATATATCGTATTTACTCAACCTCATCCACATGACTTGGGCAAAAAAAGGGAAATTCAGTTCTCACTGGTCAAAGATTAATCTCCAGCTTAACACAAATGTTTCAATGTCATCCTAAACTCCACATTTATGTTTTAACAATGCCGCAAAGTGACATAAAGCTTTGTTATCTGAGCTCTCCACAGACATCTCCCAGCTTCTAAAATAGGATAGTGGAGGTGAGGAGGGACGAAGTAGGCCAAGGACTTGAACACTAAATAGACTCACATATGGCCTGGATCATCTTGAGCCTTCGAGAAAAAGAGAATAGAGTGCAATAGAAATGAACAGAGAAAGTGTGAAAGAGAAGGAGAGGGGGTAAAAGGAATCAAAGGGAAGCAAAGGGGGGGAGAAAGAAAATGAAAAAAATAAAAAATACTTAAAGAACACAAAATAACATAACAGAGGGCGGGGGAGGGCAGACTGGCAAGAAAATTAGGTTAATTAAGATCTTCGAAGTTATCCTGGACTGGTCTCCTTGGTGTGTGGGAGTTAGAACTACAAGGTCTCATGATGAAATGTGTGATTCCATGAAAAGGAAAAACTGTGTTTAATGGGCTAAGAAGCACAGGGTAAGAGTTAGTCATTATCCGGTCACTGGTGGGTCATAAAAAAAACAAGAGCTAATGATTGCACAGAATGTATTCTTCAGAAGGGCTTCTTTGTATATTTAGTTACATGCCCTTGTCACCACCCTTTGGGGATCTTGTGGTACTGCACATGCTCAGTGAAATAACTTACCTGAACCCTCAACAGGGGAGAAGGGTCCAACTGCAGACCTCTCAACAGGGGTATAACAGACAGTCACAAACAGAAAGGTTCAAAACAACAGCCCATTTTTATTTGTTTTCAACACAAGACGATCAAAAAAAAGTTTTTCAGTTTGGCGGCAGACAGATATATGATGACAGCATATCAGGTGGTTTACCTTGAATAAACATATAACATAAAAGACAGTTGTAAAATATTGATGACAAAATAAGAAAATCCATAAATTTATTTTGTGGGACTAGAGGTCTCACCAGTTCTCTTAATCAGGTTCTCATGAAGTCACTCCACTCAACCATATAAAAACAAATCATATCAATCCATAAGTTCTATATGGCCATAGCTTAACTCAGTTCAACTGCTGTCAAACACTTGAAATGGGAATATTGAAAAAGACTGGGGGACAGTAACCATGAAATTCAAACACAAAAAAGACAACTGACAGTTACAGTGTACAGAGACACGACAGGGAAAATTATTCTTCTTCATCCATGTAGATGACATGGCAAGGACCATACAAGGTTGTCAGCGACTAAAAAATGACCTGTAATTCACTCAGCTCCAAATTATTTACACCCAGACTATCCTGATATGGTTGGAGACCACCATCAGAGCAACCAAAAGAGCAGAAGGTCTAAGAGGAGACAGGGAGTTGGCTCTACAAGCAGTTGCAACGAATGCTTATTATAAGCACAGTTCTTAAACCTCCCGATGGGTTGTGGGGACACAGGTTCTAGTAGCAAAGAGGGAACATTGAGTGAAAACATGTCAGAAACAGAGGAAGAACTAAGGTGGAGGGAAGATAAAAGAAAGCAAAATCGTGGCACATCATCAGCCAATAATTAAAGCAAAAAGTTCAGTCATTGGAAGAGGCAATAGGTTTGTAGTAAGGCGTCAACAGGAGATGTCGTTATTCCCACAAATGTCTGGTACATAGTAAATCCCTATGAAGGGGTGATGTTGCAGTTGCCTAAAAACAAGGAGCCACACAATCCTCACGGTAGGGAAATCTGGAGTTTTCTACAGCCCACTCAAAACATGAACACCTGTACACGTGTCTGTATTCAACTAGCAGGCAGGTTTAGCACAACAGCAGCACACAAGGGAGGATAACTCAGTCACACTACAGTTGGTAATATACAGAGGCAGCACTTTATTTGTAGGAGCCACCTAATGATAATCAATTGACCATTAGCAAGCAACAAAAAAACTGCCCTCATATTTATGGTTTTGCAACATTCACACATTTAGTTATTTACTGATCTTTTGAGTCACTGTAGAGGCCCGTGAAGTAAAGTGCTGCCTCGACAAACAACAACCAAATCTCACATGCTTTAATGTATCATACAGGGCACACTTCAAACAATATAATTCTGTTAGCCAGTTTTCTTCATCCACTGATACAGAGTGAGTTACATTTGCCCCCGAGCGGTCCTCAGTCAGGCTCCATCATTGAGAACCCCAAAGCCAACTCTTTTTTCCCAGTGGTGTGGCGCTTTGGAGTTGGGTGTGTGTCAGAAGGTGACGGCAAACAACCAATCTGAAATGCTATACAAGTTGCAATGACTGTAAAGTCAATGTCGCGATGCAAATATAGATCATAACTGAAAATGTGAAGATTATGTGCACACATGTAGCCAGTCATGTTTACACACTACCTTTTCAAGTATGTATAGAAGGATTGTTATTTTACTTTAACAAAAACTCTGTCCGAAAGGTTCGTCCTTTTTCTGTTGAGTCCCATCAGTTTGCTGGAGCAAGCAAACACCTTTGAGAACTCACTCACTATATGGTACTATGGGTGGACCACAAGAGAATGAACCAAGCGTGTAGTTGGATGATTATGGAGTAGATTAGTTGACTAGCAGTAGTTAGTCTGATGGGTTTAACACATCTACTCAAGATAATCTGTCAAGCTGGGATGTGAGATCCCAGAAGTATTCATCGCTACAGGGGACACGAAAGACTCCGCGTGTCGTTAACTTCATATCAATGTGATGAAACAAGCTTCTTTTAGTGAGTTACATTGGCAGAAAGAGTGTGAGGAAGGGTGGGAGAGAGGTTTAATTGGTATAGAAGAGGGATGTAAGGGTCCTCTATTTCCTTGTATTGGAGTTGGGTTTACATTTGGCCTGGCTGGTGGATTGCTGTTTGCAATGAGGTGATGATGGGTCTCCATGGTAACACAGTCCACAGGCAAAGGCCTAGTCATGGAAGAGAAAGACACAAAGGAATCATGACTAACAGCAACGAGGTTGGAACTACTTTTTTATAATGGTGACATTCTGGCACAGACATGAACTGCTAAATTCAGCTCTCTCAAACAGGAAATACATTCTCATTTGTGGAGAACCACCAGGGTAGGAGATAGTGTTCCCAATGACTCAACACATAATTACACTGTTTTGTCTAGCTTGACTTACATGGAGTGGAAAAGAAGGGCGACTTGCTAGGGCTACTTCCGTTTGACACCACCAATGTCTTCATCCTTCAGTGTAAACTTCTTCCTCAGAGCCTCAGAGATTAGGGAAGCAGAGTTTTCCTCTCTCAGCGATGTACAGCCTCTGTTGTATCTACAACAACCACGACAGGTTAGAGGAGGGCCCCTTGACAATATATGTTTTGTAACACACCGTATTATTTTCAGTGTGAGACAACAATTGATTCTTTGAAAATATAATATATATAATTTGTCTAGCTCGAATTTCCCGACCTGTCTTTCTTAACCTTACCTGTCCTTGCTCATCTTCATTCGGTTCATGTCTTTCAGGATGTCCATGACATCAGCAAAGCTGGTGGACTTGGAGAGGGACACCGTGTCCTCCTCTGCCTCCCGGAACTCCATGCTGGGGCGGTCAAGGTCGAACGTGGCTGAGGCGGTCATGGACACTGGTGGTAGGGGGTCGGGCACCAGCTCCGATACGACGGACACCACATCATCTTCCTCCTCGTCGTCTTCCTCTTCCTCCTCGGTGACATCACTGATGACGAAGGAAGCTGCAGCAGTGGCGGCAGGCTGGTATGGTGCCGTTTCGAAGGGCGCCAAGGAGAAACTCATACTAGTGTCGTCAGGGGAGAGCAGGTCAGGGGTCATGGGGTTGGAGCCTAGGAGAGACCAAAAAAGTGGTTACAGACAGACGTATTACTGTTATCATTAAGCAGTAGTTATCACAGACCGTGTATTACTCATTGCAGCTCATTGAGGTCTCTTTCCCTAAATAAACCTCAGAATTAGGACAGGACCTAGAAGGGACAGGGCAGACTGGCTTAATCAAGTCATCTGAAGTACAGTGTTCTTGTTATCCTACTGTTTCTCAAATCAGAGTCTGCGACAAGGGCAGGTCCATGTTTAGCATTCTCACTGCCATAGCCAGTATGTAGGCCTGAATACTTCAAGTTAAAAATAACAAGAAAATAAAAAGCAGGCTGGTTCTCCAATTATGTGCCTGCTGACAATCAGGTATCTGATCTGATCTTAAATATCTATATTGTAAATAAGGTAAAATATGTTTTTCTAAAACAAGGACATAGCTTACGCATACTGAGATTCCAAGAAACAGATCAATCTTCACCAAAATGCAAACATCAATAGGAACGTTCAAGAGAAACAGTTCAAGTAAAATTTGAAAATGCCTGTGTCTAGGAAACTGCTTCTCCTAGATATCTAATGAATCTAATGAAGAGAAAGCAGAGATTCTATAGACATAGTAACAGAGCGGTCTTCCTTTTTAATGAGACGAGGGAGGAAGGGCTGGCCCAATCCCTCTACACAGGCCTCTAGACACAGACTGGGGCCTCTCACCAGTGTCGTTGGAAACGATCTTGGCAATCTGGGAACGCAGCCTGCTGAGCTCGTCCTGCAAGGCCGTGGTTCTGTTCATGGCCGTCACTCCTGGCTTCCTCAGACCTTCCATCTTCTTGCTGCCCTCACGGCGGAAGTTGGGCACGGAGGAGTTCCTGTGGAGCACCAGCAGGGGTGTTGGCCGCCACTCGTGCCTCAGGGGGCGCGAGTCACTCCTGGGGGGGGGGGTAATCGTCTATTATTCAAGCATTTGGAGATCTTATTCATAAGGCCCATTAGTGTTAGCTTTTCAAATCTGCTACTTTTATCCAAAGATGGATCCTCCCAAAAAAATACAACAGCTTACCGAACTCTGGCGTATGTCTCCTCCTCATCAGCTGCGATCCAGGCGATGTCTGCCAAGGTGGGCACCATGGGGCCGTCCATGGGCCTCAGGGGGGGGAGGCCTGGAAGTTCCTGGAACACAACAGAAACAAGAACACTTTGTGCCACTGATAATACAATACCATTCCACAATTAAATCTGTTATTGTTTCGATGCTAGCCTAAGTTATGAATTGCAAATATTGCACCTGGGTTGAGGCTATATACCTGAAAGCATGCCCTGGGGCAGGGCTTAAGGGGCAAAGTGGAGCCGATTCTCCTCACCACACTTCGGGTGGATCCATGAGGCTTGTTCTGCCAAATAGGAATAACCTCCTGAATAGTTTGTGAAAGGAACATGCAGTTAGTCTTCCAACACCACTAGTCTTCAAACCTTGATTAGTGTAACTAAAGCACACTTTTGTTAGTACTTAGCCTTGATGCGAGTTAGTGTTGACAGATTGCATGCTTAAGTCTTTTAATTTAAAATGGGTCAAGAGACTTACGGCATCAGTTTCCATGGTGATTATGGAGGCTTGGCCTCATACACAGCGGAGGGTCACACCTAACTGCCGCAGGCTGGAGCTCAGTGTGCTTTTAGTAAACAGTGGACATTTTGGACTATAGCTCTGAAGTTCAGTGTCCACAGTTAAGGCTTTAAAAAAGACAGTGCATAGATTAAGCAAACTCAACTGTTTAGCTAAGCTAGAAACCAAGAAGTCAAGTCACGTAACCACAATTGAACAATTCGCAATTAGATAACCTGCGTAAATGGCTAGACGTTCGTTTCATCGCATCAATCACAACAACTGACGAGGCTAGTTTACTATGGGTAGCTACGAGATAGGTGATCTACGTCAACTAACGTTAGCTGTTGATGAGCTAGCTCGACTAGCTAGGCTAAGAGGTCCAATCGGTCCTTTAATTGACCCTCACGAACACAAAGCGTTATATTGCATTTTGTCTATCTCGTATTATGCAAATGCACAAAAAGTCACTAGCAAACTACTTTAACCAAATAATAATTTACCTAGAAGGATGCAATGTTCAGGATTGTTGGAGAAAATGCGGCTCTCCTTTTCGCCTTTCAGATTACGGTAAATGTTATCGTTCTATCAGGCCCAGAACAGGAGAGAACGCCGCTCTGCCTTACCTACCCTCTGATTGGTCAGAGTTTTACACATGCCTTTTCTCAAGCGTCAACAAATGTGACAGCACGCCGCGTGGCTGGAGCAGGCAGCGCAAGACAGCGGTCTTCCTGTCATTCAAGTTCAAGATTGTTGTGTCACAAATACAGGTACATTGGAATTATTGAGTCCTGGTCGTGACAATCTCAAACAGCCGATCTAAATCTTTAATAAATATTCTAAATCTGTAATAGAAATTCCTAACCTACATTAAATACTATAGCCTACTTCTCGACAAAATATATAACAATAAAAAAATGAATAATACTTAACAATCTAAAAACAGAAAAAATTTGAATAAAATTAAGAATAATAAATGTGTACATTTAAGTGGGGGTGAAGTGACTTGTCCTGGCAGTTGGGTGAGATCGAATGTCTGTTGGATTTACCTACATAAGATAAATACATGCACACATTTTGGACGTCTGATTCAATTATCAAGTTTGTAGTATATAAACCTATAAACTATTTTAACCAGTCTGCTTTTTAATGTGCATATTTACCCAGTGAAATAATTTAATCAATCCCTGGGCCTGTACAACCCTTTAGGGTTACACCAGTGAAAGAAGTTGCTGGCCCTTTAAATCTGGATAAAAATGGGCGGAGTATGCATGTTCAACTTGCTACTGTAGCCTGCAGTGAAATCAGTTAGAACGCCGCAATATGAACTCCGCCGCCACCCGCCATCAAACAACATTCCAGACAATCAGACAGGTCAGACACAGATGTTCAAAGGTGCTGGATACATGGTATTTCTCTTTACGTGCGTAATTTTCAGTCTGCGTGAGATTGGGCTACTCATGTAATCCTTTGATGATAGAATGTCGTCCGAAAGCTCTTCATTTCTTTTATTGCTTGAAAACATAGGCTGCGCGTCATTTACATATTAGCACTATGAGCGTAATATGCTTTCTTCCGAACGTTCTGTTTTCAATAGTTGTTGGTATGCATCAGAGGATTTTCAGTACAGACATCAGAGGCCTAAGGAATTTATACCCAGGCAACTATGCTGTTAAACAATGTGACAGACCCAAGAGTATGCTGTCCTTTCTTGCATACAACAGAACATCTTCACACCACAGGGATAGTAATGCATGTTTTTTGTGTGTATAGCATAAAGAAAATAAAAAAGTAATCTCTCTGAGCTGTCCTTACACATACATTTAAGTAGTGTTTTGGTAGGTAATTTTGCAGTGCAAGCCCTACAGAAATGCTATGGGTGTATTGATCAATGCCTAATTTAATAGAAGGATCTAAGTCCATTGCCCACAGCATCTTAGCCCGTGCGTATGCATTGTCTCTTCCCTTCTCCTTTAGGTAGGATTACGGAGGCATACTCAAAATGGGGACTGTTAGATGGAGGAGGGGTGCTAGTGGAGTCTCTCATCCTATCGACGCTGCATCAAACTAGGCAGAGAGGTCTGTGAAGGGCCCCTCCTTTTTGCTAGAGCCATGGAGAACAAGCTACAGAGGGACAAAACCAGGCCCAGCTACTTTGGCAACGTCAAGACCAGGTCAGGCCTGCGATTATAAGAGATTATTGTGCTGAAAAGAGAGAAAGTGCTCCTTAGACTTGTGACACTTTAGTCACAAAGGCTGGAGTCATTCCAAATATGGTATTATTTCTGTGAATGTTTTTCAGTTATTATAATCAATTTGTTTATAGAGTTGTGCCTGCACTTCCCTAATACCAGTGGAGGTGAAATTATAGTGCCATCACAGTAGAGAAAGTTAGTAACCAAGAGACATGGAGACTGTGTTAATGCGACACACTGTGTTATAGTTTTGTCATTTTAAGGATAAAAAGCATGACGGAAGCATATTCTGATCCCAGTTGTCAGAGTTGGAGACTGGCCTTTTCCTCTGATGAGTTGCTAGTCACATAGCTTGTAGTTCCCTTCTGAATGGAGGTCCACACAAACAGTGGAGGGTATTATGTGGGCGAGAGAAGTGCAGGTTTCTGCCAGGAACTGCCCAGCCGTATCCCTAACTCCCACTCAACTGCATAAATAACTCTTGGATTGCCAATACATCCTAATCTTCTGTCAAGATGGATGCAGAATCAACTGAAACTTGCAGATGTATTTTTACATATATTAATTAAATCCATATGAAATATGGATTTTTAAGTACTAAAGCATTCCTCAGGACTACTCAGAGCTGCTCGTAAATGTCACTATGCATTTCAGTGACACAAAACTAAACAGCATCTATTGTCAATTTGTGGGGTAGAATAAAGAAGCTTGACATGACTAACTACGCTGTGTCTCTTGCTGTGTCTCCTGGTCAGGCTGGGCTCCAAGCTGCCCTCAGGTGTCTCCCAGCCACTAGGCTTCATTTCGTGCCCCTGGGAGACCCAGCCTCAGGCCCGCCCAGCCCTGGAGGGCAGTGGCCAGTGCCACAACTACCACAGCGGTGCAGGCCGGCCTCTTGACCACGTCCCCCACATCAGAAATCCTCGCCTGCGGCAGTACTACCTCCAAGGTGCGGTGTGAGCCAATGAGCTGCCTAGGTTAGAGTGACTGTTTCCTGGACACAGGATAAGCCTACTCTGGACAACAATGTCAGTGGAGATTTGTCTTGACACACTTGGCAAATACATCTAGGGTGTCATTGAAATAAAGACAGAGGTAAACTTTTCGAACAAACCCTCACACACTGTTTTCAGAGTTGCTCAACCTCATATACAGAGTCATTCCTTTTGTAGTTAAAACTAGTTTGTCCTGAAATCTGTTTCTATTTTTTTTTTTTTATTAATTACAACAGCCACTTTTACAACATAGATGATAATGCCAGAATTCTCAGTCACATTTGATCTACTTCACACTCATTCAATCATGTGACTGGCATGTACGACGTGAATAATATTTACTGATATAATCATGTACACAACACACAACCTACAGATAGCCAAATATAAAACACAGCATCACACCTTTGTCTTTGAAGGTCAGTACTCCCTTTGTTGATCCCCTTTTCAGCTTCTTTATCTACATTTTAAATGTAAATGCATTGCTTCATTAGTGGGTCAATGTGTCCACTAAATGTCACACACAAGCGTCTGACTCACTGCATGAAATCTCATGACTCCTCCTGAGACACCTCCCACTTCTGTGTCTGGTGCACCACATCGTGGGATGTTTGAGTAGATCAGACAGGTGATGAGACAGGATTAAATATAGAAAGAACTCGAGGTAGACTCCTCTCTCAAGAAACTACTCTGACATTTTGTCTCTAGGCACGACTTGGGAACCAGGTGGCCTCACTGCCATTCCCTTTGAGGAGGAACAACAGTCATCTGGCAAAGCCAACAGTCTGGTGAGTCTACTTTCCTTTTTGAGGAAGTAGCTTTTTGAGGTAGCTTTCTTTTTTTCTTGAGATAAAAAATAAGATATGGAAATCAGTCAGAATCTGTTGACCTCTAAGCCTGCCTGTAAAAATTGTGTGTAATGAAAGCAGGAGTGATACTGCGGAGCTGATAGTCATATACCCATGTTGGCATAAGCTCATCGTTGTCCTTTTACAATTATTAGATAAGAAACAGCTACACCCATAAATATGTTAGATTGCATAATGTATGATATTGGAAGGACACATTTTGTCCAAAGTACAGAGGGAAACCTTTCTGTATGTGAGAGAAGCCATGGTTACTGTTGTTCTCAGTTAAAATGGGAATACAAAGTCTGATTGAGAAGGTCTATGGCATTTACCACAAAAGAGCTGTGTATTCTAAGGTATTTCTCTTATTTCTTTAATTGATTTATTGGTTCACGTCATTCTTTACATGTGGTTGAAAGTAAGTACTGTATATTTTGTAGAATAGTAGGCGACTCACATAATTGTATTTATCTAAGATGATTTACTGAAATTGTTAGAAACAGACACACACTTACTCACACACCTGTGGGGGTCTGGCATGAATACTGCCTGCAGTTCTGGAGTCTGTCAGGTGTCAGGACCCTAATTCAGTCCAATGGGTCCATTTGTCAATAGGCTGGTTTCAGCAGTAAGACATGGTAATGGTGGCACGTTCGACGTGTTATTGGCAAAGAAATGTTGACACAGTACATGGTATCTTGGACCATGTCAGTTCCCCGTTCCCCCCCCCCCCCCCCCCCCCCCTGTGCTTATTAACCTAATTGTTGTCTATTCCCTGACCCGAAATGATAGATAGTTATGTTTCCCTGTCTTTTTTTGCTTTATGTATTCATTGAATGGGCTGGTATTGACCTTGCACTGAACAGTGTACTGAGTGAGCAGTTTGTGACATTCCTGTTTTTGTGTGTGTTTACCCAGCCCCTCCCTGAGGACACAGTTTTCAGCATCACGTCGGAGTTCAACCACATTGGAGCCTCAGACATGACCAAGATGAATAGACCTCCTTCCTCTTTCTCCTGTTCCTCTCTCCTTTCCACTGCCTCCTCCTCCTCCTCCCTGATCTCCAGACAGGTAAGGGCTGTGATGGGTTCACCTCTCATCTCATCCTTTGTTAGTAGCGTCTGGATGACTTCACTCAGCGCACACACACTGATAACTTGGATATTATCGAAGAATAGGGACAAGAAATTAAACCAGTAGAATCATGGATCATGAAGATTCACTTGTGTCCACGTTGGTGTGTTCTAGTGAAATAAGTTGCAGTTTATGGTTAGGATGGGGGGGATGGCTAACTAATTATATATACAGGCCAGTCTAGTTTTTGAACTCCAATAGGAAATGCAAAGTAAAACCTTTGCCTTGATAACCATTTCACCTTCGAACTAAAGCAGTATTTGCATAGCTGACACAGGCTGATAAAACGTCTGTACACAGCCGAGCATTAGAAAGAGGAAGTTGAATGTGTCTGCTTCAAAAGAGAGAAAGAGATTCTTTGTAGACATGTCTCAACAGCCTGTCATTCTCCAGCACCTCCGTGTTCCGATGGGAAAGGCGTTCAACCAAGGTTCATCCCCTCCGCCTCCTCCTCCAACCAACCCTGACCCTATTTTGGGACTGGCTCCAGAGCTGAAGAGCAACCATGGGGCTGTCTTTACTCCCCTGGCCTGTCCTCACTCCCCCTCCCCAGATGCAGAGTATGACAAACTGCTGGTAAGCCACTGGTAAACTTAGTGCTGAATATACACTACAAAAGAGGAAGTCTTATTTGACAAGCTGTGCTTTATGACGGCTGTCACAGTAGGTGCGTTTGACGTGAACTGGATGTAAGGAACGATTTGCTTCCATACATGATGTCTCTCGAGGATAAAAACACTTGCATGGTCGTAGCTCAGTTTCTTATGGGCGGGCCAGATTCTCTGGGTGGGCAAAGCAGATAGAGGGGAGGTAATCTTCCTCCTTGTGACGTAACAAAGAGGAGATTTTCAAACAGAGCAATTGAGCTTTCATTTTCTGAAAGGCGGAGAAGAACACCCAGGGCTTGGTTTACACCGATAGAAAATTCTAGCCACTGGGGGACCAAAGGCAGGCTAGGGGAACTCATATTAATGTTAAATAACCTCCTAAAGTGAAGTTTTCATGTCATGTCACCTTTAAATGGTGTGCCAAGTGTCCTGAGCAAACCCTTGTTTTGATTTGGACAGGATGTAGAGGCGGTGCCCATGCCTGACGGACAGCTCTGTCTACTGGCCCTGCCACCAGAGTGTTCCGAGGGGGAGGGGCCTGAGGCCATGCCATATCTCAAATTGTTCTGCCGCTCCATCACAGATCGGAAGGTACGACTAGAGAAGCACTGACACAGTAGTCTACATTGAAGCTTGCATGGTGACTCATTTATATTCTCTCTCTCACTCACCAGGGTGTAGTTTCTGGTATTCTGCTGGTGACTGCCAAAAAGATCTTTTTCGACCCATGTAAGACCCACCCCCTTGTGATGGAGCATGGCTGTGAGGAGTATCTGCTGTCCTGCACCGTGGATGCCCTAGCCTCCATCTCCTTCTTCTCAGACATCTCCCATGTGCACTTTAACACCTCCACACACAGGTTCGAAACACTTGATATGGAAGCAATCTAAGTTTGTATTGGGGGGGGGGGGGGGGGGGGGGGGTTGAATCACTTCACAACAGGCCCCAAGTGCTTTACAGTATTTGCAAAAGTTCTGATTTACTAATGACTAGCAACATCCGGGTGCGTGGTTATGCTCTCAGTGGAACAGGGGTAAAAGTCACCTGTTCATCCATTGCTGGACATTGAATACAGGAGTATCAACAACTTTTACTGTTGTTCACTATCCAGGTGGAAAGGCAAGAAAACCACACCCAAGTCCAAACCTGTCACTAGGCCCCAGGATGGGAAAACAGGGCGTAGTAGTCTTCCCCACCACAAGGGGGAGACTGTTCCAGCTCTGGTGTCTGCAGCCACCTCAAACCTGAGGAGCAGCCTGACCCTGAGCTTGAGCAAGGGGGGATCTGAGGAGGAGGAGGGGGCGGACAGGGAGAGCAGGGACATGGACGAGGCCGAGAGGCAGCGAGAGGGAAGCCCTCTGGAGGAGCTGGCAGTGCAGTCTGCAGGGCCCCTGGGGGTGGCTGTCTTAAGCAGTGCCGCTACCTTCTGTTGTGGAGGACAGGAGACTGCTGGCAACAAAGTGAAAATGGAGCTGGTGCATCTGGATGACAAAGAGAAAGAGTTCCATTTGAAGAATCAGATGGGTAAATAGAGGATTTATTTTAAGGGATAGTTTACAAACCTAAACCATAATATTACTGGATGAATGAACTAACATCTATCTCTCTCCCTTACCTTCCCTCTCTGTCTTTACTTGCCCTCTCTTTCCCTATGCCAACTGTGCTGTACCACTCCCCTCTCTCCCTCTCCTCTATCCTTCTCCCCCCCCCACCCCTTCTCTCTCTCCTTCAATTGCCCTTCATCATTCTCTTCCTCCCTCTCAGGCTCTTCTAGAACATTCCCAGGTAGTTCTGGAGGACTGATGTTTGTCCGGATGCGTGTTCATAGGTCATCTGGCAAGAAAAAGAGTTTGGGTTCCAAAACCCTCCCACGGAGAGACAACTGGTTTACTCTCTCGCAGGAGAGGTAACCCAATCAGTTTAACAATTAACACCAACATTAACACTGACTTTTACTCGGTGAACATTCATTAACACACTGACAGTATCTAGCAGGTGTCTTACTAACAAGCAGCAGTGGGCTGTTACAACCGGCAGACAGAGCCGTAGGGGTTGTTGACCATGTCAACACTTGCTGTAGTACAAGTCGTTGCGATCGAATGCAACACAGAGGTTTTCTGACTAAGCAGCCTTTTGTTTCAGGTCCCTTTTCGTGTTTTCTGGTTCTAAACCTACCTCTCTTTATGTGTTCTGTATGTTTTTCTTTGTTTTATTGCAGCTCAGATGAGCTGTACGCTTACCTGAGCCACTGGAGACCTGATCTGTGTATCCTGGAGGGGGGGGGTGAGGAGGAGGGGGAAGGGGACGAAGAGGAGTTTGTTCTTGTCAACGATAGGGAGGAGGAGGAGGAATGTGAAGAAGAGGAGCTTGACATGTCCCAGAAGTGTGGACGTATGTTGGAGGATTGGGAGGTAAGTGGTTTGAATTAGAAAATTGCTAATTGTTAATCATACCATTGAACCATTAGTTGTGACAGTAACTTCACTTTAAAATCTACTGTGTATTCTTCTATAGTATGCCTATATACACACCTTGCTTCAAGCTAGTAGTTGTTTTTTGTTTAATTAGAATTTCACTTTACTATTCCCTGTTTATTTAGCTAACCACATGTATACAACACAGAAGGAGGTTTATGATTGGAGTGAAAGGGTTTATAGAGAGGTTTTGTGAAATTTACAGGTGGTTTGTTTGTTTTGCAGATGGTATCTGTAGAGGATGGTGGAGGGAAGTCAGCCATGGTCATAGACACAGAGGGACTGGCTGAGATTGTAGAGCAGAGTCGAATCTTAGAGGCCTCACATGTCAGAGAGGTAAGTATGAACAGGACATTGGCAAATGTTTTAAAACATTTGCTTGCTTCGTGTTATACATTAAACAGGTGGTAGACCAAACTTGGTCTCTGCTATACATTTATTCTCTGTATTTCATTTGTCTCTCTAACCTGTTCCCCCCCCCTCTCTCTCTCTCTCTCTCTCTCTCTCACCTTCACTCTATTCTCACTAACCTGTCCTCTGTCTCTCTCCCTCTCTTTCTCTCCAGTTGTCAGCAGAGCTGCCTCCCAGGACAGTGGGCCACCCTTGGAAGCTGGCCTACAGCACTTTTCGTCACGGCTCCAGCCTCAAATCCCTCTACAGGAGGCTCAGCGGAACTGATGCGCCTGTCCTTGTCATTATCAAAGATGCGCTCAACCAGGTGACCTCCTTTGCACGCCAACACAGTCATGGTTTCTTCCTCAGATATGAACCCCGCTATTCCTCTGTTGATTGTTTAAAATCTATAGATTGCAGAGTGATAAGTAAAACACACTTTTACACAGGAGCAGGCGTATCAAACTTGCATGGAGTTGATGTCCATGTTCTTTGCACTTCTGACTCTGGATCATGGCTCACAGCCAGACCACTGTGCTGTAGTTAGTTTGAATGAAATAGAATCAAACTGAGGCTGTTGTTGTGAACGGTGATATTGGTGTCCCAGGTGTTTGGTAGCTTCCTGTCCCACCCTCTGAGGCCCAGTGAGAAGTTCTATGGTACAGGAGAAACCTTCCTCTTTATGTTGCATCCACGTTTCAAGGTGAGACAAGTGTCACACAAAGATGAGCAATCCACTGTCGATAATGCGTGACAGTGGCTTTAATCAGGTTTCTGCTGGTTTTCCTCTCTCGCAGTGTTTTAAGTGGACAGGAGAAAACTCATTTTTCATAAAGGGGGACTTGGACTCATTTGCTATTGGTGGAGGAAGGTATTCATTCATTCACTACATTTGAAATTGTGTTCTACGTTCCTTTTGATCAGGATTATGTTGTGTGCATGAAGCAAACTCTCTCACACTCTGTATTTTTTCTTCTTCTAATCCCAGTGGGCATTTTGGTCTGTGGCTGGATGAAACCCTGTACCTGGGCCGGAGCAGTCCCTGCTACACCTTCAACAACTGCTGCTTGTCAGAGACCGATGACTTCCGGGTCATGGAGCTGGAGGTGTGGACCTTCTGATGATGGAAGAGGGGACCCTTTGCTGACAACACCCTCCCCCCTGGGGGACTACTGGTGTCTAACAAGCTGCTGTGTCACTAGATTAAATAGGACTCTTGAGACATGTCTGCAGATGGTGTTGAATGGTCTCCTGAGGTAAAAGGTGAAAGGATTCTCCTCCTCCCAACACACCTAGCCTCTCCTGACTACACAGCATCCATGAGCATATGTCACTCACAAGCTTCATATTGACTGTGTCCAAGAGGGGACCTGAAGACTTACTTCATACTTACTTACCTCCACACAGTGAAAAGACCAGTTGGATTTACCCGTCTTGTGCGATTCATTCCTGTGTGTTCCTGGCTATGAACAGAACGGAGGATACTGCTAACTTGGAATCTGGTTGGTACTGAAGCTGTGGCCGCAGTGTAAAATTGGTACTTCACAATTAAAAAGAGAATGCAGGACAGTTGATTCTGCCAGTCACACAGCTCTAGCCAGATTTGGAATCACCACATTAACTCTGCATGAACTAACCTTCATGTCCACATTAGCACAACTCTGCCCCCCATCAAGTCACTGCACTCCCTCTCATCATCTGAGATGCATCATACAACACAGGATCATGACTGGCTTGTTAAAACAAGGGACTGAAAAGTCATGATCTTTATGGACACTTGGATAACCACAACATGCCTGGAGGAAAATATCTCATTGGTGGCATTTTGACTGGTGGATGTTTGAAAACAACTTATATAAATGATATGGAACATTATATTGCACATGGACAGGTGAACTGGAAGATGATGCTTCTGGACTACTTAAGTACAACTGTATGCTATCAATGGAACCTAGCCACTCATTAATATTCTTGGCACTTAACCACTGGTAGAATCACCAATCTTTGCTGTCATTGTACTATAGAGAAAAAGGAAAAATAAAACCACAAAGTGGAAATATGAGGCACTTTATGAGTAACAAATTTATGATCTGAAAACCTATACAATTCAGCAACACCGTTCAAAGATGACAAGGATAGCATGTTTTTAGCAAATCAGATTTATTTCAATTGTTGTTACATTGGGATGACTTGTTTTCCTTAGTATCCAAAAGGACTAACAAAAACAAGGTATTTTAGAGGAAACAAATCTGTTTTAATTACAAGACATCCACACAAAAAACTTCCAGTAAATATGTTCCACATTATCCCTGACTACTGTAAGAAAATATTTGGTGTCCAATAGTCAGTCACATCCTTAATATGAAATGGGCAATGTTGTATTGCCCACAAACGTCAATGCAAAAATAGGTTAAAAAAAATAAAATAAGTGACATTAAAAAATATTTTTAAATGAGTAACATGTACCACAGTCCAGCCTTGTTTATAATTCAGCACATGACCTTGTTTCTAATTCAGCACATGGCACCCTCTGGGGGCATAGCATGGGTATTGATGCCCCAAAGGCCCAGACATGACATCAGGCCCAGCCCAGCCCAGTGAGGGCTTTCAGGCAAGGCCTTCACAAACTGCTGAGGCTTTAGAAAAGGGAACCATTGACCTGCTATACCCCTGGCTATGACCAGAAGTCAACACCATACAATAACTGTGGGTCGGTATTATATATTGCACATAACTAAGCCGTGTATAAAAGAGCAAGGTGAACTACGATTGTGCATTATGGCGTAGTCTGTTTTTGGAATGACTTTCACAAGAAGGCAATTGAAAAGCAATAGCTAGCCCTAACTATAATGGCATGTGACAAATGTAACACTAGTGTTTAGTACCCACGTCTTCGAGAAGGGCTTGAACAGTTGTATATTAGTCTGATGTTAAGGACTTGTATTAGAAAGAAGTCATTTTCAGCTGCCAGTGCTTTAGGAAACAATTCCTTATACTGAAGGATATAATGATCTTAAATCATTTTCACCTTTGAGAGAAATTACTGTTATTTCTCAGCCTCTCACTCTCACACACACACACACACACACACACACACACATTATTTAGTGTGCCAGGTACTGCTTGGCTTTCTCCAGGCCTTCTTTGAGGAAGTGGATGTAAGTGGAGGTGGACGGGTCCTCAAACCCCCCAGAGAAACTGAACGGGGCTCCTTCCTCTTCAGGCTTCATGGACGTTTCATCCAGGAAGTAATTAGCATTAATGTGGTGGAGCTATTGGGATGGAAAACATATTAAAGTCATTATCACAAGAGTTTATCGCAAAGTCTCTTCCTGTAATTAAGCTTAGGAATGATGATGGAAAACAGGCTGAAAATTGGGTTGATTACACATTAGCGCTATTACCCAGAAATACATTTCTATATACACTTTATATTGAAATGGTTCTGATACAGTTGTCCTGCATGCTTCAACCTTTCTTAGTGAGCTTAAGGATAAATTGTTGTTGGGAAAGTTGAGTTTGAAGCATACAGAAAAAGTTGGGAAAGGAGATGGGACTTACTATGGTGCCGTTGGGCAGTGCCACCATCATCTCTACAGGGAAGCTGTACTTCTCTAGGTGCAGGCGGGCCCTCTGACTCAACACAGGGTCCTGCTCATCAGCCTGGGACAAAAACACGTTATGCATATAGTTTTTAGTAAGAAGGACAAGGTTAGGTCAAATCCCTCCACGCAAAGACTAACAAGGCCACAGGGGCAGTGTAAGGTCCTTTAGAAGGAGTGTTGAGATTGGAGCCTCCAAGGCTAACTGTCATGGCTACTCACCTGCATGTCTTCCAGCTCCTTCACAAGAGACCAGCTGCTGACGAAGCTCTGGTTGAGCAGAGCTAGGACGGGCGAACTTTCCAGGACTGTCTCCCGGAGAGTCCGCCCCGAACCTGCAGGAGGAAGCACCAAGAGGCACCGTCCAGGTTAGACACTAGAGCCATTCATCTCTACACAAGAGTAGATGGAACACTTCACACATTTCTGTCTGGTATCTCCACACCACACAGTAAGGTGAAGTGTCTCACCTCAGCAGGACTGGTCGTCTAGCGCCCCCCACAGGAGAATGGAGTGCACCAGCTTCCCCTCAGCCTGCGCCCTCTCAAACGCTTCAGAGAAAGGCAGGTAGGACACCTTGGGGCAAGTGAGGCCAGGGTATAAGCAAGTTAGTCATAAGCAAAGCCTCCTTGTGTCAGACACAGACAAAGGCTCATGTTTTGGTGAATATCTTGTAAAGATCAACACAGGTGATGTTCTGAACATATGAAAACATTTAGGGTACACAGGTTGGCCCTAAACACAAATGCAGTAAGCAGTAGAGTTGCACCTTTTTGAAAGGGTAGAATGTGACCTCTATGCGCCGAGTGGCATCCTCTTGGCTGATCTCTGACGTCCAGTGAATGTCCTCAAAGACAAACTGGATGGGGTCGTCCTCCTGTCCTCTGCTGTCGATAACATTTCCTTCCTCATCCTGGATGAAGGAGGGAGTGGAGGGACCGAATGACTGCAACTCCATCTGACCACACACACAAACAGGAAAAGAAAGAGAGCCAGGTGAAGTCTATTTCTCACCTGGAAGTAGACAGCTGATGTGAATATATTTCCTCTCTACCATTCGGGTTGAGCAGAGTTCCAGAGATGTCGGGTGTACAGTACCTGTGGCAGGTAGCCGATGTCCACCTCCATATTACTGCTCTCACTGGCTCCATAGAGCCACTCCATGTCCACATTCAGAGACCTGGTGTAAGAGAAAGCAGTAAAGAGAGGCCTGCATAGGAGATGTGATCAACCTGAACGATTCAGCTATTATAGGAATATGCGGTAGGATAAAGACTAGAATATTAGTATTATTAAGTGAGTGCGTTTGTGTAACTTATTCCCCACACCTATTGTTGGGCACGTAGAGGCGGAACTCTCGTATATGTGACGCATCCCTGGACATGATGATGTGGCCAGTGAACTGCCCAGGCGTAAACCAGAAGGGGAAATCGGGGACGTCGTTGAGCTGGAACTCTGCATGGATCCTGAGGACAACACCAATCACCACAATAAATGTCTGTGAAATCTATTTGAATGGAAACTTGATTTGTATTTTACTTGTACAGAATATAGTACATTTGTAAACTAAATTGAAATGTCTTCCTTTGTTCTGAGGGGAAACTTTTCAGAGTAAGTCCAGCCAGACTGTCCCTGACCTGAAGGCGATGTGGAAGTAGAAGTCACTGCTGGCTTGTATGCAGGCCACGGCCCCCTGCGGGGCGAAGCGGGACTTGATGAAGGGTCTGGGGTGGAACATACTCAACAGGGAGTGGATGAGCACCTGAGACGGGGGACATTGTTCACCGTCACTCACATCTACAACCAACATACAGTCCATATTAAAATACATTTTCTTGCCCGTTGTATAGGATGCTACAGAATGCTCAAATCATGTGCATTAAGGTTATTACAATTTTTTTATGGTATGGGCGAAAGACAGGAAAGGTAGTGGAAGGGTACGGTACCTCTTTGCCTCGTGGTGCTGGGGGGTGGTAACGGTTGTTGGGTAGGTACCCTGTAAATATGTTAAGCTCACTGGGAATGACCCACCAGGTGTCGCCCACCTGGTCCTTGCCTTTGGGGGGGAGGAGTGCCCTGAACTGGGTGGCAGAGAAGGTGGAGGAGGGCACAGCTGGACTGCGCCAAGACCTCAGACCAATAAGGGAACTGTGTGTAACCTGGAGGACAGATGAAACACTGCCGTCATGACTGTCAAGGCCCAATTAAGGCCCAGTAGGGTTAGGGTTAGGGTTAGGGTTGTATGGTTGTTGGAGGCCCAGTAGGGTTAGGGTTAGGGTTGTATGGTTGTTGGAGGCCCAGTAACTTAATCGTGAAGGGAACATCCATGCCAATTTCAGATTTACTTCAGATTTCAGACCAATATAGCTTTCTGGAACTTTACTATCTTACGATATCAAGTATGGATTTAATGTATGGCCCCGTCTTACCCCGAGGAAGCCATCCTTGCTCTTGGTCATTGTGTCCATCAACAGAGGCTGCATCTGGGCTTCCAAGGCCAGGATCTCACCGTTCGGGTCAGCGAGCTCTTCCTCCTCAAAATCACCAGGAGGTGCAATCCCTGCAGGGGGACAGATGACAAAGCCATGTGTGAGAGGGTTTGTGAGAAGATTATCCATACTGCAAGAGTGTGTGGAAATGGATTGGGTTGGTAGGTTTCAGCATGTCCGGCACCATTCAGAACACACTGGTGTTGGGGAACCGAACCTGTGAGTTTCTCAGCTATAGGCTTGAACTCCTCCGGGCTGAGAAACAGGTCGTGGTCCGTGTCTAACGAGGAGAACAGGAAGAGCCCCTCGGTGCCCAGAGTCTTCACACCCTCTTTCTGTTGTGGAGAGATACAAAAGGAGCTTCTTATTGTGCCAGCTGACATGCTCCAGTAGCTTTAAAAGGAATGTGCCACATTCAAACTGGGGCAATAAAGAATCCGGTCCACATTTTTAGAACTTTAGAATTTTTAGACAATAACGTAACTATAAATGTCTGGCAACACTGGTCTCTAGTTTGGTGGACCAGCACAAACAAAGACCAAATAATCATTGATGAGGACATTATTTGATTATGTAGGATAGCATAGCGAATGAGCAGAATTCCAAAGATGTTTATTTTTTTAATACACAGGAGACCGTCTGCGTGCTAACGGGGGCTGGTTCAATGGAGGATGGGCGCTACAAGAACTGAAGAGCCAAACTAATGTTTCTTTAGGTGGAGGGGGTTGAAAGAGCACAATGTGTGTAACCAGCTGTGGCACATTTATAGCCCCCAATAAAAGGGGGGATAGGATATGGCTGTGTTCATTGTTGCCAACTAAAAACAAATACGTGGCACAGATTTCCAGTGCTTACAACAAATGTATCTAGAAAACGTTACAGGTCAATGTTGGAACCTGTCCTAATTCTGCAAACGTAGCCTAGGAGTGGACGGTTGGTGGCTTTTGCTAGGCTACATAATTTACAGACGCGACCAATGTTTTATATATTTAAAGTGTTTGCACTCTATCAAAGTGAGTCTTTCTATTAGTCAACTAATTTAGTATTGAATGCCGTGCCGTACAACATTCTCTCAGTGTTCATGGAGAAATTGAGATGTGGTTCTTACGTGACGTCTGAGAAGCTGTGAGTCCTGGTAGTATTTGTAGCAAAAGGCGAGGACTGGCACAATAATTAGCGTCAACATTGTTAAGGAGATTGCCCCGGTGATCCATGATCTTCTCTTGTTCCTGCCAGACGCAAGTTCTCCACTGCTTGGAGATATCATGTTTAGATGCTTTTTCTCCTGGGGCGTAACATTCTTATTTCCCGCAATCGTTTTATCGACGTCCGCGGCCATCCTTGTTTTCTTGCCCCTGCTTGCTACATAGATACAGACATCCCTGTAATATGAGTTAGCCCGTACACCAATGAATGCAGAATGATTCCAGTCACACCTCAACTCGTTCTCCAAACGTCCTCGCCTTCCAGACTCCCGAACCGCTACTCTAGTAACAGCTGTAAATTGTAACTACAGCGCAATCCTCTTTCCGGCTGAGGGGCTGGCAGTGTAAAGACCACAATTAAAGCGCCAGTGCTCACATTCTTTCTGTAGTGAGTGACCATAACAATACGTTACATTAAATTGTAAAAACTTGGTTCCCATATAAAGCATACAATTTTACTCTGAGTATATTTCTGACTTTTTGTAGTTATAAAGAAAGACAAAGATAATTAAATGTGGAACCATTTATTTTGTGTACAGACAAAACAGCATGCAATTAAGACTTATGATCTACAAAAGCTTCTCAATCAGCATATAATCCAATCCTGTAACTGCTTCTATAAAAGACTGGAAATAAAACGACTACATATCACCTAAGTTTATTGTACTGGTATGAACAGCACTGTTCTCTGCATACGATTGATCATATGCAAAATAATCATGTTCATGTATTTTTTATGTAAAAATACATGCAATTGTCTTGGGCCTGTATGCCAGCCTAAATAATTGGCAGGATCTGTTTGGGCCCAGAATAGCTGGCCACAACACCAAAGCTTTAGAGAGGTTCTGTAAAGGCAGTCCGTTTCCAATTTCATCCTCATTCAGTTTTCATCTCCTCCTCGATTGGCTGTGTCTTTACCTCCATGACTTTGTGGGGCACATAGGAGCCCATACCTGCAGCCCTCTCTGCCTCTGCCTGGCTGTAGGGCTCGTCTCTGAGCTTTTTCAGCCTGGATAACAAATGGGGAAGATTAAACATCATGTTCAATGACAGTTAATTATAAAAGCTAATGGATGGTTCTGGAAATAAAAAAAACAATCACATTGATACCACAACATACAGCAAAATATTATGCCAACTGATAAATTGACTACTTAGGTTCATTAGTCCATGTAAATGAAAGAACTCAGCAACAGAGGCTCATGCATGTGTCTGTGAGTGTACTACCCATGGTGTAGTGATCATAGACGTTACAAGTGTCTACCATGACAGAGAGGAAGTCAGTGTACCAGATTCAGGAGAGTGTGTATAAAACAGCCTGGTGATCAACACGGGTCTGTAAAGGCGTAAGGCTGGTTGTAATGTATGAATGTTAAAAAAAAAAGTAAGATGGAATCTGACCGTCGTTTGTGCACTTTGGTTTTGAAGTGCTCTTTCATGGAATTCAGATCAACAAAATACCGCCTGAGATTATAAAGAGAAAAGGGAATTAGGAAGATTACATTACAGTAACATATACTTTAAAAGTAAGTAAACGTGGAATGGAAAAGTTCAAATACATCGGTGTTAAGAAGAATACAACAAGTGATGAAGTAAGCACTCACGCGCAATGTAAACAGTAGTTCTGTGCACATCCTGTGACATCGAAGTCAACTGGCTGTTTGAGCAGTTTGCTTGCAGTTTCGGGTTTCATGTCGGAGTGAATTTCATCCAGGTCCTTGGTCCTGCGTTTAGTCTTCCATGTCTTTGCAATGTTCTTCTTTCTGCCATTATTGTGATTCTTTATCTGCTTCGATTTCCCCATGCTAATAGGTGGAGTGAGTTTTCAGGAAGAGCTAGGGAAAATTAACATGATTCCTCCTAGTTATACCTATAGCATTTCCAAACTGTCAGTCCGTTTCAAGCTACCTTCGCCAATGTTTTACACTTCATCAGGAAGTCAGGGTAAAAGTGGTGTATTTTCTCACGTGAATCAATTTAGTTGTAGACCTATTTTCTTAAATCTAAACTCGTTGTAGTCAGCCAGCTGCTGGTTCTGGTTGGCTAGACTGGAGTTGACATTAATAGGCTAACCTACACTGTAGGCTGCAGTGAAGTGTATTGTTGCCATATCTAGCGAATCATTTCGAGGTATACAAATAAACACTCCTCAACCAACATAATGTTTTAAATGTTTACTCACCTTTAACTTCTTTATGTGGGCCTTGGCTCTACTAAACGTATTTTTTTTTTGCTTGGCTACATTTAACACGTGTTATTATCAGCAAAGCAGCACAAACATTTCCGGGTCAAGATGCAATACCTATTCACATCAGCAGAGGGTGCCAAAGAACACTGGTAAGGAAAAGTTCTGCGACAGCATAAACAAAGAAATATTTGGGTTTTCCTTTCTAAATATCACCAGACTAATATTAGACATTATCTGATATTACTAAATACACAATTTAAAAATAATTCCCACATCCTAAACTTTGTTGAATTTACTTTATAGACATGTATATCTATCATAATTGACCTATATGTATCCTGTACACGTTACAAATGTAAAAATAATAATAATTGTAGGATGACTAGATACTAACACTACACACGCACACACACTCACACACCCCAAAAAATATCAGTACGTGCGCGTCACATGACAGACTAAAAAGCAGCATACGCGCGGTGGCGGAGAGTGAAGATGGCGGAAAGTAATGTCGAACCAGATCCCGACTGGAGTAATCGGCCGTCCGATACTGCCGAGGATACTCTTGTTGCAATGGAAAGCTTGCTGACAACCTTAAGAGCGCTTGAAGCTGAACTCAGACAACGAGAGATTTCAGAAATATCCTCCACCGAATACTGCGACAACTTCTGCCAGGTAGCTTGCATAACCGACAGCTCTGAAATCTTCATTTGGGGAATGTTTTTACACAGCTTTGACTGAGATCGGACTAGCCAGCAAGCTAGAAAACTCAATATGGTCGTAGCAATGCGGACTACCTATTTAGCTAGTTTAGTAGATGATCAACGCGCTAAGCGGTCTCGATTTCCAGGAGAATGTGCATGAATATATTACCAGCATCAACGCTCCTGCATCATAATATGCATAACATACATGCACAGGTGATGCGTGACATGTTTTCTAGTTGTAGTAAGCTAGGCTAGTGGGGCTAGCTAGGTAGTAGCCTACAGTCGCTAGCTAGCAGTAGTAGTGGTGGTTCTGGCTGGATGTGGCTATAAGGTCATGTTTTCTACTTGGTTTGCAAAACTGTTTAGAAAACGTATAATGATTGAGTCAGTCAGTGTAATTGCCATATTTAGGGAGATAACTAAGTTGTGTTAATTTGAGTAATTGGAGATTGTACTTCATGGCATTGTAACGTAGCATACATGTGTGGGGATGGGCGGAATCATGTTTTTATTTATCTTGCAGGCACTTGCTGTCTGGAACAAATGTGAATACGCAAAGTTGTTGTCAATGTATTGGTGATTTGCTAGTGAAGTGAGGTTCTACGGGCGTGTTAAGGGAGGGGAATACGTATAGCAGAAATACCAACCCCTATGATTATGGTTGACATGAGCTCAAGGCACCAAGTTCTCACCTAACAAATGGGCCTTCAGGGGATAAAGCTGTGTTTATGAGTCACGGTGAGGGGCTGTCATCATTTTGTGCACCTTGCCATTATCTGCTGAAAGGTCTGATCCCCATAGGCCCAATCAGTCGATCCCAACACAGACATGAGTGCAAGCTGGGATCTATCAAGGTTTACAGTGTTTGTTCTCTCTTGGGCTTCGAAGTAGACAGATGCGTGTTTACCTTAAAGCTGCAATAGGTATAATTTCAAAATATGAGAAACAGCGCCCCCAGTACATGTCTGAACTTATGCACTTTCCTCTAGCCCAAGTTTGATTGACAGTGGTTTCACAAAATAAGCCAAGGAGGAAAGCTTGCCTCGCAGAAGGTGATTGGTTGGAACAACATTTCTGAAACACAATTGGCTGGAAAGTAGCGGGGCACTTTGTAGTTTGAGTAATGCTATTTAGATTTTGATGTTTAATTTTTTCTATACATTGCAACAACCCCATTTGTGACTATGGTCACTATAGAATCATTTTCATGTCGTTATTTGTTGTCTGATTGACCTTTTGGATTTGTCTCTCTGTAAACAGGCGCTGATGAACTATGCTGGGAGCAGGAACTCTGTGGAACACGGTCTTCCTCTCTTGGAGGTCTACTGTCTGTCCATCAACTGTTTTGCTGCTGCCAGACCCCACCTCACAGCAGACTCCGATAACGTGGCCCTCGTTCTGAAAAGACTGGCACTGTAAATGAACACATAGATAAACGTTTCCAATAATCCATTTTGTGGTTGATAATGCAGTTATGGTCATGTTATCTTATCTTGTTTCTCTTATGATGTTCTTCTAATTTAAGGAGCTGCTTTGAACTGCTGCTATCTGTGCCTGAAAATGAAATCCCCTATGAGGCTTGGGTACAATTCCACCACTCTGTTCAGGTAAACAATGGAGTAAGATGGGTGCACTGTAGTTAGTGGAGAAAGGTTTGGGACATTGAAGGTATAAGAACTGCAAGGAGAGTGGTACTAAGAGGGAAAGTATTTGGAGGGGGCTAGGAATTGAGTTAGCAGAAGACAACATAGGAAATTTAATTTGCAAATTTTTGTTACATTTAGGAGAGTATGCCTCTTTAAGTTTCTTCTTACTATAGTGGGTGTTTTGCTTTCAGCATTTTGCAGTTTGTTCCATTATGCTATAACATCTCAAAATGCACACCTGTTGTCATGTTTTGTAGATGGCTCATGATGCCTTGCTAGAGTATGGAAGCACAGACCTCCAGGCCTTACTTCAGATCACTGGAGAAGGGGGAGCCTGGAGCAACCCGGTCCTCAATGCCCTGCTCACCGGTCAGCACACAAGCACAGAGGAAGGTTGGTACCCACAATGCACTGCACATACTACAACATATGATTACCTCATTGAATAAAGAAGAAGCCAGAGACTGTTTATTCCAAGTAGCACTAACTACTAATTATTGTGGTTATTATATATTACATGTCTCCAATATCCAAAAGATGTTTCCAGGCGCTTACAATATCAGCGGATTGTTTAGAGCTGATGCATTACAGCTGCATGCTTTGTTTTGGTGTGGTTATGACACCCCTTACAGCTAATCTATCACCACTTCCTTTACTTCCCCATAGTGGACGCCTACATCGCCTTAGAGGGGGAGGGCTTCATGGAGATGCGTGTGAAACACCTTGAGAAGATGGGGGAGATAGCTAAAGCAGTCGTTCTGGCCAAAGCCTGTACTGAATGCAGCCACATATCCAACGAAGTCACCTTCAGACAGACCTACGTCTCCCTCCTCTGCCACCTGCTGCCCAATGCTGAGGCCATCGCGGAGGTTTGTCAACCCATGTTTGATGATGGGGTTTTATTGGCAGCACTTAAAATTAAGGTTACATGAACTACCAAGTAACTATTTAGCAATACCCATAGTAACCAACAAAATTACAGTCACATGCTGCAATGTCGTAACAATCCACTACGGTTTAGCGGTAGTTATTACCCAAGTGAAACTTAGCATGCGGGGACAGGCTTTTCAGAGGTAAGTGGATGTTAACATAGATTTTTGTTTGGGAACTTAACCTTCAACTGTCTCTTTACAACATTCATTTACCCCTTACTCCCCTCCCCTATACGGTATGTAGGATATTTTACTTCAGAAGGATTTGGAACAAAAATATTCGGAGAAGGAAGATCTTTCAAAGTCAAGGTGGCTTGATGGGTTTATCAGCAATGCTCAGTTGGTACAGGAAGACACAAAATGCTTATCATTCATAGGGTAAAATACATGATATAGTCTTAATGAGGAAAATTCCCCACCTGCCATAATACTGTTTTCTCAATGTTTTCCCATACTGTCTTCAGGGTCAGTCACATGGCCTTCACCTGTATGGGATCCAGCTGCTAAGCCTTTGCAACCCCCTATCGCTATTCCCTGGGATTCTGCTGACTTTCAAAAACATTTCTTACTGGGAAGCCTCAACACATAACAGCCCCACAGATAATGCTGCGTCACCCTTGCCCCCCCCCCCCCCCCCCCCCCCCCCTTACGTGTTACGTGTGTTTTACGATATTCTTCACTCTAACTTCTAACCTGTACCATCAATTAACTTCTGGCCACCACAGACCTTACTGAGACTAGCTCAGGACATGTTTCTGCTGCACAGATAACACAGCCCAATCCTAGGCCTTTTCTTCTTAACCACTGAGTACCCCACATGCCTGCCTTACCTGCCCTATAATCAATAAACCATGACAATAACCTAAACTGCTCACACTTCATATCATTTAATTACAAAGCTTTTTCTACTGACAATGTATACACTGTAGGTATTGCAATGTAGTTACATTGTAGTTTGACACCTTAAAGGTTTGCCTCTTCATTTATTGTCATTGTTTTATTTTCTTTAAACTTTGGAGCTAGTACCCCTTTCACGCCCCCCTGCACACACATCACTTGTTAGAATTGACAGCACTAGTGTTGTTATAGACACTTTGCCCTACATGTGATATCCTTCTAGGACCCAGCAATGTTTACATCCCTTGTAGTGGACATTGGTGTGGGGCTAGGAACTTTGTAACCATGCTGCTCTTTGAATAAATGTTGTCCAATTGAAAGAACATCCTGAGCTTCCTAATAATGTAAAAAATGCAAACAATTTCAGGAATAGCCATGTAAATGTACTGTTCATGTCTAACTTAATTAACTATGACAAATAGAACGCTATAGTGACATTTGCTAGCTCACATAACTGTTATGTAAATACAAGCTTTTTTGACCCAGGTCTTAGGAGGATACCTAATGCTTATAATTGTTCTTGTGCTCATTTTAAAACCCAGATTTCCAGGCTGAACTGTAAGGATGTTCTGGAAATTACCTGTAATCTGGAGACTGAAGGGGAGGAGAACACGGCTTTCATCCTGTGTACCACCTTCCTGACTCAACAGCTTCAGCAGCAAAACCTGTATTGTTCCTGGTGAGTATTGGTCAAAATAAGAACGGGGTATAGTTGTCTTTTCTGGATGGAAATGTATGCCGTTCAAATCGGCTATATGAATTGCCCAGATAAAACTGCGTAGACTGAGTGTTTGAGACATGTTTGGGCGTGGGCCTGTGTGAGTGCAGGCATCAGCCTGTGCTCTCTCATCAATGTGTCTTTTTTAATGTCACTGTGTTGCTTAAATTCAGAATGGAGAACTTTTGTATCCTTAAACATATATTTGGCATTACTTGAGTATATTTTAGTGATGTGTTACTATATGTTTTATCTCCTTTGTGCAGGGAGCTGACACTGTTGTGGAGTAAGCTTCAGAGGAGGATTGATCCGTCTCTGGAGTCTTTGTTGGAGCGCTGCCTGCAGCTAGGGGCCATCGCCAAGACAGTATGCCATCTGCTCTTCCTTGTGAGAATTATACGGACAGAGGTAGGGAAATAACTTCTTGATTTAATTTAATTTATGTGAAATTGTCTTTGTATAAAAGTTTCTTTTGTTTTTATATTTTGTGTAGTAAAACTGTAATAATACAATAAAAGCCATTGCTTTTGATAAACTGACAAATTGTTTTTCCTCTTTCTTCCCTTTCTTCCCTGCAGGCTGAGCAACTGGGCCTGGCTTCTTCTGTGGAGCTCTGTGTGAAAGCTCTCCAGCTTCCCAAGCAGGATGAAGACTCTGAGACAAGGATGTCTATCTGCAAGACTGTGTCCTCCCTGCTGCTGGATGACCTGGAGGTGCTTCGTGCCTGCCAGCTCACCGACTTCCTCTTGAGTCCTTCTCAGACGGCCTTTAGCCTCCTTCAGGAGCTCCACTTGCGTCCTGACCAGAAATACGACCAGGAAAATGGAGTCATTCCCAACTCCCTGCGCTGTGAACTGTTGCTAGCACTTAAGGCCCACTGGCCCTTTGACCCTGAGTTCTGGGACTGGAATATGCTTAGACATCACTGTATTACTCTGCTCGGGCTTGATCCTGAAGAAGATGTGGATGAGGGTGGGCAGGAGGGCGGTAGTTCTGGGCAGGAGGTTAAAGAGGAGGAAAGAGGAAACCCTGATCATACGAGGGAGTTATGCAATGGACTAAATGACAGTGCTGTTAGTCAGGAGGAGGATCAGACAGACAAAAAATCCAAAAACAAATCGGAGAAGGGGAAGTGTAAGAAATACAAGTTCACCTGTAAGATCTGTGATAAGTCAGTGACTGAAACCCGACTCCTCCACCACTCTAAGAGGCATGTAAACAACAACGTTTACACCTGCCCCATCTGTCTGGAGACCTTTTCCAGTAGAAAGGACTTTATCCCACACACAAAAGTACACCTCAGAGCACCGGCCAAGAAAAAGAAGAAGAATAAAAAGAAGATCGATATGGAGAAGCTGATGGATGACGATGACGATGATGATGATTCCGATGGCATGGAGCCTGGTGAGATTGCTGTGGACCCCTCCCTCATACTGTACTATCAGTCTACACGTGACCCTGTGGTTCTGGATCACATTCTGGAACAAGCAAAAACCATCAAGCCTGTTGATGAGGAGCATGTCACGTTCAACTACATCAACATCCACTTTGAGCTTCAGAACCGGGATATATACACATGTCCCGGAACTCACTGCACTAAGACTTTTAAACATTCCAAGTATTTGGGTGTTCATTTGAAATCCGAGCACATTGGGGATGAGAATGTGAAGCACTTCTTTGAGATGAAAAACCGCAGGGTGAAGTGTTCTTTCTGCCGACGTCACTTCATGTCTGCCTACCACTACCGCAAGCACCGGCGTGTGCATGCCACTGACCAGCCCTTCTTGTGCGTGGTCACTGGCTGCAACGCTCGCTTCGAAACATCCAACGAGTTGGTCTCACACAAACAGAGCCACAGCTTCCAACTGAGCTACCAGTGTGAATTAAAAGGATGCTCACTTACTTTCTCTGACTTGGGCCAGTTGTACCACCACGAGGCACAGCATTTCTGTGACGCTGCCTACAGCTGCATCAAACCTGACTGTAATAAATACTACTTATCTAAAAAGGAGTTCATCAAACATTTAGCGACACACAGCATCACCTTATCAGAGGAGGAGTTTGAGGCTCAGAGGAAAGCAAAAGGGAAACTTCTGGAACCCGTTACAGAGGAGGTAGCCAGCCCCAAAAAGTCTAACGATATAAAATCAGAACAAGAGGAGATGGTTAATGGTGACAATGTTGCCCCTTCCTCATCAACCAGTAGTGCCTCAACGTCTAAGGAGCCCAAGGGAACTGTGGCATCTGTTGCTGTATGCTTTGATGGGAAAAGGTTCACCTGTGGCTTTGAGAGATGTGGAATGTCTTTTACAAGAGCCAGAGATGTACAGAGACACCTGAAAGCTGCTCATCCAGAACATCTGAAGTCTGAAAACAAGGAGCACAAGAAACATGACAAAGAGAAGGGTGGTTCAAAGACTAAAAGCGTAAACGTCAAACCAGAGCAGAGCACCGAGGAAACTGGTAGAAGTGAACTATCGACCTCACAACAAACTAAAGGGACGAGCCAAGACAATACATCCCCCTCCCAGGTTACCCACAATGCATCAACCCTTTCAAGCCCCAATGTCTCTGGAGACCCGCTTGGAGAAATTATGATTGGTCTAAGCCAACTGAGCCTGAATCCCTCCAGCCTTAAAAGTTGGTCTTGTGAACCACCCCGCTTAACCTCAGTGCCCACTCAACTGTCCCTTGACCAGGCTCTTATGATCAAGTCACCATTTGTATTATTGCAGAAGGAAGTTCAGCCGTTATTAGGCGAGAGAGTGAAAGTCACTACAAAGACTGAGCCATCAGAGCTGCCTTCAGGGTCAGACAGCAGGAGTCCCTTCCTGCTGCAAGCCTGTACTAAACCCTATACCTGTGAAGTCAAAGGCTGCAGCTTTCGAAGTGTGACTAGCTACACCTTGTTCCGACACTATATGTCCAAGCATAACATTGTCAAAGAAAAGGCGAAAGGTATGCTCAAATCATTGAAATTCAAGCCATTTGTATGCCATATTTGCTCCAGGAGCTTCAGGGAAAAATCTGATTTGAGGACGCATTATGTTCGTGTTCATAAACTCAGTGATGCAGTGTTGGAGGAAATGAGATATTTGTTTAAGAGGCGTGAGGAGATGAAGGCTTCTGAGAACACTGCAAAAGTCAAGACCTCCCTGAAACAAATAAGTGAGTCATTAAAAAAAGACACCCTCAAAATAGGAAAGAAGGAGATGCCAACCTGGCAGCAGAGGTACCAGAAAACAAAAGCTGGCATGTTGAGGAGAGAAAATGGACATGGTAAGTCTGGAGACAAAAATGGTAAAATGAGCCAGACTGCTTCTTCTGCACCTGATACATGTGTAAAAGAAGAGGAAGGGGAGGATATTGAGGAAAGATCAAACAATGAACGCTTGGTAGCCAAACGTAATCTGTGTTATATTCTGACTAAATACAACAAAAGCTTCCACTGTAAGAATAAAGATTGTAATGCAACCTTCACCAGCCAGGTTGGGTTTTTGCATCATCTGGAAGCAGTACATCGCTACAATCATTCTCAACTTTCTCTTGAAAAAGACCTGATGCGACATAAAAATTCAGATGTCAGAAAGGGGAAAACGCGGATGCAGCCCAGTCCACCTTCAGATGACCCAGAGCCGAGGTTTAGATGTACATTTAACAACTGTAACGCTTCGTATCACCTCAAAAGCAGTTTGTTACGTCACACAAACCGTGACCATCGTGACTCCCATATTCAATCAAGCCAGCTCATACACTGCAAGTATGACGGTTGTACAAGCGTCTTCACCCATGCCTCCAACCTCAACAAACACATGCTGTTCACACACTGCAATTTCTACGACTCCGTAGTAGTGCGTCTTCAGAGTACTCACAAAAAGGACAAGTCAGTAAGCGGTTGCCAAAAGAAGCTAATAATCACATCATCAAAGTCTAAGACTGACACTCCAACGTTGCCACCACACAGGCAGTCTCTGAGGCGCAATAGCAAGTCTAAGGATGACCCTGATTCTCGAGCGGATACTGGTGAGGAAGAGGAACCTCAAGATATCAAGACGCCGGAGAACAATAAAAAGCAATTCCAAAAGTTTGACAGATTTGAAGATATGGACTTCCGCTCCCATGAGGAGGCCTTGCAGATGTGCCAAGACCGCTGCCTGCGTGTAGCCTATCCATGTATGGTCCAAGGCTGTGACTCTGTCGTTAAAATAATGAGCAGCATGCGCCGTCACTACCTGACGTGCCACACCATGGCATTGACCGCTTTTGTCACTCATCAAGATAAGCTCATGTTTACGGCAGAGCAGCTGGAGGAGCTGATACAGAAGAAGTCAGCACTGTCTTCCCAACCAGACGGAATACGGACACCAAATGGTGTTCTCAAGATGGAGTACCAGTCAGAACCAGAGAACCCTGGGGGTCCGTCCGTACCCATGAGCCTCCACTCGATCAAAATGGAAAGGCTGGATGACCATGATCCCCTGGGGTTCGCTGAAAAAAACCCTGCGGAGAGGAACGTCCTTGTTGGAGCAGATGACCTTCTGTACGGAGAGCCCAGTGGGCACACAGAGGACCCTGCGACTCAGAATGGCCATGCGCAAGACGTGAGATCAAGGCAGCAGGCCTTCAACCCCCCTCCTCCCCCGGCAGATCTTTCACCAACATCCACATTGAGATTCTCTATCGATGAGGGCTTTCTGGATACTTCCGGCCACAAACCCACCAACAACATCTCTGGGCCCATGACTGCCACACCAGCCCGCCAACCGCTGAAGCGGAAGAACGAGCTCTCTGAGCACTTTCCTTCCCATAAAGAGCCTCCGCCTCTCTGCCCTACTCCACGAACCTTTGACCTGGCCACATACAAGCCAATGGGGTTTGAGTCGTCTTTTCTCAAGTTCATACAGGAGACCACCCAGGACGAGGACATTAGGGTGGGTGGGTCGGCTGGTGTGGCAGCCAAGCGCAAAGACTCCCATAGGCGTGACTGCTCTGTCAAGGAGAACAGTCAGAATGGTCTCACTCATCCTCGTAACAGACGCACTCGCTCTGCACCTCTCAAGCCCTTAACCATGAAGGGGGACTACACGTCAGTCCAGAACCTGAGATCCATCTTAGACAAAGCATTGACAGGATGTGGGGACCTGGCCATCAAGCAATTGCAGTATCTCAGGCCAGTGGTGGTCTTGGAAAGATCCAAGTTCTCCACTTCTCTGTTGGATATCTTCCCCACTGACTCAAATGATCAGCTACTTCTCGGAAGTTAGTTCAACTGAAAACCTTTTAACATCTATAAAGACTTTTTAATTTTGTCCTCGCATAAGACTGCGTTTTGTTTACTTTTCTTCTGAAGAATGTGTTATAATGACTGTTTCTTTGAAGTTGCCAAACTGATCACTTGCGATCATATTAGTATCAGACCTAATGCCGGTTTATTACCTGGTAAAATGGCCTGGAATAGATTTTTAACAAGTATTGTTTCCATTTCCTCTGTTAGTGATTAACTTGTAATATTGTATATATCTTGTCACAATACACATTTTGCAAATGTTTAAATATCATTTAGAAAAACTGATGGTGGTTGTTCCATTTCAACAAAGATTTTTTTTGTCAGAAAGTGGATGTACAATAATTAAGCACCTCTTAACCCAAACATAAAGTTGATGAATATGCCGTCTTCAGCTTTGCTTAGTCTCATCAAGATTCCATGTTTTCAATGAAGTGGATGTTGGCAGATATGTATGTATTGCTTTATAATAAAAAAATAAATGTTTGAATAGGCTCTTCCAAAAATATTGATTTGCATGCTTTATTTTTATTGTCTCTTTCTTGTCCAAAAGTTGAAGCAAGAAGCTATTATGGTATATCCTGAGAACATTTTCATTTTATGCTAACTTGAATTACATTTTACCAATGAGAACATAACAAAGCCAGACTACACTCATTTCACGAATGGATTTATGGTTTAGTTGGTTATGTTTGAACTCCTGCTTACTGAGAGTCCATCTGAGCACAAACGGTGCCAAAAGTTGCCACCTAGACCAGTCACACAGCTAAACCAAAAACATTGACAACACAGAGTGTGGTCTTGTTCTCCCATCTCACTATACAGCTTCCTGGTAGAGGGAGGGAGAAAGTAAAGGTTTAACTGCAGGAAATGGTGCAATGTAAAAGTATGTCTGATAATGATCCATTCTACTGGCATTGGTCTGAGTGGTTTACTACCTACCGTCCATAGTGCTGTCCCAGAAGCAGGAGCTGGCTGTGTGCAGGCCTGCCCCATTCTTCTGCAGTATGATACAAGTCACTGTGGGACAGAAAACGACAATGCTATGCTAAGATAGCAAGATAACGTAATATATATATATATATTTAACACTAGGGTTTGGATTACCAATGTATTTGAAGGGTTTCCCTAGTTTGGATAGTTGGTTCAGACTTGTCTCCACAATACTGGATGTCCATTGGTGGATTCGACTTTGTTGGTAATTATTGTTGCCAATAGTTGTTTCCACTGCCTGTCATGAGAATAACACTTTAAATATTTTCATGATAATTAAGGCAAATCAAATATTTAGGAACTTTTCTTCTAAGCGTGCTACTTCTACAAAACTTGTTAACAATAAATACTTACGTCTTTTACGATTGTGTTAATGTCATCAACAACAAATGCAGTCTGAAAAAAAGGATGAAGATACACAATCTTGACAGAACGTTCTGCTGTACTCAATCAATGTTACAATTGTTATTACAATTAAATATGAAATCAGAAAGATTGTAACCCTGAAGTCCACAAACGTATGTACCTCTTCGCCAGATTGAAACTCGTCCATGGTGCCAATGT
Organism: Osmerus mordax; assembly: GCF_038355195.1. Taxonomy (NCBI): domain Eukaryota; kingdom Metazoa; phylum Chordata; class Actinopteri; order Osmeriformes; family Osmeridae; genus Osmerus; species Osmerus mordax. Next base: position 6,270,672 of record NC_090058.1, on the reverse strand, counting down.
CCTAAGAGTTGCTATAGGTACCGACAAACAAATATCGGTTCATTATAACTTCATAAGCAGTTCTAGCAACTTTGTATGCGGCTTTAAGTAATTATTTAAATATAGATCAATAACATAAATAATATGTAAAATGCACACCCATGAATTGGAATGCATTTATTTGTGAATTGTTTAATTTTCTTCGACTCTTTCGAATTTATGTTTTAGAGTGACCGTTCATGATTTTTAATATGTTCTCGTTCAGAAATAACCTCATACCACTACATGTAGACCCAATGGAATGTTTTGGGTTGTTGAATAAGAATCGAATTAGCAGAGCCTTTTGAAGGTGTTTGTCGATATTTATGATGTCACAGCTAATATTAATGAGTTGTAGGCCAATATTATTTTGTGATTGGTCGTTTGTGCCATTTAATCTCAACTCATGGATTGTCACAGAGTAGATTAAAGTAGCTATATGTAACACTATTTAAAATGGACTGGATTCCTGAATCCCAACCACCATTAGAGTGGTCACGAATGCGCTCCAAACTCATGTTGACCACCAACGGCAGCAACCAAGTTAGACAAGTAACATACATGGTGGGCCTTTCCCGTCAGGCCCCGTCCGTCTTCGGTGGATGGAATTGTGAGACCATTTCTTTCGTAGTCGCACTGTGCTACCTGTGCTACATCTATTCGGAGAGGATAAAGTTTTCTTTAAAGGTAGGAGAGACCAGTGCATCCTATGAATTATCAAATTGATCCTATTATCTGCTTAATTATGTTTTTTTTATTATTATGTGGCTAAAAGAAAATGCTCAGTATCTTACCTCCCCATCCTCACTATGTGACTAGGGTGTGTCATTGGATGTTATATTTTTGCAATGTTATCAGGATGTCCGGTGGTGGCTGACTAAACATCGCGTGAAATGGGTGCACTTTGTAGAGAAACCAAAGAGGGAGTCTAGAAAGAGACGCAGATGCCCTCTGCTGATAAAGGTCAAACGCCTGGAGCTGAGAGTCAGAGCACTGAGGAGAGTATTGGAGAATCAAGGTGGTTCACATCGGAGACACCAGCCCTGCTGCTCTACTCACTGCCATTTGCACTTACTCAAGAGCAAGAGACTACAAGGCAGCAGCAGCAGTGCTTCTGAGTGGGAGACATAGACAAGCAGCTACAAAAGACTCCGTCACCTTGTCACCAATGATTCAAACACATTTCTCCTAATATGATCCATAAAGCAAAATCAAACTGACAGATGTTTAGTGGGTTACACTTAACAACCGAACACGTTCTACACTAATATATGGCTTTAATATCCGAGACAAAATCCACATTGGTTCTATATATTTGGGTTGTATCATGTGTGTTTTTACTTGATAAAATGTAGAACTCAACACTAGGAGTTGTGGACGCCATGTGCGGCTTCTGAGTCCGGAACTTTAATTATTGCATCCTCTACGTTGATTCCCTGGTGAGCGCATTTGATAGTTGCACCAGAAGCTCGCTTGAATGGCAACTTAGAGCTAATGAGCATGATCTTCACTTTATATAGTTTAGTTTATTTGAATCAAAACCAAGAAACACTGGGACAGACACACAACATACAAACGTTTAACAAGTACTGAATTATCATCTGATCGGAAACTGTAACGCACAACCGTAGCTAACTACCGGTGGAGCTAGCTAAGCTATCCAGCAGCCAGTCCACTCACTCAAAATAGCTAGCCAGCTTGCTGGCTAAACGAAGAACAGAAAACATGTTACTTGATCTCCCAATTGAAAAGCAGATATTCTATGCTGTACTGGGATTCTCATGGACAGTGTATCTATGGGAGGCGTACCTTGCTTACAGACAGGTAATGGGAGATTATTATATTGTGTTTCGTAGTCTTAATGTCAAGCATAACAAACCGAATCAAACGTTGTCTTATGCTTGCTAGCTGGAAGCTGATAGCAGGCAGTGTGGATAAGGTGCTTCGACTGCTACCCTTTCTCACATTTATTTTGCCAACTATCAATATTGAGAAAGGGAAAGTGATTTTGTAAAATCATGTTTGGCGTTACGTGAGATGTTCATTTAACATTGCATGTAGCTACACGACTACGTTGAAATGTTCGAGTCAAGAGTTTCTCTTGTCAATCAGCGGAGGATATACAGGTCAACCACACATGTACCTAAGGAGCTGGGGAAGATCATGGACACTGACACCTTTGAGAAGTCCCGCCTTTACCAGCTGGACAAGAGTAACTTTAGCTTCTGGTCAGGACTCTATTCAGAAACTGAGGGCACGGTAAGAAAATACTAAGAGATTAACTTTCATCCTTTTGGTGACTCACCACTTTTCAATATCCTATACTTAGATATACCTATACTGACAGGATTATCTGATGCCATTGGAATAATCTTTGTAAGAACTGGCCCCTTTGTGATAACATTTCCTCACTGTTTTCTTACATCATAGTTGATCTTACTGCTTGGTGGAATCCCTTTCATGTGGGGAGTAGCTGGGACTGTGACTGCTCGCTTTGGATTGGGCCCCGAGTATGAGGTTAGCATGCCCCTTGAGGATTTTAGAATAGTCTCACAATGACAATAGATAGACTACTAGCACTACATACATGACCATTGGGATTTGTTTGTACTAGTTTGTTGATGTTATTTGGTTGTAGATCTCCCAGTCCCTTGCTTTCCTGACACTGGCCACCCTGTTCAGTGCCTTCACTGGCCTTCCCTGGAGTATCTACAACACTTTTGTCATTGAGGAGAAGCATGGTTTCAACCAGCAGGTGAACAGTCAAAAGTCCATGGGGGTTTCCTTATGCACCCACACGCGCACACACACACACAGAAATATGCAGATACTCATACACACAAAAAACTTTTTGTGTAACTGTTACATAAATTGTTCTTACTTGTGTCTGTCGTCTTCTCTCTGGTGTTCCTATATCTTCTCTCCTCAGACAATTGGGTTCTTTTTAAAAGATGCCGTTAAGAAGTTTATTGTGACCCAATGTATCCTGTTGCCTGTCACTTCACTGCTCCTCTACATCATCAAGATAGGCGGAGACTATTTCTTCATCTATGCCTGGCTCTTCACTCTGGGTGTTTCTCTGGTTAGTGCAATCTAGACTAGGCCAGCCATATCCAAACTGCAGACTACAGTGATTGAAAACAACAAAAAATAAAGCTTTACATCAATCACTATATAATACACAATTTAAAATTGTGTTATTTTTTATTTGTATTGCTTTTCTATTTGCACATTGCATATTTTGATTATTTCAATTAATCTGTTCCTCAGGTGCTAGTAACCATCTATGCTGACTACATAGCTCCCCTGTTTGACAAGTTTACCCCCTTGCCAGAGGGAGAGTTGAAGACAGATATTGAGACTATGGCTAAGTCCATCAGTTTCCCCCTCACCAAGGTCTATGTAGTTGAAGGTGAGTTTCTCAGTAACTACAATCTAAGTACAACTTTTCTGTCTGTCCTGACACTTGACATGGATACATCAATTACACAGAAATGTATCATTTAGCAGGCACTTATCTAAAGCGATGTACAAAAGTGCAATTACTGAATGTATGATTGGCTGTATGAAATAAGAACACCTGCTGTATTCTAAGATGAGGTTTAAAAAAAGTTATATTCCTTTTCATTTCACCAGGTTCCAAACGCTCCTCCCACAGCAACGCCTACTTCTATGGTTTCTTTAAGAACAAACGCATTGTTCTGTTCGACACCCTGCTGGAGGACTACTCCCCCCTCAACAAGGCTGGGGAGCCCCAGCCAGAGCAGACAGAAGATGGTGACGCAGCCACTGAGGCCAAAGCCAAGCCTAAGGTCAGATATACCCCTATACAAGGGAGATGTAGTGACTCATGACAGTAGTCATGACAACACAGTGAGCATCAAAAGTCCTTGGAAAATAAAATGACTTGGCTGCAATTTCCTACAAATGTGCTTAAAATAACCTGGAGAGTTCATTGAAGGGTTCTGTTGGGAATCATTGACACACCTCTTGGGGAGAACTCATAGACAAGGACTAAACACTCCCAGTTAGGATGATACAATAACCAACAGTTAATGTGTCTGACTCTTTCCAGAATAAGAAGCAAGGCTGTAACAACCCAGAGATCCTGGCGGTTCTGGGCCATGAGCTTGGCCACTGGAAGCTAGGCCACACTGTGAAAAACATTGTCATCAGCCAGGTGCATTTTACAAAATTTAAAACTGTTGTGTTCTACACTATTGGTTTTACTATTATTACACAATTTTTACAGAATTTCAGTACTAATTACTTTCTTTTGTGCTTCTAGATGAACTCCTTCCTGTGCTTCTTCCTTTTTGCTGTTATGATTGGCCGGAAAGAGCTGTTCCTAGCATTTGGTTTCTATGACAGCCAGCCCACATTGATTGGGTTGATGATCATCTTCCAATTCATCTTTTCTCCATACAATGAGGTGACTATTTAATAAATAATGCCTTGACATCTCTGACTGTAAACTTAAAAAAAGGTTGGTTATTGTTGTTCTGTTAGTAGTAGACTTCAGTTTTTTTTTCCTCACTCTTCCCTCCAGCTCCTCTCCTTCTGTCTCACGGTGCTGAGTCGCCGGTTCGAGTTCCAGGCAGATGCCTTTGCTCGGGCAATGGGCAAGGCCTCTGAGCTGTACTCCGCGCTTATCAAGCTGAACAAAGACAACCTAGGCTTTCCTGTGGCTGACTGGCTGTTCTCCATGTGGCACTACTCTCACCCTCCTCTCCTGGAGAGGCTCAGAGCCCTGGGGATCAAGAACGACTGACGGGGCCAAAGGGGGGACGCACAACCACCAGCTCTCCCCAAGGGTCTCCGGAGGTCACTCCAGGCCCTCTGATCTACTGCTCTCTCTCTTTCTCAATCTCTCTGTGTACCCCCCCCCCCCCCCCCCCCCAGTCTATTTTTTCTTTTGGATCCAACCTCACATTATTTTCCATACAGTTTCAATTGTTTTTATTCTTCTTTATTTTAACTACTTGTAAAAAACCTAAATTAATCTGCACCAGCACCCTCAGAAGAGCGTGAGATAGGGAAACGGCTGTGCTTATACACACACATATTCCAGGAGTCGAAATTGCTGTTGCGATTACAGGTTACTATTTGCAAGGGTTGCTCATTATATTTTGTCTATGTTTTTATTCAATTTTAGTTGATTAATAACAATTTGTTACTTAATCATTCCAAAAATTCTCCTAAAACTTCTAAATGTGCATGGAAAAAGTAACTCCATCTCTTATCAGCACTATCATGTTGGAAGGATTTATAGACGTCAAAATCCTCAGTCATAGACTAAAAGTCCATCCCTGAACATCAAGAGTATTTGTGCACAGTAATATAACCCACAGTAAATTTACTATTTAATAGGTAAGCACAGGTATATCCAGTCAACCAATTCCATTTGACTGGTGTAATTGTTTTGTGGTTGAATACTGGGAAATTTAAAAAGGTTTGTCTTTTTCCATATTAACTCATAACTGCAATTCAGATGGATCATTACTGATAATCATAATTAGATTTGAGTGCCTGTGTTCTCCCAATCTCTGATTCTGCACGGTTAGCTGATAACATGAGGGAAATTCTAAAGTATAAAAAGTAGCTAGCTGATAGGAAGTGCATAAAGGAATGATAAGTTTAGATTTTCAAATGTTAAAATATTCAGACGTAGAGCTGTCGATTCTTTTTTTTACAAAACCTCTTTTTTTATGCATTTGTTTTGTAAACAAAAATGTGACCATTACCTGTAAATAATTTATTTTATGAATCAGCATTTAATGGTATATGGATTGGATAAAAAGTTTATGCAAACTTTTGGCATATTTGAATGTGGTTTGGATACTTATGATAATATGTTATGCTTAGTTTTTTTTGCCTGTGTGTGTGCAAGGTGTGATTTAATGTGGAGACGCAAAGGTCCTTCGGCACGTCACAATAAGTGACTCAGTGTTTGGTTTGATACTGAGGGAGAAACTGACTTTTCTTGCAGAATTGTGAATAAAATCTCTCAAAGCACCTGTCCTCATTCAGATTTTTTCATGGACGTAAGTGACACGTGACTTTGGTTTTATTTTCTATATAAATATATGGGCCTGCATTTTAAAGTCCATTGTGTCAGAGTATATAAGTTCTTTGTGTGATACAAGTGTGTCCTCGTGACAAGGGTGAACGTCACAACAAAGAAGCTACTTTTGATCATAGATATGCTTTTGATCATAGACATGTATATATGTCTATGCTTTTGATCGTCAAAACACGGAGTTACGCTACGACGTAGTGCGTGCTGCGTAACTCTGTTTCCTATGTTGGACCATACCATTCAGCAGGGGTCACTTATTTGAAAGCTTTACAGCTACCGTTATTTATCAAATTCAGGATCCTGGCATAGGTTAAATTAGGAATAATTAAGGAACGACCCAGACTGTAAAGTAGTACACTTTGAAATAATTAATTACACAATTTCAAAGCCCCATGCGTCGATGTACGCACCCCCTCTTGTCTAATGGAAAGGTCTTATTTTGGTGTATTTTGGTTGACAAGGGCAAACCAGTCAGTGGTATGTTTCAGAACGAAAAATGGCAAGATTTCTGAGGCCTAACCTTAGGAGCTTCCTGGCCACACAGCTAAGGATGTCATCCGACCAGGTAAATTGAATATGTAATAGAATACCTTTTATAGCAATGCGTATTTCATTTCCGCGTTGGTTCAATATAAGCATTTCTTAATGGCAACATTGTTCAAGGATAGCATAAACATATACACATAAACACATTGTAGCCAATATGGCTAATTACATAACGGAACCACATTAATAAAAATCGATTATACGGATATTCGAAAATAATTTCGGATATTCTTCGAATAGTGAAATCAGTTCAAATCTCCATCCCTAGTAGCCAATGTAGGCAGATTTTGTTTGGGTTTGACGTTTCATTAGACAACAATGTTCTGGAGTGAATGCCTCCCCGTGAATGCATGTTGCCAATTGTACTTCACAATAGGGTCGCTTTTAAAAGCATTATTCTCATATTCTGGTCAATTCTGGTATAACTATACACTTTGGTATAACATTACATTATCAGTTTCTTATTGTTAAAAGTATAGGCTAGCAGCTAAGAATGTTCACACCCTACTTCCTAATTGTGAAATCATGTCCATAGTGAAATGACCCTATTTGAAGGACAAAGAAATGAAAGGGCAAATGTGCTCAAGATAACCTGTGTGCTAAACAGTGTCAACAATGTCATTGTGATCAAATTTGGTATATTCATTGTATGTTATCTTTCCCATGATTCAGCTGGGTGAGCTGGGCAAAGGTGCAGGGAAGGGAGGAGGAGGTGGAGGATCAATCAGAGAGGCAGGAGGAGCCATGGGGAAGAAGCAGGTTGCTGAGGAGGAAATGTACTTCAGGTGAGGGTGACTCCGTTTTCCAGACCTGATATTGCTTGCTATTTTGGCCCCTTACAACTATGACAAAGTCCCTTATTGTCATTCCAGACCCTAAGTGGACCAGCTATTTGTTTTTCCTGATTCCCATTCCCCCTGAGTAGGGTCTTTTATTCAAACATAGTAAAGTCATCACAGACCGTAACCTAACAGTAACTGTAGCTAGAGGTAAATAGGAAAATGTACTGTTGTGCTATAGTAGCATTTAGCTTGTTTTGACACACTGCCTGTCATTACACACTCTCTCTATCTCCCCTCCCTCTGTAGACGTAAAGAGCAGGAGCAGCTAGCTGCTCTGAAGCAGCACCACCAAGAGGAGATTGACCATCACAAGAAAGAGATTGAGCGTCTGCAACGAGAGATTGACCGCCACAAGGGAAAGATCCGAAAGCTGAAACATGATGACTGAGACTGTGAAAAAACCCCAACAAAGCTCTTTATCTATTGTTTGACAAAGCTCTCTACCAATAATAGTGTGAAGCTCTGTCATTCTTGATTGCCAAAGTCCTTAGTAAATTGCACACAGAAGCTTTTCCAGTGAATGTGCTGTTGAATGTCCAAAATGCTTGAGTTTTTTTAATTGCAATCATTCAAGGTGGTTGGCATCCTCAGATTTTACCTTATTGTGTGCTCTCATTCATGTTTTTGACTTGGAATGGAGACATGTAATTAAAGAAATGGAAAGGGATGTTTTACAGAAAAAAAGGAAAGATAGAAAAAATTACAGTATTGCCTTTTATTGAAACTTTCAAAGTAGCCTACTCAATATCTGCATGCAAGTGTTCAACTATGACTGCTGAAATAAAAATATCAAAGACTAAGTTGTGTGATGCTTGTTTATACTGTAGATAAGGTTACTAATAGTTAACAAAGTACACCTGTCTCTATTTGAAAGAATCTAAATTTATTTCCAGAGAGCGGAATATTTGTTGTATATGACGTCACATAAGTCACGTTAAATTTGATCAATTTAGCACATTTGAGAAATGATCGTTTGGATCAATCAACTACCAACAATCATGGGCCGGGTTTCCCAGATTCGTTAAGAAGCTTCATGGTCAGTTCTCCCTGTCATTTAAACAATGAAAATTACGTTACTCATTCTGTCCAGATGGTGGCTGCAAACCTATGCAAGTCTGATATGAAATCTCTACACATCCTTCGAAGAAGGGTGACAAGCGTCGTCACTTCCGCAAAACCCCTGTCTTTTACGGCAGGCCAACCCGTCTGTCTTTCTTTTCGCACATCATGGCGGACCGGTTCAATAAGGTGTGTGAGAGCGCTACGTTTAACTTATTTATTACATAAAGAATAAATGGCTAAGATACACCTTTGCGAATATGGTTGCTTAGCCTATTATTGGAACTTTAGTGTTGGCGAGGTTTCGTGATTTATACCTGAGCTGATCGTCTTTTCTGACAAAAATTGGATGTCACGCTTTGCTCTGCCACAACGTTAGCCGGACATGCCTCACAATCATGGCAGGCCTGCTGCTAGGCTATGTAAACGATAGCAAGCTAGCAACTAGCACGGGCCTCAAAGAATTGTTCAAAAATGTGTATGCTGAAACCTGTGCACGGTCGGGGTTTGTGATTTTAAATTACTTGTCATTGAAATGCGTATTTTTTTTAAACTTGCATGCCACTCCGTGATTGACCGATCCAACTCTGACCGTTCTTTGCCTTGGCCTTTTCCACTCGTGCTCGATAATTTAACCACATGTGCTGTAAATAATAATAGTTGTCGCCAGGGGATTATACATTCATTTAGACTTTGCTTATTGTCAGTGATGATTACCAGTTAAGTATTCGAGTTTCACGACCATGAGAATACTTAACATGCACTACCATCTGAGACATAGGAAAATTGTTCGCCGACTAGCTGCGCCTCCAAATGGCCTCTTGGAATCTAGTTGTATGCCAAGATTTCTGCATTTAAACGCATATATCTTCTCACCTGCCAGGTTCTGCTGCTAGATGGCAGAGGCCATCTACTCGGGCGTCTTGCTGCCATCGTGGCCAAGCAGGTCCTACTCGGTAAGTGTTATTCACACTGAACAAGTCGTTCAATCAAATGGCCTGTCTGACTTAAATACATGGGCAAATTACCTATAGCTGTCAGTGATGATATTTTATCTCCCTTGTCTGAATTAAATTGAGGAACTTAATATCTGAGCTGCTGGTAACTGGACTGTTTTTGTAAAGTACCAATTCTATAAACTATGTAATTTACTATTTTCCCTAACTTATTCCAGGTCACAAGGTGGTGGTCGTCAGGTGTGAGGGCATCAACATATCTGGCAACTTCTATCGTAATAAGCGTAAGTTGTTGTAGTTTTATGTATTTTATGGGATTTCTCTAGAGCATTGTCAGTGATGATTACCACAGTTAAATCTTTGAGTTTAACGACCATGAGATTACGTAACATGCACTACCATCTGAGACAAAGAGGCATGAATGCTTTGATAAGTAATTAGTAGATTTAAGGTATGTAATCTAACACTTGTACCCATGTCTCTGAACAGTGAAGTACTTGGCTTTCCTGCGTAAGAGGATGAACACCAACCCTTCCCGTGGACCATACCACTTCAGAGCTCCAAGTAGGATCTTCTGGAGGACTGTCAGGGGTGAGTCCACTCTTCCACATCGGTTGATAGTTTGTTGCCATTTAGAATGGTATTGCCCAGGTTGGTCCTTGCTTGACACTGATGAACCCTATCCCGAAACTGATCCATCTTCTGATGAGACAATCTACGGATCTGATTACTGAGTTGAGTTTGGCCAATACTCAATGTATCTGTGTATGTGCGCACATGAGCATGTTGAGTAACTAGTAGATGGGGAAAGAATAATAGCTTTTGGATTAATGTTGTGAATGTCCAAGTCATGTTTTACTGCCCTTTAACCCCAACAGGCATGCTCCCTCACAAAACCAAGAGGGGACAGGCTGCTCTGGAGAGGCTGAAGGTGTTTGACGGTATCCCCCCTCCCTATGACAAGGTGAATGATGCCTCAACCCCACACAACAAGCAGGGCCTGAATCTGAGGGAGAAAGCCGCTCTAGAGCTCAGCCAGTTGGCCCACAAAGTGTAGCCATGGTTACAGCAGTTGCAATTTTAAGCTGGTACCCATTATCTAAATTTGTTTTTGGTGAGTAAGAAGCTAAGTTTTAATTTAGTAATTGATTGGTAGCATCCTGATTACTAATTTTTTTGTAACAGATTTGTCAAGTTACTGCTGATTCCATCAGCAACTCTGTTACATTATTACTATTTAGACTTTGCTTATTGTCAGTGATGATTACCACAGTTAAGTATTTGAGTTTCACGACCATGAGAATACTTTACATGCACTACCATCTGAGACATAAGCAAATAGTTTTAACTGCCAGTTAATTGGGACAAGCTCAGTACCATCCACGCTTGGTGGACCTGCCATTTGCTCCAGGGCCTGACGCTGTTTTGTTCCACAGAGGAAGCGTATGGTCGTCCCAGCCGCCCTGAAGATAGTGCGTCTGAAGCCCACTCGCAAGGTAAATCTTAACGGTGCCTATTATATATATATTGTATATTTAATTCTATTCTCATCCCACTTAGTACTGCTAGTTTATGTACCCTTAGTATAGTTAGTCCACATATTTAAATTCTAGGTATATGTTAATTGTATGCACCTTCCTGCCAAAGCAAATTCCTTGTCTGTGCAAACTTTCATGGCGAATAAATCCCATTCTGATTCTGAGATGTTTCTTTCTTGCCATGATGATTTAAGTTGCATGATTATTGGTTGTCTGCATATACGATTGTTAGTGTGCTCAATTTAACATGACTTGCACAGGACAACTTGCAATGAGTAATCGTCAACTCTTACTATGAGGTAGATTATTTTTCATATTTTTAACCACACTGCTTTTCTCATAGTTTGCCCTTCTTGGGCGGCTGGCCCATGAGGTTGGTTGGAAGTACCAGGCTATCACAGCCACCCTTGAGGAGAAGAGGAAAGAGAAAGCCAAGATCCGGTACACCAAGGTGAAGACCCAGATCAAGCTGAAAAAAGTGGCAGAGAAGAACGTGGAGAGCAAGATCGCAAAGTACACTGATGTGCTGAAACAGTATGGTGTACTTGTCTGAGCTGGTTTCTTGTGGCCAATAAAAGAGGAATAAATGTTTATAGAAAGTGTTTAGGCTATTTGGTCTGCTTGTGTTTTTGGTTTGGGCAGTTGCACTTGGCCTGTAATAAAGGCAAATATTTTAAAATGATGTTGAAATGCTTATAAACAGAAGTCTAACTGCACTGACGTATTGAATATGCACTTACAAGTAAGTCGCCCAACAACCAACGGCCGTGCAAGTGCCGACGGAAACCCCGTAGATGAGTACGTGCGCGCGAATGGAATCGGGTTGGATTTACCAGGAGGAAGACTCATGAACGAGCACTAAGCTGTCAGTCTCCGGTGTGCAACCCAAATAAAGAGGGGAAGGTCCACTTAACAATATTATATGCATTTTGATAACTCATAATTTTGTTTTGTTGCAACTGGCTCAAGTGTAACGGTAAGTTTGTTTCCTAAAATAGCATTTGCATACTGTAAATTGTGCCAGTATGTATTTATAACAATAACTCGTAGCGTTTGGATACAAAGATGGGCTCAGTTTTGGGACTAACAAGGCCATGGCATTAGTGCAATAATTTAAGCGTATAAGTACTATTAGCCACCATCCATTTATACGTTTTTTACCGTTACAATGTAATGAGGCTCTTCAAATTTACCATCAGTTGTTGGCCAGCTTGAAGAGAAGTGTGGGTAATGTAGGGGGCGGGTCGGCTTTATGTTTACAGTCCAACGTTATTCAAGGCGTTCTAGACAGCCAGGCCTTGTGTCTAGATTGCTAAGCCATGGCGTTATTAACTACGAATTAGTCGGTGCAGGTCTTCTATGATCACACTTTAGTTTATTACGTTGTTTTCGTTGAACAACGTTATTTCGTAAAGGAGACATTAGCACAGTACTAGCCTCTAACTTTCTATCCACCATAATATTAGCCTTGCCAGGTGCAAATTTAGCCTACCTCTCCTTTTTTGACGTCACCCCAGTTCCCGCCAGGAATCGTGCTTGTTTGTCCCAAAACACTAGGCCGACTTGTTTGGTGCTCAGTCTAGCACGCCGCACGACTATTTCCCCTGCAATACCTGCTACGGTTTGTTAATGGCAAAATAATGAGTGGAATCCTTGTATTCTGTTCTGTCTCAAAAACATGTTTTCTATAGTCAAGCAATTAATTGACAAAATACCAACCCGTAAAATTGAGCAGTTATATATAGTTCATTCAAATAGTAGTGTTCATGCAATGCTCATAACATAATAACTAAGGAACTCAGTCCCTCAAAAAGAACCACTTCTCTTTACAAATGTATAACTTTTGACCTCTCTCTGGCCCTAGGAGAATGGCTACTGAGGTGAATGGCAATTCAACTCTGTTGAAGGAAGAAGAGGAGCCCATGGATGTCAGTGCCACACACACACAGAACTACCAGACCCTGCTAGATGCCGGGCTTCCTCAAAAAGTGGCAGAAAGCCTGGATGACATATTTCAGACTGGTAAGCGAGTGCGAAGGCCAACTCTATAAAACCTTTATATAGACAAATCAATGTAATGTCTCTCTCGCTGAATCTCTCTGTGTATCTCTCTGTGTATCTCTCTCTGCTCTCATTCCCACTTTTTCTCAGGGCTGGTGGCCTATGCTGACCTGGATGAGAGGGCCATTGATGCCCTAAGGGAGTTCAATGAGGAGGGGGCCCTGGCAGTCATTCTGCAGTTTAAGGAGAGTGACCTGTCACATGTCCAGGTGAGTCTGCCTCAACCCCCACCCCCCACATAAAGCTGTCCTTACATTCATCCATTTTACTCTGTAAATAGCTTATGGCATTTACTCCAGGTAAGATATACTGCCTCCTTCATCATTATTGTACATCATTAATGTCTATCACTGCCTCTCCCAGAACAAGAGTGCGTTTCTCTGTGGTGTGATGAAGACATACAGACAAAGAGAAAAACAAGGAAGCAAAGTTCAAGAATCCACAAAGGGTCCAGATGAGTCCAAGATCAAGGTGACAAAAAATGAAATACAGTAAAAGTGCTAAAACTACTATCAAATGCAGTTGATTAGTTTAGTTCTATTTAGCTAAGATGCAGACGTCCATGGTCTCTGTGTGAATCCTTTCTGTCATTGACTTCCTTTCCAGGCTCTTCTGGAGCGAACAGGATACACTCTGGATGTGACCACAGGACAGAGGAAGTACGGGGGACCTCCCCCAGACGAGGTGTACACTGGAACACAGCCTGGGGTCGGGACAGAGGCAAGGGGAAATGACCCAGCTTTGTTATGGTCAAACACTGTTTTTTTCTGTTGTTCAAAGGCACAACTTGGCCACTGTTAAGGTTGTTTTCACTTGGTTATGGATCTCCTGTACTGTCTATACGCCATTGCAATTTAATTCCACAATTCATAACAAAATAACCTACTTCCAACCTAACTCAGCTTGGGGAGCTAAACTTTTCCTTTCTCTTTGGCCACTGCAGGTGTTTGTGGGTAAGATCCCCAGAGACCTGTATGAGGATGAGCTTGTGCCGCTGTTTGAGAAGGCGGGGCCTATCTGGGACCTGCGTCTGATGATGGACCCTCTCTCGGGTCAGAATCGGGGCTACGCCTTCATCACCTTCTGCAACAAGGACGCCGCACAAGAGGCTGTCAAACTCGTAAGACATGCCATTAAGACATCCTCTTGCATGGAGAGGATGGACCATTAACTAAGGGTTCCCCCCTATTATAGATACAGCACAATACAAATGTCTACTTACCCTAAAACAAACCCAGTTATTACACATCAACATAGTACCAAAGTCTGTAGATCATCACTATTTTTATAAATGAGACATAGGAGCTGCTTTAACCATCACACAACCGTCCAAATCTCTTGATGATATTTAAATAGGGTCATGGTTAGGTTAACTTTTAGGACCTTAGATGTATTGTTTATCAAATTACTAGAGGAACAACCCAAACCTAAGGTTTTCGGTTAAGGTTAGGTTAGTGATTGGATTGGATGATTATTTGTTGTTAAGCTAGCACCACTTAACCACATTTAAAGGCAGTCCATTTATACATAGGGGCCCTGACATATGCCTTTTTACTTGACTGAAGCGTGGCAGACAGTGTGGTCTATTTGTGGTTTATGTGTGATTTCTTAAATGTTTTGACTGTGCATGAATTGGCGACATGTTTTGTGCAAAATTTTAAGAACATGTATTTTTTGTCAACCCTTTTTTGTTTTTAGTGTGATAATTATGAAATCCGGTCAGGTAAATACCTGGGTGTCTGCATCTCTGTCGCAAACAATCGACTCTTTGTTGGCTCAATTCCAAAGAACAAGACAAGAGAGAGCATATTGGAAGATTTCAGCAAAGTTACAGGTTAGAGAAAGATCAAAGTTCAAATTTCTATATATATTGTTTGCAATCAACTATGATTTATTACAAATATTGTCTGAGGAGACTAACAATCGAATCATAAAAAGAAGTGTTATACAAACTCTTATATATCTGAAAGTGTTGAGAGGATGCCTGGGTACACCAACTGCATGTCTAGTGTTGTCATACCTGCATTGCCTCTTCCTTAAATGTTTTGTGTTGCTCTATGTCAAATGCAGCCTTGTACTGTATATGCACACATTAATCTTAATGTCACATACCTGTTCTGGAGTAGAGTGCCACACTTGACAGCTGTTGTTGTAGTCAATCTCCTGACAGGGCGAGAGATTTAAAAATACATAAATACTTGTCCATTCCTCCACCAGAGGGCCTCATGGAGGTGATCCTCTATCACCAGCCTGATGACAAGAAGAAGAACAGGGGCTTCTGCTTCCTGGAGTATGAAGACCACAAGACCGCCGCCCAGGCCCGCCGCCGCCTGATGAGCGGCAAGGTCAAGGTGTGGGGGAACCCGGTGACGGTGGAATGGGCGGACCCGGTGGAGGAACCAGACCCAGGGATCATGGCCAGGGTGAGGTCCGAGTCACTGAAACTTGGCTCTGGCCCCATAAAAAACACTAAGACCACAAAACCAGACGAGAGGCCAGAGAATCTAATCCTTGAAGAGAACAGTCTGAAAAGCAGTTAATAATATTTAATTGACTGAAATTACACTAAGGGGAATTGTGTGATGATTCAGTTTTAAGAAAAGCCCATCACTGCACGGAACAGACTCCCTCGACTCATCAAACACAATAAGCCCTAGATGTTGTACGACCCATGCTTTTGCAAGCTGTAATGGCACATATGCCACTGTGCCTCGGATATTAATATCCCACCCGTTTTCCTCATTGCCCTCTCTCACCCCAATGTTCATCCTTCCTTTTCCTGTGTGGTGATCTGTCTCTCTTATACTGTGTTGGTGTGCTGCCAGGTGAAGGTGCTGTTTGTGAGGAACCTGGCCACCCCTGTCACAGAGGAGCTCCTAGAGAAGACCTTCTCCCACTTTGGGAAGCTGGAGAGAGTCAAGAAGCTGAAGGACTATGCCTTTGTCCACTTTGAGGAGAGAGACGCTGCTGTTAAGGTGTGTACTTCTGTCTTTGTGAATCTGTAAATGTGTGTGTAAATAAGCATACGTACTAGTAAGTATGTGCGTGTGTGTGTGTAGCAGGTATGTGCGCCTGTGAATGTGTGTTGAAATTCTCTCTCGGAAAAAGTCACTGGATGTCAACCCTCTCTAATGTCCACCAATGTCCAGGCCATGCAGGAGATGAATGGGAAGGAGCTGGAGGGGGAGGAGATTGAGATTGTACTGGCGAAGCCTCCAGACAAGAAGAAGAAGGAGCGTCAGGCCCAGAGACAGCCCCCGAGGACCTCAGGGTGAGTTGTGAAGACACATCGTATCTCGTACTGTTATGGTTCATAAAAACAACACTATAGGCTATTGTTCATTGTTTGTACATCTTTTTGCTTGTTTATTTGTTGTTTTTTTTGTCAGGTATGACGACTACTACTACTACTCTCCCCCGCGCATGCCTCCTCCCATGAGGGGGCGTGGCCGAGGCGGGAGGGGGGGTGGGGGCTACGCCTACCCTCAGGATTACTATGGGTACGAGGACTACTACGACGATTACTACAGTTACGATTATCATGACTACAGAGGAAGCTATGACGATCCTTACTATGGCTATGATGACGTCTACTCTATAAGAGGGAGGGGGGGCAGGGTGAACCGGGGTGCTCCCCCACCACCCAGGGGCAGAGGAGCGCCTCCCCCTCGGGGCAGAGGCAGCTACGTCCAAAGGGGGTCTCCGATGGGGGTTCCCAGGGGAGGGCGTGGAGGGGGCCGCGGGACTCCTGGAGGCCCAGCTCAGTTGCCCCGGGGTAGGGGCATCCGAGGGGCCCGGGGTAACCGAGGGGGCAACGTAGGGGGGAAGAGGAAAGCAGACGGCTACACCCAGCCTGACTCCAAACGCCGCCAGACCGCCAACCAGCAGAACTGGGGCTCCCAACCCATCGCCCAGCAACCACTGCAGCAGGGTGGCGACTACTCTGGTAACTATGGTTACAATAATGACAACCAGGAGTTTTACCAAGATTCTTATGGGCAACAATGGAAGTAGACTAAATACAAATGAACGGATTGGGCTGAGTGACATCAAGTTTTGATTGGCTGTGTACAAATCGACCAGTTATATCCATAAGACATCGTACAAAAAAAAGAAAAAACTCAACTTGCATAATTTGACAAATCTACACACTTTGCGAAATATGGAATGATTGCACTACAAGTGTGGAGAAGACGATAAGTGTATATACACAAGCTTGCTTCTTCAGTCTATTCCTTTGTTTTGCTTTGCTTGTGGTATCTGGACATTTACACTTTAAAAGCAAAATTGCTATCTTATTCCTTTTGAAAGTTACAGTTAAAAATATTGTTGACTCATGTTTTTTACTGGGGGAAGAACTGGATGATCATGACTACCATTCATTTAATAACCTGCTCTAAACCACCATCCCCTTTCCCTTATAGACTAAGCCCCCTCCCTATTTTCTTTAAGAAATAGCACTTGCTTGTACATAATGGCTTTAAGATAATGGCTTTATTTCAAGTTGATTTGCATAAGTGGGTACAAGAAGAGAGGTAGATAGTGCCTTTTTCTTGTAGTTAGGCAGTAACATTGCAGTTGTATGTTTACCATTTGTCTAGGTAGAGTAATTGTGTTTTTATAAAAGTGTTACTACAGTTTTAAAGCTGCCCATTTAAACTACAGGTCTGGCAAATCCTTGATCTGCGAGACAATTTGTTCTTTGATGTGATTTGTATTTATAAATTGTTCTTGTTACATTTCAATAAAACTCAACCATACTCCATTCAGTTATACGAAATTTTCAAAAATCAGTGTCATCATGACATACTTTGATCTGACCAGTTTTGACCGACCAAATGTCTTGGCAAATTTCACTTTGAAGACAACCAACCAATAACTGCATATTGAGGAAACAGTTTACTTGACTGCGGTTGTGATTGCAGTTTTTATTGACCATTGTACACCCAGCACAACCTGATACACCTGGAAGCATTAGAGTCTTGAAATCAACATTTGGCACTATGATATTGACTTCTGGATGACCCCAAAAAAGGATGTTTCGACCACTACAAGTCTATTAGTGTGACATCATATCTTGCAGATGTTGACTATTTGGCTGAATTGTGGAGCAAAAATAATCCTCAAAGACAAGGACCACCATTTCTGTCTGCCGTCCTTGAGCTCTCTGGTTTTCAGTTTCCAAAACATTGGCTTTCTCATGTTTGGTTAGCTTTTTTTTCCCCCTTCTTTTTTTGTACTTGAAGTACAATTGATCTATCTGCTGTTTTGAAAGACAAAATTCAAGTTATTTTTTTATTGCTTTTTTTCCTTTTGTTTAGTTGTTTGTTTGAAGTTTTTCCCTTCTATCTCGAACCACCCAGGTGAAGACGGAGTTACGGGTCAGGGCATGGCGGCGCGTGAGTGAGTCACGTGAGGAACACATCGTTTCTCTGCTGTGTTCTTCATCATCCCCGCCTCCCCCTCCTCCTCCCGTACTAAGGGTGAGCCTTGTTTACCTCTTCACCGCTACACTGGAGCAGTACTGAGTGCTCCTCCTCTCCTCCTCTCTTCCTCTCCTCTTCCTCCACTCCTGAGCCTCAGCCTGCTTCACGTTTATGTCAGACCCAGTAACAGAGGAAGTTCTGTAAAACCTGGTGTTCTTTCAGTGTCAGTGGAGATTTTCATTGTTGAAATCAGTTAAATGGTTTCTTAATTATAAGAATCATCTGACTGTGTCTGGGAAACTGGCCAAATCACCAGTCTGTCTCTAGACTTCAGTTGCAGAGCTCCAATGGAACACAGTGCCTTTTCTGACAGGGTACTTTTCAATGGTAGTATTCAACCGTTTTCAAGAAAAAGGGGAAGCCTGTACAGGGTTGGGTTTCATGTGAAACTGAATAGTTTACACTTGACCTAAATATATGAACCAAACATATGAACACCTTTGTGTAGAGAAATTGATGTGACAAATAGTTTGAGACTTCCTCAAAATAATAGTTCAATTCAAGTTCAGAATCTACATCAGCCTCTTTGTCAATTGGATCAGTATGGTCTGAAATAAAGGTCTTGCACCATAACACGTCATCTAGATGTGCCTTGAAGCCCACAGCCCTGGAGGCAAGTGAATCACATTCACACCCTCGTCTTTATAGGAATTAACCTTTTCAGATGGAATTAATCTAAAATGTTAAATGAAATGGGGCTCATACTTGACCTTCTTTACCCCCTTTCCTGTGGGTGGGGAAGCTTGGGGGGCAATGTGTGTTTGGCATGTTGATCAACTCAATCGAGAAATGTAGTTCTCTGCTAATTCTCATCCCTTTCTACAGTACCAGAGTGCCCTGAGGTAATTTCTTATTCCAGCTATATTCAGCATCTCCATATTCATTAGCTATGACCCTTCTCTGATTTGAAGTCAAATACATATTTTATGTAACCAAGATAACATGCCCTGTGGCAGTTTCTTGACAACCCTGACAGCTCAACACTTTCCCATTGACGTGCATAAAGTTGATTATTCATCCATTTGCCAGTGCTGTTGTATCTTATTGCAGTGCATTACAGTAACAGAATTCCTTAAACAAGGCAGTGTTTTTAAACTTGATGTATTGTTAAAGAGACTGTGGTGTAAGGAAATACATTCTTGCCATGTCCATATTGCTTACCTAGTTTAGAATCTATCATTATAACTCAACTATACCAACTAAACTGAATACGTCAGAAGCAATAAGCAGTAATGAGAGGTTCAGCAATCAAGAAATGCAGAAGTACTCCTCTACCTAAGAACATTTTCTGATCTCTGATGTCTTTCTTAAAAAAAAAAAAAAAAGAACACTTCAGATGGCTTCCTAAGCAAGGGACGTAAGTACTTCCTTATATTAACTCCTTCCTCTTGTCACTTAACTTTATCTACCAATCAGGAAGTGCGTGTGTGATGGAGGGCCCCCGACCCAGCCTTCTCACCACTCTGTGGGGCTTCAGAGCCTGTGCTGAGGATGTCTGGGGTAAGGAAGGTGGAAGACGCAATGGATGGATTTCTTTTAGATCCAAAAGCCTCTCTTCTTCTGTCGCTGTCCTCTTCTCCTCTCCCCTAATCCAGGTGTCAGTCTTGATACTCGTGGGAATCAGTTGCTGAAAGCAGGCGGCAGACTCTGGGCTTAGGTAAGGAAGACCCATCAGACACAATATAGGTTTACGCAACTGGTGGGAAAGAAACTTTCTCCTACCTTAGAGAAAGAAAACAAACTTTTAAGACTCGCCTACAAGTTACATCTGTGGTCCCTGATGTAGTTGTACCTACAGTACAGTAGTACCATAAAACACCCATCTCCAAATTGTATATATTACAATTTCAAGCCATTATGCCAAAGTGCTTTGATAGTTGAGCATTCACAATGCAGTGTTTTAGAGAGTTTTAATTGGTGCAGTATAGCGCATCATGAAATGACAATGCTGGACCACTGACACCTAACCATCTGTCAAAAGCTATGGTGTTCTGAAGTGTAGTGACACCAATATTAATGGCTTTGATTCCACCCTGGTGCATTTTGTTTCTCTTTCCCATTAGAAATTGTCAAATTTCTTTTTGTTCAGGATCATTCAACTTGTCTCAATATAATCGTTTTGCTGCCCCAGAAATAATTTCCCTGCGTAATAATAAGGCTTAGCTGCTTGGACACTTCTAGTTATACACAGAGTACAAGGAAACATTTAACAAAATTCTGTCACGCCACATTTATAGTCCCATTAATATTGTAAACCCCAGAGGCATTTTAGTTTTGAAGATGTTTCCTGAAAACATCTTCACATCTTGTTTCATTTTGAAAAGTCATGCATGGAATATGAGCAGGAATTGATGATCCCTATGTCCCTGTCTTGATCAGCTGTAATCTGGACCTCAGAATTAATTTGAGTAATGACTCACTCGGTTTGCTTGAGTTAAGCTGAAATTAATAAAAGCTCTGTAAATGTAGATGATGAATGCAGAGACAGGCAGAAACGGAGCTGCATCAGTTCTAGACTGCTGCAAAGCTGTGACATATCATTTACTTCAGCTGGAGGGATATTCACTCTGCCCCATTCTCTTAGTTTAAAAACCCCCCACTATTGAGTACATTTCTATGCGATCAGTCTGAGTTAGATCAAATTAAAGTCTTAATACTTAGCTTTACTTAGGTCCTTAAGGACTAACACCAAGTTTATTGCTTTGATACTGGCTTATGGATCTTATGGATAATGTTAGTCCTGATCAAGCTGTGTTCTGCTGTAGCTCAAGTACTTGAAATAATTCATAAAACCATGGGTGCTCAAGCTAGATTGTACTAATATTCATGAATAAAAATAAACCAGTTGAATGAACTCAGATGTGTGATTTTGTGCTTATTGTGCAGTATGTTTCATAAACAAACTCTCCAATGCTGTAAATGGGTTCTGAGACATGACACTACTGGGGGATTTTGATCTGGGTTGGTAAAATCCCTCAGCATGAGTTTTATTGACTCTCCATGGAGTTACAGTAGTTTATCACATGGGGGCAGTATTACACTGAATTGATGTGAATGAGAAATTATCTTTATTCACTTTAAAGCAATTAGCAGTTAAACCTCATTACTGTGTTGTAATTTTCCAATTCACGGTGGGAAAAATTAATCAATTTAGAAAATGAATAAATGTAATTACTAATTATAATTTTATAAGTGATGTCCGTCGATAAAAATTGAGCGGAAGGTGTCTCTTTTGACGAAAGTGAGCGTAACCTTAACTGATAAATGGCCATTTTAGTTAAATCACCATACTTCTCTGATCTGTGTGCACTCACAGCACACAGGCAGTTGTGCACCTTTCATCCAGAATGTGGTTCTTACTTTTCTTGTCTTGCCTCAATACCAGTTATCAATGGGGCACCTTGTTTACTTACATCCTTCAGTGAAAGACCTTCAATTACCCACCTGTCGTCAAACTAAGCATTACATATTCAAGTCATTCTGTTTAGATGAACGTGACGACTTCAGCCCTCCACAGTTCCTGTGGTTTGGAGTTCCATCTCTGACATTGGATTGAAGGAGATGTGGAGGACGTTCTCCAACAAAGCTGCATTGAGCCTGTCTCCACCTCGGTGGTGAGGAGAGCAGCGCTCTGAGATGAGCCAACATGATTATGTGCTGGATTGTGTGGGCATTGTGTGTGTTTATTACGTGATTCATTTCAAGTGGTTCCAACTGGATCGCAAAGCGTTGCTTATCTTTGTAATTAAGGCTTGTGGAGTGTAGAATTGCGTGTGTGGGGTGCATGCATACACGCACACACTCCTGGCAGCTGGGGTCCTTTGAAACAGAAACCTGGAGTGATGTGCCTGTCTGTGTACCTGCTTTAAGAGGGAGTCCGTGTCCACAGTCAACAGATGGGAAAAACACTGTGACGGTTCATGATTAGTTTTTATGGATCTCTATAATCACACAGTGAGTGAAAAGACCTTTATTGTGTGAACGCCTCCTCAAGACCTTGGCTTGAATGATCGAAACGTATCTCCACGCAGCCTCCTCCACAGCCTTAGCACCGGAGTGTGTGTGTGTATGTGTGTGTCAAGGATGCTCCTCTGAAAGTGGGTCTCTGAGAGTGGGTCTCTTTACTTTTGTTCTCTTTTTTTTGCTCTTTCGTAAAAAATTGTTGATGCTATCAACACATGGAGATAAGCAAGCAATCTGTGTCTGTGAGGATAAAGGTTAAAAAAGCTTCTCGAAGTGACACGTGGGAACAGAATGGCTCTTAACCTGCTGATAATCAGAGGCAGTAGAAATTGGTTTCAAAGGCGCTGCTTTCCAGCAGTGCTCAACGAATCCTTATATTTACCATGAATGGAAAATTATTTATGAAACACAAAAGAACACAACTTTATAAATGAAACAAAGCTGAACATGAATAGCAAATTGCATTAATGGAGTACAGTGTGTAGTGACAATAGCTGCACCAAGGTAAAGCATGAAGTGAACTGACAAGCCTGACAAGCCTTTCACAATAGACAGAAATGCTAGTTTTTCTTCAACTTTTGTTATTTAATGAAAGCAACATTGTAGCAGTAGGGATTCACTGGTTCACATATAGAAAACCATTGAGTTTCTTAGATGTGTCTGAAGGGGAGATGATTGTCAGTCCTTGCTGGTAGATTTTCCTCTCAAAGTTACTCTCAGTTTTTTTTTTTTTTGCCATTTAAGGTGCAGTCAGTTATGGATTGTCGTGTTTAAAAAGATGCAGCAGATTCTTTACTAATAAGGCTAGTAAGGCTGACTCCTGATGTAATTATGATTATTATGATTGAGAAAGACAGAATTACAAATCACTTCATCCACGCGTTCATTTGTTCATGTTCATGAATGTGAGTGACTTAACACGCTCATTAATGTGGGTCAAAATAAATGTGCGATACGAATAATATGGGTATTATCACTGCTTCTCCAGTTTCTGAGTTTAGTCAAGGTCTGGTTATTACTGGGCACGAGCCAGCACAGCTCAGTTCATTGGGACCTGGTTCAGTGTCTCGTCTTTGTAAATGTTGCATTTATAACTGGTTGCTTCTAGAGTGGTGAGCTGCAATATGGTGTTAAAAGGGATTCCATTAACAGAAGAAAATAAACAATCACTGGAAAACAACATGTTCTGGATACCTTACACATGTGCACTCACGCAGTTGGCGACAAATCATTTCAACTCTGAATCTGGCAGCATTATTTAACTTCTGTTGATGGTTCAGGCTCTCATAACAGTACTGAAAGGAGGGCTAATTTGACAGCTAACATTTTTTTCTATGGTCTTTAACCCTTGTGTTATCTTCGGGTCATTCTGACCCATCAGTCATTGTGACCCACCGTCGTATTGCGACAACTTTACCGCATACAAAAACAAAGTGAATCATTTTCTTTGAACCGTTGGGCTGTCTCAGACCCCCCACATTGCGAAGGTTAAAAGAAAATTATTTTTATTTGTTTTTGGATTGGGTAAAATTGGGTAAACACAACGATGGTTTGTTATGAACCTTTGGGTCATGTGACCCGAAGGCAGCACAAGGGTTAAAGCAACGTTCACAGCTTTTTTTATTTATTATTTGCATTTGCATTATTAGTCAGGTGGCTGAGCGGTTAGGGAAGCGGGCAAGTAATCAGAAGGTTGCCAAGTTCGATTCCCGGCCATGCCAAATGACGTTGTGTCCTTGGGCAAGGCACTTCCCTACTTGCCTCGGGGGGTATGTCCCTGTACTTACTGTAAGTCGCTCTGGATAAGAGCGTCTGCTAAATGACTAAATGTAAATGTATTAGACTTTAGAATTTAGAATGTCATTTAAATTGGTATGCTATTGCCAATTAAGC
The DNA here is from genome assembly GCF_038355195.1 of Osmerus mordax. Lineage (NCBI taxonomy): Eukaryota > Metazoa > Chordata > Actinopteri > Osmeriformes > Osmeridae > Osmerus > Osmerus mordax. Next base: position 6,246,231 of record NC_090058.1, on the reverse strand, counting down.
ATAAACATGTCAGTGTCTAAAACTAGAATTGTAATCCATCATCCTAACCTTATAGCGTAGAGTATAGTAGATGGTTGACAGGAGAGGAGGGCAGTACTGAATGTGAACCTCAAGGTCTTTGAAGGACACCCTGGCAATCACAGAGCAGCTTTTCAATTATTCAACGACAAAATCACTTCAAATAAGTTAATTGAATCCTCATTTGCATTTATCCACCCCCAGGAGATTATGCAAATTACATGCAGGAATCCACCTTTACATTCCATTGCAAGGAGAGAGTTGAAACGAAATGCCGGTCCCAACTTCCCTTGTGTGACTGATCACTCCTAAGAGAAAGAGTAGCTGTTTGGTACCCATGCAGTAGAGTAAGTAAAGACCATTTTCTATTTGCATTAATCGCCTTCAATTCAGATTTAGAAATCTAAAAATCTCTGTGTATAAGGGGATCACAGATCACAAGCATTTCCGTACATGGTATGTGAAATGACATTCTCAGGCTTGGGATGGCCTCTACATTGATAACCATACATTGATGGACAGACTACAGTATGGTATCATTCCAGCCTTTCGATATGATCTTTTTTTTTTTTCAATCTCACACCCTTGTCGAAATCATCAAATCACTGAGGAGATATGGAGGCTTATGGATATGACTTCTATGTATTTTACGTGCATATTTGTCAAAACACAGTGTAGGATGTGAGTCAGTATATCTGAGTCATTGTGTGTCTGTGTTTCCCAGCATGCAAAAGCTCCAGCTCCTTTTCCAGAGCAGGATTATTACAGAGAGATAGGGCTGTCTTCATTTCCTGTTTCTGCATCCAGGGTGAGAGGAAAAAAAGGCGACATTATTGAAAGGCAAAAGTAAAGAACAGAATCTCTATCCTGTCAAAAGCATGTGTGTGTGTCGCTGTGTCCACGTACAGTATCTGTGTGTGTGAGCAATATATCCTATCTTATTTCACAAAAGACATGACACAATGGGTCTGTGCCAGCTTTGATGAAGAATAACAATAATGTTGAGGGGCAATCTGTACTCGCCCCGTTGCAAATGCACTAGACAAGAATATGGTCACGCCAATTTTCCCAAAACACCTTGCACAGACTCTTCATTATCAGAAAAGGAGATTGTTAGAAGACGAGGGAGAATGACAGAGCAGCAAGTTAGAACATCCTTTGTTAGCCTCAACCCAAACAGCCAGTCACCTGATTCCTTGTTAAATATATATTTCTTCCTATTGGGTCTGGATCATTAGTGGTCAACTGTGTTCTTTCACTGCTACATCCATAGGTACTGGGCAACTCCCGCTGTTATCATGTGCTGTGAGTTGTCATAACAACAGCTGCAGTCGGTGGAAGAATAGTGTGAGGTCTTGACGAAAGGTTGTTTACTGGTCAGGAGCCAGATACTGCTAAAAATAAAGAGGGAGGGGGGAAGGAGGAGTGAGACAGCGAGAGGTGGGTGGAGAGACTGTATAGAAAGGGAGAGAGAGGGAAAGAGAGAAGAAGAGAAAAGGAAACAAAAAAAGACAGTTCTTTCTTTTAAAGTAAAGGGTTGGGAGGAATGGACACTGAGTGAATGAGAGAGTTAAAGTGACTGGCAGTTTGTTAGCAGGTTCAAAACGGATATTGTTTTGATCCATTTGTTCTAGGTAAATATAGCAGCTAGTGCTCAGTTGTCAGATGAGAGTCAGGTGAGCTCTCCTCTGACCAGAGTGGGTGGCCAGCCAGCCAGCTGTGAAGCCTGCCTGCTCAGACTGTAATACCTGCTTCTTGCATTGATTGATGTGTTCCACTAATGGCTTCTGTGAACACACACACATGCACACACACAATTGAATGTGTTTACAAATTGTCATTAAAAGTCTTGGATTTGTGTCCCATGGATAATTTGGCTTTATCTAATCACCTGTGGCTGACAGAATTATTGTTTTTCTTTGACCTGAATCCTATTTTACAGTTGTGCACAAATCAATGATCTCTCGTGGTTATTGGATAGTTAGGGGTTCAACTAATCATTAACTAACTAACAACTGATAGAAACCTTTCTAATCAAATCCAACCTGGCTTGCAGATTAAGACATTTAAGATGTTATTGCTATCATAAATCTCCCAGACAGAATTGGGTTAAGTCTCACTAGCACACAACTCGTTCTTATCCCCCATACTACTGAAGGTGTGGAGGACAAGAAAGAGGGTGGAGTAGGAAGAAAAGGAGGAGAGGATGAAGGGAAGGATTGGAGGGATGCTGAAGCATGTTTTTCTATCACACACATTCTTGTGTCATGATCTTCTTCTTGAGCCATGATTTCTTTGAGTTGAAAACAGGGGTTTGCCGGATGTTGATCCCCCTTGAGTCTCTGAAATACAGATGTGTGTAAATGACAGCTCTGTTCCTAATTAAAGAGTGCAGGTCCCAGCTGAATTTGGGCCGGCTTAGTAGAACATCTGCCAGCTGCCAAACTGAGCAGAGGGTCCTGGTGTGTGTGTGATAGAGAGAGAGAGTGTGTGTGTGTGTATAGGTGTGTGTGTGTGCGTTTGTGCTGATAAAAGTCTGTGTAGGTGTGTGTGGATGGGGTTTTGTTTTTATATATTAACTATTTTAGTAACATCATACCCAGTTCCACACCTTTTGGTGTGGAACTGTCTGGAAGTCTGGATTTAAACCCAAAACCCGATTATAGTTACAATCACTCTTTATGTCCATCTGAGCCACCACTGCAGATAAATTATACCTCAGATTAAACATCACAGATTGAATGTTTTGGGGATTTAATGTTTATTATCCAATACAAAATACAAGCACCAAGCTAGAACACAATCCTGCAGGGGGTCATTGAATGGTCCTCAGATGGTGTTGTTTTGTTTCCCCTAAGGTTTGAGTAAATGTCAGAACAGGATGATAAGTTATCTACTAATTGGATTCCTCTCAGATTGACGGACGTATTGATCTTCATGTTGTTTGCCCAGTCATCCTTTTAAGTCTGTGGTCAAAGTGAGTTTATTCTGTAGGGCTACAGATCCCAAGTTCTACTTTTATGTTTGATGTTGTCAGCATTGGCTGGAGGTTCTCTGTTTTCATTTCCCTTAACACCCCACAAACAAATTACTTAAAAGGATAGTGAACTCTCAAAGTTCCCTATCCTCTTGAAGTGGAACATTGGCTCAGACTGTGAATGAAGATCGACAGTCTGTTACTAATCCATCCGATTTCCTCCACAAAAGTCGCAGAGGAAAACCAGCGATAACCTGAAACTTCATTAAGAACAATTACAAGATTAATTTACTTTTGAAACAACAGTTAATAACTATTGACCTGCCGGCTCGTAACACGTTGAATGCACTTGATAGTTTCCAAACGCACCTTTTCATCTCATTCTAGCTGTACAGTCCACCCGGTGAATTGGTTTCTCTCGAATCATAGAAACTATCAAATGTCTGGACACACAAAGACATACAAAAACCAGTGCTTAACAGTAATTCTATAGTTTATACATTCGTCACAGTATGTGAAAAGAAAAATCATCCTTCACCTGTTGCTCTCTTTGCCTCTGTCTCTCTCTCTATCTTGGTCTCTCGCTCAGTCTTTCTCCATCTCCCCATCCCTCTTTCTCTCACACTTCATCAGTGTTCAAAGAGAAGATGAACAATCAAGACCATTTTGATGGACCATTTCTAAAGTTAGTAATTACCTAGAGCTGAAAGAAGTGGCCTTCATGATTTCATTAATTTATAATGAAGAAGAGTAATGAGCATATACATATGTAGAGTTCATGAGAAGTTGCAGTGTTTTAAGAATAGTGATATTCTCTCAAATGTGTTTTGATCTTGTGCTTGCCTCACTCCAAGCCATCAAAACAACATTCAAAAGAGACAATATGTTCTTGTACCGAGACTAAACTACATTTCTGAGTGAAAAATACTTTGCTTCATAGTTATTCTTTTGTTTTTCTGTGTGGCACAGATTATTGTCATGCTTACATTTGTGTAATTGACATGGTTTGTGTAGACAACTGGCATGGGTTCCAACTGGAATCATTTCACCATTAAGATATTCTAGTAGTGATCAGAAGAACTCTGAATCTCTGACAGGGCCCTCAACAACACAATTTTTCTTTCACCACCACCAAATGTCCTCCCTCAGCACCAATAACCATGTTTTAATCTCTTTGTTGTGAGTCATTATTCAGCTATGGCTGACAATCCCGCTAGATTTATTAAAAAGCTTGCAAGCTATGAACACATTTCTCTGTGCCTTTTGTCTTTGCTGACATTTTTGTAATTATTTTGCTATCCTTCCTTTGTAGTCCATTATCTTTTGTACTGGTCTTCATCACCTGTTTATGTGAGCTTGAGCGTAGAGCTCAGCTGTCAGGGGCCTTGAGAAACATAACATTCTGCCTGGTCTGGGTGATGAGAACTCTGCGGGATCAGGGGTCAGAGGTCTGAGGGAGTTGGAAAGAATGCTGGCGATCACATGCCACAGATGTCAACAGAGATGTTGCTACAGGCCGAAACACATGCACACCTGCACACATCAGCATCACCACCTACACTCAGACAGGGCACATCCTGTAGAATAGACCTACATTATTTACATCTTCTCCTCCCCACCCCTGGCCTCCGCTCCCTTTCCCTCCTCTCCTCCCTTCCTCATCACAGGTTAGAAAGAACCAGGTGGAGGAGGAGCTTCAGAAGGGCATGGGAAGTCACAGTGTTGGTGGGGAAGACCTACTTATCAGAGAATATCAAATGGCTGCCCCCCCACCCACACCAACACAGTGATGGGAGCTGTCAGTAACGAGGTCCTCTGTGAGGGTCAAGCTTTTCTACTGGCACTCTCTCAGTTCCTGGAGAGAAGGGCAGGGAGGGATGAAGCCTGTCATAGCTGCCTGAGACATGGATGAGTGAGGCAGGGAGGCTTAGACCCTGGCCTGCACTGTTACAGTTTTTCTCGATTGGTTACACACATTTTCTGAATGCATACCTCATACTCTCAGAACTCTACACACAAATCAAAAAAACACACACACAATGGGCAAAACCCCTCACTTCTCCTGCAAAATTAAACTTAACATTCAAAACAATGTTATTTAATCTCAAAATGGTATTTGGTCTTCAAATGACAAACACAAACCATCATATGAATAGACATTTATAAGAACCATTTGAACACTGATGTGCTCAATGTAAAACACTATGATGAATGGAAAACACTTATTCTTCATTCATCATAGTGAGTTAGGCCTTTTTTTGTTCAGTGTTACATTTACTACAGACAGTACATACATAAGTGTGTTGTAAAATATTTGAGAATATTGTTTTTATACTCAGAACACAGAAATACACGGTAACAAATATATTTTACATATATGTACACAGTGTACATCCCAACCAACACAAAGTTGCACATACAGTGGTTTACATACAAAACAACATAATAATTTACTGTATAGTGTATACAGTTACATTATTATTATTTTTCTTTGTATTTGCCGTAATTTTATGGCGTTATTTTCTAGGACCATGTTCATGATTTCAGTTTCCTGTTCAGGAGACAGAAGGCGTTCCCGACCACCTTGTGTTGGTAATCTTTCAGTTCTGCCAAACAAATAGTAAAATACTGTAAATACTGTGTAGGAATACTGTGTAGGAATACATTTTCCAAATGCTTGAAACATACTTTATTTTTACAGTCCAACAGAACAGTCCACAGGCAATACTGTACTACTGTACTCATTGAGTACTGTATTTATATGCAGTTGGCCTACTGCAATTTTATTGGTGAGAGTAGATTTCTTACCTATTCTCATTTCGGAAAGTCCCGATGATGGATGCTACAGTGTACCTGCTCAAATTTGGCTGTACTCTTTGCCGAGCCTCCCTCATTGTTAGACCATGGTTGACTACATGGTCAACCAAAGCGGCTCGGATATCATCAGAGATTATGGTCCTTGGCCTTCCTCATCCTCGTCCTCCCTGTCCTCCTCCTCTTACTCTCACTCCTCTGCCTCTGGCATCCATTGCTCAAAAACAGAAAAGGTCACCTGTTTCCCTTTTATTCTAAAGCTCTGATTGCTAATTGTAAAACTGTGTGACAGGTGTTTGCCCATGCGATGAGTCAGTGTGCGTATTTGAATGGCAGTGTGTTCTTTGTGAAAACAAAAGATTGTCTTCATGAAAATTGTGCCAAATGCAGAGAATTGTGTGTAGTGTTTTGAAAAAAGTGTGTGTTAGAACTGCAATTTGAGTGTAAAGCAGGAATTGTGCTTGTAGTTTAGCACAATTGGTTCATGGGATTGGTGCATGAGTTACATGTTGTGGTCATTGTGTCTTAAGTACCAGTATTTGTGTGTAAACAATTGAGAAAAACTGTAATACAGGGATGGATGGCTGACAGAGTGAAATATCTAAAGACTTTATCCCACAGTTATATCCCCCACCTTCTTGAAGACAGACTATCAGACAAGAGTTCTGAAGTTTGTTGTTTGTTAGAGAGTATCATATTTTTTTCATTATCTTGGGTTATTAAAAAAAGCTGATTTGGCTTGTGGCCTTTAGGGGAAACCTCAATCTTCCCTTTAGAGTTTGCACATGGCTTTGATATGGCACATTTCATTTGAGATAAAGTCTGCTTGAAAAAGGGTTACGCTGCCCCGCCGCCTTTAGAATTCAAGGTTCTCTCAAACCAGTCATCCCTCTGATCCCTCTTTTTCACATCATCTCCCTTCTCTCCTTTCCATACCTACCTAACGTCAGACTGTCTTTTTCTTAGTTTACCTCTTTATTCAGTCCTATCTTTCTTCTCCTCTATCTCTCTCTCTCTCTCTCATTCCACTCCTTCATCTTACCTCTCTTATCCCTCTCCGAGTTCTTCTCTCCACTGGTGAACCATTTAGACCAGGAAATGAAATGCCTGCCCTGGCTAATCTGGAGAGGACAGCAGACTGGAGACAGAGACATGGCCCGCTCCTCCACATAGATAAAACCCTCTCTTCCTGAGTGTAAAATCTGATGTAATCAGACCTGACCTTTAAACACTGGACTAGGTTTGGTGGCAGACAAACCATGGTGCTTTTAAGTCTGGAGGCTGCCTGTCCACAGACAGATTTCTCTGTGTTTTGAAGACTGACAGTTAGGGTTTTACATGGGGAGGGAGGAATTAGTAATTATGACTGAGCACTGAGTATCAAATCACCTTTAAAAAAGACTTAGAACACTTTTGTGCCGATTTAAGTAAGGAAATGCCTCTTTAGCATCAGGCCCACCTGAAGCTTTTTGAGTATAGAAACTACACAAAGGTAATTAGTAGTTTCTGTTCAGCCAAGAGCTGAAGAACTCCAAAAATCTGTAGGTTGTTAATGCTAATGGTACACAGGCGAAATTATAGAGCATGGTTGCTTCCAGATTCTGCTATAAAGAGGTGGAGATACCGGTAAACACAAACACAAATAATGGAGCATTTTGAGGTTTGTGGCAAAGCTTAACCATCCATCACGTGTTCTGTTTTAATTAGTTCTGCGGTTTGCTCTCGAGCTATAGTTCAAGAGATTTCCCTGTCTCATTACATCACATCCATAATTTTATAATTACAAGGGCAATGGGAATGGGAATCTCTGTGTATATGAACAGCTTGATATGTGAGATTTTGAAGAAGAGTTATGATCTTGGCAAGGTTGGACTGGGGCAAAATGTGGAGGAGTTCAGCTCACCTTTAATAATGCATGTGTTGCTGGTTGTGCACTCAGATAAAATGTCTGTGTGTCAGCTATGCACTGAGTTTCACTCTCTATCTGCAGGCTAAAGAATGTCTCACCCTGGTCCTCATTCAGAAGGGAGGCTGAAATCCAGAATGTTAAAACGTCTGAATAACTGACAAGTCATCGTCCATGGTGCTGTCTTGTGTCTCTGTTCAGAAAGAGCTGTATCTGGAATGGTACTTTTCTGGGGGTGAGCAAGTTGACGTTAAGTCCATGGTTTGCACAGAGGAATAATAACAAATCATCTGGAGACAGCGTTGCCAGTGACCGTCAAGGATCATAAAAAGCATCTCAGTCCTGCTCAGGAACACAGTTTCATTGAGCTGTCAGGCATTAGAATGTGACAAATCTCTAAAAGGATGGAAGATGAGCGGAGATAAGGACCTGTCTGAGACGAGTGGGGAGGGATCTTGAGATATGAAGTATTCACAAGCTTTGTTGGCGAAGATCATGGGGTCACAGGTTCCCTCCTCTTGGGAGTTCTCACTGAGATTGAACCCGCCAGCTGAGTGTCACTGTCACTATCACTTTCCTCCATGCCTCTGTCTACTTCCATTCTTTCATTATTCATCCTCCCTTCCTCCTTATCTGTCACGTAACCATGGGTCCTTTTACAAACCTCCTTGTGACTGGGGTAGGTAAATTGACTGCTTTTATATAGCTCATTTCATTGCACTTTCTGGCATACCCAAAGCTCTTCACGTTTTTGCCTCTCATTCACACACCAATGGAGCTGCCATGCAAGGTGCTGGCCTGCCCACCGGAATTAAATTGGGTTCAATGTCTTGTTCACGGACACTACGACACATGGCCAGGAGGAGTCAGGGATCGAACCACCAACCTTGTGATTAGTGGGTGACTCTCTCTGCCCCCTGATCCCCTATAGGTATAGGGGAATGTAAAGTAGCTAGTACCAGAATAGTCAGACAGACTACAACCTTCAGAAGGAAAATAGAACCCATATATAATGTATAGGGTAAGGGTTGGTTCAGTATTATTTTTTATTCTATATTATTTTATTCTATTTATTTTATTGTATTTTCTATTATATTGTATAGCTCTGCCAATATTTTCTTCATTTTCTACAGTTTATTATGTTTACTGTATGCATCTGCCCACCAACTAAATTCCTTGTTTGTGACCACTTACTTGGCGATTAAACACTATTCTGATTCTGATAGAGTACTAAATTGTATATTAATAATCTTCTGTACCTTTGTAATCATCATAATAGTTTCAGTAGAATGATTAATTTAGGATGGTGTTGTAACCTGTCCTAGGTGTTCCTGTTCCTGTCCAATGAGGTATTTCTCCCAAATAATCGATATCTCATGGACACACAATGGGAGACGAACAGATAGAGGCTGAACGAGGAGAGCTAACCCTAACAGCCAGCGTGTGGGAGCAAGCCACTTGACATGCATGGCTACATCTCTCTCTCTCTCTTCCACAGATACACCCGAGAGGGTTGTTTTGCATCGTTCCCCCTGGGACGCCCGTGTCCTCGAGGCTGTGTTGATTAGCATCATGATGTTCAGTATTCTCTTACTGTGTCCAGTTGTTATGGCAGCTCTGCGAGTTAACAAGAGGTAATCCCATTGTTCTGTCACCCTGCATGTTCTCTCAGAGTACACTGAGGGATCTGCCAGGGTGAGTGTCTCCACAACAGAGAAGGCAGTAATGCTGCTGTTGTGAGAAGATCATCCCAAACAGACAGACATCTTTAATTAAGTCATAATCCCTTGGACGGTTGGTTTTACCACTGTGTAAATCCTTCTTGGTTGGGGCTGTTAGGCCTGACAGGCAGTGGTGGTCAGGGAATCCTTAGTAGTGTCATTAAAAGCTAATACAGCTTTTCAAGCAGGTACTAAAATATGTCACAACATTGGAACACTTGCCTGTGACACCCTTAGCAGCCAAATCATGAATCAAAACATGAATGTAGGCTACTGTAAGACTGTCCTGGTTCTAAGGCAGCAGAGGAGTTAGTTTACTGTTACTGCTCCCACCCAGTAAGGACACAGAAGTTAGGGGTTACTATCCCACACAGAGTCTGAGAGAAAAAGGGAATATTGATGTTCTCAAGGGAAACAGCTGGTTATCAATTCTCCCAGATGTTTCCCGGTATTTCAGTTGCTTCCCTCCCTACACAATCTATGCAGCCCCCTTACAAGTTGATACAGTACCCCAGGCCTTGAAGGTACATGGTAGAACGCTGTGTGTCATGAGTCACATGGTTAAAGAGACAGATTGGTCGGCATGTGTCTTACACTGCCAGGACAGTCTTGCAAAACCATCATCTTCATGAGTGCCGCTGTTTTGAACTCGCTGCACAGCTTCACACCAGAATTTATGAAAGTTGTTGCTGTTACAACTTTCAAAGATTTACGGTCCAGCACCTCTTTCATCTCCACCATAATCTGATGTTTCTATATGTCCCAGAGTCTTTGTCTCTCTTTCAGTCCACACTTTTTCTCACACTCACTCTTTGTAACTCTTTAACCATCAAACCAATGCATCATTTATAGACGCCATGGTAGGGCTTTTCGCTGACTGTGTTAAGAACAGAAGATAAAACTAGCATGGCCTGTATCATAGAGGGAAGGAGCCCACAGAGAGGAGAGGCTTTCATGGCTTCTAGGCAGTTGCTTGTTAAATTGAATCCCAATGACAAATACATCAATTGATACCTCAGCTTCGAGGGAGAGATTCTAAAGCTTTATAACTGGGGTAGGTTTTAAACTGGGAATAGAAAGACCCCAAATGTTTTCCGAGGAGTTAAGAAGCTCAGAGACTCGGTTAAGGTCACTGAAGTCATTAAAACCAAAGAAAGATATGACATGATTCTTTAAAGCAGTTTAAAGTCTAATGGAAAGAAACTTGGTATTACAATTAACCCACACCAGAATTTCTGAAACTCAAACTGACCCAGTGGGAGGGAGAGACAGACCATCGTGACCAGTAACGGTGGACAGACACGTGTGTTTGGAGCTCATACAAGTTTCATACAGATGTGGTGAGAGAAAAGTTTGATGGAAGGTCGAGGAGAAGGCATAAACTATTCATAGGGTTCCTTCAAACATTTATTTCCCATTTGCCTTGGAGTGCAGCTGTTCATGTGACGTGTTCATTCAGATAACTTTTGATGTGCTCTGTGGTAATATGTGTAAAATATATTATATATATATTATATATGTGTGTGTGTGTGTATGGGGGGGGGGGGGTTGAGGGTCGAAGTGCAGATTCTGTTTTGACAGATTGTATAATTTCCCCTCTTTCCTTTGCATCCTCTTTCCTGACACCAGACCAGGCCGCCATTATTGTATTTTATCTCTCCTTCAGCTGCCCCACTCCTTCTGAGGGAGGTGATAAAGTGCTTTCTAAGTACTGTTGCTAATTAGGATTTTTAGACAGGGCTAGCAGCCATTGTGATAACACACAGACGCCTTAAACATATTACACATAACAGAAGAACCAGAAACAGTTTGGATAATAACGAGATTATTTTAATTCTCTCTTCCCTTGTTCTTCTCCCTCCTTCCTGGCTTCCCTTGTCACACGCAGAGGCAGATGTGACTCTTCAAAGAGCAAAGCTGACATCCGTGGAGAAGCCACACTTGGGCCTGGGTGTAGCGAGGAGTGAGCGGCCGCCACATCATCTCAGCTCCTTTGCTAGATCTGCTCTGGGTTCAGATGCAGTTGACTCAGTTCTGCTTCTGCTGATGATACCCCCATCCCCTCCACACTCTCACACCCTCCACACTCTCACATCCCTGACAACTCTGTTGGTTATCAGAGAAAAGAAAATGGGATGGCATATTGATGAGCATGAAAGAAACAAGTGTGCCACAACTCAAAGAGAGGGTACATACAGTGTGTTTTGTTTTCAACATAGGTTTTCAACAGCTCCCTTGCCTTATTCTCTTTGTTTATCTATTTAGAGGACTGGGCTATATTCAATACAGCTTCCTCTCTTCCTTTGTCATCATTCTGTCTTTTGCTCTTTCTTTTCACTCCCTCCTTTCTTTCTCTCCTTCTCTCTTTGTCTGTCCTCTCCCGTTACTGTCACCTCTCCTCCCATGCTGTTGATATTCTGTGACCTGGTGTGACATTCCTAGGAGGTTAAGTGCAAAGTGACCTTTCCATTGGTGTCAGTTAGAGAAAAATTATCTAGTTACAGAAATCGCTCATGTCCTCTTGTCAAATCTGACCCCTAGTATACGGCTCACGTGCCTCTTTCCCGATCTCTGCACGCTGCTCGCCATTGTTGGGTGTCATCTGCGTTTCCTTCTCTCTGTGTTTCCTCTATAATCAATAGAGACCATTTGAAACGCCTGTTGATTTCCAAGGAAACAAGGAATCAGTTCCAGGCCTGCTACTAGCAGTGTGGTTAATCTGATCAAAGTAGTTGTGTTTCATTTATTTATTGAACTTTTTTGTCTGGGGACACGGGAGGAAATATAGAAAATGAGGCGGTAGTTTTCATTTAGTTCAGAATGTCATTGGGTTCTGATCTTCTCCCTCTGAGTTCAGCATGCGTGTGTGCATGTGTTTGGTGAGATAGTATGCAGGTCTATAATTAGTTTGATCCCAGCAAGGCAACACTCTAGCCACCTTGATAATTGATTAACTTATGCAAATCAATATTGACGGCTTCATCGGTTTTATGGAGCATTGCTAGTGGCGGTTTCCACAGCGGCACTCAACTCCCATTACAAGGTCTCCACAGCTGGTCAACATTAAAAGCTGGTGCTGGAGGTGGAACGGTAGAGCTGTTAGCCTTTGTAAACAAAGTAAATTGGGCGTTAATAATAGAACTCCTCCACCCCCTCACCTTTTTCCCCTTTTGCTCCATCACTCCCCCCCCCCCCCCCCCTTGCCTCTGTCCTCCATGTTCCTCCACACTGAAGATGTTCACATCTTCAGTCCTTCATGTTCTTTTGGCTGCATCCGAGATGAGGGACCCTGTCTATCTGCTGTCAGATCTAAGTGCTAACCTGTTCCCTAGCCACAGAGGAGTGTGAAGAAAGTTATTGTATCATGGAAGGAGGTGGAACCAGGGAGCGTTTTGAAAGGATCCGTTTATCCACCAATGGATAAAAGGTCAGGTGGAGGTGTATTACATTACCTGCAGGTGTACGGAAGAGAATTTTTCGAGGGAGTTATTTCATACACACTGACAGACACAGGCAGCCACGCACACACACAATAACTGTTCAAACCCTTATAACCTGATAGAAATGGTTGTGCAACTTCAAAGCTCTCCTGGTGTATTTATAGCAGAAGTGTTTAGATAACACATCTCCAGTAGGTGGATGGCTGGTCCTGCCAGCCCAACTCTCACTGCAGTAACGCTGAGCCTCCACTCTGCCCACATCCCATGACATCACCCTCTGTTTAGCTTGTTTGTGAAGAAGATGAGAGAGAATAAAAAGAGATCAAGCTCCCCACACATACATGCACCCCAATCTGAAATGCACACATGCACATCCGCAAACATGGAGGGCCTCACACAAGTACACACAAGCAGGCACACACGCACACACACTCCTTTTTTCTCACACTCAGAGTGGGACACAGAAGAACACAGCGTGAATATTTATATATAGGTATATATCATCTCTATATACTGTACTGAATCACATAAAGGTTATGAAAGATGAACATATGTGTGACAGCATTGCTTTGTAGTCAAATTCATTAGTCTTGGTACACCTTTTCCTAGGAGTTCCTCGAAGTGTTAATCATTGTATCGGTCCCTTTGGTGTTAAGAAAGTGATTTCTGTAGTTCTAACAACCTATTCAACTTCTTAGAAATACATGCAGAAGTTTTGATAGGGGAAATATCTAGAAGAACTGCAATGGCGTGGATCCTAGAGATGAGTTCAAAGATGTTCATTGAACAAACACAGTACAATGAACATGTGTGTTTTTAAAACAATTAACAAATGCCACATCACAGTGTTTCGCAATAATCCAGGCCATATAATCCACATAATGATGTCCACATTAGGACTTCTGTTTCTTGTCATTCCCGCTTTTTCCTGCCAAAACAGGAAAAGGAAAAATAGAATGGTAACACATTTATCACGTTCTGTCTTTAGTGTAAACGGGTTACCAGTGAGTTCAGTAAAGTCCATGTTTGCCATATCTTCACAGGCTGTGGAGCAGTCCAGGTCAGATGCGCCTGTTAATATCCCAGTAGAGTGTACATCACAAAGCCAGTGTATGTATGTGTACAACTTTTCCACACCATTGTGTCAATAGCATCTCTTGAACTTGATGAGTTTGTGGAAGGCCTGTTTGAACTCATCGTTAAAAACAGTGTAGATGACAGGGTTGATGAGGGAGTTGAGGTATCCCAGCCAGGTGAAGACGTCAAACAGCACAGGGTGAAACCAGCAGCCCTTGCAGATGGCCATGACCAGGGTGCCCACGAAGAAGGGCAGCCAGCAGATGATGAAGGCTCCCAGGATGATGCCCAGCGTCTTGGTGGCCTTCTTCTCCCGGGCGGCGCACAGACGTTTCCTTTCAAGCACGCTGTCCGCTAGCTTCACCTTCACGCTGTTCACGAACAAAGGCGAGCCTCCCCCTCCTCCTCCTCCCCCTCCGGCTGCTGAGAGGGTGTGTCCTTCCTGGTTGGAGGCGGAGTTAATCGAACAGAGGGAGGAGCCAGCGGAGGTCTGGATGAGCTGGGCTGTGGTGAAGCGTTTTCCGCAGGACGCCGGTGGCTTGAAGATGCGCGAGCGTGCCGCCACGTAAATCCTCCCGTAGAGGATGACGAGGAGGATGGTGGGAACGTAGAAGGCGCCGAAGGTGGAGTAGAGAGTGTACGAGATCTGGTCTGTGTTCACCAGGCACTCTGTCAGCTCTTCGTGGGCCTTGGCCTGCCGCCAGAAGAGCGGTGGAAGGGAGATGGAGATGGAGATAACCCACACCACCCCCACCATGAGCCCTGCCCGGCGCGTCGTGCGCCGCTTGGAGTACTCCAGGGCGTCAGTGATGGCCCAATAGCGGTCAAGGGCGATGACGCACAGATGCAGGATGGAGGCCGTGCAGAAGGTGATGTCGGAAGAAAGCCAGATGTCACAGACAATCTGCCCAAGCGACCAGGTCTTGCTGACTGTATAGACGATGCTGATCGGCATGACGAGGATGGACACCAGCAGGTCCGTCACGGCCAGCGAACCAATCAGGAAGTTGGCGGGGGTGTGCAGTTTCCTGGTGAGGAAGATGGTGGCGATGACAAAGGCATTAGACAGCACCGTTGCCAGGGTGACAATGGCCAAGATGGCGGAGAGGGAGATTTGCAAGCTCAGGAGTGTGGTTTCATCCCAAGGGGGGTCAGTGGTGGTTCCAGGGAGATCTGTGACATTGGACAAGAACAGGTCCAGCACAGAGGTGTTATCTTGCTCCATCCCGCCTGGTGCTTTAACCTCTCTGCTCAGATGTCCTCTCCACGCCACTCCTCTTTTATGTGGATGGGGTTAGAGGATGCTCATGGTCCCCATCAAGATGATCGATCCGGACTCTTTCTGCCTATCCCCCAGTGGGGATCACAGTGCTGCATTGATGAATGTCACAGCTGGTTTAGACGTGTGCCTGTTGCACAGAGGGCTTTTTATCCCTTTATAGCAGCCTGTTCGGTAAACAAATCCGTCTGTATACCTCCGTTTCGGTCACCTCTGAGCAGAGAGCTAGCCTGTGTTCGATTTCATGTTATCAGGCATTTATTTTTGTCCACGTCCATCATTTTATCGTTGGAACTAATGGCTGCATTAGTTTTTCTGAATCTTTGTCTACCTGTCCAAGGCCTCTAATATCGGTTGGTCCCGGTTGTCTGACTAAAGGGCCTCATTGGTATTCAACTCTATAACTTTTCTCTTTGGACTCATCTCCACTCCACTCCTCTCATTCCCTTTTCCTTTCCTACTCCCTTTGCCTCTACTGTTCTCTTCTCCTCTCCAGCTAGCCAGACCAGCACAACACCTCTTTTTCACAAATGGTCCACCCCCCCACCCCACCCTTCTCCACTAAACCTCACACAGAGAGATAATAACAGAGACTCTGGCCTCCAGCTTCCTCTTTCTGTCTTTTCTTCTTCTTCTTCTTCTGTCTGCAGCTTCTTTTCTGCACCTCTGTGTCTTGCTCTGTATCAAACACACCTTCTCTCCCCCCCCCCTCTCTCTCTTTATGTTTCCCTCTCACCCCTTCTCCCTTACTCTATCCCTGCCTCTGCCGATCCCTTAATCTGAAACTGGACCAGACTCTGTCAAAGAGAGTTAATAGAGCAAAGCCTGAGTAATGACAATAGCCAAGCTAGATGTTAACATGATCCCCTCATCCCTGAGATCATCTTGTTCAGTCCAGTCGTGAAGGACCACAACAAGTCAATATCTTGAGACGTTTTTAGACTTTGGGCTCATTTGACACTGAATGAATGTGGTACCGAAAAATACATTTCAGGTCCTGTGTGAGGTTGCAGAGGGAGTCCTTTTATCGATCTCTCAATGTGTGTGTGGACACACCTCTGTCTCAGACTTAGTGGTCAGTACAGATTGAAGAGCTGAGGGGCTTGCTCTGACACCTTCACTTGCTTCAGAACACCTCCATTTTACCCAGCTTCTTTCACAGCACATTCACCCTAGGAAGAAACAAAGACAACATTTAGAAATTTGCATTACAGATTTATAAATAAATAAAAGCTTAATAGGACTGAGAAATCTGCAAACTCCGTCTTTCACTGCATTTGAGATTCACCACCTACATCCCAAACCATCTTTTGTCATTACATGCAAGATTGACATTGAAATCCAATGGAGCAGGGATTACATACAAATCGGAGAAGCTTGCCAATACCAGAATAAATGCAAATACGCTGTCTTGAGTCATGTTTCTCATTAATCTTCAGCAGCTATACTGATCAGCACACACACACACGTGCAAACAGAGATGCACACAAAATGCATAGACACACAGCCAGCTTTGTGTCAACATTTCATATTAACGTGATTCCATTTCCATAAATGAAAAGCAAATAAAAAGAAAGATGATGTCTATAAAGCCTTCAGTATCTCTTTATGCCAGAGGTCAATACATCAGTGCCTGCAGTATGTTAACATGAAGCTGATGAGGTAGTTCCTCTTGTCAACCACTGTCTTGGCTGTAAGCCTGAAGGTTTTCAGAATGTGAGAAATGGGTCACTCGCTGCAAATGTTTATGATCCACATCCATAAAACTATATAAATGTACACAGCCAAGTTAATTAAATGATGTTCTTTTCAAAATTAAATACCAATTAATTTTGTGAATAAAACAACAGAATGTCAGTCTGTTTGGAGATCAGAGGATGTACCGCCCTCCTCCCACCCTGCCCCAGCCCCACCTGTCTGGGGGATTTTATACCTGCAGGTAGGCAGGGTCACCAGACTGAAGGGTGTCCCTTCGGAACAGCTTAATCCCCACTATGGGCACTCACCCAAATGTTGGATCTAGTGAACATCTGGAAGTATTTTTCCACAGTTCATTTCATTTTAGTTAATGACACTGCGACATTGCTCTTGACATTGCTAATGACACTTCTAAATATATTACTATGATGACCAGGCTTGTGTTGGCCTGTCTGGTCAGCACACACTGTTGTTTCACTGACATTGAGTCACATCCTGTGCTTTTCCTGTTTGCAGGGAAAATTTACAATTACTCACTTCCACAGAGAATATAACAGCAGTCTCAAAGGAGTTTTTCAAAGAAGTGCTGAAGCAGGGTCAGAACCTGACATGTCCACAGAATCTCACTAATTATAATTCAAATAGCCTGAACTGACCCTTAATCTGTGAAAACGCACAGACTGTAAATGTGAAAAAGTCTGGTGAAGTGTAGCCTGCTCAACCAAACTGGCCCTCACCCAAGATGGGGACAGTCCACCTGGGCCGCCTGCCATCTGAAAGTATCAGTCACAGAGCATCCTCTGTGGAGTGTGAGAGATGTGAAGTGACAAGGTGGTAGAAACATTTAGCTTGGCGCTCACATCCCATAGCCATCATGATGCGACAGCCAGCCAGGTGCAACCCTACCTCTTTCTGACTCTTCCTGTCTCTGCCTCTCTCTCTCTCTCCCTCTCTCTCTCTCTCTCTCTCTCTCTCTCTCTCTCTCTCTCTCTCTCTCTCTCTCGTGGTCTCTATTGGTCCACCATCTTGCCAGGCAGTGGAGGCTTTAGGTAATTAGATAAAGAAGGCAGTTGGAGGTACTAGGTCCAGGAAGTTCTGCAGATGTGTCCCACCATGTTTCCTCACAAGCTCAAGCTTTCCTACCCCCCTGTGTGCCTGTCACATTTCTATCTGAGTAATTGTAAGGTGCCCAGGCCATTACTAGTAGTAACATGGCGCCTTGCTAATGAAGTACAATGAACAGGGCTTGTGTAACTAACAAGGAACAGATGGAATTCATGTGCATGAATTAGCCTGTGTGTAAATTGGTTGGCAACCACACTGAAACCACAATGCACAATTCATTAGGACCAAGCAGAGGTGGTGTTTAGTTCTTCCATTGTTGCAGAGCTTAGGAGGGTGGGATTAGGTAGTTCGGTGGAGGAAGTTAAAGGGATAAAGCTTATAAAATGGTTGCCTTTCATGTTGATTATTTCCAGAGGCCTCTTTTTTTCATGTTTACCCAAATCGACAGGTCTTGAAGTTCAGATTAGTAATAGCCAGCAAAAACAGCTGACAAACAAGCTAAGGACCTAAGCTGATATTTAGTGCCGCTGTAACAGCTTGTTTAATTAGAGCAGCGCTCTCTTACCTCGTTGATTGACAACTACTCCCACATGAAGGATTATTACTCTGTTAATACACACATATCTCCCATAGAAACGTACCTTAGAGTTTGTTCTCTGTCAGGTGTCTCTACTCTCTCTCTACAGTCGACAAGTGAGTGAGACATATTTGCAATAAGATGTTAAGCAAGTTTTTTCTGTGACGAAACTCAAAGGTATTGTCTTCAAAACTGTACTGTACAACATTGAACTGCTTCCAAGATATACAGCCAGGGAGCAGGTAGAGAGAGAGAGAACAACAGATCTAAATGGATCTAATCACAGTGACTACACATACTACACTAATCTTAGTTTCCCACCCATGGGTTTAGATTACATAGGGTGTATCTTCCGACAGTCTGTGATGAACGGGGGCATCTTTATCTATTTACACATCCAGCCAATAAGACAAGGACATAGCTTATCTCCATGTTCTGGGCCTCCAATCAGATAATGAGTACCTAAATAAATGTGAAGTAAACAAAAAATTGAAGCCAAAACAGGCGCCACAGAGTAACTGGTTCCAAGATATACAGCCAGGGAGCAGGTACACGCCAAAATTGTTTCACGGTCAAAGACATTACGATGACACTATGGGAAATAACTCTCCATTTCCATCTAAATATTCATATATCATATTGACACTGGCAATCAGTCATAGGAGAAAGCATGAGAAGGAACCATTGTACTGGAGGAATCGAAACATCTTCGCTTGTGTGTCAAGCCTGTATAACCTCCAACATAAAGGAGGGAGGAGGCTGCTCTCAGTTATTTTCAATTACTTGAGCAAACTGAATGAAGCACTCTCAGACAGGGGCAAAGGTAAACTGGTCGTGACTTACAGCACCTGTGATGGGATTCCACGGTCATTCATTTAGCCCAGCGAGCCTTAGGGCACAGACAGAAGGCATGAACCAATATCAACCTTTAGCTGAGGGGGATTTGAGGGAGGAACCGAAGGACAAGCAGGTTCTATTCTTCTGTTCTGAAGGTAATGTACTTTCATTTAATTTCAGTGAAAGCGGGTAGGTGAGACTCTGGGTCGGTCTTTCATATTCTGTCCTGAATAAACAACCACAACTATTTGGTTATAGGAATTAAGTAACCGAACTTCACCCATATTAAGCCATTGAATTGAGAGGCCAGAGAGTTTGTAGCTGTTTCATCCGGTTGCTGTAAAGATTTTCCACACTCATTTGAGCTGACAAGGATAATTATACATTCTTCTGATAAATTACTGATGCTCCAAATCCCTTTCTAGGATGGCAGCAGTACTCTTTCTAATATAAAATGTAACAAGACCACAAAGAACTTTCTAGGACTTTCTGTCTGCTCCACAACTTTGTCAAATATTTTAGGTAGTTTGCAATGAAAATGGTTTTGTAAACGATGTTAGATGGAAAAATGCCATACAGTGTGTGTACAGATTTGTGAGAGCTGCCTGTGTGTGTGTGTGTGTGTGTGTGTGAGAGAGAGAGAGAGAGAGAGAACGTGTGTCTAAACGGATCTAATCACAGTGACTACACACACACTAATCTTAGTATCCTACCTATAGATTTAGATAACATAGGGTGTATATTATTCAGCATCCGAAAGTCTGTGATGAACAGGGGCATCTTTATCTATTTACACATCCAGTCAAACAGACAAGAACATGGCTTATCTCCATGTGCTGGTCCTCCAATCAGATAATGAGTACCTAAATGAATGTGAAGTAAACAAAAAATTGAAACCAAACCAGGCGCCACAGACTGACTGAACCTGAACCAGACACACATCCAGCTGCCAGAAGACCGTTAGGAGCTAATATAGCCTGCATCTGGAAATACCCCCATCACCGGCCAGAGACAGCCAGAAAGAACACAGTGAAGACTAGATAATTTACACCTCAAAAGCAATAAACAGTCAGTAGGCTACATGACATCATACTCTGGAGGAGTTTGTACACTGGATGATGGGTCATTGATCTTTGGACAGATATGTTAATTCTGGTTCTACATTGAACTGGCTTGTGCAAATGTTGGTCTGACTAGTGGGAGTCAGGTGGCTGAGCGGTTAGGGAATCGGGCTAGTAATCTGAAAGTTGCCAGTTCGATTCCCTGCCGTGCCAAATGACGTTGTGTCTTTGGGCAAGGCACTTCACCCTACTTGACTCGGGGGGAATGTCCCTGTACTTACTGTAAGTCGCTCTGGATAAGAGCGTCTGCTAAATGACTAAATGTAGTGCTAAAGGTGGTCTGGGATAAAGCTGATGTTGGTCTGGGCTAATGCTAATGTTGGACCGGGCTGGCGCTTATGTTGGTTTGGGGTAGCACTGATGTTGGTCTGGCGGTAATCCTTGTTGAATACAGCAGGCCTGTGGGCTCTGCATGACCACTGTGGAGACAAACAGGCTAATCGATTTAGCAACTGAAAGCCAATGGTTCTGCTGAAGATAATGGTCTTGGTTTACCTGATGACGTACAGGCAAAGGCAGACAGGGGGCAGTGTCAATGTACAGTGTGAAGAGGTAAATGGTTGAGTGGATAGATGGATAGAGGATGGGTGACAGGGATAGTTTGGCGATGATAGGTGAATTACCTTTATATCCACTGCTGTACTTAACTTCCTTGTTCTTCAGAAAGGATGAGATCCCTCTCCAGCATGAAAAGCAACACCCAGAGTTTGCCTTAAAGGTACAGATTTTGATACAGGTCACTTTGTGGTCAATAAATATCTCAGAAGCTTGCATCTTCTACTAGGTATTTATTCATTTATTCTATTTATTCATAGTGATCCATACAGTGTGTGTGCAATATTACAAAAATGGGGGATGAAATTAGATTTTTGGAGCTACATCTCTCTACTCTTGTAATATCAGTGTATGTGAACATGAAAGGGCTTTAGAAAGCTGGATCAATACAAATGGATGGAGAGGATCTGTGAATGACTATTCTCTCTGATCCACAGGGGAGAAACACCATAGAAATATACGATTCACCATAGCTGTACACAGTACAAACCTATGCACAGTAGGATGCACAAACAGTTGGAGCCGCATTACCCCCAGTGGGAAAAAACCCCCAACCTAGTTGGTTGTGTTGCAAACAAACAAGAAATACAATCAAAACTATACAGTCCTACCTGCTTTCAAACAGGACATGTACTTTCAGTTAGTCCATACAGTTTATAGGTATGTGTGGTCATTACCAGCCCCTCAACCGAACTTCCCCTTCCACGTTGCTAGAGGCCAGTTTAGCTCCAAGAGGCTCAGGGTGCTGATTCAGATTCAAATTGTTCAGGCAGTGGTGGGAGGTGCAGATGGTGCAGTGTCACCATGGCATAATCCCACCCCCTGGACACCAAACCTCAGGTCAGAGCACTCAGGCAGCGCAGGATAATCTGTGCTCCAGTATAAGCCGATATGGGGGGGAACACAATGGAAAATATTCACGTCTTCTCTCAGTTTATTTGATGGGATATCACTTTCTCTAATTCCATCTCTGTATCTCTTTCCCTTTTCCTTCTTTCCCTGTACTTTAGGTTTCTATCATTATTCTATTTTTGTCTAGGTTTTTCATTCCTTCACTATGTCTCTCTCGTCTCTACATAAATAAAGGACAAATGAATAATACTAAAGATTATAAATGTAAGCTTCTTAACAGTCATAACTGCCAAAGCACATTCTTACTGCCACAACAAACATCATTGGCCAACACTAGCTCCCTGGCCAGTACCACATGTGATGCAGTGTGCTGTGAATCCCACATGGAAACTGCACACTGGAACACTTCCAGCAGAGAACATTTAGCACACCTGAGGGACTTCCACCTTGTGGAGCAGGAATGTGCTGATGCGGGGAGTATCTTCGTCATGGTTACAGTGCTCCAGGTGGAGCAAGGAGGACTATAAAGAAACCAGTTGAAACCATTTAGAAGCACCACAAAAAGTCCAAGGGGCACCACATGAGCACTAGGGTTTTGTTTCTACTCTGGCTGCCTCATTAAAACGACTGTTGGTGTGAGAGAGCTGCTCGGCTGAGCTCTCAGGCTTGACTTCCAGCCAAGCACTTTTTTCAAATCATTTATCTGCTCCGAGGTATTGTGTGACATTAATTGGAGAATGGCAAGCTTGGGGCATCCATGCCTTATCGTGTCCTTCTGTCTGTAGAAGACAGAGATATGTACAGGGATCCTTTTGTGAAATGATACTGTTTGTACACATTGCATATTAACATGAGATAGATGAAATGGCATAGTCCAAGATTACCACTAATAGGAGGGTGCTGATCCTCTGATAGCATGAGTCACCATCCACCTCCAGCCTTGATTCATCTGCTTAGCTGTGTTGTCAACTCAGCGTTCCAGGCACAACCAATAAGGAAACAAGCACAGCATGATAAAGCAATGATAGCGCAAACAGTCCCGTAAGTAAGATGCTGGTACGGTAGGAATAAAGGATCTACGGGTGTTGGGTTTAGCATGTCACACCTGACCCCATCTCACAGTTCTCTGAAAGTTGGAACATTTCTAGCTGATTTTTCAGACTATATTTGAGACGTTTTTTTTATTAAGTTTGTGTTAAAGACTGAAAGCTCACTGAACCGCTGATCAGCAGAGCGGAATAAGAAAGTGAGAGTATACTGGGTGATACATTCTGCCCGTCACGTAGGCAGTAAATACACATTTTTTAACAGACAGTATATATTCTGAGTATGGCTATAATGTGTCAGTGGTTTGATGGATGTACCTCCCTGGTAAATCTACCAAGGTCATCTGAGAGGTCACTGTTTCCTTTACTGCCAGTGATACCTGGGCTGTAATACTCATATAATGGATTTAGAAAAGAGGAATAACAAGCCTGACCACCTTTACACACTTTTTCCAAACCCCATTCCCCCGACAGATATAAACTCCATTCCACCTCCATGTCCTTCTACTGGGCAAATCAAAGTTCTGTTACCTGACTTTCACAATCCACTGAATCCTCTTTAAATTAGGTGTTACATACAGCCGGTATAGCAATCATTGTTTATTTTCACACAGGTACACAAGGGGTGGAGAGATATATGTGGTTGATCCAGACGGCTGATTTACTACTTTTACAAAGCTTCATTTTAAGTCTCTTGACTATTTTTATCTATATCATTCTCACTCTTTTTTTCTCTCAATCTCTTTTTCTTTCTTCCTCCTCTCTCCCCATTATATATATTCTCTCTCCCTACTCTCTCAGTCTCTCTCTCTGCTTTCCCCCTCTCTCTTTCCTATCAGATGAGGGTGTACTGACACTGTACCTTGAAAGAGTAGTGAGCTGTAGCCCCTCATCACTGGAGTGGTGCATTCTGGTTATGGAGGAGATCAAGGGAGAAAGCCTGATCTCATAGATCATCTCACCGGACCTTATGAGCCAATTAGGATTTGAAGATTGTGGACAAATTTCTATTTTTTACTCTGGAAAGCATCACTTGACCCTGACACTCACCCTATTTTCCCCTGACAATGGCAATTCATTTGGTAAACATCAGTATTTTAGGGATTGCCAGCTGAAAAAAATCTATTTAAATCCTGACTATGGTGTTATGAGATCAGGAAGGACATAAGAGTTATTCTCTCCTGTCCAGCTACATAGAGGTGATCAGGGTCCAACCTTACTGAGCCTCACCTGGGATCAGCCACGCACACACATCCACACTTGTGTTTGGTATCTTTTCAAGTTGCTTTTCCCATGCATTTCTCCTACTGTTTCTGCCATTTCAGCCAACACATGAATGAGTGCATCTGCACTCATTCATGTTGTAATAGAAGAGCAAAGCGACAGATTGGACTGCTAAAAATACTTTGAACTGTGATGCAATGTTAACATGATCCCAAAGTGCCTTTTCCTTAAAATAAGATATTTTTTGCTGTGGACAAATTATAGAAACATTCATATTAGTAAGCATCTATCAACTCAGCACCGGGCCTTTTAAATGTACCATTTCCCACTAATGGTGTCCTAGTGTGGACTGTGCAGTGAGGGAGCCGGCACAGCTAATGCTCTGCTTTATCTTGTCCCTCAGTGAATGATGTATAGCTCTAGATCTGTAATTACAGATCCTCCATCTGGAAGACCAATCATAGGATACTGCAGAGTCATAATTACATTCCCTGGTCATAGATTACGCAGAGATAAGGATGCAAAGGTGGGGAGATCTCAGAAGGAAAAAAAGGCGAGAGCATGGGAAAGAGGGAGGGGTGGTGGAGGGAAGGGAAAAGAACGAGGGCCAGGGGTATGAGACGCATGAAAAGGTAAAGAGAGAAAAATTGTGAAGAAGACAAGATAAAAAACACACCAACAAAGCAGGGATAAAGAAACCCCGAAAAGGAAAGGAAATTGATAAAGCAAAAAAGAGAAGAAATTTTGGGGTGTCAATCTCTGACTGAGACGCGATGTGATTGTCTCACTGTCACCACAATCCCATGTGAATAATCAGGGATTAAGACCCAATGGGATTACTCAAACAATCTCTATTCCCTTTGGTCGCTTTAATTCGATGGTGAAAACAATCTAAGCTTGGCACGGTCTGATGGGAACATATCCTGTTCCATGCATCACATTCGATTAAGACTCAAGGGTTTGGACAAATTCTCTCTCACATCTTGTAAGGAGAAATAAATTGTGTGTTGACTTGAATTTCTTTACAGCAGCTAACTGTATTGTATTGTACATGTTTGTAAACTATCCATCAGGGTGATGATTATGTCATACACATCCATACAGTATCGGCCTCTCATTTCTTCACTTCCAGTCATCTTGACTCTGATGCAATTACCTCCGGTTTTGGAGTCAGATTCAGTCATGCACCACAGATCCTAGTAAATATGTTTTATCCTCTACAGGATGTGCTATTCGTGTCTATGCTATTGCCTGTGAATCACAATGAAACAGGAGCTCACAATGCATGTTTGTGCTTGTGTGCGTGTGTGAGTGTGTCAGTGTGTGCGCATTTGCATGTGTGAGTGTGTGTTTTCTGCAGCAGCTGAATACTCGCTGAAGCCCCTCTGCTATCCTGAAGTCCCTCACAGCAACAGTCAAAGAGATGAGCCTTGAGTCACAAGATAATCTGGAGACAGGCTTTCTACTCTACACGCTCAAAGTGGAGGCAAATCACACTCGCATTCTGATGTTGAGAGACACACAGGGTGTGTGCGTATGTTTTGGAGTGTGTGCTTGGATTTCAGTCTACGGATGTGTGAGGCTGCTGTGTCTGCATGCATACATATGTGTGTGTCTGACCGAGGATGAAGTGAATTTAAACTGAATGTGTGAGAGCAAGGTTTTTTTTTCTTATTTCTCTGCTCTACATCTCTCCTGGACCTATTCAGCATTCCCCTCAGCATCTACTCTCCAACCTGCCAATGCATCACTTCAAACCACTGATTGATTTCTCTGATCCACAGCCTGCAGGGGGTATGTGTCCAACAGGGGAATAGGGTGCCACATCTGTACATGACACATACTAGCTCTCCGGTAGATAGCAGGTAAGACTGCAGAGGGGGGGGGGGGGATTTTTCCATTTGGTAGTGCAGGTCTCAGGCTGACTGAAGGAGCCCAGAATAAAGTAACATGCTGTTCACACATCTATAATGAAAGCAGATTTTTACACGTAGCCTAATCTGATACGAAGGGTACATCTGAGAGAAGGTCATACGTGTGTGTGTGTAAAATACATGTACGTAATGCAGTTAAAATATAAAAACTATCATTCAGAAACGGAAACATGTACACTTCTATCACTTCAGATTGCTCCCGCAAATGTTTGTATCTTCCTCTCACTCTCCTCCACCCCCTTCTCATATGCCAGATCCTCCTCATCTCTCCTCTTCTTCTCATCATCCCCCCAGTCCTGTCCTTCCTCTTCGCTTTTTCCAGTCTGTGACTACAGCCTTGATCCTGACCTCTAAGCTGTAATGTTATTGTCAGCATGAATACACATCACACGTGCACACACACACACACACACACCAACCTTATTTCCCCATGGTCTCTCTAATGACTCCAGCAGCACAAGCGGAATCAGGAGGAGGGCAGTCTCCTCGACCTTTTTACCCCCTATCAGGCTCAGATCTGCAGTAGAGCATGGTACATGAGCTGAGAACTGGAGCTGCTGGGATCTGTCTACACTTGGACACAGGGAGTCTTATCTACGGCTGAACTTCTGACCCTATATAGACCGAAGACTGGTATTGGTAGATCATTTGTCTGGTTGGCCTACAAGATTTAAGCAGTTGGTGAAGAATAGGTCACGGTTTAATTGTTCTTTAAACAAACCTACAAAGGTGTCAGTTACAATGGAACTGTCGATAAAACGTGGTCAGTGAAATAACGTTTAGGAGGGCAGTAAAAAGAACCAGCAATTGGTTGCGAGATTTATGTAACTTGCTGATTAAAACCTACTTCAAACGAGCGCCCTTTAGACGAGCGCCCAAGCGCCACCCGCCACCATGCGCGACTGTTTAGGCTACCGCGTGTTTTAAAAGAAATGAACAAGCATGCATTACCTCAACCCAAAGGTATTTACATCTAACACACTTGCGTTGTGAGATGTCAATAAATATTCGATCGCTCAGTTTGCATTCGTTTCATAGAAAAACTTCTAAAACACATTATTTTCCCAACCCATTTACTCTATCATTGAGGGTTATTAGGTTCTCTATTTCAGTCATTGTCAATGATCTCCTTGGCTGGACGTTCATCCTTTGGACAGTGCGTAATGGTACAAACATTCCTACAATAACCTCTTAGACATTTCAGCATTTGTCGGGTAATAAGGGTTACTCACCACAGGTTTCTCAAAGAACCATCCAAGTATTCCGGTGATAAATTACATTTTTGTACATTGGACATCATCAGTCAAAAGTCCATCCTGACAAATCATGTCCGTTTTAAGCACGTCAATTTCCAGGTTGGGACGCAGCAAAAGGTCCCAGTCCTTGAGGCTTCACTAGACTTGATTGAAGTCACGGAGTCTCTGTAGTTCATGACGATGAACCTCTTTTCCGAGCTGAAACCAAGTTCAAATTTATATTTTTAACACTTCGCTGCGAAAGTACAATCCAAATAACGTTCAACAGACAAAACAGATAAAACAGTCAATTAGCCTATATATAGCTCACACAAAAGGTGTTTCTTCCTCCTCGGTCTCCCCTATACATACAAAAAAAAAGAAGGTTTTCATCAAATGGCATATTCCCCCCCCAAAAAAGCAAACTTGTTTTTTCACATTCGAATTTGATAGGAAGTTTAGTGAAAAGAAGTGCCTGGAGTTCCGTCTCGTGTGCCACCCTTGGCATTGTGACACTTCGCCGGTACTGCAGCTGTATTCGTTCCCCTTGGGAGGGAGAGGGCTGCGCGCCTCTCCTGATCCGTCACGGACCTCAAGGTCCGGAATGAATAAGAAAAAGCGACAGGTTTCGTAAAAATGTGTACCCTGAAGAGCACCCGTAAACATTGAAGCATGAAATACTTATTGCTCCCGTCACACCACTGTTCGTTTGCAGAACTCTTACACAGGTTTGCTTCTAAGGTTTACAATATACTGATTCAGTTGACAGTGTGCCACTCCTCGTCTGAAGCTATGACGTTCAAACTGTCAAAGGAAATACATTTCGATCCATGAGAAAGTCTCTTCATCACATTGATGGTAATCATGTTGCTCTGTACAGCTTAAGTGGGTTGTGTGGTGTGGGTGGAATATAAAACCCTTGGTCTATATGACAAGGTGGATTATTTAAAGCATCATTAAATGACCATTTTAGTCACACTGCTTTACTCAACAAACTGTATTGTCACTGTAAACCCATTTACCATTAGACAATTCAGTAGTTCTCATCCAGGAATAACAATAGGAAACAGGAAGGCATTATGGTTTACATCCTAGACAGAATACAGCAAGTTAGGATTTGGGATGAGGACATAGTAATGTGAGAGACTGGAGGACTTAAGTTTTCTACAATACCTTCTCAGCTTTCTTCAAATTAACAGATGTATTTTCCAACTAAATTTAATTTTGCAGCTTTCATCCAAAGTGATGGACAGGTCACTTCTTGTTAGGTTCCACTGTTCAACCATGTGTTTTGCACTGTGTTCTCTCTCTCTCTCTCTCTCTCTCTCTCTCTCTCTCTCTCTCTCTCTCTCTCTCTCTCTCTCTCTCTCTCTCTCTCTCTCTCTCTCTCTCTCTCTCTCTCTCTCTCTCTCTCTCTCTCTGTCTCTCTCTCTCTCTCTCTCTCTCTCTCTCTCTCTCTCTCACTCACTCACTCTCTCACTCTCTCTCTCGCTCTCTCTGTCTCTCTCTCACACACACACACACACACACACACACACACACACACACACACACACACACACACACACACACACACACACACACACACACACACACACACGTACACGTACACACACACATTGTATCTCTTTCTATATCTCTGTCTTTCTAAAGTCTTTCTGTGGTTCTACTTTGTCACTAGTGTGTTGTTGCAGCCAACACAAATACTTGTTCAGGGCCATACAATTTGTTCATTGTACAGTATACAGCCTACAATGCACTGTACTACAGTATACAATACTGAAAGGGACAACAATCAAAGGAGTAAACACGTGATCAATGTGCTTCTTCTTGTCTTTGGGCTGGGTTAGGCCAGAGCACTTTGTCG
This sequence comes from Osmerus mordax, assembly GCF_038355195.1. NCBI lineage: Eukaryota > Metazoa > Chordata > Actinopteri > Osmeriformes > Osmeridae > Osmerus > Osmerus mordax. The sequence continues at coordinate 6,216,988 of NC_090058.1, read as the reverse complement.
ACATCACAAGCAATATTTTACCACCTTCAACAACCTGTTTGCTCTCTGAACTGGCTTATATTGGTTGTGTCACATCATTTCAAACAAGTGAAATAAATTTTGGGTGGTTGTGTTTAGTCAATTACATGTTTTCTATATTTGTATTTGATTGTTGCCATTTGTGTTTACCAGTATGGATGACATGTGCATTAGAGTGCAGAATGAAAAATGAAAAATGAGAAAAATGAGAATGTGTTTAGAGTTTTGCTGAACAGTCTATGTGAGATCTGCAAATTGTGTTTTACCATGTGAAATGGTTTAAGGTATTGACAACAGACAGGCACAATTAGCTACATGAGTTCAGGCAACTGAGAACTTTGTTCAGCCAATGGGTTTTAGTGTTTTAGCAATTGTGAAAAACTGTAACAGATTCTAAATGTTTTCTCCTCAGAAGAAACGAGAGGGGATGAGAGTATTTCTGAACACTTTGATGAAACTAAATTCCCCCCTTTCCTTCCTTCTCTATTTAATCTGTAATTGAACTCATACAAGGTCTGAACAAGAAACTAAATCATAACTTCATAAAGTGATATAAATGTGGAGAAGGAGAAGATGCACATTGTTTTAACCCTACTTCACAACTCATGCACACACAAACACACACATGCACACACTTGTATCGACCTACGTACAACGCACACATGCCGACACACAAACACACCTAAAAGCGTTCTATTTGAAGTGCAAATCAAAGATCTCTGCGGTCCTATGGGTCAGAGTGGACTCTTTCATCCTCCTTTCCTCCAGTCCTCCTTCCGCTCACTCCTTGTTCTCCCCTGGGAGAGAAGCAATGTGAGGGAACTACCTCGCTGCTCCTCAGCCCTGCTGTTCACTCAAGGCCACGCTGTTCACCTCTATCATACAGCACTGTGTCTACCAGCGGAGGCCTGCTGTGATGCCAGCAGGTGACAGAACGTGCAGTGTTTGTGAGTTGTGTTGAAGGAATCCATTGGGAAGTGGGTTCCTGTGCAGCCTGTTTTTCTACCAGATTCCCAGGGTTGATCTGGGCCCTGTATCTCCTCAACCCTGAGGGATTCTCATCCTCAATTACATCCTGTTACTCTCAATCACATTGTTTTACAGTAGCTTACCAGTAGCTTATACTCACAAGTAATCTGTCTCCATCCTGACCAATGTTAAGGGGGTTGTCAAGCCATATATTATTCATTTTAACAGTAATATAATTGCTATAGTTAGTTATTACTGCCTGTGAAAGTCATGTTTTGCTCTATAGCTTTAACCTGTCAGATTTGGTCTTAACAAAGGGAACAGATGTCCATAAAGCCATTATTATTCAACTCTAAAACTTTTTAATGATAACACTCAAACCAAAGACCCTAACAATGTGACCCACAAGGTTTAATCAGTGCAAAAATCATACAGGAATGGTTCTTGCGAGGTGCAAGCTGCCTTGCCACTGCATGAACTTTTAGGTAGAAATCAATTCCCAAAAGAGAAATGCAAAACAACCAAATGAAGTTTCCTACTGCCTTGACAAGAGTCTGGCTTTTTTGTAACCCTGCATCGCTTGAACAATGCTCCCAATTTGCAAGGGTTGTTATGTTTGTGTTAACCTTAACATCTCATACAGAGTCTTGTATGTCTGACAGGATCAGGTTCGATGTCTCTGGTTCTCCCTACCCCCCCTTTCTCTCTCTCCACAGCCTCTTTCTCTCTCTCTCTCTCTCTCTCTCTCTCTCTCTCTCTCTCTCTCTCTCTCTCTCTCTCTCTCTCTCTCTCTCTCTCTCTCTCTCTCTCTCTCTCTCTCTCACACACACACACACACACACACACACACACACACACACACACACACACACACACACACACACACACACACACACACACACACACACACACTGTATCTCTTTCTATATCTCTGTCTTTCTAAAGAATCAGAATCAGAATCAGAAAGGGATTTATTCGCCATGAAAGTTTGCACAGACAAGGAATTTGCTTTGGCAGGAAGGTGCATACAATAAACATATACCTAAAATTTAAATATGTGGACTAACTATACTAAGGGTACATAAACTAGCAGTACTAAGTGGGATAAATATAAGTTGCCGTAAATTACAATATAAAAATACAAAAATACAAATATTACAAAAAATACAAATGTACAAGATACCATGTTATGGTGCAGTGCAAAAGCAGAGTGTTTTAGGCAATAAGTCATTTGAGTCAGTGTGGTCCCTTGGCCTTGTTGAAGAGGCCAACAGCGGAAGGGAAGAAACTGTTTTTGTGGCGTGAGGTATTGGTCCTGATAGACCGCAGCCTTCTGCCGGAGGGGAGTGACTGAAACAGGGAGTGTCCAGGGTGGGAGGAGTCGGCCACAATCTTCCTCGCTCGCCTCAGGGTCCTCGAGGTGTGCAGGTCCTCGAGGGTAGGCAGATTGCAGCCAATCACCTTCTCAGCAGAACGGATGATACGCTGCAGTCTGCTCTTGTCCTTGGCAGTGGCAGCAGCGTACCAGACGGTGATGGAGTAGGTGAGGATGGACTCAATGATGGCTGAGTAGAAGTGCACCATCATTGTCTTTGGCAGGTTGAACTTCTTCAGCTGCCGAAGGAAGTACATCCTCTGTTGTGCTTTCTTGATGAGGGAGCTGATGTTCAGTTCCCACTTGAGGTCCTGGGAGAGGATAGTGCCCAGGAAGCGGAAGGACTCCACAGTGTTGACTGGGGAGTCACACAGGGTGATGGGGGTGAGTGGGGCTGTGTTCCTCCTGAAGTCCACAACCATCTCCACTGTCTTAAGAGCATTGAGCTCTAAGTTGTTCTGGCTGCACCAGGTCACCAGGTTGGCCGCTTCCCACCTATAATCAGACTCGTCTCCACCAGAGATGAGCCCAATAAGGGTGGTGTCGTCCGCAAACTTCAGGAGTTTGACGGACGGATGACTGGAGGTGCAACTGTTGGTGTACAAAGTCTTTCTGTGGTCATCCATAGTTTGATTCTACAGAGAGAGACACCCATAAACTTTTGCATTCACTTAAGTTTTCTGGGTATACAGAATCGCGTGTGAACACAACATAATGAAGGTGATCTACTCTGTCAGTGTTTCTTCACATCTGACTAGCACTATTAATGTCTGAGTGACAGGGATATCCCTGCAGAAAACACACATACACATACCAGCACACACACAGAACTTTCACACAGCACACATCACTGCACTCAAAGACAAATAGTCAAAAAAAATGATGTTGCAGAGAGAGTCAGACAGCGTAGCAGAGGGCCATCTCAGAGGACAAACCTGCCTTAACACATGCCACAACGTATGATACAGTTATTGAGTTGAATGTTGAGTGAGAACTGACATGACGGCCAGTCAATCACAGGACAGATGTATCAACGTTTCTACTGGGAGGTTGAAGTCCTGCCAGCCTCACGTCCTGTGGCGTCTGTTATGGGTTCTCAGAAGGAGGTTGAGTCATTCAGTCGTTTACTGCTGCTGTATTTAATGGAGTCTCCAATGGTGGGAAAAACAGCAAAGAGAGTTGAAAGTTCAAATGTAAGATTCTCTGGCTCCTTATGATCAACTGAGACGGCACTGCCTAAAGACCAAAGTGCTTGCGATGCTGCTGAGGACCCTCTGGGCAATGGCTACCTAGGAGTTTGGTAAAATGTAAAGATTTTCAGTCAATATATTTGAAAACGGAGCAGAATATCTGTTACTTCTTACAGTTTTTCTCAATTGTTTACACACAAATACCGCATGGACAAACACCTGTCACACAGTTTTACAATTAGCAATCAGAGCTTTAGCATAAAAGGGCAACAGGTGACCTCTTCTGTTTTTGAGCAATGGATGCCAACATTGGAAACAGAGGCAGAGGAATGAGAGTAAGAGGAGGAGGACGGGGAGGACGAGGATGAGGAAGGCCAAGGACCATAATCTCTGATGAGATCCGAGCCACTTTGGTTGACCATGTAGTCAACCATGGTCTAACAATGAGGGAGGCTGGGCAAAGAGTACAGCCAAATTTGAGTAGGTACACTGTAGCATCCATCATCCAGACTTTCCGAAATGAGAATAGGTAAGAAATCTACTCTCACTACAAAATTGCAGTAGGCCTACTGCATATCAATACAGTACTCAATGAGTACAGTAGTACAGTATTGTCTGTGGACTGTTATGTAGGACTGTAAAAATAGTATGTTTCAAGTATTTGGAAAATGTATTCCTACTTTGTATTCCTTTCACAGTATTTACAGTATTTTACTATTTTTTTTGGCAGAACTGAAAGATTACCAACATAAGGTGGTCGGGAACGTCTTCTGTCTCCTGAACAGGAAACTGAAATCATGAACATGGTCCTAGAAAATAACGCCATAACATTACGGCAAATACAAAGAAAAATAATAATAATGTAACTGTATACACTATACAGTAAATTATTCTGTTGTTTTGTATGTAGACCACTGTATGTGCAACTTTGTGTTGGTTGGGATGTACACTGTGTACATTGTTTTTCTGGGAAAAATACGTAAAATATATTTGTTACCGTGTATTTCTGTGTTCTGAGTATAAAAACAATATTCTCAAATATTTCACAACACACTTATGTATGTACTGTCTGTAGTAAATGTAACACTGAACAAAAAAGGCCTAACTCACTATGATGAATGAAGAAGAAGTGTTTTACACTCATCATAGTGTTTTACATTGAGCACATCAGTGTTCAAATGGTTCTTATAAATGTCTATTCATATGATGGTTTGTGTTTGTCATTTGAAAACAAAATACAATTTTGAGATTAAATAACATTGTTTTGAATGTTAAGTTTAATTTTGCATTAGAAGTGAGGGGTTTTGCCCATTGTGTGTGTGTTTTTTGATTTGTGTGTAGTGTTCTGAGAGTATGAGGTATGCATTCAGAAAATGTGTGTAACCAATCGAGAAAAACTGTAATATTACCAATAATAAATCTTGTTTATGGCATGGCATAGCCTGGAACCAGTCCAGACTGCGCAAACCAAATCATTTTTATAAATAAGGCATCGAAAATAAGGTTTACAAAACCCTGTTTATGGAATGAATGAAAATGTTGCTGGGAATCGAGTTGACTGCTAATTCCAATCTTGTAAATGTGAGTCAATAGCATGTCGATGGCTATTGACACTGTCGTGAGATGCTAAGATTGTCACTTGAGGCAAATATCTCAAAAATATTTCCAGACATTGACCGATGCTGAGTGCTGCTTTATAAATGTCAAGAATGCTTTTTTGCTTTGGCAACATGATCTGCTTCATGTTTTCATGCCCCCTTAGGAAATAAGGTGTAGATAAAGGATCTCTCTAACCCATCGCTCTCTTTCCCTCTCTCTCTACCTCTCTCTCTCTATGTTTCTCACCCATCTCTCTTGCTCCCTCTCTCCATATCTCTTTCCTCATCTTTCTCTCTTTTCTCTGTCTCTCTCCCCATCTCTCTTTCTCTCCACATCTCTCTGTCCACCTACCTCACTCCCCCTCTCAGTCTTCTCTCCACTTAGTCTGGTGACCCCCCCACACACACAACTCCCCCAATCTTCTCTCTCTCTATCCCTCCATCTCTTTCTTCATTCAAGGCCTTGAGGCTGGGTGTGATATTGATGTTAATGAACTCTCTTGGCAGAAACTTGCACATTAAATATTAAACAGTAACATCATGTTGGGCAAAACGCTGTTTGACTAATGCTATGTGAAGACACAAAGCCCACACAGACAAAGACGTCTGATGATTTTCAAGGCTCAGAGTCAGACAAGCAAGCAGACATTCGGGACAGACTGACTGATGGGAGGACATGCAGGGCTGACAGGAGAATCAGGCTGGCAGGCAGGCAAACATGCAGACAGATAAACAGGCAGGGAGGCAGGCAGATTGATGCTGTTTTGTGTGGATGAAGCCTCACAGATTTGCTTGATGCCGACATACATACTGCGGCAAGACCACACACATTAACTAGAGAGGATCCCCAGGTTTGTCCGCTGATGTTAAAGTACTGTTACAGTGGCTTCAGGTTCCTTCCCCACAAGCTGCAGGGTGCTTGTGGTGCTGTGCTGTCTAACTGAGGGAGAAGCAGACAAGGCAGGGCTGCATGTCTCCCTTCACGCTCTCCTGATTATCCTGTAGAGGTACATTTTCTGTTCTAACAGCAGAATTTCTGTCAACACACTCACGTTTTTATTAAACCGTTTATTGCAATGGAAATAGGTTTGTCTTTGGCAGTGTGGTTGTATCTAAGGGGGAACTCCCTACCTTGGGGCATAGCTAGCATAGCACAAGTTCATACAATTAACAAGGCAGGGGTTTAAGATGCCCTGTGGACAGGAATCATTTCACACTTTAAGTTGTCTTTTTAGCAAGTAAGTCAAAACGCTTCACAGAGCATTAACAACATCTTGTAGTGACGATACAGAAGACAGTATGGAGGAGCCAGGGATGGAGGGCGGCAGCAGTTGCTAAATATGCAGGTACACAGTAATGCATGATGTGTGAGCGTGTGTGAGTGTCCAGGTATGTGAATGCATGCAGTGTTCAAGTCCTCTGAAGGGGAAGACCTGGAACTTCAACTAGCACACCTGCAGTTGATTGCGTGAGTGACATCAGTGGATGATGTGACGCGCTGCCCAACACACACACACACACACACACACACACACACACACACACACACACACACACACACACGCACCCTCACGCAGACAAACACACACACATACTTCCTCGTAAACCTTGTCCAGTTATCCAAGTTCTTAATCCCAATGGTAGTTTTATTCTGTCCCTTTCAATCTGCCCCGGGCCCATGTTGCTTCCACTTGAGTCACCTGTCCGATGCTGTTGCGTCAGTGTGTCTGCTCAGTCACAGACACACACACATCCACCCACAAGCAAACACGCTACACACACACATACACAAACACTCTACACACACCCACGCACGTGCGCTCACACACACAAACACACACACACACTCTCTTTTTCTGAGGGAAGTGTCTCCACATGGCCTGCCTGGGCAGCTTTGCAGTGAGAGTGACTGAATCAGGCTCACCTCCACAGCCCTCTTCCTGCCAGATGCAGTCTGAGCTCCAACAGCCTTGGCTCACCACCCAGGGGGCTGTTGGTCCACATCCTGCTGGACAGGTATCCTACACACACTCTGAAACACTCAAACACACTGACTGGCTTGGGCTCATTTTCCCTTGCACTACCTGTCAGAGCTGGCAACATTCAGCACAAATCAGTTCAAGGCTACATTGGTGCATTTGGTGCTGTTGTTAGAGTCCCTCCCGAGTCACTATTAAGCTTTACTATTATTTCCAAATGTTCAGCACAATGCTAAAGTGATATAAAAAGCTATATACTACAGGGTTCCATGTAACTGTAATGTGTTGTTCTTTGAGAAAGCTCACTGCTTTAGCTGTAACACAGAGTTGATTTCATGCCCAGCTGCTCAAACTGCAGCCTGAATAAAACATTTGCAAACATCAATTTGTGCATTCTTGAAGTAAGAGAAGGTTTTACCTCAACTCAGCATGCAGCGCTTCTGAGCTCCACACGGATAGAGGAACATAACTTACACTTTAATCACAGGAATAAATCTCATCTGAAGAACTGCATGTTGCAACTAACAGTCCAAGATGTGGACTGATGCTCAACCTGTACACTAACACTGACGCACAGTCACTGTAATAATAGTAAAAATGTTTTTATTTAGCGGACCCTTTTATCCAAAGTAATGTCCGTGGTGGGATTTGAATATCTAACTTTCTGTTCAGCAGATGATTTGCCAAAGTGCTCATCCTTTGACATCTTCTTGGATAATAAGACCTTGATGTATGGAGTTCAATTGTAAACCCGGCAAGGTTAAGGGATAGAGGAAATGTTAGGAGGGTTGTAGAGGTGGAATGGAAACTTTCTTTAACACCGTTGACTAATACAGTTTATCTGGCTCTGAACTCACTCCCTTCGGGCCACACAAACATTTCCTGTGGAGAGATCACGCTATGACAGCGGCAGAATTTTTACCTTCCACTTATAGTATTGAAATGTTGCCTTTTTAGGATATTTACAAACCTTGCACACACTCTGTATACCAGCCTGGTTCTGCCAGTCTCTGAGATCACTCCCTCAGGGTGATAGTATGAGGCCTGTCAGACCTCTCCCAAAAAGCAATCCTTCCTTTGTCCCCTTCTTGGTAAACGACTGGATGACAGGGTGGGTGTCTGCAGTGCAGAAAAGCACAGGGTTTACCTCGAGATGACCCGCTGGAAGACTAGGTAGCATTGATGTCGCTGTGATGAAAACATGAAACCTCTGATCTCTGCCTGGTTCCTCCTCTCCACCAGCTGAGACTTCTCCAGCTGATGCTGATCATTACAGGAACACGGAGCCCAGAGAGCAGCAGGCCTGGAGTGTCCGTGTGTCCATGGTCCCCTTCCTGCCACCTGCTCCACACCACTTTCCAGGAAAGTGCAGTAAACACGAGCTCACTGCAACACACCAGGTAAAACAATGTACTCGCCCCAGAACATACCGGATGGAAGCAAGTCCCTTGGTTTTCTTCATGCATTTTCTTTTCTGTCCGTGTCTCTCTTACTTCCACTTTCTCCCCTTCTCTGACACTTCTCTCTCTTCCTTTGTCTTACCAGTCGTCACTGAAAAGCTTCAGGCTACAGCGGTTGTGTTAATGGGCAATCAGTGCCATTCTCTCACAACTTTTCCATTTATCTCTCTCTCCACCTCTCTCTGTCTCTTGCTCAACATCCTTCTACCCATTTCTCTCTCTGGCCTTTACTTAACAGTGCAGTTGTCCCTTGTTCAATCTTGTCAGAGGGGAAAGGTCTATCTGGCTGAACACACTGAACCCTCTCTCTGGGTAAATCAGCTTTGCCACTCATCTCTGCTTTCCTGATGGCTGCTTTTACCCTGATGCCTACAAATCATTCAGAAGTCACTACAAGAGATTCTCAATCCCCTGCAACACTAATGCAAAAGAATAAATTGGGTAAACCAAAATGATCCTTGTCATTGATAGGGAAGCCATCAACGGACCAAAAACATGTTCTAGAATAGAACAAGGCAAGATCTGCTTAAATGACAGAATGCTTGCATCTCAAACACCCACCCAATTTCTATTACAATTATTCTCTCCCTCCCTCAACATCATTTTGCCTCGCCAGCTTCAGTTTTGCTTCAAAACAGACCTCATTAACGTCTTTCGAATGAGATCTTCCCAAATTAAACGTCTCGCTTTTAGCCCTGCTGTTCCACAGCCTTGCAGTCATCTGACTGCAAGACATGTACAAGCTAAATTGACTAAATTAAAAACAGTTCCCCATCCCTTTCCCCTCTCCTTCCTCTCCCTCCCTTCTTTCATCCTCTCTCCTTAGAGAGGAATATGGATTAGTCAAGTATGCGTATTAGAGGGATTGGTGCAAAGCTACATTACACAGCTCTACACACCAGTGGGATTGTAATTGCTCAGCAGTTGATATTGCTAATAGTCACTGTTGGAATGCAATCTGTTCCAGGCACATGGAGCCTAAAAGACACATCTGATGGCTGGTGCATAGTACAACACTGTAGTGTGTGTGTGTGTGTGTGTGTGTTTGTGTGTGTGAAATGTTTGACTGTTTGCATGTGTTTATGTGTGTGTGTCTTTGTGTCAAAGTAGAGCGAAGAGGGGGAGTGTAAGTAGAATCGATGTGGATGCTAGTACTGAGCAGAATTCCAAGCCCCTGATACCAGCCCACGCCAGGCACGCACCTCACACCAGCCCTGTCACACACACTTCCACTCAGAGGGAAACAACCGAGCCTAAGTGGAGGTGATGTCAAATGATTTCTTTCAGCTAATTGTGATCCAGAGATGTTGTGCTCTGCGGTCTGTAATTTCCCCTTAACTATTCCTTATTTTGTTGCCATGGTTGAGAGAACTTGTTACCAAGCCCTCACGTTCATAGCCAGCCTCAGCACCCTCCCACCCAGCCTTCACGTCCAACTCTACAAACCTTTTTGAAACTTAACGCAAATCTCCTATCCCCAGCCTGTTCATCCTCTTACCATCTGTGCTGCCGATGTGGCGTGTAGATCTGAGCATGTTTGTCTTGGAGAGTACATGTTTGGGTATTTATTTACAGTATGTTGGGATTTCTTGGAGCTAGATCATGGATTGAGTGTATGTTTGGGTGTCTATATGCTCTCCATCATAAAGGCAGTCAGAAGAGAGGCAGGTCCAGCCTCCGTGTGACAGGAGGAAGCTCAAGCCATGGCTTAATTGGACAGGCTGGGCGGACTCACACACCCACCCACATGCACACGCCCACACACAAACCACGGACACTCACACAAACCACACAGACAGAGAGGCATACACACACACACACACACACTAGCGAGGCAGGAGGAGAGCCCCATGCCTGTGTGTGAGCGGTTAAAACAGAGGCTATTAGTGGGACAGGTCAATGTGACAGCACACAGATTGTCTGGATAATAGGGGGGAAAACAAGGAATTGGTTGCTGTTGTTCAATGTCAAGAAGTGTGTGTGTATGTGTGTGTGCGCTTGTGTGCAAAAACTTGTTCAAAGGATTTGTGGGCAATCTGAATTTGCATAAAAATGCTGATATTGGATTTTGTTGTTTGGAAATATCTGTCAAATGTACCTTAGCAAGCGTAACACAATTTTTGTTTAGTGGAACAATATTTTCCATTTTGTTGCATCATAAATTATTTATTCTTGTCCTAACCTTGATGAAATTCAAATTTTAATTTTTATTTTTACACCAGCTAAGTAAATTCTTTCAGTTGACATTCGATCTGTAAATTTATTTAATCAGATGTGGTTAGCAGAATATATCTTGCAAGTTTAAGGTGCGCTTGATTATTCATTCAGTGCATTCCCATACACTTTCCCTGTTGGTTTCATCTTTCACTGTAAGACACATCAATCGCACCTCAAACATTTTCAAATAGGGTGGTGAGGAAGCCATGTATTCTAAAGTACATCTGGGCAGAAAGGACACAGTGGCCTCCTCTCTGTGGCTCTGTCACGAGAGAGGACCCAGTTTGTTAACGCGATAGTTCAAGGAGAGACGAAGAGCAAGGATGCCCTTGACTTCGTCACATGACAGGAGTTGTATGAAGAGAAACAACGCTACTCTAAGAGATGGATGAACACAGGTGTAACATGCACGTTTTTAAGCAGTCATGAGCACTGAATGATGAGATGGGACCAGCCCAGCACTATGATACATGAGCGGTAGATCATTACTCTGAGTGGTTGACCCTCACCCAGGAGGGGTCTTGTAAGGATGGGGTGACAGCAGAGCAGACACAGTGAAGGCAGCTCCAGTCCGGCTTGGAGACTGGAGAACAGTTTGGTAATGAGATGGGAGAATTTCATGAGACATGACTCAAGCAGTGGAGCTATATTATAATCATGTAGTTGTAGACTCATTTTGCAATGTTAGGATAGATCTCTTTTGAAAATGCATCAAGATCAAAATATAATTCGCATGTTTCCACACGACACCGATTAATGTCAAACAGTACAATGTTTGCTTTAGTTGAAAGTCAACAATGTATAGTGACAAAGAGCGTGTTTGTCTACCAGCTAAATTATGATGGCATTATATTAATAATACTAATATCATCAGATGTCTCTGACAGTCTGAGAGTTACACTACAGAGCTTAATTTTATTCTCAGCCGTGCAGAACAATCATTATACATCATAATGAGCTACCTTAAGGAGGAAGGAGCCACATTATAAACTAAAGATAATTATGAAATTATTAACAGCCTTTCGCCCCCACTGTTCATGGAGTATCTTATGGCTAGCATCAGGTGCTAGCTGACATCATTAGTGCACGGCAATTATAATTGATTGCCTGGAGCTAATGAAAATTGATGCAGTGTCAGGGTGCAGTTTAACTGTCGTGCGTGCTATTCTATCCATCTAAAACTTCAACGTGCATCCATTAATGGTTAACACTGAAGACAGCAAGTTGACCTTCCAGCATGGGAGGAAGTGGAGTTTCTTTATGTCTTAATTGGTATAACAAGCTGGTTCATCCATTGGGTTGCTGACACAGGGCAGACCGTGGGGGATAAAGGGATTTGGATTCCAGATTGTATTCCTAAACAGAGGATTTTACTATAATCTTCTAAGAGACCAAAAATATCATCAATCATGTACATGGACTATGATGCAAAATGGCTGAGATTACATGTTTTAAACATTGGTTGCATGTTTAAACATGGACAAGAAGACACCTGCATACCCATTCACCTTCCTGTCCATTCAATATGGATCAGACTGAATCTTTCTGCAGGGTGCACATACAGAACAGCCCATGCTGTACAATTATCCCTTCCATGGCTTTCCCTTGCTTTTGCTGACTTTGACTTTTGTCCTACCTCTACCTCCTCTCACCCTCTTTCTCGCTCTCCCCCTCTTCCTCTCTCTCTCCCTCAGTGTCTTCCTCTCTCTATCTCCTCATCTTCTATCCCAGAATTTCCTCACTGTGTCATCAAATGATGTGTCACACATCATTTGATCCTTCACTGGTCCCTCTGTCCCCTGCTTGTCACCCTGCGCTTCTGCCTGAGTGACACTGAAAAGGTCAGAGCTGGCTGCATTTAATCAGTAAACTCTGTCTCCCTCTCCATCGCTTCCCTCCACCTAGTCTCTCTTTCCTTCTTTCTTATGCTTCACCCCTCTCTCTGTCCCTCTGCGTCCCTCTCCATCTCCTCCCATCGCTCTCCTCTCTGCCCCCCCCCCCCCCCCCCCTGCTCTTCGATTCCCCCCTGCTGCACCCACCCCCTTTGCACCGTGGAGGCTCCTTGCTCCTGGAGGCAGTGGAGGCAGCCAAGTGTGAGGTCTGATCAGTGCTTCTGCTCACTGGCTCCTCTCAGGAGTCAAGCCCTCTGCTCTAGGAGAAGCATCCTCGTTACGGATTTGGTTTGGTGTTGCCTTCTCCGACTTCCTCTAAGGTCACCCAGAACGAGACGGTGATTTGTTACATCAGCACAATCACGGTGAATTCACGGTCTATTCATCTTCTTCCCCAAAAGAGCAAAGGTGGAAGGGCCTGGATTGATGAGAGGGAGTGGAGGATCATTGGACGGCAACTCAAGAAAACGTATTCAAATGACGAGAACTGATGGAGGAAGAAGGATGGAGGGATGGATGGACCTTGTGTAGCATACCATGAATATCATGCTGAATGAAATGGTGCTACCATTCCATCCTTCACTATCCATCCATATATTCCCATCCACCCAATCATAGTGTTCATTCTTCTACTTTGATGGTTCTTTTTTTCCTTCCCTCTCTGTCTGCATGCATATAGTGATGAGGATGGCCAGTACAGTACCAGTCCTCTGCTGTAGAAAAAGAGAGATTGATAGAGAGAGAATCAAAGAAAGAGAGTTTGATAGAGAAAAAGGTAATCAAAGAGAAAACGAGAGACTGAAAAAGATGTAATCAAAGAGAGAGAAAAAAAGATGTATAGAGAGAAAAAAGGGTAATCAAAGAGAAAGAGAGAGCGAGAGAAAGAGAGCGAGAGATAAAGAGAGCGTGCAGGGCAGGATGACTGACAGCTCTTTGACGCAGTTAGACATAATCTCTTGCTCACACAACAACTGCTAATTCTATGAGAACAAACGTTATCCACTCAGCATCCATGGATGAGGATGGCACACACCACTTGCCTGCTTTCTCTGTCTCCTGATACTGAATGCCAGGAAGACTAGAGATGGGGAAGAGGCTATGGAGCGGGATGTTACCTGTCAGCTCTGCTTAGCTCTGAGCGAGGACTACAGACAAGACTCTTGACCTATTGCACCTATTTTATGTAAAGGCTGAAGGAATGCCTCTCTGGATTTGTGAGTGTTGTGCTTGACAGACAGAAACCCATTCCAGTCAGACACGTTCATGTTCCTCCGTGACTTTCAAGACTCCAACATTAGAAAAGATCATGCTGACTGTTTTGTTTCTGGACGTGTTATTTGAGAGGCTCAGGAAACACTCTGCTCATTGAAGCAATATTGTATTGTTCCAGGCCAGCTACCATGTTCTGCTGCTGTTAGGACTTTTAACTGTTTCCCTCTTTTCCTGCCACACACACACGCACACCAATTCTGATACGGATATGCACCATTTGATTCTGTTACCTCAACATACCTTGAAAAGAAAGCATATATGGTGCATTTTTCCTCATCCAATTTCAATTTTATGGATTTTCCTAAGTAAATCATGCAAGACGATCAGAAAAATATCTTGAAAGTAGGGATTGATTCAAGAAGTAAAGAAATTTGAATATTCTAAATATTTGAAGAAAACTGTTTCATCTAATAAGCCAGATCAGCGCATGGATGGAAAGACGACCTTAACTGAATCATTGAATAAATTACAGTTTTCAATTCCTAGAACCTGGTTGGAGTAAAATAAATCAAATCAAACAAGAGATACCATTCCCTTTCAATAAAGGGTATTTTTTCCATTCTTGCAAAAGTATTCTGTTAAACCAGGGGAAATCACTACACTTTCCCCTGTATATGTTTATCAAGTGATGACATTGTCACTGTTTACAAGGATCCTGTAATGATTATCTTCCAGTAATCAGGGAGTCAGGTGGCTGAGCAGTTAGGGAATCGGGCTAGTAATCCGAAGGTTGCCAGTTCGATTCCCGGTCACGCCAACTGGCTTTGTGTCCTGTACTTACTGTAAGTCGCTCTGGATAAGAGCGTCTGCTAAATGACTAAATGTAAATCATTTCAGAAGCTTTTAAAGTTGAAGTGCCTTCAGGGACACACGTTACAAGCAATCCCCACTTGTGGGAAGCTGCATTTCACCACTTTTCAGTCTAGTATTGTGATCATGTCCTTTCAATTCAAGGATATCCCTTTTTATTTTATAAATGTAACTACCCTGAGGTTTTCCTCCCTGAAGGAATGTCAAGCGTCAGGAATTCTGTTTTAACTCGGAGGAAATGTAAGGGGATGGGTGGGCCGAAGGACCCAAAGAAATCAAAGAAAATCTATTTTATCTTCCAGCCTACTCAATAAGCCGATATTTAGGCCTGAATGTTACATTACTGTAATATGTATACCCTGGAAAATGTGCTCATGCTGTCAAGTTTAGGGCCATTTTCTCAGACACAGAACAGTCAAGTCTCAAATCTCCTCTGATATTTGACATGGAGATTGTCATGTTTTCTTGGACAATTATTGTTTTCCTAAATCTGTGGCAGCTACAACTAGCCCTGGGATTAGCTCAACTGTGTCACAGTGTGAGGGCAGGAGGGACCAAATGTAGGCAGGATCATGAAAACAAAAACTTTTTTATAAAAAAAATACAACAAAAACAGGAACAAGAGGGTATACTCACACAGGGGAGTCACAACATGGACTGATGAGGGCAACACACATATATACAGGGCAGGGTAATCACACATGGACAACAGCTGGGTGAATGGAAAGAGACAGGAGGTGCAGGAAGCAAGGAGAGTGAGCGACAAGACCAGTACCTGAACAGACCCAGGGAGACAGACAGAAAACACTAGGACAGGGAAAACCAGGAACTCAGACTGGGCCACGGCCGTGGCCGTGACAAACTGTTTTGCACGTGAGTGTCCAATAAGAGGTGTCCATCAAGATGGAATCTAGAGCCAGCATAGCCTGCTGGTCCTTGATAAAAAATAACACTGTATACTTATCGAAGGGGACAGGCTACTGTTGGTGCTCTAAAATGTGGCACACAGTAACAAGCTGACTCTTGTGTCCCGAGACTTATCAATCTCAAAGTGTGGTCGATGTGATTTCTGCTTTCTAAGCAGCCTGTGGGATGCTTTCAAAAATGGCCGTTGTGAGGCGCTCTGGGAGTCATTTCATGATCAAAAGATCGTCAGGGTTGCCACGGAGGAGCCTCTAATAACAGACTCACCTCTGAAGCGACAGCTGGGAATTAAAAAAAGAGAATGGAAAATGCTGCCTCTGTGACTGGCCACAGGAGCCATGCATCAGAATTTCTAAATGGTCAAAGAATAAATCACTTCTGTATATGACAGACAGTGAGGTATGAAGGAAAGGAGTGGAGCAAACAGTTTGGTGTGTAGAAAGGGGTGTGTAAAATGTGCAGGATCTTGTTCACGGAGCACAAAATAAATGTAAAAAAAATTCAATCCACTTAACCCACCTCCTTTTCCCAGTCTTAGAAACAGAATTTCTACAATGTACTTTGTATCATTTTAGATCAAACCCTTAAAGCAATTGCTGTCTGTAGTTTGAGTGCTAACAATGTGGAAAGGCAGCTACTCTGCTTCAACCTCTCATCTGCACTACTGCACTTCTTTTATTTTGTTTCTCTGAACAGAAACAGTAATAGTCAAATCAGTAATATCATACTGCTCCTCTGTTCTTCCCTCTGGTTACATGACTGTACACACAACATACACACACATATTGACTGTATATATTTATCCCACTTCTCAGGGGGATAAGCCCATATTGTCTGAGAACATGAAATGCACAGGAACTAATGCATCCTGCAGGTCCATTGGCACCAATGAGGAAAACCTCAGAGGCTGTTCTGCTGAGGTTGTCTCCACAGGCAATAGATAAAATGAATTTTCAGTCAAATGGGGTTGACTTGCAGGCAGATCATAGAGAATATGTGCATATTAATTAACAGCAAATTCACTGATGGAAACTTGACAGGCTATTGTAATTACAGTAACGTCTGTGTACCAGTCATGTACACTTTCATAGTATCCTACAGAACAGACAACACATCCACACTTCCTCTGATGCATCCAGCCTCTTCTCCAAGGAAAGGCTTTGGGGAACAACTGAGAGATGAGTTGCAGGCGTGTGACTGGGAGCTCCTCCTTCCCTCTGAGGGAGCATGGAGCAGTGGAGCAGAGAGCAGCCCTGGAACCAGCAGAGTCACCACACTCTGATTTCACTCCCAGCGCCATGCTGGGCCACTCTACCTGACCTCATACCAGAGTTGGGTGATAAAAATATACACTCCCTCTTTGCCAATACACTTGTACACACACACCATTTTCTTTTATCACACATGCACACCTGCAGTAAACATGCACACAACTACATTATACATGCACACCTACTGTTCAAACACTTCCAATAAACACACTGTGCACTTGGTACCGTGCACTCTCGACATTTCATTACATACACACCCAGTGTTGTTGCGTGTTCGACTTTGTAATCGACTACTAGCCTCTGTAAGTTTAATGACCTTACTCTGAAGAACGTGAAGGTGACTGATGGGTATCATTGTGTGTGTGTGTATACTATATGAGTGTGTAAGAGAGAGAGAGAGAGATCGAGAGGGAGAGACTGTGAGAGAGACAGAGAAAGAGAGAGAGAGAGGGAGAGAGAGAGAGAGAGAGAGAGAGAGAGAGAGAGAGAGAGAGAGAGAGAGAGAGAGAGAAGGTGGGTTTGTTTAAATATGTGCGTGTGCATGTGTATGTAGTTATCTCAGTCGGTAAAGCAGGCACACTGTTAAAGGCAGAGTGCATAATCTTTGGCTATTCATTCTTCTATATTACTTGCATGCATAGAGAACTAATTATGTCTCTTTCTGTACAGGACAACATCTAACCCTGATAATCATAATCCAGTTCACACATTTTATATGGGACTCTCAAGCATTTGAGATAACACCAAACACATATCCTTCAGATCTATGGGGTAATCACACAATTCTGCGTTAACGGATGAAACAAGTTCTCTTCCACATCATATCCTCTCTTGCAAAACTCCTGAGAATCTCTTTGCCTGCCTGATCCATCACGGATACTCTTCTTCCTCTGTCAGCTACTTCTCTTTGTCTGGCTGCATCCATGTTTAAAGTACACACAAAGATGTCCTGTTTTCTGTCTTTGAAGATGGAAAATACAAACACTTATCTAGGGCTTAAGCTAAAATTGGAATCAGCTGGGGTAGGAATATGTTTTAAATAATTGTAATTAAATTAGGGAGTCAGTTGGCTGAGCGGTGAGGGAGTCGGGCTAGTAATCCGAAGGTTGTCAGTTCGATTCCCGGTCATGCCAACTGACGTTGTGTCCTTGGGCAAGGCACTTCACCCTACTTGCCTCAGGGGAACGTCCCTGTATTTACTGTAAGTCGCTCTGGATAAGAGCGTCTGCTAAATGTAAATGTAAATTACATTGTTAAAAACCATTTTACGTAATTAATATAATTTTAATGAATAGATTTTCTAATAGAATGAATATCGAATATTGATTTTTCAAAAATGATATGACAGTACAAATGTAGCACTTTGCTGTCTAACTCAATTCAGTTAATAGGACTGTTCGATTTTTTAAGTTGTGTTAACAGTTTAAAAAAGAGTACATCGGCATGTGCAAAAATATGGATTTTGTGAGATGCATGTGAAAAAAGATGGTGGTGGTTAAGTTTGAGTGAAAAAATGTAACCACCGAATTTGAATGATGTAGTCATTCAATGAATTCTGTGTGAAAGCAATGAAAAAACGATCCAAAGTTTAGTCCACACATTTTGCTGTCAAGTTAGCTAGGTAAAGTTAAAAGGTAAAATGTGATTTCAGTATGGACAAATGCGTGAAACAAATTGTAAAAAAAAACAACTCTAAAATAGAAATGGAGTGAGAACAGTAAGAATGTTGAATGAAAAGAGAAAGAGTGAAAGTGACTTCAGAGGTGGCAGTGAAATGAAGACTTCATGTCATGTGGCTGCTCTGAAAAGGAGGCCTATCTCCCAGAACACCTGGTTGGCCTGCCTGCACAGATCTGTTCCCCTCCCCCCCCCCCCCCCCCCCCCCCCCCCCCCACGGCAAGGCCCCTTTTCTGGGAAGAGGAGAGGAGACAACCCCCCCAAACTTCTACACACCCCCCACAAAGCATCCGGATGAAAAAAATCATACTTTTAGTCTGTGGCATGCACTGTACGTTCCATGAGATATGCAGATTTTCCCTCCTTCTCTACTTCCTCCTCCACCTTCTTTGTTTTGCTCTTATACTTCTGCCCCTCCTCTCCCTTCTTCTCCTCTTCTTCGTCCCCTCCTCCTCTCCCTTCTTCTCCGATGCTTTCTTTCCATCTAATCTTTCTTCACCTTTCCTTCCTCACCCCCTCCTCTCTCTTCTTCACTTATACTTCTTCCCCCATTCCTCTCCCTCCCCTTTTCTTCCTGTTCAACCTCTTTCTTTTGGACTTCTTCTCCTCCTTCATACCCCTCTCTCTTCTTCTCTTCTGCTTCCTCCTCCCCCTGTTTTCACACCAGGGGCGCCAGAAGCACAACCCTAACAAGTCCTCCGGCACGTCTCACACCTCCTCAGTGTGTGTGGAGAAGTGTGTGTGTGTGACTGTGTGTGAGTGTACATGTTTGCGGTTACAGCAGCTGGATGTCATGAAAGACGTGTGTGTGTGTGTGTGCGTTGCACTCCATGTCTGAGAGTGTGAGTTTGTGTCATGGGCTGGAGGGTCTTCCCATCTCTCCAGTGTTGTGGGGTTATGACACAGCCTTGCTCACCGTGCTAACAGGAGAGCTCCAGTTCTACATGACAGAGAGATCCGAGGGGCCGTGTCTCTACTGCTGACAGGCGATGGAACGCCACGCCTCAGTTGAGACGTCGGCTGGTTGGTGGCCACGTTGACAAACCAAGACGACGCTCTGTGGCTGTTCCACGTCCCTCCAACACATCAGTTAGGTGGAGTAATGGTCAGGGGGAGTAGAAATCTTCTGATCATGTGGATGATGTCTGAGTATCTCTCCCTGGGTAGGGTGAGAACGTCTGGTGTTTCATACAGTTGCAGAGGATTGCAACATAGGAGCTAGGGGACATAGACTGAGGGTTAAAGTAACAGTGTAGCTGATTCACTGCAGGCAGTGGGGGGAAGGGAGGGCAGTGTTAGTGTTGTATTTAAACAAATACAACTGCCAAACGCAGATTCGTGAGCAGCGTGTTGACTCGTGCGCATTGCTATCTATGCTCCTTGCAGCAGGCTCAGTCTTTTTTTTAAATGGAGAAATGCAAATGTTCTTAATCTCCACATATGCAGACAACTTCCGTTCGGGTGAGAGTCATTTAACCTCCAACACCACACTGCCTGGAGAATCACAATCTCATTCATTATAGTGTGATGCACATCTAAGCTCGCAGGCTTTTCTGTAAAGCAATCTCATCAGGCTCTCAGTTGTCCTTTTTCCTAATGGTTGTTTTCCTTTGCTGTTAAGTGGGGTAATGCTGACCTGCCTGAAACTCAATCCACTTATTACATCACAACCTAACAATGTAATTATATTCTCTTAGTTATGTTCACTATTCCATCAATATCCCCATGTTTGGTTTACAAATTCATGATTTTTTCTCGACCACCATTGGGTATTCTGATGGGTATTCACACACTAGTCCACGGTCAGCCTTCCCTTGGGGGTTGAGGAGGGAGAGCGGAGGGAGTGCATGAATCATCTTTTAAATGAAGATTTCACAACCTTAATCCATTACCACAGAATCAACACTGGAATTGATCAGTGCTTATGAACGCGAACGCCGCAGAATAATAGCTCTCTCTCTTAATATTTGCCAAATCGATCGCTCATGTGAATGATGCTGTCACCCTCCGGTGCTCTGCGTGTCTGTCCTGGTTAAGGAAACTGCAGAGCGATTCTGCGCTGGCTGTCGGGGGAATGGGATATCCAGAGGCTCTGGAGAGAGCAGCCTCACGTGTGACATCACACACAGGCCCTCAGATCATATTTTCCAAGGATCGTTTAGTTTTAGGATTAAGAAAATGTGTCACAAGGTTTTTAAGGCGCTGACTCTTGCATTCAAAGCCCAGAATAGATCCACTTAGATGGGAATCCCCTCACAGAGCACAGCCTCTATGAGACAAAGCGTCCAAGAATTAATACAATTTACACTGCTCAAAATCCTTCAGATCGGCTGTGATTTGGATTAGTTAGAATTCTGGATAATCTGACAGGCCAGTATTGAGAAAAGACCAACTGTCACATAAATACATATTTCTGACACCATATTTAAAAAGACCTGACAAATATGCTCTCGCACTTATAAGCTTAATAATGGTATGGCCGGTGTTTAAATCATGGTTTCAGGTGGTATCAGCACTTAATTCCGTTAGAAACACAAATTCTCTAACAGCTTTCCATATCTCTGGTTACTTTCTCATGTGTTGTTGAGACTAATCATGTCACATGAACGGATAAGGACTGCTGTGGTTGAGTCATATTGAGGACCAGGAGGCAACGTTTTCTGATAAAGTAGCAAACTGACAACCAGCAAAGATTACAGAAACATATCAGTCAGGTTTAGATTCAAACGTGTGGGCTGAACTTGCAAACTCATAATTTAGGGTTGAACTCAGAACCTTTGAGTCGCTTCATCACTTGAGTCAATGGACTGAATTAATCAACTTTGGTTTCAAGTTGTGTACTGTACAAATCTAGAACGCTGTCGGCCCATTATAAATTAAAAGATACACAGACCGTAGAAATGAAGATATGACTGTGTCACAGTGACAGGCTGGAAAGGAGGGCTGAGAGAGCAGTGAAGGTCCAGGAATGAGAACTGACCGATCCAGGAGTCGGCATGCAGAGGTAGAGTACAGGCTGTACCACAGAGAGAAGGAGAGCTTCTGTCTGTGATGTGTTGGTGGGAGTGTGTTCAGGACTGGAGGGCAGTGTGTGTAACCAGAGATAACTGCCTTTACACACCCACCTCCTCTATGCAGGAAAACACACACACACACAGACTTGCAAGCATGCACTTATGGACACACACAGTTTCCCCCTCAGGCAAGGTCACATTTACTCATGTCATGAGATCAAGTGGAGCATTGACTGACTGTCTTTGCATGTTGCCATAATTCTGGTGGCTCTTGTTTCAACTATCTCTTTTTTAACACCTTGACCCCTACGACTGTGATTTTTCATTCAGGAGCTAAATTAGGAGTAGACCTAGCTATTTGTCATCTTTATCCTTGATTTTCTGCTGTACTGTCTACATGCAATATTTGTATGTCGCTTTGGATAAAATTATATAATGTATGTTAATGTAATTCAAGAGGCAAACGCAAGTTTTATTCTCTGCTTTTATTGATCTTCTTAAGTCAAGCTAATGTGTTTTTGTGAGCCTTGTCAGTGAGAGCAATTTATACAATACATTTTAATATATCAGCAAATTATCAGGGATTCTAAATTACTCACATAATACATTGTTATGTATGTGTCTAGACTGTAATTGAATCCCTAATTCCCACAAAATATACTATATAAACATAGATTAGTGGAGATTAATTTGATACAAAATCTAATAATATTTGCCTGAGGTGGTGATTGGTATAGTAAAGTGCTTTACCCTCCCATGACAATATACCAACGCTTTATTGAAACAGTTGCCTGTTAATTACTTCTGTGTAGTTTTCAGAACATATATGAGGTTATGAGCTTATGGGGACTGGAGATGTTACCGTAGTCAGCCAGCTGGAAGCCAGACTGCCAGCTAGCTAGGCAAGGTACAGTACAGTACAATGCCACACTGACAGATGGAAGGAAGAAAAGACTGAAGGACTGATGGAGGAAAGGAATAGGATTAAACTGTGAGGTTTGTCATCCCTGAATTGTAATTTCACACCCTCTGTTCTACGCCCTGGTGCAGGGCTAATACATCTCCTGTAGCATCATCCAGGGTGTGTCTAATCACGGCCAGGCCATGAATAATTCTACAGGATGAGCCGAGTCCTGTAAACATGATGGTTCTGTCTCCCTGCCTCTCCACTCTAGCTTCTCCCTCTCCTCCCCCTTCCTTGCAGCCGCCTCCCTTCTTGAATCCCCCCGCCTCACCCTATTCTTGCTCCTTTCTGCTTCACCTCCTGTCTCTCCTATTTTTATCTCTGCCTGTCTTTCTCTCTCTCCTTCCCCTCTCCTTTTTCCTGCCTCACCGCATACCTCTGCTCCTTGTCTCTCCTTCTCTGCCTCACTCTCTCTCTCTCTCTCTTAGCATCCTCTCTTTCGGCTCCTGCCGCTCTCTCTCCTCCCCCCCTTTCTCTCCTTCCCTCCTCTCCCTCCCCCCCTCCCCCCTCTCTCTCTTCGCCCACTGCCTCCAACACTCTCCTCCACGCCTCTCCCTCTCTCCATCCCCCTCTCTCTCCTCCTCCTTCCCCCACCTCGCTCCTCTGGCTGCTCTCTCTCTGCTCCACTCATTGATTTCAGCTGGAACTATTTCACGTCAGGCTCAGGAGAGGCGCCGCACATGTGGCACCGCCGGAATCCTAATACAGACTCATTATAAGGTCTGCACACACAAGTGCACACACACACAAACACACACGCAAACTTCTTTTTTTTTCTTCATATCTTAGCTATGCATGTCTTGTCGCTTTCACATCCAGACTGTTTGGGTTAAAAATCTTGTTTTGTGTCTTATTTTTTTGTTGTTGATGAAAATTGTTTTGACAAGGGTGTTTAAGCCCTTGGTGTCCCAGTTTATGAATCAATTTACTAAGATATTAAAGCATGCAGGAGAGAGGCTACACAAACACAGGCATATACACATCCATACATACTTGTATTTTATACTTATCATTCAGTTCAACACCCCTGCAACCTGTTCTGGCTATCTGACTAAACGTGTAATTGAGTGAATGTTGAATTTGACTTGCAGCTGCTTGAATTGATTGCAAGGCTGTCCATTTCTCCTTCCATCGAACACACATGCACACATATACACCACACACACACACACACACAGACACACACACACACACACAGACACACACCTATTTTCCCTGTCCCCCCCCAGGCCTACGTCACTGGTAGTATAAACACCTTCCCTACTATAACAATGATTCCACAGACAGACATTTCCTAGACCTCATATTGTGTGTAGGGTCTGCCCAGCCTCTTAATGAGCCCCTCCCCTGAGCCCCTCCACGGCGCCCCTTCCCAGAGCCCCTCCCCTTAGCCCCTCCCCTGAGCAACCACGCACGCACCGGGCCATTTCGATCCCTAATAATGTTTGTCTGGCAGTCACAGTGGTAGCTTAACATGCACATCAGTTGTCGGACAAGCACTATTTGTCACTTCTCCAATCAAAAAGAACATAGACAGTAACCTGTTGTGGGGAAAAATACTACTTTTCAATGCTTCACTTCCTCCCTGAGATGGATGTCTGGACGCAATCCCCATCCCTCGGTGAGGCAGGTATTGATACGCTGCTAATGACAACACAGAAGGGAGCATTCAGTACCCTCCAGCTAACTTTACAATTCATCACATTCTAATCAAATGGGGAGATTGAGGCTGCTTTTGTTTGTCTATAGTCTTCTTACAAACACATTAAAAGAGAAGCAATCCCAGGTTTCTCATACCTGAGTCTAAAATTGCTTTGTTTGATTGCTTTCCCCATGTAGAACAGGTTCTGACCCTGCTTAATGCGCAAAGTCGCCTAATAACTCACAGACAGGCGTGCAATCATCAGCTTCCATTATTCAAGCACATTAAGTATGCCCATGAGGCACTGTCCTGGTTGGCTTCCACCGAGACCTGTTTGCAGAACGCTTTCTGAGACCCCGTAGTTCAAACTCTGCTTAAGAGCCACATCAAAGTCAATCAAACTCAATCTTTTCTTTGACAGAGCTAGACTGGAGCCACATATGAAAACAGGCAGTCTGTCGAGGGTGTGGGGGTGGGGAGAGAATGAGAGAGAGAGCAACCGGGGGCAGAGAGGAGAGAGAGAGAGAGACTGATAGAAAGGGTGTGAGAATGAGACTGAGGAAGTTGAAGGTTGAATAAAAAGGGGAAGGAAGAAATAGACAGATGTATAGAGTAGATGTCAATACATCAGCACCTCAGATCACTTCAGCCAGTGTTTATGCGTACGTGTGTGAGTATGTGCAAGTATGTGTGTGAGAGTATGTACGCTAAGTGTGTAGGTGTGCACAAATGTGTATTTCTGAAATTGAGTCTGTGAGAGAGCGTGGAGGAGGTAGGCCAGGAGGGAGAAGAGTAAGGCAAAGTGATCGATGAGAGCTGCTGTCCTGGAGCATTGATCAACTGTAGATTATTCTTCCAGTGAGTGACTCCCGAAGACCTCATTACTTGGCACCAGCACTGTCAGGCCCCTGGCCCCCGCCCACTAAAAGCTATGTCAGCAGTCTTTGGAATGACAGGGATGAGCTGGAGAGCATCACGATAGTCAGACTTTTTGCAGTCAGGGGGCACAAGTGTCAAATGGTATTTTAGCCATAGTTAGCCCCCTTGTGTATATGTCTCATGTATTTAAACCACTGTCTAAAGACAGAAAAATAGTGGTCATGGACTCGTCCTTGGCTCTGTGAGGCTACAAAATAACATGCTATGTTTCACTGTCCGACTCCTCACCATTCCTCAAAAACAGCTCATACAATGATTATAGAGTATCAGTGTTATGTTCTGCACAGTTTATGACATAGCTGTGAGTCTGAGTGAGATGCTTAATGGCTCGTACACACTGACTCAGTTAGATGACTGCTGTGTGACGAGGAAAACACAGACATCAACGTAACATCATTCTCCACGCACACAACCTCCTTTGTACTCACCATAATCTGTGCAACCAGTTTCTGGAACACAAAATGGCTTCATCAACATGGCACCACGTCACCGAACGCACAACAAACTAACTGCATGACTAAATTCCCCCTGAGCCAAAATATGCAGACAAAAAAGCCTATTAATGAAGTTGTATGTCTGCCTGCATGGTCCTGTCTGTCTCCTAACATCTTGGACAGTAAGTTGTCTGCCTTTCTGTCTACCTGTCTACCTACAGCAAGCCACAGGCCACTGGAGTCACTCTCTCTGTAGGGGCAGCTTTTTAGCGGCCATTTCTGAGAGCGGAATAATCCGGACAACGCGTCTTCAATTATATGAGTGTTTTAATGCGGTTATTTAACGCGGTTATTTTTTTTGCCATTTCCGCTCTACCGGGCTCGGCGCTGGCACGGCCCTATATCACATGTGAATTAGACGTGTTTCAATCATTCAATCACAGCCAGACAGTTGACCAGACAGAACATGGCAATCACAGTATTCACCTTCGCATAATTTTAAACCATAATTCGAATTTTTCATTAACTTAACTTGAATTTATCAACATTAATAATTCAGATAGATTTGGAAACTTAAATTACAAAATGGCTCCAACAGTCCATGGTCTGAATGTGCTCACAAGGAAGAGCAGTGAGGAGGCAGGTGGGTTCCATGGCTGTGGGCCAGAGTGTTCCATGCTGGGGGGCTGTGGGCCAGAGTGTTCCATGCTGGGGGGCTGGGGGCCAGAGTGTTCCACGCTGGGGGGCTGTGGGCCAGAGTGTTCCATGCTGGGGGGCTGTGGGCCAGAGTGTTCCATGCTGGGGGGCTGTGGGCCAGAGTGTTCCATGCTGGGGGGCTGTGGGCCAGAGTGTTCCATGCTGGGGGGCTGTGGGCCAGAGTGTTCCACGCTGGGGGGCTGTGGGCCAGAGTGTTCCATGCTGGGGGGCTGTGGGCCAGAGTGTTCCATGCTGGGGGGCTGTGGGCCAGAGTGTTCCACGCTGGGGGGCTGTGGGCCAGAGTGTTCCACGCTGGGGGGCTGTGGGCCAGAGTGTTCCACGCTGGGGGGCTGTGGGCCAGAGTGTTCCACGCTGGGGGGCTGTGGGCCAGAGTGTTCCATGCTGGGGGGCTGTGGGCCAGAGTGTTCCATGCTGGGGGGCTGTGGATGCTGGGGGCTGCGATGCAGAGGCTTCAGATGAGGGGGCTTACGGGGAAGATTGAGACATCATGATCATTCTCATCACCATTACCAAGGTCATCATCATTAAGAGGTTATTATCATTGCAGCTTGTCTCATCCTGTTTTGCATGTGTTAACCGCTTCAAAACAACAACTTAGCAGTTTTAGTCTTGGCAATCTGTACTTTTTTCTATTTCCTTCATAACTTTTAATGTGGTTGTTCAGAGTGTAAATAAAACTGTCCCAACAGCATGGGCACAACCTTATCCAATTTTAGGCTTGGCCCAATAAACTTCTGTCTGAACCTAAGAAAACAGCTTTACATCTCTACATGCCGCATCTTTCACCCAAAATAAAAGTAAATTTCGAAAGAAAGAGAGAGATAAGATAGATAGAGAGCGAAAGACAGAGACAGAAATACAGAGAGAAAGGAAGAGAGGAACAGAAAGAGGTGGAGAGAGAGAGAGAGAGAGAGTCTGTAGAGGCTAGGGAAATACCGCTGAATGACTTGCCGATGAAATAGAAAACTCCCTCTGAATCCTAGAAGCCCTCTCCTGGCAGTCACACTGATAAAAGAAGAGGAACATTCACAACTTTCGTGCCTGACTATCTTTCATCGAAAAAGGATGGAAAACCTTTTCTTGTCAGGAACAAAGCAGAAAAGCATGAATAATAAAAGAGTTATGGATGGAGGAGAAGGAGGAGAAGGAGGAGGAAGTCCTGGACAGACTGAGTGATGGATGCTTTCAGAGGAGCTACAGAAAGCTCTTTCTGTGTACGGTTCTCTCCAAACTGCTGTCAGAGAGAGGTGGCGAGGAAGAGGCAGATATGATGCTTTATCATAGTTGTCTTTCACTTTGATGTGTTCTGGTGGCAGGGGAACTCCACAAACTGTGCCCATCATTTTTCGCTTATCACGTCAAGTAAAGCCACCCTTTAATGCTATGGTATATAGAACCATGGAACATATGTAACATATACATATGTAACATACAATAAAAGAAGCCTCTGGAAAAGGTTCCATTATGTGATCAAATCCTAAAAGCCTCAGACCTCTATACGTACTGTAACATTTGCATTGTATCTTTCCTTCAAGGCTTGTGAATGTGTTCATATGTGTGTTTGTTTGAGTGTGAGTAAATGTGTGTCATACCTTATCTCATTTCCACCCTTCTACATCCTTTAGCATCCTCCCTTGCTGCCCCAGGCATTGTGTATGACAGGCTGCCAGTGAGGTGACACCTCTATTAAACGGACAAGTGGAGCAAGTCACATAGTGGAGTCAGCAGGACAACATACCCCGGAGGTACACTACACTACCCCAGCCTCCCCTGCCTCACACAGCCTCTGCAACCTCCCCTGCCTCCCCCAGCCTCCCCTTTTATCCCCCAGCCTCTGCCTGCCTCTCTCCACCTCACTTTACTGCCTGGCCTGCCCTTTGAGCCGCCGACAGCCTACAATCCCAGCTCTCAAAGTCACTGCCACATCTGTCTCAGCCCTAATCCTGGTTGTTTCCCAGTCAACTACCCGCTGCCAGCTACAATGCTGGGCTAGAACTTCATGGTGCCTGACAGGATTGTTGACTGCTTCATGCTTTTCCTCCTGTCCCTCCTCTCCTTCCTCCAGCTCCACGGCCTCGTTGCAGTTTCCAATTGAAGTTCGATCCTCATCTTTTTTTCACCTACACCGGTCTACACATGAATGGTGTACTCGACACAAACACACACACGTAGTCTTACACACACACAGACCCGCACACACTCACAGGACCAATCACATTGTGGAACATGGAAGACAGGTAGAGTGTGTCGTATATTGGAGTCAGACTCTTCCTTCACTCACAGAGCTCCTGTGGAGGTTTGATCCCCAGAATGTGATCCGGTGCCAGATTGAATCCAGAGGGGAGATGAAAGCGTGCCTGCTCTACCCCGATAGGAACAGGGACAGAGAACTGCATTCCAACCTGAAAGAAACACAAGGAGTACCCTTATTTGCAACACAGAAGGATGAAATGGATGGTTTTCATTCGTGTGTTGACATGTGTTGACCATGACGAATGAGAAAGGCACGAGAGAGAGGGAAATGTGCAGGAAGTGTAATACATGCTGCTAATGTACATGGTATTGCTTCTTCCCCCTTCCCCCTTAAAGACAAAGTCTCAACATGAAGGAAGTGGTGGGAGAGGTGGGGGGGGGGTTCAGTCATCTCTCTATCAGTGCTGGCCAATAAAACTGACATGGTACCCCCTCGTTCCCACATCTGATATATGCAGTTTCTTCTCTCTGAGCTAGTTGATTCATCATTCCCAGAGGTCTCCTCCACCTAGGTTTTCCCTCCTCAATTTGTAATTATGGGCTGGAGGCGAAGGCACCCATGCTGAGATGCTCACTTCTTGGTGGAACCAAGAGTCTTCCTGGCTCACCATGCATGCTGCTGACAAGCTACCACATGCTGAGGGTGAGAAATGAGTGCAGTATGGAGAAATGCATGCTGGGAGGGAACAGAGAGAGAGTGATGGCAGTGTCAGAAATGAAGTGTTGGATGCCCATCATCCCACAACATATGGTCTTTATTATTTTTTATTACTGCAAATAGATTTTGAAAGTAGTGTGTGTGGGTGTGGTGGAGTTTGTGTGTCTTTAGGTGGGGAGAGGGAGGGTACTTAAAGGGGTGTATGTGTGTACTTTGTGTGTCTGTGAGCATGTGATTATATTTCTGTGCAGTACAGCACAATACACTTTCAGATGTGTGTACATTTGTGTGGAGTGAAGAGAAAGAATCAAAGAAAAAGATTGTCTTGGCAAATTTGAAGAAAAGCTAGGAAACGGTGTCACGCAGGAAGTAAACACACCACTATTGAATCCAAACTGCCGACAGGATCCTTTTGAGCATAACAATCGGGAGAGATTATTCCTTTACCGTCAAGGATGTTTCCATCGCTTAGGTTCATTGGTTTTCCTTCCTCTTACCCCGCCTTGAGGCTCTCGGTTCCCTCCGTGATAATGTGTGTTCTACACCCTGCGTTTGCATTCATACTTTTCCCTCATCAGAGATGGAGGGGGGTCAATTTTCAAGGCCATCAGTCACATTCATCTCTTACTATAAACCATCAAGCCTATTTTTTATCAAAGAAGAGAATGATTGGGATATGGTTGGTGGGACAAACTTAATTGATTCCTTTGGTGAGTGCACTTCAATACATTGCCAATTACAGGCCTGGCACACTGGGATGCAGCTGTACTAGCCTGGAATGTATTTGAGGCAATCAGGGCTGAGTTGAGAGAGTGAAGGTTTCACCATACTGCCTCAGTGCCTGCCAACCCCAAGACAGATTAGCTGGTATTTCTCCTGTTGTGACTCCAAACACAATTGCAAGATGAAACTGTATATTGAAATTAAAAGTCGCCTCATCCTTCCTCATTCATTCTGGGGGACTGTGAATCAGAAGCTAACGTGGAGGGAGTCAGGTGGCAGAGCGGTTAGGGAAGCGGGCTTGTAATCAGAAGGTTGCCAGTTTGATTCCTGGCCATGCCAGATGACGTTGTGTCCTTGGGCAAGGCACTTCACCCTACTTGCCTCGGGGGAATGTCCCTGTACTTACTGTAAGTCGCTCTGGATAAGAGCGTCTGCTAAATGACTAAATGTAAATGTGTCTATGTTCTTTCATGCACAGTGTTCTTTTTTTCACTAGCAGTAATCGCACCGTTCCACCGTCGCTTTGCAGATTACCATGAAATGGAGACAAATGGATTATCTCTCAAGCACCATAGCTTCTCACTTCAGAGATATGTCAGAATTCTTTAGTGTTTTTGCATCACTGCGAACCAGTGTTGCTGAATAAGGAATGCTGCAGGTTAATTCCCCTCAGTTCTCATGCATATTAGCATATACACCATCCTCTCCCTGAAGGGAGAAGTTGTAGACAAGGCCTAAAGCAGTCAGCTGTCCTTTCATACTTTCATTCTGCCCCGTTTATGGTGTCAACCAGCAAGCTGAGAAAGACAGACTCAATTTGGATAAACGTAAAATAAAATGTATACACCAAGCAACGTTGCATAAGGGGTAAGGCGGTTTAAGCATGCCTGAGACCACGGTAAGATGCGTGGGTATCTAGAGATGGGAGAGAGGTCTTTCATGCTTGTCACATGGCAGCCTTTTCACATCTGTCACAGAGTTGGCAGAAATTCAACCTCAGTCCAATCACTAACTGGAGTGTGACAGACTGGTTACCAGACACCCTTTAGTTGGGGATCTTATACTGTGTACTCCTATTTAAACCTATGCTCTATGCTATTTCCTGGCCTGACATTTCCTCTGAATCCTAAAGCATGAAGCTGCTGAACAGCAATAAGAATATATATGCCCTGCAGGAAATCCTAATAACCACCAGATGAGCCAGAACTTGCTTCAAAGAAAGGGTTTATTAAATTTAAATCCATCCACTTGCTGCAGCTCTGGGTGTATCGTTACAGTTGAATCCCAGTCATCTATGACTTTTTAATTGAGATCAAGCTGGGGTTGATTGTATGACGCCCATAGACATATCTCATTCAAAACACTTCAGGACTGGAGTTTAAAAACAAACCATGTGAAAAATATGAAATTGAATATGACACATATCTCTAAAGGGTAATGTTATGATGAAAAAAAACATTACTGTGACTGGTGCTGGAGACAAAAACACCAATCTTGAGGAGTAGAGTCATTCAAATCACAGGCAACTTTAGCAAGCTAAGCAAAGGATTAACTGACATAGGATAGACACAATTTGGCAGCGGTACTTTGAGCACAGTGTTTTTGCACAAAAACATACTGACCACAGGTATAGTTTAGGTCAGGTCTATAAGACTAATAGAGGACATTAGAAGGATTAAAGTGTGTGATCTGGAGAAAGGGCAATGAAGACAGATCAGTCTGATGTGCTCCAGTAAACTGAAACAGACTGATTTCACTGCACTGGTTGATCTGCTGTGAACATCTAAAAAATTATGAGGAAAAAAAGTTGCTTTAGTATGCAGGAGAAACATGCTTTTCCCTTTTTACTGTAATATAAAATCACAGAAATGTTGTAGGACTAATTAGGTGATGAGTAGTGAAATGGGATGTTTATTTTAAATACATTTTATAGTCGACTGCATTGGAAATGACAATGCTCCTTGTAAATGACAGGCCCTGTGTATTCCCAAGCTGAAAAAACGATGCAGACAGAGTTAGAGATCTGGAACACACTCTGTAAAAAGAGGGATGCAGTGAAGGAGGTGAAGGTTTATTGAGGACACCAAAACGGAACCAACAAACACTTTTTCCTCCACAGCAAACAAATGTTGTTTACCATGATCCATCTCATCTCTCACTACAATGCTCCAGGCAGTAACTCTAATAAATGTATCGCTTACGTTGGGGTCCAGAGACTCACACTGTCCTATCAAAGCTGTCATCTGTCAAGAAAATACTCAAATCCCCCACAGCATGAACAAAGACATATTAATAAGTATCTTGCCTGGGTAAATAAAGGTTAAAAATAAAAAATAAAGAAAGTAACTCCAGACCTAACTAACGGTCCAGACTCATTTTCACTGGGGTGACATTGCCACATGGAAGTAGGGTGCAATCAAACCAGATTAATCAATTTAAGAGGGCATGTGAGCATATTAATATACCGACAGAAATATCTCACATTCAGGCAGGCAAGCAGATGGATACCCTCATAACTTGTAATGACTTGTAATCAAATGCTTTTAATGAATAAAATAATAGTAGTATTTTTTCCAACCAACAACTATTTCAACCTCAGAAATCAACAGATGGCCTTTCATCCTTGCAGTGAGGGTTTTCTGAAAAAAGTCAACTTTGATCATAAAAAAAGAATTGCGTCTTTCATGTCTATGTCAGTGACAAAGGATTGTGGGGGATCAAACAGGGAAATTTACAGATCGTGGCGTCTGTCATGTGTAAGCAGGGAGCACTTTATTGGAGTACCTCCGTTTAAGTGCAAGCAGAGAGTAGGCCACCTCTCCAAGGATTATAAAACTGACTTGCAAACTTATTTCTGTCAGAGCAGCAAGTATGAATAAGATTATGAAGGCAGACTATGTGGACAGAGGGCTTCTGTTGTGAGGCTTGAGAGAGAGGGAAAAGAAAAAGAAAAAACAAGGAAAGACAGTAGAGCAATTATAGCAACTCACATTTTAGAGTTTCTTCAGTGTGGGACTAAAGGAAGTGGGTAGAGAGATTACAGAGAATTAGATTACACTTTACACCACTGCACATCATGAATATCTCTGACAGTATTGACTGTAGAGCAAGGCAGGAACAGTGTTACATAACCAGTGTTACACCAGCACTAAGAGGCTGAAGTAAAATGTATGGAAGTACAATCAGATGGTCGTGCATCTTAAGTGAGACCATGGAAAATACTTGTGTTCAGCCATAGAATTTCTGATCAAACACTGTTTCTCTTTGCAAGCACTGTACAGTAAACACATCTTGTCAACAAATAAACAACAAATAAACAGGAAGACAAGTCATGAATATGCATCTTGGGGTTTGGGACTGGGTTAGGGCAACCTTTTTATTTTACACTGAAGTGTATTTTCTTCAGAAATCAAACTTGAATCCTCCTCAGTGTGCAGGCTTTCACAGCATGAGTTCCCTCTGGTCACGTGACCCTGGATATCTGAAAGTGTGTGCCCAATAATTGTCCCAGCTAGTGAGTCACCTTCATGTGAGAGTGAGTGAGTGTGTATGTGTGTGTGTGTGTGTTTTGACTGCTTGTCAGTCATTTATCTTACCTCCTCATGGTGACATTGTTATGTGCGGTAGGCACTATAGTATTCTGTATAAAGCACAGCCCATTATTTATCACTACTGGTACAATCAAATCAGATTTGTTTTTTATCGTCTTGCCTTCCTGTCTTTATGAAGCTCCTCTTGCATGCTGTATATATTCCTCTCCTCTTCATGAGGCAAATTCAGCACACATTCGTTGGTGTCAGAATAATTTGTGTGAAGAGGTGAGGAACTGGGAGGGAGACTGTCATACACTGATAGAAAGTGTTCCATGTCATTTTCCTGTTTCCTGCTGCCTGCACACGTCAAATGTATTGTATACAGTATGTATATGGATGTAACATTTTTGAGGAGGCATATGGTTTCTGACAGGCGGGAGATGTAAGATATGTATTCCACTGGCTACCTATCATGGCCCGTATCAGATTCAAGACCCTGGTATTGACCTTCCGAGCAGTGAACGGGACTGCACCCGCCTACATCAAGTCTCTCCTGCAGCCTTACACCCCCACCCGTCACCTACGGTCTTCTTCAGACAACCGCCTGGTGGTCCCACCGCCCGGTCCCAACACAAGCTCTTCTCCTGTCTGGCCCCCCAGTGGTGGAATCAACTCCCCACCTCCATCAGAGACACTGACTGTCTCTCCACCTTCAAGAAAAGGCTCAAGACGCACTTGTTCCAGGAGTACAACGGTACTTAGGAATGGTTCGCTTGACCCGATGTTAGTTTCCTCAAGGATCACAATGACTCTTGCTCAGAGACTTGTTGCTCTTGTGGTTAGTGGTAACTGATTGAAAATTGTTTGTACTCGCTGTGATATATTGTTTTTTATTATTGTTGCTTGTCTTTGTTTTTTTTTTTTTTTTTTTTTCACAGGTACACTTGCACTTATAGCAGTTCATGTTGTTTAATTGTAAACTTGTTTAACTACATGCTCTTATGGTTCTTCCCTTTGGCACTTACTTTGGTTGTTCACAATGTGTGCTTCATGTTTTGGCTACTCGCAATGTTTTGTGGCTATCTCGTTGTTATGATCAGTAACCTATGCACTTTGTAAAGCTCTTTCTTGGAAGTCGCTTTGGATAAAAGCGTCTGCTAAAATGAATAAATGTAAATGTATCTAGTCAGCCTGGCAGCCTGACACTAAACCTACTTCTGTGTGTCTCAATGAGTTGACAGATGCTGTGTATTCCCATATGTTGAGATGCTGTTTATTTGATATGATTCAAGTAGGATTCACTAAGACTATGACTCTTGGAGAGGGAATGTTGTCCTTGTCAGACAAGCAACCAGGGAAGAAGAATGACTCACTATGCCTACAGTATCAAAATTGAAATGTAAAATACGGTACTGTGACGGCCTCCTCAGCCGTTAAGTGGCTACACCTGGGGCCTGGTGGTTTCCTCCCCTTTAAGAGGACGCCGGGAGAGAGAGGAGACCACTCCGAGCCGGGTTAGTGACAGTACCCATAAAAAAGGGTTAAATAGTTCTTTAAAACACTTTTCTCACTACACCATGAATTGTATTTCTGATCTAGTATGTCGTTCCATCCTAAGAGAAAGGATTCTCTTTCATGTTTTCTCTATATTGTCTTGTGGCCCACATTGTAGCAGATCATTATAATGCTTCAGCTGTTACCTATGCTAAGCACCAAAACACTTTCTAGTTAATTTGTGGCTGCATTTTGCTTTGGGACCTGAATCTAAATTCCAGACAGACAAAGGTAAATTCCAGGCATTTACGTTTATTAGTTTCTATATTGACAATGATTTATTGTAGCTGGCTGAAAAGTTTCGAAACGGGAAGAAACAGATCCTCAGGCTCATTGTAGAAGCAGTTTGCAGACAGTTGAGGGGGCTGAGAAAGAGAGGGAAAGAGAGGACAGAGAAAGACAGAAAAGAGAGAGACAGAGATAGAGGAGGGACAGCAGGTGACAGAAAGAAAGGAATAGAAAAAAGAAAAGAAGACATCTCATTTCATTGCTGTCATGATTAATGATCTGTGTTAGTTTCCCTCTATTACTAGTCTTAGCGTCCCCCAACAATCTCTCAGCACAGGGACCTTGACCAATGACATCACGGTGCCCAGCTATGCTTAACAGTCATTACGTATTGCACAGTAGTATGCCCTGCCGAGGGCTGAGGCCAGAGATATTGTTAGTCAACGGCCGGCATCTAGCCAGCCTCCACTGATCTGACAATGAAGTTGAATCTAAAATCTAAAACTGAATCTCTCCACAAACAAAAACACTCTCTCTCTGTGCTTCAACTTTTTCTTATTCTTCTTCTCATCCTTTCTGCCTGCATAGGAGATTTTCCCATTACCTCGGTATGGATTTTATCTCTGAATGCAGTTTGCTTCCCTGAAACACTCAGGAGAAAAGAGGCATCGCAGGAAACCAACTCAATAGCAAGCAACACTCAGGTGCCATATTGAATTTCTTCATGGGTGTATTTACTCAAAGAGAAAAACAGCCCATACAATTGTCTGAGGAAACAACCATTACAAGATTTAGCAAGTTAAACTATTTATTATTGCACATAACCCATGATTTACAGGATGACCTGAAGTTACTCAACACACTGTTTTTAAAAGCTTGTATTATATCAATAACGTAATCACTGTAACAATATATTTAGAAATAGTGCTGTGGTTCTTCAACCTGTGCCTCTGTGTGTGTGTGTGTGCGTGTGTGTGCGTGTGTGTACAAAGGGTGGGGGAGGTGATGGAGGGTGGGGGGGTGTACGCCTGGACCGAATAACAACAGCCTTGTTTGGAATGGCCCCCTCCATGTCGGTTCCCCTTTGTGTGTGATGATTAAAGTCTTCCCCTGTCTCCTAAGGACACTTTCTGCACTTTAACCCATTCCATTTCATGTGTTTGGTGTCTTCCACTTGAAGAGGATGTCTGCTGGGACCACAAATAAAAAAAAAGTAAAAAAACATAGAGAGAGATGAGTAGAGAAAACATGAAATGTAATGGATGAAAGTACTTCTCTCTGTGTTACTTTGAGGAGACAGAGTCTCTGTTTCACAGAGAGCACAGAGTTTTTCTTACCCTGGGCACCTGGCAGGAGGAGGATTCAGGGGAACTTTGGTAAAGTGGCTGTACTGAATGTTGCCTTCCACCTAAACTGGGTTTGTGCGAGTCAGCAGTTTTGAGCGAAGTGAGGTGGGATACGATAGAATTGAATCTGAATTGCAAAAGTGAAAAAAAGGCTGCCAGTTCCTTGACATTCCCTATGCCATCTGCGCTGTACCGCTCCTCCTCTCTCTCTCTCTCTCTCTCTCTCTCTCTCTCTCTCTCTCTCTCTCTCTCTCTCTCTCTCTCTCTCTCTCTCTCTCTCTCTCTCTCTCTCTCTCTCTCTTCTCTTTCTCTTTCTCCCTCTCTGTCTCTCTGTCTCTCTCTGTCTCTCTCTCTCTCTCTCTCTCTCTCTCTCTCATCATTCACTCTCTCTTCTTCCCTCTCTTTTTCTTTGTAATCTCCTCTTTGCCCCCCTGGTTTATGGTCTGAGCGGTGCCGTGGCTGCTCTCTGCAGCAGCTCCATTCCTCTCTTCCTACGTTGCATCTCTTGGGTCTGACCCCAGACACAAGCAGGCCTCTTGGAAAGATCTATGCTGGAACTCTGCCGCAGTCTTGGTGCTCAACAGAGTAGAAGAATTGAGTCTCAGGAG
The DNA here is from genome assembly GCF_038355195.1 of Osmerus mordax. NCBI lineage: Eukaryota > Metazoa > Chordata > Actinopteri > Osmeriformes > Osmeridae > Osmerus > Osmerus mordax. Next base: position 6,179,723 of record NC_090058.1, on the reverse strand, counting down.
TACTCTGCATAGAAAATACAGATAGTCAGAGGCATGAAGAAATTCTCTGTTGTGTGAGCGTGTGTTTGTGTGTTTGAGTGTGTAAGTGTCTGTGTATGTGTGTGTCTGTGTGTGTGTGTGTATGTGTGTCTGTGTGAGTGTGTGCACAGGGTCTGCATAATGAGAGTAAAATGAGGAATAGATAAAGCCTGGGTTTTTCAATGTGACCTATAATTGCATAATAGTAATGGGAATTAATATGGCTGATTGCTGTTGCTGAGCACAGTTTTTCATGTCTTTAGGTTATTATTGTCTGGAGGGACTGGAGACTGTGTAAAAAAAAGAAGTGTAGTTTAATGTCGGTGTGTATGTGTGTGTATTTAATTGTGAATTGAAATGTTTTGAGAACAGAATACTCTCCCTTTCTGCCTTCTCCTCCTCTGTCTACCTCTTGGTCTGTCTGTCTGTCTGTCTGTCTGTCTGTCTGTCTGTCTGTCTGTCTGTCTCTCTCTCTCTCTCTCTCTCTCTCTCTCTCTCTCTCTCTCTCTCTGTCTCTCTCTGTCTTTCTCTCCCACATTCACTTATTCTGTCACACGCACACATAAGCACATACTTTGTATCTCATCTTCCGTTCCCTCTGGTGTCTCCTGCGGGTTCCAGGACTAAAGTGGCCTGCGTCTTGTCATCTGGACTCTCCCAGACACTCCTTCTGGAGGTCTGTGGAACAACTCCTGAGAGTAGAGAGGGCGGAGGGCAGGGAGAGAGGGCCTCGGAGACGAGGCCAGGGATAGAGTGATGATGTCTGGAAACAAGAGATCATGTCCCAGAAAAGATCTCCCCCCTGTTACTTTCTGTAAGCCCCATTCCCATCTGTCACTTAAGTGCTGTGAGGAAAGATAATTTGGTTAAGGAGAAGGAGAGAGAGAGGAGAGAGAGAGAGAAAATGAGAGAGAAACAGGCTTGTACTTTGTATACTTTAGATAGAAGTGATGTACATAAGTCTACTAGCAGAATAACTGAATAAATTTAAAAAATGTAAATGTCGAGAAAGAGAGGCTGAGAGAGAGATAAGGACTGAGAGGGAGAGAGAGACAGAAAGTGAAAAAGAGAACGAGAGAGACAAAAAGTAGAAAAAGGAGAGAGAAAGACGGAGAAAGAGGGAGAGCGAGGGAGAACACCCACCCTGGTCCCCTACTCCCACACACCCACCCTGGTCCCCTACTCCCACACACCCACCCTGGTCCCCTACTCCCACACACCCACCCTGGTCCCCTACTCCCACACACCCACCCTGGTCCCCTACTCCCACACACCCACCCTGGTCCCCTACTCCCACACACCCACCCTGGTCCCCTACTCCCACACACCCACCCTGGTCCTCTACTCCCACACACCCACCCTGGTCCTCTACTCCCACACACCCACCCTGGTCCCGTACTCCCACACACCCACCCTGGTCACCCCTAATATTTCCTTGTGCCAAGATCTGCTGGTGTGCCATGAGAAAAATGCATCACAAAATCCTCTTCCGTGGCAGAGTAAGCTAGCTTCTGAGGAGTTGCTGCACTCCCCACTTTCTTTTTTCCCCCAACATGCCTGGGGTGCTGGTAATGTATGTGCATTACTCACTTACATGAAGTGATATGGAGATCACCCGGCAGTCAGTTTGCCAACCTACTTTAAGTTTAGGGTGCCTAATTCCCCCTCAGGGGAGAGAGAGACTGTTTCTCTTACTGGCAGAACGTTCCCGGGAGATGAAGAACGGGAAAAATCAGAGAGAGAGAAAGAGAGAGAGAGAGAGAGAGAGAGAGAGAGAGAGAGAGAGAGAGAGAGAGAGAGAGAGAGAGAGAGAGAGAGTAGTAGTTTGGGGCAGGGGTGACTTATTTCACAGTATTTCCAGGAACCTCATGAATATATTCTGAGCTAAGTAGGCCTTCAGCGGGCTCAGAGAGAGAGCCTCCAGTCCCCTGTGGATCGCAGAGAGTGAGGAAAAAAACTCCAAACTCAATTTTGATTGAGTTTTGCAACATTTTGCTATGTGATAATGGAGTGTAATGCTATACAGGTGGCGCCTCATCAGGTTTATATTATGTTCTTATCATTGCTGTTTTATCAGTTTTCAACTCCCCTTTTGTTTGTTGTGTGTGTGCAGACAGAGACAGGCAAGCTGGGGATGGGCGGGGGGTGGGGGGAGGCACACTGCTGCTGTGCCACCGTCAAAGCCCAGCGGAGAGGGCATCTCAGTGGGCAGAGGAAGCAGGGGATGGGCAGGAGCAGGGACAGAACTTGGAACTTGGAACTAAGATTCCAAGCCTTGTGTCAGCTGTCACCGACGTTCTAGAACATGTGACTTGAGCCTGACCTCCACCCGACCTCTCCCAGGGGGAGGCAGCACTGACGTGGTTGGCTGGCCTCTGCTAAAGCCGCTCCAGCCTGAACGGATCAGACAGCAGACTGGCAGGAGAGCAGCCTATACTGCGGTCTAGGCTGATGCGACATCACAGAATCATGCAGGAGGGAAAAGTTGAACCATGTGTTTCCCATTCCAGCTACTCATTTCTAACAAAGACATACAGATTACTATACACATGACAGAAATCATCTTGTAAGCCGCTTGTTCATATATTGCTTTCAGTCCTGTGAACAGACAGAGAGGATTGGCATTTTTTTTTCAGCACCGTCTGTTTAGTCAGAATTCATTCATTTAAACATGAAGTTATAGAACATATTAAATCACATAGCCTGCTCACTGTTTATTTAAATACTGTATTTATTTAAATATACAAAAATCAGTAAGAGCAGCTAGCTAGTTTCTGTGCAGAAGTAAGTGGCAGAGGAACATTGCACTGAACCGTGAGCTAGCATGAATCTGCCTTGTTCCCTTACTGCCATCCTGATACTATAAAACGGTTGATTACAGACAAGTACTTTTAGGGAACGGAATTGGCCATCACACAGATGTATGATACTAAGACAACACATCTTGTGAACAAGTAATTGGAGATGTAAGAGTTCCAGTTATTCTATTTGAGATGAACCCCTTATTCCATGATGTTTTGGAAAGGACCCATCAACCATGACCAGAAGAATCGGATCTTTGAGGGGTCCATTCTCTCTGGGTGCTATGTTACTGGAGAGAAAATCCATTTTCTAAACAACGAGGAAAAAAGATTAGCTGCCTCTGATCTCCACATTCAATCAAACAAATTACAGTGATCAATTTGGTTCAATGTAAAGTCAAGATGTTTTGGAGGTACAAGCACAAGTTAATCACCCGAGGACCCCAGCGCCTAACGACATTAAGGTGCACACGCACACACTCACACACACTCTCTCTCTCTCTCTCTCTGGTTATGTCCCTCGAGATCTCATAGGTCCTGAAAATAAAATTGTCCTGAAAAACTGTGTGCTCTCTCCCAGCTGTGTGCCCAGGCAGTGTATCCTTTGGAGAATCCATCAGGCCACCATGCTGGTTTCTCTGCATCCCTGACTGTGTGTACAAGGCAGGCGAAGGCTGGTGCCCACTCATTAAGACATCTCATTAGTTCAGCCAGTGTCCAACTGAGCATGTGTATGTATGTGTGTGTGTGTGTGTGTGCGTGTGTGTGTGTGTGTGTGTGTGTGTGTGTGTGTGTGTGTGTGTGTGTGTGTGTGTGTGTGTGTATGTGCGTGTGTGTGTGTGGATGTGTAACCAAGAGGACCATTTTCTTCCCCCTTCTCCGATTTCATTGTTATGAAAATAAATGCAACAGCATTCTGTAACACTGTTCTGTTCCTGTGGAGATGCTGCCCCTGTTTAAGTAGGGTCCCTTCATTAGCTGAGTTCACCGTATGAGCGACATTGACACCAGGCGGTGCCTGTCAAAGGCCAGTACTTGTATACTTGTGTATCCTGTACATATGACAATAAACTTGAATGAATTGAAATTTAATTGAGATTAATTTCAGCCCCAAAAATGCAAAGAGACTCATCAAGACAGATATTCTTCACTATAGGATTTTTCTTAGGCCTAAGCAAAATGTATGGCAAGGAAAGAACCTCTGAACAAATCAGTAGGAATTAAATCCTTCAAAACCAATGCCACTCTATGTTCTCTGAGATTGCTACATGACACTTCTACTACATTGCTACTTCTTAATGGAGTCAGATGGCTGAGCGGTTAGGGAATCGGGCTAGCAATCAGAAGGTTGCCGGTTTGACTCCCGGCCGTGCTACACAACGCTGTGTCCTTGGGCAAGGCACTTCACCCAACTTTCCTTGGGGGGAATGTCCCTGTACTTACTGTAAGTCGCTCTGGATAAGAATGTCTGCTAAATGACTAAATGTAATAGCAAGGTCTTCTTCATTAAACTTTCTAAAATAGTTATAAGGATCAAAAGTTTTCCTGTATTAAGATTTTACTGTTCCACAAGTTCATATGTAATTTTATCCATTTGGTTTTGGTTCGGATCCATCCAGTCCTTAAGCTCGCTGCACAGAAGCACATCATACTTTCCAAACCCACACACAACCTGTTCCCAGTACCCAGCACACGCCAGGACGAGTGGATCAGCTCCAGGAAGGTTGAGCCTTCACAAATGTTGTCTTATTTTAACTTGTCTTATAGCACTTCCAGTCTGTCTTTAGGAGCTGGATATGCCCTTCAGGCCCTCTTGTAGGTGCAGGTGGGCTTATCCGGTGGGCAGACTCTGACACAATCTGCTAGGGTAGTTCTCAATCTTGACATACATTGTCTTGGTTGCTTTGGCTCTCTGGGGTTTGCGAGACAAACTCATTTCTGAGAGGGTGCACGGTATCTGCAAAGCTTAGTCTCCTGGGAGAAAGAGAGAGCGAGAGCGAGACCCAGAGAAAGAGAGACAGAGAGATAATGTGTGTTTGTGTCTGTTTGATATTTCACCCAAGATCCCACAAGGATGTTTGTATTCTTGTGAAGGTGAGTCTCCCACAAAATATACAATTGCCTGCATACTTTCTAAATAAGATGCGTACAAGGTTCTCAAAGGTGCGAAAGCTGTGAATGCTCTGGAAGAATATTTTACTGACTACCATGCGCAATACGGTTTGTGTTGAATTATTACATTATTAAATAAACATGCATACAGTATCTTGTCTCTTTCTGTTCTGCTCTTCATTTTTCATGAGGAACAGAACCATTCACAATGTATGTTTTACAGGCTGCAAAGCAGCACAGCGGGCCACATTGATGCTGTACGGCTGATGCAATTGGACATGCTGTGATGTGGCGTGAGCTGGCAGCAACAGTATGATATGATGCTGACACAATGCCCTAAGCATTCTGGACAGAAAGCTGCCTGTGGAGAATTATCTCTCTCTCTCAATTCCCAAAATACATCAATTATCAATATCACCCTTACACACACACACACACAAACACACACACACACACACACGCACACGCACACACACACACACACACACACACACACACACACACACGCAAACAGGTGCACAGACACACACATCCACAAAGAGAAAGAGAAAAGAACATACACACCTACCCATGTACAAATAGTTCCAGGACGTCAGAGGTCTCAGCTGACAGATAACACTGTGGTACCCCTGGAAAGCTTCTGACACGGAAAGTGTTCAGGAGACATTGCTCTGCTGGGGGCCGTCAGGCAAAAAGAACATGAATCAAACCCCTCCAAACCCCTCAGCCATGTCAGGGACAGCACCTTGCCCTTTGACTGAGACAGCAGAAACACACTCCAGCAGGGGCCCTTCTCCTCTAACTACGGCAACACTGAATCTAGGCCACAGACAAGGGAGACCAGGGCCCAACTTCAACTCTGTTGAAACTGCCAATATTTACAGACAGAACAACATTATGATATAGAGTAAATTGGCAGGCTTGATAAATGGCCATTATTTCACGTGACGTGGAAACGCGAATCAATGCGAATCAAATGACAATTCCGCCTCAGTAAATGACAGGAAGTGTTTTCTATTATTGTCCATCTTCTTTGACAATAGTACAAAATGTCAGGGATTAGTGTTCCCTTGAACATTTAAGCTGTATAAATGTTAAAGTTACATTGCAAATAAAGTTACAATGCAAAGTAAATGAAAATGAATGTAAAAATGAGAAAAGTAATGAGACCAAGTGACACCAAGCGTCAACAGAAAGAAGGGAAAATGATTTCCTCTGTAGAATCTCTCTGGTCACTCTGGGTGTGTTCTGTGTTCATGATTATACCACCACTGGTGCATGGTGTCCTATCAAGCTTCAGTGACCCAATCTCTTCTCAGGCCAGAGGGGCAACAACACTTTTGCGAGCTGTTTAAACAGAATCCATTCCATGCCATTTACATTGCTGTCAGACTGAATCAGTAGACAACAATTACAGTTAGACCTATGGATTCTGTGGACTATAAGGGTTTATTGTCCATTAGAGTGTGGAATAGTCTAGTTGACATAAAAAGCTAATTATGCGATTTCAGATTTAGAAAGTTTGTTTACACACAGCTCCACCAAGCAGACATCCCAGCCATGTGAGACTATGGGCTGAGGCATGCCTGGTGCTCAGTGAATGACCAAGCCAATTAAGATGGAACTGGGTCTCCTGATGTAATGAAACTAATTGGGAGCAATGTTCCTGAAGGATTCAGGAACATTGGTTGTTCGGTGTTCGGTGGTTCACGGTCCCATTAGACTGACCTTGCTGTCAATTAGTGCATGTGGCCTTTGTTGACACATGAGACATAATTTGTGGATAATCTGTCAGCTTTGTCACCATAAAACCTCCCAATTTAGACAGCCACTTGGCTGACAAAACCCTAACTTCAGTCCAAGTAGCTTGAAATGATAGAAAAACACTGTACGGCAGTGCCATCTTCTGGACATGGGTATAAAAGCAACCAACAAAGCTGACCTGTCACCACACTTTGATGCATTTGGATGTTCTCATCCTACAGACTGTTGCTATCCAGGCACACTGTGGGCATCTGCTGAGCTCCAGGGTGGGGTGTATGAGTACTGGGGTCTAAGAGCAGGCCGGCCTGGGACTGTGACCCCTCCACTCATCTGCTAGACCCAGAGTCTCCTGCCTAGATGCACCAGGGCATTCATTCATTCATTTATTTAGTCAAGTTATTCCTCATTGTAAAACTTGCCAGATATTTGTTCGCTGATGTAGTATATAAACTTGTGACTACACCGTTCTAAAGAATGAAATATAGATTAGATAGAATTATCTTATATAGTACCAGTCAAAAGTTTGGACACATTTTCCTGTATGTTGATCTTATTCCTAAGTGTTAGGTCAGAGTTGGCGTTAAAGTTCAGACACTGTAAAACAAAAACACTTTCCAAACGAGAATGCATTTGCCTCAATTTAAAATTGTAAATAATTTCACAATGCTCATATTTTAACCAAAACTGCCTAATTTCAAATGTTCTATCTGAGGGATAGTGGCGCACTCAGTCAGAGCATTCGGAGAAGATGGGGGCGTGTCTCCTGTCGGAGTCACTCTCTGGGTTGCTCTTCTCCACCATAGACCTTCTCCTCCACAGGCACCTGAGGAAGTCTTCCATGGCAACAATGCGCTGCTCCATGCCGTCCACCTTCAGCAGGACCTGCTCCTGGAGCTCAAAGCTCTGACGCAGCTTCTGCTGGTCACTTTTGCAGTGAAGGCTCTCCCATTGGCCCTGGTGCATGGAGAAAACCATCCCTTTAAGCATATACAGTACAAAGAGTACAAAGAAAGTGATGCAGGTCTGTCTTCACTAACCTGGCTAATTCTTCTCCTACTTATGAACCTTTGGTAGATGAAGTAGACCACCAGCGTGGCCACCCCCAGGGCCAGGAGGACGCAACCGAGGTCAGGCATGGTCTCCAGTATGGAGGCCTTGTAGTCCTTGCTCTCCAACATTTTCTTAAGCTCGTCTGGGGTGATTTCCATGCCCACTCTGGACCAGGTTGGGTGCTTGCAATGCTCCACACCAACGTCCATGCAGACCATCTTGAAGTGGGGTTGAAGTTGTTCTAAAAGTTGCCTAGGGGTTTACTGGTTGTCTAGGAATGCTGCTGCTCCTGGTCTTAGCTGCAGGCCCAGAGGTGTATTCAGCTATGTCTGATACAACTGAGGAGTTGGGTCTCTGCTACCCTTTACAAACTCATTAGGCACATTGTGATGTCATATTGCATCAAAGTCACCAAAATTGCTGCACCCACGGCAACTGAGAAATTGTCATGAAATTTGTGAAATCACTGTCAAAACAGCACCCTGGAGTGCTTGTTTTTAAATAGATATCCTAATCCAAATGTTGAAAGCATTTCCTTTATGAAAACAATATAAGGATAAATAAGTTTACGCATAGTCTTCCAAATGATACTATTGCCATTACTTTTATTTTGGTTGGTTTCCATTTTTCAAACGACACACCTGAAGTTTCCCCTTGAATGACTGACAACTGTTTGCTACAAATTCACACAAGATACATAGTTCACATAATCATAATTTTTATTCAGCAAGACATTTTTAGGATCAAATTTACAGCAGAGGTTTTGACAGCATTGCCTCCCTTCCAGAACAGTTGGACTCCGACTCGCTCTCGCCTGATGACTGACACCACTTAGAGTCATCGTAGGTCAGCTCCCGGCCTTTGCTCCGGAGGGCTTTCTTCCTTCTTCCTTGTCCAGTCTTCTCCACCATCAGCAGCCTCTGCTCCAGGGCCAGCAGTCTGATCTCCACGTCCTTAAGCCCCTCCACCAGAGCCTGCTTCATGGCCAAGCCATGTTTCAGCTGCTCCGACAGTATGGCAGCCACACTGAGCATCTCATGACTCTTCTGAAAGCAAAGCTGAGGCATGATAAACCACCTTCTGTGTTTACTGTCCTGGGTGCAGTGGCTGATACATCCATTACAATGTGTGGTGGATGAGACACATTTTCATGAAATGTATTGGGTTCTCAGAATGCTATCAGGGTTTAGATCAAGTGACAGTATACAGTTAATAAGGTGTGATAACTCTGTGGTTAATTCTGTGGAATGTGGATGAAACACTTACTGGGAAAGATGTGAACTGCCTCCTCTTGTATGCCTTAAAGAAATGGTAGACAACAAAGCCAGCCAAAACAGCAGAAAGATATGGGAACAGCTTCTCTGTGATACAGAAAGCCATGCTTCTCCAATGATCCGATTCACATTGAAATAATGCAATGAACTCCTCTGGAGTGAAGTCGAGCCCCACAGTCACCCATGCAGGAAGGCTGGAGAAAAGTGTTTTGTTCGGGGGTGGGGGGCTGCAAAAGGGCCACAAGCAAAAAGCCATCCTTCCCAGGTGAGACAAAACCTGAATTAACCAATGCGGTAGCAAAATCTTAGGGAAAATTCTTTTCTCACAGGATTTGATTATGATGTCACTGCTCAAGAGTTCCATGTGCTACCACCACTACCAGTACAGTGCTGTACTGTACTTTCACATAAAATCACAGAGAAAGTAGGAACTTTGGAAACAATGACAGAACTATGCAACAAATGTTACAAAGTGACATCACAAAGCATTACTCCTCCAACTGATGAATTTAATATAAAATAAAAATAGAGCATGTCTTAGCCAAAATGAACAAGGTCTGAATGTATAAAATAAAATAAATACTAAAGCTCATCTAAAATCAGTATGTTGAATCTGAGTTTCAAAGTATATCACAGTCCTGAGAATGGGAGGGATATCCATATACCCAATAACTTTATAGAAAAATATCCTAAAGACATCCATGTAACTTTCCAAATACACGCAAAGAGAACAGTCTTAAGTACAATATGGCTTATATGACCTGTCACAGAGTGTGAAGGCATTTGAGGGTACAACAGACAGCCTGAGCATATTTACGTATCACACTAAAATATTAAAGTAGCAACTAGTAGTGTGTTACTACAACAAACAAAAAAACTTACTTCATCTAAAAGCCTCTGAGACCATTGAACACCATACATTCCAATATCATGGAAAATGGCAAAATATCTATTAAAAGGAGTTAAAATCTTCCCTCATACATGTAATAGAAATAAAAGAATTCATATGATTAAGACACCTTTTTAACCCCCTAATGTTACTTAATGTTGTAATGGGAATCAATAGGGATCTTAAAATCTCACCAGCTCATTTTAAGATGAATTGCTCAAGTCAATTAGCAGCTTCCATCTCTGTGGCCCCATTAACCCCTTCCACAACGTTGACCTTCCATCACAGTCCAGGGCTCCCATCACTAGTCTAGTCTTCCTCTGGGAACTTGAACTTAGCGTAGACGATGAGCATCACCATGGACATGAAGACACACAGTGAGCCAACCACCAGGTAGGCGATGCCCAGGAACTGGTTCTTGCCGCCCATCCAGGATACGTTACTGATGACCACCTTCTTCCTGCCATCGAAGGGAATAACTGGGTAATCTGGGGAAGAGGTTAAGGACCAGACTGGGTGTGCACTGGACTAGCCATCATGTACAGAACATTGCTTCGAAGGACAATATCTCCTACTTGGACATTAGCTTATTAGTTTTCATTCATGGCTTTTAACCTAATTCACGGCATAAACAAAAACAAATGCCCAAATGGTTCTTTTCACATTGTACAAAAGATATGGCCAAACTGAGTTTTACATCTATTGTACAACATGGAACATTTGCATGGCTAATTTTCCTGTCTTCAATGTATTTGCCTAGGCTGCAATGTGACTTTCCACACCCAAGAACTCCGAAGTCATAGTGGTATTGTTTTTCTCCTACCTAGCCACACCCTTTGGTAAAAACTGGCTGAACCAGTTGGGCCAGGACGTGGGAGTCTGTTAGAACACAACACACTGCAGCTGACAGTGGCAGTGGAACATTGTGGTGTGTGGGACACAGCTGATGTTTGTCTCAGAAGACAACCAAATGGCCATTGTATGGAGAGGCATTTGAACGCCTGAGGCTTATACACTGAAGTGAATGGTCACTGAATTGCAGGGTAATGTTTGATTCATCTGTCATGCCTTATCTAATAACCTCTCAGCTCTTCAAACAAAAACAGGATTTTAGTCCTTCCCCTCCAATCTTTCCACTGGCTCTCCTGTTAGCTGGAAGGATACTGTAGGTGATGTTTAGGGAGTAGTTTCCAGCAGGCAGGCCATGGGCATAATCCCCCTCAGTGATTCTTCGATATAGTTTCCGGAAATCTGGCAGGGCCGCCCTTCTCATCCAAACCAGGAAGTCCTGGTTGATGAAGCCATTGTTGGAGGCGTCTGAGGTGTCCAGTTCATAGGCTGGTTTTGACCAATAGGGTGGCTTAACCGTATCTGCATAACAGAAGCATAGAAATATCAAATATTTTATCAGAATATAAATATTTCAGGAACAGAGAAGTGTTCAACCTCATAGGTAACCAGTAAGAAGGGAGTATATTGTTTGTAATGGATATGAAACAGACATACTGTTGAAGGCGTTCTTCAGAGGAGTAACATTTGGGTTTCGGTACTTGATGTTGTAGTCAGTCCACCAGGAAATCCCTTTACCATCGAAGGGGACCAACTTATTTGTTCCATTGACAATCTGGTAGAGCGTGAAGCTATCTTCAGTGTCACAAAATTAAAAAGGTCATACATTAAGTACCTTGAACATGCTGATAGAACAACTTACATAATTCCATGCTGACATGAAATAATTTTGGTACCGTTGAACATGCTGTTTGCTACGGACCCACAGGGAACAATCGGCTTGGAACTAGAATCATACTGGTAAGGTAAGCAGTCATCACTAGGAGTCTGCAAGACAAAGAACATTTAAAAAGAATTAAGACCTAGACTTACTACATGTATTATAGTTCTGGAAATTATGCCTATGAGAATGTTGCTTTCAAATACAGTCTGACACACATCAGCTCACCGTAAAGTAGGTGAGATCACCTGACAGCTGGTAGAAGTCTTTAGATACTCCATATTTGCGGTAGTTCTGGAAGTAGTTGGACAGTCCATAATAGAAGAACACGGGACCCTGAAAACAAGGCACACTGTGTATTTGAAGATGACGAAATCTGTCTTACACCCACATTCGGGCATTCAATCAATCCAGGTAAGCAAAGCACAGAAATGATGCCTGGGTGTGTGTCTGTATGAAACAGTACCTCAACCAGTCTGCTGACCGAGAAGTCCAGAGTGCACATGCAGTTCTTATGTGTGGTTTCACTGCACTTGTAGCAGGGTGAGGTTTTATCTACTCCAGTGTAATCCATCTGACAGAACAACAACAAGAGAAACATGCCATTAAATATTGATCAGTCGGCATGTTATACACCTGTACTTCTCACACCTCCAGTGTGGGGCCTGTCAGGCACTGTTACCCCCATCAATGCTCTGGTGACAAAAAGCAGCTGTAAACCAAACCCAGTTCTTCTCAGTTACAGTCTCACTAAAGCCCACTGTACCTCAAGCATTTGGATGTTTTGCGAGGTGACAAAGAGGGTGACACCAATGCCAATGAAGACCAGGCCGATAAGAAGAAACCCTGGGATGACGATGCCAGCCGAGAGCATGGGCTGCCAGGCCGGAAGACGTTGCTGGGTAAAGGCTGTGTTGTCTGGCCTGTTGGCTGTCTCTTCCTCCTCCTGTTTTTTCATTTCTTTCTTCTTTTAAAATCTGTGAAAAACAAAATTGGTGGTGAGTGAATATGTTCAAAGCTAGAAAGTGCCCAACCGGCACCATCAACATGTGTACCTAAACACTGAGACCCACCTAAGTCTATGGATAAACAACAAAAAATAACCTGTGTAGGCTACCTTTCACCCGATGGAGGACGGCGATGCTGCTGACAGATATCAACAGAATGGCCTCATGCGAGTTCATAGATCTAACTATTTCAAACAAAATATCAATTAACTCACACTTCCCAATAACAGTTGGCTGTGAAAAGGTGAATTTCCATCCAGTCTATATATAGGCTAGAGATTGATTTCAAAAGACGAAGCTGAGATGGCAATGTTCGATCAGAAAGCAGTGCGGATGAAGGCAAGTTAAAATACATGTGTTTGGTGCTTTACATTAGAAACAAAGACGACGACAATTTCTCAATAAATACAGTCAACAAAGCTAATCCGTTAAAAGTTTTAATTTACCTGTTTACACGGCAAAATATTCTTCCGCTCGTCAATTCTCTCAACGTTTTCGAAGCAGAAAGGTTTGGGGCGCAGCAGCTCGTCTACCTTTACCTGCGGCTTCTTCCGTCTCTGCTTTTCCTGTCTGTCATGATCATCCTCAAACGCGTCATCGTTTTGTCCTTCTGCCTGAGTAACTTTAACTTTCAAATAGACATATTTTGTGCGACAAATAAAAATAAACGTAATTGGGGTTTCCTAACAAAATAAAATTTGCGTTGCTAACCAGAAGCCTACCCTTAGGAGTGGAAACAATTCTAATTCAGCTGAAAAGTAGGCTATTGTATTCAATGCTACTAATATGTTAATCAATTCCAAGAATGGTTACTATCAAGACATCCCAGAATTGGGATTTGACTACAAATGTAGCCTATACCGGTGTCCCATTGGCGACAATAGAATATTGAACCCAGTGTCAATAGCCTACCTACTAAACCTTCAAAATGAAGGTCTGCGATCTTTTACTGAACAAATCCCTCCAAAGGATAATTAAAGAACTACATAATGTTTTTGACTGGATCGTGTTGCACAGCTTGATCTATTGCCATTCGTAAATGCAGTGTTCACTGGTATTTGAGTTCAGCAGATACATGTATTAAACCAATTAGGCTCCCACTGCATCAGCAATCAATACTAGCCTAACATTATATTCTAACATTATATTCATTTAAAGATAGGCTATATTAAAGATATTGTTATAACATGGTCTATCATTATTCAATTTTTTATTAAATTAAGTCATAAGAAACTGGTCGCATTTTTATGAGAAGGTGCTGCTGGCTCTCAAAACAGTTGTCACTATAGTAGGCACCTTCGAGGCTATTTTATTTATTTATTTTTACGTTTTTGGCCGAATGATGTTTCTGCTCTAGTGCGGCATGAGAAAACAGAGATTTCGTCTGTTCGGACCGAGAATAAGGCAACTTTGTCGTTTTTTTCACTTTGTGAATTATAAAATATAGTTAACTACTTTTGGTGGGACTTTTTTGTCAATCAAATAACGCGTTATTGTGGCAGCCTTGTAGTCTATCATGCTCAGACAAGAACATTGTTGTGTTTTTTTTATTGTGTCAGAGCACAATTGTCCGGCTGTTTTCGTGAAAAAACATGCCGTTTTGGATCGCGACTGTCCGATGAAAAAACGAAACACCACACTTACCTGAGAGTTGTGGTTAGGGTAAATCAAGAGTTAGAGTGAGCTAACCCTAACCTAACACGAAAATAATATGAGTAGTGTTCCGCTTTAAAATGCATGGTTTTGAATTTCTGTGTGTAATAACACGAAAAAAGTCAGACTGCAGTGAACAGCACTTGGACAATCTATGCAGTCTAACATTTGTTGCTACCCATGTGCTACCAGCGTACTGCGATTGCGCACAACAGGGTTAAGGTAAGGATTCTGAATCTGATGCAAAAAAATTCATCGGGACACGATTCAATACATATATTCGTATCTAACTCAGCACAAATAAGTGCAGGTTTATCAGTACTGGGAACAACTGTCTTGCATGGCTACACTGGAGAGACTCTTTTATGATTGACATTGAGTGCAACCAATCATACTGCTCATTTTCTTGGGGTAGATCTCCTCCTTGTCCAATCAGCGGAGAATCAGAGAGGACCCAGCCGAAAGCTGTCTTTGTGTTGACAAGTGCGAAGATCTAGAGGTAATATGAGTCGTTATTTCAATGAAATCACCAGTTATTTTCCAGTATATGCACACAATTCTGTAGATATATATTTTTACCATTTTACTAACGCATTACTGCAATGTCGGTTTCTGGTTTGCTTGCTAACCAGCTAGCAATAACGCTAACGAATCTTACTGCAGCTGCCTCTGACTTCTGGTTAGCTGTAGCTGTGTCTAGTACATGTTGCTGGATGGGGGGGTCGAGTCTCATTGTTAGCTAGTTAGCTAGCTTGCTACCTTTGTAGCTACCTTTACGACACTACTGAACTAGCTAGTTAAACAGCCTCATATCGCAGACTACAACAAACTATTAAACATAAGAAGGTACTGTTTTGAACATGGGCACAAATAATATGTATTTATTGTATTAGGGGTTGCACGATTGATTTGGCCGGTTAGCTCTTAGCGAGCCTAGCTAAGCTAGCTAGCGCATTTGCTGCCTGGTCAGTCCGACATCTTTCCTTACGAAACCAATTAACTAAGCCAACTATGCATTATATCCCCTAGCTGCCATTGGTTAACTCAGTTATAATTGGTTAGATGAATCTTGATGTCTATTTTAATCGTAGGTAGTTTACTTAGAGCTATCTAACTAGCCGGACATAAATACACTTATCTATTCTAGGCAGTAATATTTTTCTCGTTGTGATGGGCTGACGTTACTCCCCTTGGTCTGCCAGCTTTTGTTCAATCAACCGTATCTCTGATTCTGTCTTTATTTCTTAGTGTTTGAATGGATATAACCAGGTGCTCGGAGAAATGGGTAAAACAAGACAAGGTCAATCTACTATGGAGCCCTCATACATTTTCCATCATGTTTATATTTGCCACAACGCATCTACCAGGCTGCTTGATTGTTGTGTTGTTGTGTGCATCCTCAAAGCCAACCAGAACCAGGCACTGGTCCCATTCAAATGAAACTGCTGCAGGTGCAACGTCGAAAGCCCCTGGCTTTAAAGAAAAAGGATAAGAATATATATATATATATATATAACATGGGAATAAAAGCAGAACATAATCTTTCGTAAGATTTACATATAGTTTTTTTAAATCATTATAATTAATCCGTTTATGCAGTCTATTTATTCTATAGAAGAAAAAAAGAAAAAAAACTTACATGTATAAAAGGTGTTTTTTTGGTTTAAGAGGTTATTTGTAGTGTGAACTGCAGTGTGTTGTTTATTTATTTGAGTACTGTTGAATACTGACACACTGTTCATGGGCAATACAGGTGGGCCATGATGGAACTTTTGCAGAAATATCTTCAGCTCTTAGTTAGCTTTTCATCCCCATTCATGTTTTGAAAAGATCAATTTTCTTCATTTTTTTTTTTTTTGAAAACCATCATTTTATAACAGTCTTGTGCCTCAAAAATATTGTTCTAAACGTTCACATTTCAAGCATCTCAACATTTCCAAAGCAAACCCTTGGACAGTGAGTACAGTTGTCTCACATCTGTCTTCCTTCCTCCAGGAGAGGCCTCTGTCTTCTTCCATGATGCTGGCGAGTAAGAAGTCAGACCCCGGCTCCTCTTCCTCCTCCTCCTCCTCTGTGGCGGGGGCCGAGAGAGCCCCAGATGCCCAGGCTTCCAGTACTCAGACTGGCCCCCCTCCCTCCGCTCCTGGCCCCATGGACGTCAAAAAGAAGGAGCGGGCCTCCCCTAGTGGGGAGCAAGGTGGGCCCCCGCTCCCCCACCCTCCCGGTCCAGGGGGGGTGGACCAGGATGCGGCGGAAGTCCGTCGAACCAGCCGCCGCAAGCGAGCGAAAGTAAGTATCTTATATCTTCGGTGCCCCTAATACTTAGATAGGAAAGACGAGTCCCTTAAAAAAGTAGCTTTTAAGTCAAGAGCACAGGACAAAAAGGTCAGGAGGATGTAGGATTGATGATCAAGTTAGTTTACATGTTGTCAGTGTTGTGTGTTGAGTACAACGTTCTTACGTGTGTCAGTTTGCCCTGGATTTATATCTTGCTACCTAAACACTTGGAACAGGATAATTCATTGACATAAGATTTATTTCACACTTGCATCATAGGGAATTGTGTAATATGATGATTCTCTGAGTTTTCCTCACCCGGTCCTAGGTGTTCAAGAGTCTGGGGCCTGTCATCCTCAGTGAAGCACCACCCGCCCACCTCCGTCAGGGAAGCAGAGGGAGCTCCACCATGGACCTCCACCCAGCTGAGCCAGAACGAGGTTTTAATGGCGCTTTTATTGTGCTTATTATTGCAGGTGGAGTACCGCGAGATGGACGAAAGCCTGGCTAACCTGTCTGAGGACGAATACTACTCAGAGGAGGAGAGGAACGCCAAAGCCGAGAAGGAGCGCAAACAAGTCATCCCTCCTCCCCCACCTCTGGTGGAGGAGGACAATGACAGCGAGCCTGAGGAGCCTTCAGGTCAGAGTGGGTGACAGGCAGGCAGGCAGGATGACAGGGTGACAGGGACATAACCTGTTTGAGTAGAAACACCTGAGGAAATGCATATAAAGGGTCTTGTCTCATGCGTACATTAAAGGTTGTGTGTGTGTGTGTGTGTGTTCAGGTGTTGAGGGGGCCGCCTTTCAGAGCCGACTCCCCCACGACCGCATGACCTCCCAGGAGGCCGCCTGCTTCCCTGACATCATCAGCGGCCCCCAGCAGACTCAGAAGGTTTTCCTGTACATCCGCAACCGCACGGTGAGGATGCACACACACACACTCTCATTATCAGTCTCTGTCACACACACACACACACTCTCACATTCTCTCTCTCACACGGTCACACACCAAGAGCTCTGCTTCTGTTCAAACCTGTGGTTATGTTTACTGTGTTCCAGCTCCAGCTTTGGCTTGACAACCCCAAGATCCAACTGACATTCGAGGCTACGCTACAGCAACTTGAAGCCCCCTACAACAGTGAGTCCAACATTCACAGCCTTCAGTGGAGAAAAGACGCTGCATGATAGCAGCCTGACTCCCACGCGGTCCTGTTATTTCTGATACATTTTGTAACCCAACTCAGTTGTCGGGACTACTGTCCTACGTGGCAAGTACCATAATCATAGGACTTTAAAAACAATTCATCGGTCCAGAACTATAAATCTGTTCCGTGTGCCCCTCCAAGGTGATACAGTACTGGTTCACAGGATACACAGCTACCTGGAGAGACACGGTCTCATCAACTTTGGCATCTATAAGAGAGTCAAGCCTTTACCAAGTGAGTTTAAACAATAATTACATTTGTATGTCATGTCAGTACATTGCCTATACAAGTCGTCCTTCAAACTAGACCAGCCTGGTTTAAAGATGGAATATTCGTGTGATTTTATATTCTCATCATTGTGCCCACCTCCTTTCTGCAGCCAAGAAGACAGGGAAAGTGATTATCATTGGAGGAGGTGTGTCTGGCCTGGCTGCAGCCAGACAGCTGCAGAGCTTTGGGATGGATGTTACTGTGCTGGAGGCCAGGGTGAGGAGATGATGCACCATAGAATACAATACAAAACTTTATTAACATAACAAAAAACGTCTACTTGAAAGTAAAGTCTAGTGAGGCATTGGATATTATACAGCATCATGCTGGACTTGTGGATCGGACATGTAGTATCATTGGGATGTTTTATAGGAATTTAATGGACATAACTAAGTTGAAGGTAACCGAATGACCTCCGCTCACATAGAGTCTCAGTGACAACATGACGTGCGTGTTTCACCCTGACAGGATCGTGTCGGAGGGAGGGTGGCGACATTCCGAAAGGGCAACTACGTGGCGGACTTGGGGGCCATGGTGGTAACTGGACTGGGTAAGACACACACTCAGACCCAGTTTCCTGCTTCTGACCAGCAGGGGGCAGTGTTGGCCCCCATAAATCCAGTTGTGATTTAAAATCACCCCATGCAAATCAGCTGTCAGACACATATGCTACATTGCTGTCAGCCTGTGTGTTGTGTTTTCTCTCACTGTGGTGTGTGTGTTTTCAGGAGGAAACCCCATGGCTGTGGTCAGTAAGCAGGTTAACATGGAGCTGGCTAAGATCAAGCAGAAGTGCCCACTGTATGAAGCCAACGGGCAGGCCGTAAGTACAGGCCACACCGACACTGTTGTAGCCCCATAGACCCTGCTACAAGATCACCATAAACACTGATATGTGGGCCCCATAGACCCTGCTACAAGATCACCATAAACACTGATATGTGGGCCCCATAGACCCTGCTACAAGATCACCATAAACACTGATATGTGGGCTCCATAGACCCTGCTACAAGATCACCATAAACACTGATATGTGGGCTCCATAGACCCTGCTACAAGATCACCATAAACACTGATATGTGGGCCCCATAGACCCTGCTACAAGATCACCATAAACACTGATATGTGGGCTCCATAGACCCTGCTACAAGATCACCATAAACACTGATATGTGGGCTCCATAGACCCTGCTACAAGATCACCATAAACACTGATATGTGGGCCCCATAGACCCTGCTACAAGATCACCATAAACACTGATATGTGGGCTCCATAGACCCTGCTACAAGATCACCATAAACACTGATATGTGGGCCCCATAGACCCTGCTACAAGATCACCATAAACACTGATATGTGGGCCCCATAGACCCTGCTACAAGATCACCATAAACACTGATATGTGGGCCCCATAGACCCTGCTACAAGATCACCATAAACACTGATATGTGGGCCCCATAGACCCTGCTACAAGATCACCATAAACACTGATATGTGGGCTCCATAGACCCTGCTACAAGATCCCTTTAAAGTGTATCTGCGTGCAGCATCTTAAGGACTGTTGGTGTTGGCCCTGGGGTTGTGAACATCCAGAGTGTGGGTCTGTGAACGAGCCCCTATCTGAATGAACCCCAAAAGCACGGCGATTGAGTGTATCTGATGAGGAAGATGAGTGAGCATCTTGAAATGATTAGTTGCACTAGCGAGGTATTTGTTTGCATCGCAGGTGAATCTGCTAATTGTCTACTAATCACAATGTGTAACCAACCAGCCACACAGGAGGAATCAGACACAGCCGTCCTTATCATTCCGGAGAGGAAAATATAAATGGAAATGATAACAATAATGTTTTTTTTGTTTTTTTTACATAATTGATTTAGCAGATCATTTTATGCATAGTCGCTACAATATATTTGCATGATCTGAATGCAGCTCTGAGGCCTGGCCCGCCTTTGTTCTGAGTGAACCAGCCCCTGTGTGCTGTTGACCTCCAGCTGGAGATGTAGAGATATCCTGCAGCAGACGTGGCGCGTCTCTGGGCCTGTTCATGCCTGTCCGCCCTCAGTCCTGCTGGGGTTTCCTGCTCCGCACAAAATGGAGGGAGGGTTCAGTTAGCCGCTTGGCCTAGCGTGTCATCGATAGCAGCCGCGCCCCCCCACCCCTCCTCTCCCCAGCTCAGACCGGAGCAGCTTCTTAATTCCATTACAGTTGGAATAAACACTGGGAGGATGTTTGGGGTCACTCTCCGGCCTTCTCCATCGAGCTTGAAGGCTAGTCGACAGCGGCGGGGTTACACACACACATGCAACTGGTTTCTCCCCACAGGAAAAAGCTAATTGAATCAAGCCTATTGTTATTGTTTGCTTGTTTGCATTGTGTAAACCTGTGTCTCTGAGTTATGTTTCTGTTTACGTGCTTGCCTAATGTTCTCTCCTCTCTCTGCATCACTCCCCTACCCCTGCTGCTACTTCTAAAGGGTGAACGATGCACAAGTGTATGTATTGGTTTATTTACGTCATACTTTACATGTTTCTCATTCTATCAATTGCACAGCATTTGACACTGTATATAATGCATATGAGGTACTTTTATTAGTTAAATGTATGGTATATTACAGGTATAGCCAACCAAAACCCTCACAGACAAACTGGTCTAATCTATTAGGGCTCTGCTATTTCTTGGTGTTAGCTTGGCTCTGCTTAGCATGGCTCAAGATATAAAGTGTGAAGTGCAGGTTGGTAGAGCATGAAGAGAGCATGGTGCTAGGTTAAGACTGACAGCCATTGGTGCGCTTGTTTTCTATCTCACCGCGTTGCCCGGGCTGTGCAGGTGCCCAAGGAGAAGGATGAGATGGTGGAGCAGGAGTTTAACCGACTGCTGGAGGCTACCTCCTATCTCAGCCACCAGCTGGACTTCAACTTCCTCAACAACAAGCCTGTCTCCCTGGGCCAGGCCCTGGAGGTGGTCATACAGTAAGTTTGACGACGGGGGGGACGGGGGGGGTACAAACACACACACACACAGAGAGACCAATCCATGGTCATTGTTTGTTATCTGATGTCTGATCAAACCGCTGGTGTGCAGGCTGCAAGAGAAACATGTGAAGGACGAGCAGATCGAGCACTGGAAGAAGATAGTAAAGACCCAGGAGGACCTGAAAGAGCTGCTGAACAAGGTGACCATGACCTCTGACCCTCGGACACAGCCTGGACTTCTGGACCAGCCACGTGGTGGATACACTCGTTACTGACCACCATCCCCTTGATCTCTCTCCGTTTCCCCTCCCTCCCTTTCTCTGTCAGATGGTGACCACTAAGGAGAGAGTGAAGGAGCTGCATCAGCAGTATAAGGAGGCCAGCGAGGTCAAGCCCCCCCGAGACATCACCGCAGAGTTCCTGGTCAAGAGCAAGCACCGCGACCTGACCGCCCTCTGCAAGGTGACCGCAACTCAACCGCTGTCAAACCTCCCCTCACACATTAGGGTATCTCACTCTTACCCATGCCTACTTCCTGTCATTACCCTCCCTCACGGGTCGATGACAGGACGTAGGGACGGAGTGGAATACGTAGATATAGTCGGAAGAATGTGAATAAGAGAAGGATGGAGGGGAAGAGGTTGACAGGGTGGGCTGGAAAGAGTGAGATATGCAGAGTCACAATGTTCTCAGTGAAACGGTTTGTAACGACCAGGAGGAAAACGGAACGAGAGGCCTCATCACCTTGTTTGGTTTCCCATAAAAACGTCTTCATGCTGCGAGCAGTTACAACCACACATTACACGGATGTACTGACATTTTCTTGCTTAGTTTTTCCAAAACAAAACTTGGTTCTCCTGGATGTGGGATTCTCTAACCACCAACCCCCCCGACCCCACCCCCTGCTTCCCCAGGCCCTGAGACCCAGGGAGAGACAGTGGACTCCACCATGGTTGAATTCGTGGTTGACGTGTTAGCCAGGGCAATAAGAGCCCAAACTAGCGTGTGATTCAATTTGAAGTGTTATGGTTATTACTGAATGTGTGTGTTTTGAATCACACCAGAACTGAACCCAGTTCGGGTGATTATTGAGGTGTTTTTCTATGACAAAGTCCTCCAGAGAATCAGCACTAACAAAGAGCAGCTGGTGAATTCTACTGCAGAAAATACAGAAATGGATGCAATATTTACTTACTCTGTAAGAGTCAACCAGTAGAGTGGGAGCTGGCTTCGAAGGATAGTTGTGTGCACATGCATGCTATTAACTGAGACACACACACTGATGCATCACTATACTGTCTGTAGTGAAGGCCGGCAAGCAGCTTAAGCACAGCTGGTGTCTGACATGGTGCTGCCTTGTGGTCGGTGACCATGTGAAGAGACTCAGGCCCTGTCTGGGAGCTGTGTGTGTGTCTAGTCTGTGTGTGTGTGTGTGTGTGTGTGTCAGATCAGGGAAGCCGTAGCTTAGGGCTGTGGGTTTCCCGTCAGGGTTAGTGTGTGTGTGCGTGTGAGGACTTGAGTAGCTGTCTCAGCTGTCTGCAGGGCTAGGTGGAGCCACAGTGGGCCAGGCGAGTCAGCCCTCCTCCCGGCCCCGCTCCGCTGGGTCGTCCAGCTGACCCCAGGACCTCTCTGTTCTCCCCTCTGCAGGAGTACGACGAGCTGGTGGAGATGCAGGTGAAACTGGAGGAGAAGCTGCAGGAACTGGAGGCCAACCCGCCCAGGTAACACCAGCATCAGCAACCCCCCCCCCCCCCGATACCCACCACACTTGTTTTGACTTTGTTTCTCTCCCTCCGCGTTCCCTCCGCAGTGATGTGTACCTGTCGTCCAGGGACAGGCAGATCCTCGACTGGCACTTTGCCAACCTGGAGTTTGCCAACGCCACGCCTCTGTCCACTCTGTCACTCAAACACTGGGACCAGGTAGGCCCCCACCCACACCGTGACCCTCATACACTGGGACCAGGTAGGCCCCCACCCACACCGTGACCCTCATACAAACATCTTTAAAACGGTCTCATAGGTTCTGTGCTGTGTGTAATATGTACCTGACAATGTATTGCCAAGGTGCTAGATGTAATGAGCACACCAAGTGTGTAAAGGTTCCCCGTCAAGCTATCCTTTATTCAGTCAACATTCGAACCACCACCTTTGTAATGCTATGTCAACATGAAGACTCACAGCCTGAGCAAACAGAGGACAGCAACTTAGTAGCTTATCTAGGTCACTGTACACTAGCAGCCTCCAGGAAGCAGCCTCCAGATCTCTGGCTTACATCCCCTGTCTCCTCCCCTGGGCACCACCCACCCAGGCATGACGGCACAGTACATTAAATACACGTGTCGATCCAACAGCGAAACCCCTCACACCGCGTCTTGTGCGGATCCGTGCACTGAGGTTTTGTCTCTGACCGCTCCCTCTCCAGGACGATGACTTTGAGTTCACGGGCAGCCACCTGACGGTGAGGAACGGCTACTCGTGCGTGCCCGTGGCCCTGGCCGAGGGCCTGGACATCAAGCTCAACACGGCGGTGCGCCAGGTCCGCTACACGGCCTCCGGTAGGAACACACTCCTCCCTGCAGCTGGGGCTTGCTGGGCCCTGGGGCCTGCCACGGATATATTGGGCAGAACATAGAAAATACGAATATTTCAGATACGAAAATGAAGTATATCTTTTATATGATATACAAATATCGAAACATGTAATACATGGATTCTAGAAAAAAAATTCTAAAACATTCCTAAAAAATCCCCCAAATCTCGGAATGTAATTCTTCAGTTTCGCATATCTCTCTTTCCGCCCCTTTCTCCGTCCCCTACCCCTCTCCTGTGTCCGTCCTCTCCCAGGATGTGAGGTGATCGCCGTGAACACGCGCTCCACCACCCAGACGTTCATCTACAAGTGTGACGCCGTGCTGTGCACCCTCCCCCTGGGGGTGATGAAGCAGCAGCCCCCCGCCGTGCAGTTCGTGCCCCCCCTCCCCGAGTGGAAGACCGCCGCCATCCAGAGGATGGGCTTCGGCAACCTCAACAAGGTACACCGGACGCTCTCTCTCCCGCTCTCTCTATAGCTCTCATTCTCTCCTGCTCTGGCTCTCCCTCTCTCTCTCTCTCTCTCTCTCTAACACCGCCCCCACTCTCCCTTACATTTTCTCGTTCTCTCGTTCACTCTCACTTCCACCCCCTCAATCTCTCTCTGTCACATTCTCTCTTTGTCTCCCACTCGTTTTCTTTCTCTGTCTGTGAGTGTCTCTCTCTCTTTCTCTCTCTCTCTCTCTCTCTCTCTCTGGAGAGATAAGGATTTGATTGGCTGCTGTGTCGAGGACGCCCTGGGTCTGCTCATCGTAGATGTCCTTGCTGCGGCATTGTCCTTGAGCTGGGAGCCCAACCTTCACATCAGTCCACTCTAGAAGTGGATGCACTTTCCAAATGAGCTCATGGCACCACACACACACACACACCCACACACACACACACACACACACAGACTCCCATCATTAGATGCACACGCAAACGCGGCAGGAACCATAAACCAGTGTTCGGTCCACAGAACAAGGTTACCTCTTCCTGAAATAGCCCCGAGGATGGTAGCTCCACTCTCTGTTTTACATCATCTGGAGGGAGGGAAAGAGGGGAGGGATGAATGGAGAGGGAGTTTGAGAGCATGTTGTTTAGTGATTTGGCAATGTGTTAGTAATCAGATTAGAGCCATCTCTACCTCATCCTACCTCTATTTTTTGTTCTCCCTCTCTCTCTCCCCCCACAACCTCTCTCTCTCTGACCCCCACCCCCTCTCTTCCTGGCTGAGTATCATTCACTGCAGTGTGTTTTTATCTCCTAGTGCTGCTGCAGCTGACAGAATGCTGCATTATTATGCAATGTGACCTGTGTGTTCCATGTTCTAACCAGCAGAGGGCCCTCTGCTTCAGGACCATAATCACACAGAGGTTATAACACAACCTGACCTCTCCTTCCAGCTCACCTAAATGGCAGTGCTTTTTGTGTGCTCTCCATAGCTAAAGTGATATTAAAACAGGATTAGAAAGTCATTGAAGAGTCCTTACATTTGATGTAAGGCAGGTAGGACCCCTGCAAGGCGCCAGAGCCTGATGTTCACTTGTCTTACGATCCGGCTGCTGTATGTTCCTCCTGCCTGTAGGTGGTGCTGTGTTTCGACCGGGTCTTCTGGGACCCCAGTGTGAACTTGTTTGGCCACGTGGGCAGCACCACGGCCAGCCGGGGGGAGCTCTTCCTCTTCTGGAACCTCTACAAAGGTGAGGATCATTCCTGCACTGGTTCACGTGTCAGGTTAAAGGTTAGGCACAAACTGACCACATATTTTACTTGTGTGCTTTTTGTCCCTTCCCAGCACCCATCCTGCTGGCTCTGATGGCGGGGGAGGCAGCAGGCATCATGGAGAACATCAGTGATGATGTCATCGTGGGGCGTTGCCTCGCCATCCTGAAAGGCATCTTCGGAAGCAGCGCGGTACCTCAGGTATGCTGTGACTGTGTGTGTGTGTGTGTGTGCACGCACGTGGGCATCATGTAGTCTTGTGTGCAAGCATGTGACAAGCGTGGGTGCTTTTCTCTGCCCCCTTGCATGCGTGTGCCCACTACCCACATTCTGGAGTCCCATCCCAAACCACCAGTCACATCAATCATTCAGCTGCATTTCCTACAGAATGAAATCGCATGCATCTCGGTCTGCTCTGGAAATCTATAACAGCTTATGTTTTCTGGGCAGTCACATCCACATGGAAACTCAACAACGTGTATGTGTGTGCTTGTTGCCATGGCAGCCTAAGGAGACGGTGGTGACTCGTTGGCGTGCCGACCCGTTTGCGAGGGGCTCTTACTCGTACGTGGCTGCTGGGTCTTCCGGTAACGACTATGACCTCATGGCCCAGCCCATCACCCCCGGCCCCACCATCCCGGGGGCCTCTCAGGTGAGCGCTCACCCCACCTGTCCTCCTGGTCACTGTCCTCCTGGTCACTGTCCTCCTGGTCACTGTCCTCCTGGTCACTGTCCTCCTGGTCACTGTCCTCCTGGTCACTGTCCTCCTGGTCACTGTCCTCCTGGTCACTGTCCTCTTGGTCACTGTCCTCCTGGTCACTGTCCTCCTGGTCACTGTCCTCTTGGTCACTGTCCTCCTGGTCACTGTCCTCCTGGTCACTGTCCTCTTGGTCACTGTCCTCCTGGTCACTGTCCTCCCACACACTGCCCCATCATGCCTCTGTATGATAACAATGTGGTTAATAATAGTTTATTGCTAGTTGACCTGTGGTTGAACAGTAGTTTACTGGCTGTTTAATAGTAGTTTACTGGTAGTTCACTATAACCTCCACTTCTTCATAGTAGTTGTGACACAGAGACATTGGCTGCTTCCTAGTCAGTAGTGGGTCCAGGCTTCTAACCAGCGCTGCTTCATACAGACCCTAGCCTCAAGTAAACCCAACGCCCCAACATTTTGGACCAATCAGAAGGCCCCATATTGGCCCACGCCATGCAGAGTTGCTGTAGAAGTACATTTTCTGTTGGCTCGTCCAACCAAACCACCAGAGCATGTGTGAACCAATCCAGGCCAAGCCACAATATCTGACCATACCAGAGTTAGAAAAAGACCAGACCAGCCGATCCCAGTCCAGATGTTTTACTTGTTTTGATGTTGACATGTCTGATTGATGGTAACGCTCATATTTATGAGTGGGATGATGATTTTTGTCGTTTTCTCCCTTTTTCCCGTCCTTAGCCTGTTCCTCGTCTGTTCTTTGCCGGAGAACACACCATCAGGAACTACCCGGCGACGGTTCACGGGGCTCTGCTCAGCGGGCTCCGAGAGGCAGGCCGCATCGCAGACCAGTTCCTGGGAGCCATGTACACCCTGCCCCGACAAGCCACACCTGCTGCCAACCCCCAGGCCCAGCCTTCCCCCAGTGTCTAAACCCCCCCCTCCTGCCCCCGCCATTCTGCCCCCCCATCATGCCCCATGATTCAAACACACACTGACAACACAAACAGCCTCATACATCCACGCACACGTCACACACATACATTCCCCCCCCCCCCCCCTTCCCAGTCGTCAAACTATTCAAGTGACGTTGGTGACTCTAATTTCTGCAAAGACTTTAAGATGTAAGAATGTGCCTGTCGAGTTTTTGAAGTTAAATGTTTTTTTTCCATCACCAATGCCAGCCCAGCCCAGCAGTGAAACCACTCTGCACATTCCCCCTGAGAACACAGCGAGCAGCACTCTGGCAGAACTCCACCCACCCTGCTCTCCTCTCTGGTCCCCTTCCTATGGCATCCTCCACCAGCTCTCACGCTATAGGAAACACAGTTGTCTGAGGCTCACACTGCTAGATGGGTCCACTGTACTTTGTACTCCTGCAGGACCTTAGGTAGTCCACTTTTGTCATCTCCCTTCAGAGTAAGGGTCAGCAGAGTGGGTGCGATCGGATCCCTCCAGGTCTGAGGTGTAAGGCTGGGTCCATCCAGGTCTGAGGTGTAAGGCTGGATTCATCCAGGTCTGAGGTGTAAGGCTGGGTCCATCCAGGTCTGAGGTGTAAGGCTGGGTCCATCCAGGTCTGAGGTGTAAGGCTGGATTCATCCAGGTCTGAAGTGTAAGGCTGGATTCATCCAGGTCTGATGTGTAAGGCTGGATTCATCCAGGTCTGATGTGTAAGGCTGGGTCCCTCCAGGTCTGAAGTGTAAGGCTGGGTCCCTCCAGGTCTGAGGTGTAAGGCTGGGTCCCTCCAGGTCTGAGGTGTAAGGCTGGGTCCCTCCAGGTCTGAGGTGTAAGGCTGGGTCCCTCCAGGTCTGAGGTGTAAGGCTGGATCCCTCCAGGTCTGAGGTGTAAGGCTGGGTCCCTCCAGGTCTGAGGTGTAAGGCTGGATCCCTCCAGGTCTGAGGTGTAAGGCTGGATCCATCCAGGTCTGATGTGTAAGGCTGGGTCCCCTCCAGGTCTGATGCTGTGCCCCTATCCTCCCAGCATTAAACTCATCTAGAAGAGCTGCAGTAGAGGAGCTGCTAAGCCAACAGCCAAGACGGAGTTTTGAAACGAAGGTCGTTTGTTCTGTAATTGCAGGTCTTAAAGCTGCTCTCCCCCCCCCTTACAATTCCACATTTTAGAGCTTATTGGAAGATTTGAGTCAAGTGATCCAGCATTTTGCCACACATAGACCTGAATAACCTGAAGTATAGCCTTACCTCATGGATGTGTGAAGTGACATTGGCCTCTTTATAGAGATCGTCATTGTGCCACGACAGATCAGCGGTTTCTCAAAAGGAAGGATGTGTCAGTAGTATTGAAACAGCCCTAGCAGACAGTTCAACATGCATACATCACACATAGCACTCCACTGAAACTACTTTTATTTTTTTATTAATATGAGTGTAGCTGCTGCAATTTGGATGTTGCAAGGGCATTGTATGCATCATCTTAAGGCTAATGTTGCTATTTAGTTGATGTGATGGGAGTTCACTATAGGGTTGAAGCATAGAAAACTAGTCCAAATTAGCTGTTTGTATTTAATGCAAAAGATAGATATTATGTAAAGGAAAAAATTGTGAATGTTCTTTTTTTTGTTCTGCAGCTTGTTTGAAGTGTATTGTTATTTTATTGCTGTCATCATTGCATACTTTTTTATATTTTGTCAACATTTGGTTATAAAATAATAAAACTTAAAAAGGAAATATTACACAGACACGACTCACTTCCTGTCCAGGTGGGATCTAGGTGTGCGTTTGTTGACTGCTGACCCCTGACCTTTTTGTGACCCCATCCTGACCCCTCCACACAACTGGATTGCTTCCTGGAGTGTGTGGTGTTAGAATATTGACATCAGAATGTATTTTGGAACAACTGATTGGCCAGTGGAGAATGGGTTTGGCATAGGAACCTGGCATTATACTTCCGTAATACCCCGGCATGACTCCAGTCTTACCCCAGTATCAAGCTCTGTTTCAGGGTAGTGAGGCTGAAAGCACGGGGGGGGGGGGGGGGGGGGGGGGGGGGGGGGGCACAGCAGGGGGGGGGGGCTGACCCAACTACGGAGAGCTTGGATGAGATGCTGCTATGGAAATAGCCACATCAATACTGGCACTGGGCTCTTTCATTGCTTTGGTTATCCCGAGGCCAGGGACAGTGGGGGGTAGTGTGACGCTAGTTAGAAACCCTCATCGGCCCCAAGCTTCTGTCCTGTAAGTCACTGTAGATGTTGGATATGTATATAGGATTAGGTAATACGCTAACAGCTTCATTGTGTCATCTAATACTTCCATTCCTTTAAGACGGTGGATCTAGCACCATCCATCATCGCCAGCTCATTCCAATCCATTCATCTCAGACCTATGAATGTCAGTGTGACAGAAATATTTAATTACATTCTTTATGCAGATCTCTGTGCTTCCAGCCCTGTCCTACAAGCAGGTGTCTGAGTTACATAAGGCCTTTGGCTGAAAGTCGGCTGCGTGTCTGAACCGATCTCCTCTCAACCAGCCATGTGACTCACAGAGCACACTGTACAGACACCACAGTTGGGTTGGAAATGTATTCAGACAAGCATGCACTCACACACGCAAATGTCACGTCACGTACACTTTTTCCTCCAGAAACTCGCACATTTTCTCGCCACATTAGCACTCTGACAGTGAATCCAATCAGCAATCTGACACGCTGTGATTACGCCGCCGACGCTCCAGATATCTCGGCCCAGGTTGGAATAGTGAGACTGCCTGAAAGTCAGCAACACCTCAGTCATGTCTTCCTGGCTTCCCACCTCCCGGCAGAACTGACGCGCGCCTACAGATACTGAGAGGTTGCTGGAGACCTGTCAGCCTCTCTGGTTCTCTATGGAAGTTATAGCACTGACACATTCTCAGTTTCCCCAAAGGAAAACACAAGAAGGAAGTATAAGATGTGTCGTGTGGCTCCCTTGGCTTCCAGTGTTGGCCATTGAACGTATGTGAATGTATATGCTGGATGGCCAGATATCCAGTATCTGAGAATTCCCTCTTTTGATATCCTCCTGCTGTCTTAATCAGTGTAAAATGAAAGGATGAGTACGCCATAGTGTTTGGAACGTTTCATGCATCATCATTAGGAAATAAAGCCTCGAATGACGTCGGTGAACTACCGTTCCTCAATCAAAAAGAATCATCCAAATTGCTCTTGTCAACCTCCATCTGTTTAATTTATTCATTTGTTTGTTTAATTGGTTCCCCATTAGCTGATGCCGTAGCAACAAATCTCCTTCCTAGGGTTTGCCCTCAAATGCACTGTGGCATGAAGGCCTACTTACAGACGCTGTCTCCTCAAATTCTCCATGTTCTCTAATCAGCAGCTCCTTCCCAGCACTGTGAAGAAAACTGGAACGCTGAGGTCTGTTACCCCTGTGCATAAATTAGCATTTCTGCATAAGATATGAGTCATTTCCATGGTTGACTTCACATCACTCATTTGGGTTAGCCACCACCAACCACAGGGTGCTCATGGGTAAAAGTACCATGATCTGGGGTTCACTGCTAAGCCCCGCCCTGGTCCGAAGTATAAGCAGATTCTGATGTGGAGCAAAAGCTGCTTAACTCCTTCATTCGCATCATATCACAGTACAGAGGACTACAGATAGGAATCAACTGCTATTTCCAGGTATTGTCAAATACTTGATGGAGTGACGGAGCAGACCTGAATGTACTGTGAGGTCAATATTGCTATGTAAATGTAACTCAAACTAAAAAAAAACAAATATCTAAACAAGGATCAAATGGTGACCCCATATGAACCCTTTCATTTGAGAAACACACTGCCATGGGTGTGTGTGTTTTCCCCTGGAGCCAGAAGTCTATTGCTTCCAGTTGACCGAGTCAGTACTCAGCCCAGTCACCCTACTGTGAGACTTTGCTGTTTAATAGAAAGGTGTGTGTGCTGACAGAGCGCTCCACACGAGGCTGTGGTTTTCCACTCCCACATGGCACATTTGCCTAATTCATCTACTAGTTTGCTTATCTTGCGCACTGTCAGATGTCTTTCTCTGTGTAAGCCCCAATTGTAAGAACTACAGAGGACACCATATGGCTGTTCTTTTTTGTCTCTCACACGCTTTCTTACTTTGACTTTTCTCTGACAGGGTGTGGTGCTGTTAAAAATATGCTAGCTGTGGTTGCTACTGTAAACTAATCTTCCATTTAAATACCTAAGCAGAATTCAAGTGCATTCCGTTTCTTTCCTGCTCTACAAAAGCACACACCAAGACACACACACACTCCTAGACACACACAATCCAAGATGCGGACACACAGCTACAAACAGGTTGCTTTATTTTATTTTAATTGGAATACATAGTTGGCTGTACAGCTGGCCAGCCTAGTGAGGTTTACATGCAGAGGGCGGGAAGGTTAAACATGCACCATGTATTTACTCTACAAACAGAAGAAGCCTCGTCCCACGCAGGATTGCTGTGTATGACACACAGACGTTACGGGCATCTAGGCCCATTAAGCAATAACACTTCTTGATCTGATCATAAGATGTTTCTCTACTGTCTGTTCCCTTTCTAGCATCAGACAAACAGTATCAACCCATTTATAAACGGTCATGGGTTCAAACGTCCGTGTTTGATTGTTACAGGCGTAACGTCCTCTTACGAGTTTGTCAGCATGTGAGCGGAGTGTTTATTTTTGACAATATCCAGTTTCACATGAATGTTTGCGGTTCTAATCCGGTGGTTTTAGCCGCCATGTGTGTGTGTGTGTATTTGTGTGTGTGCGCGTGTCTCAAGGCCTGAACATCTCTTTCTTTGGCAGCACTTACACACCAGCACACAAGATGAACAAACCCTGAATTTATGAGAGAAGGAAAACAGAGTAACAGAGGACCTGGAAGACAAACTGATTCCTGAAACACTAATAAAACAGGACGCCACATGGAGAAGGACTTAGGGTCGACTGTGTGCTACACCGAGCAGGCGTGCTCTGCTCTGATAAAACACACATTGCTCTCATTCTTCAATGACGATGCCACAGGTCCTGCCCCTTCCACCGCGACTCTGTGTGACCCAGGTTGCAGCGCTGTCACATCCCACTAGGCAGGAGAGACATCGCTCACATTAAAACAATTAAACAAAAAAGACAGGAACAAAGTACTCTCCAGGAGCGCATCGATGAGAAAAGATACATAGCTCAAAAAAAAACCGTCCTCCTTCAAAATGAAAGAGGACAAAATACTAAATATATTTCAATGAGGCCCACTTTACAAAATTACAAGATTTAATTAAATAAAATCTATCCGATACAGATTCCAAAATAAGACATCTTTTGTTTTACAAAACCAAAAAAAATATTACATAAGCGTAAAACAAAAAGGAAAAAAACAAACTCAAATTGAATATTTCCCCTTTATTTCAGTAAGAATAGTCTAGCAGACAGGGTAGCCACCTGTGGAATCGCTGGCCCTGTCACCGACTGTAAACTGTAAACACTGTGGAATGATTTTGGCACAATGTTAAAAGGCTGAGAGACACAGACATAATCGAGTGCCATGCCCCAAGAAGTAATCACAAGCTTTAAAAAATTATTCACTAAATTATTTGTACAATAAACTTGAGTTCTCAACTCTTATCCTAACGCAATATGCTGAGTAGTTTATCAAAGAATAAATGCTCCAAGCAACATTTTTACCAATTTAAATTTGGCCGGTGCAAAACCACATATACAGACTTATATACACATCTTTGATGACCGTACATTCATCTCTAATATATGAGAGAGAGAGAGAGAGGAATAAATGACTGTGAGAAATGCAGAGTAACTGTTGACACAGAAGGCTAAGGGGAGCTTTACTTGTGTAAGGTCTTAAGTTAAGTGCTGGATAAGTGCAGATTAGTGTTGCTGACGTTCATTGACACCATGACCCTCTGTTTACAATGGAAGCCTTTAAAGACCACAGCTAAGTCACTTCACACAAACGTTTCCCTTCGGTCCTCAGGCCCACCTCTCCTCCAGCCGAACGCATTCGAGACTGCATTCTAACAGAAGGAACACCAACAATATGTACAATAATGGATACTTAAAAGCCATGGGCCAAGGCCATGGGCCTGTTAAGTTGCCCAGTGTCATGGACATGGTAGCCAATCTCTCTCTCTCCTCGGTTTATTGTCTGTCACCTTATCTCATAATATCTTATCTTTCCATAGCAGCATCCATGTTGATTATCTTAGCAGACCGTCTATCATTAATACTTTCTCTCTGGGTATGATCTGACCTGGAACGTCCAGACAACATTTGGGAGATTCTTTAGAATCGCTGACCTTTGAACAGCATCAGCCCTGACCAGGGTGTCTCTCTACGGCTTTGAAAAACATTACATTAGACGTGAGTAATGGTGATATCAGGAAGTTATTCTGATTAAGGTGTGACTGGTCGGAAATTGAGAAGTGAATCAGGAACACTGGTCTAGTAACCATGTTTGTGTGGGCTGGAACTATCGCTCCTTCACACTCCAAGCTTCAGACTCCAGCCTCTCTCCTTTCCTTGTTACCTCCTATTCGTCACCAACCACCAACAGGTAAATCCCATCTTTGACCCTTCACTAGGCCATGAAAGGGGCTGCTTCACAGAGTTTGCATGAGAGTGAGTGTGTGTGTGAGAAGGTTATGCATGGTTAAGGGTGTGTATGTGTGTGTGTTGGATCTTCCCACTAAGGTGCAAGTGTACCTAGGGGCCAAGTAAGGAAGATGTGGACGTGCATGACAGAGGATGAAGTTTCAGCCTTGCCCTTTCAAAAGAGCCTTTCTTTGAAGCCTGTCTCCGGGATGACCCTCCCGAGCACATAAAACCTACGGTTTCCGACAGCTGCTCTGCTCTCTTCCTGGGACCCCTGACTCCCTTCTGGGGCTGGGGGAGGAGGTGAGAAATCCAGGGGTGAGTGTGTGGCGCGGAGGTGGGAGAGGTTGGGGAGTCTACAGGGAGGAGGAAGGGGTGAAGGGTCAGGGAGGAGACGGGCAGTTAGTGGGGCAGTAGTGTGGCGTGTGTGGTGAGGAGGAAGAGGGGTGTGAGGAGATTACATCATAAGGTCACCATCTAAACCCAACCCTGGTGACATAACTCTGATGACTGACAGACAGTTAATGAGCCTCAGCCAGCCAGGGAGATCTGCAGCCACATATGTCTCACCCAGGGGCCTCCAACCAGACCTCACCCAGGGGCCTCCAACCAGACCTCACCCAGGGGCCTCCAACCAGACTTCACCCAGGGGCCTCTAACCAGACCTCAGTTAGGAGCTACCAACCAGACTTCAGTCTGCCCCCACATGACAACAGGAACATCAGAAGGCTATAAACGCACTGCCAATGCGGACACTAAGCATGTGCAGATCAGCCAGTACGCCTGAGCAAGACAGGGCAAACAAGCGCTGGTCTGGACAGCCAAGACAAGCACTGCTCATGATCAGGTCTGTTTTAGGTCGGACTGGCTGCTGCCAAACTGTCTGGCTTCCCCCTCTTGTATTTATAAGCCAGAATGCCAAGGGAGGGACATGATTAGCTGCAGCTCTGACCTTTGACCTATCAGTTACCTAGGGGCCATACATCAGCTCTCGTCCACGTCCTGGCAGCCAATAAAGCGGCCTCCAGAAAGAGCAATGCATATCACGGCCGTTAAGAATCAAGGCATTCCTGTAGGAGGGTGGGGGGGAGGAGGGTGGTAGAGGAGGAGGAACGTAAAGAGGGAGGGGAAGAAGGGGGGAAATACTGTACTCTCCCTTTTCTCAGAACTACTGTACAGGAAGAGCTGATGAGGTCAATATACACATTTGGAAGGGGAGACAGTCCTCATCCTGGTAACACCAGAGAGCAGGAGCCAGAAACAAACTCGGAGAGCTGCAGAGACACACTGGGATCGCTATGGTGACAGCTTGGCTTGCCTTTCAATCTCAATCTGAGGCCACCGACTAGATACACTGCCTTGCTTTACTGCAGTACATTCCTACAACTGGGACAAAGGCCAGTAGGTGAGGCAGTCGGAGGGAGGCCGAGATGAGCCAGTGATGTGTGTTTGTTCTGAACACATGTTCACAGATCGTCCGGTAGCTGTGAAAGGACCACATGGCAGCACTAAGACTTTACGGAGCTGAGCAGAGCCCTGGGACAGACAAATCGAAAGGGCAGAACATTCTGGGCGGTGTAGGCTACATTCTTTTTAGGGGGCCTTTGAAGTTTGAAAAAGTTAGCTTTAGGGGGATTTTTGTTGTTGTTGAGGATGGTACTTTTCTGGAAAATCCCTTCATTTGAATCCACAAAAAGATTAGTTTACTTATACAAAACATTCTTTCAAAAATGTAAAAATATTACCTAATCTGTGATGAACATTCATGAAATTCTGACAAGAAAAAATTCGGAGCTGAAATAGTGAAATCTCTCTCTCTCGCTCAAGGCACCGATACTGTTCTCTGCATGTCTAGAGAGCTACAGGGGAGTATAGCACAGTCACACAACCGAAGCTGAAGACAGTGAATTCCTCAAAAATGGAAATCAGTGACTAATTCTTGTACCCTCTTTATGTGTGGAGTGCAAGAGAACAATCACCTCCCACTGTGACAGCAAAATGAGGTGGTGATTTTGGGGCTGTTTAGATAGGGTCTTTTTTTAGTCATTGCACATCGTGACTGACTCACTCCCCTCCTACGTTCAGTACATTATGAAATCTGAAGGACTTTCAACATCGCCAGTCTCCACCACCAAACTGCACAATCACGATGAATAGATGAACATATGTCTTCCACTGTAATAACACATTAAATATTAAATCTGAAGTGTGATGGTAAAAGGCTGGTAGATTACATGTAAGGCTGAGTGGAAATACGGCTGACCAGAACATCAAGGTAAAACTACCCACCCCAACCACTGAATATCCCATAATAACTGTCATTATAGAGCTGGAAACATCTCCATGGCAACACTTGAAAGGGGGTTTGGAGCAGAGGGAAGAATGCTGTTCCATCGTTAAGCTGGTGGAGTCTAAACTCCATAATCATAGATAACATATATTGTTTATTCTGTAGGATCTGCTGGGAAGAGAGGATACAAGTTTGGTGTGCACAAGGTCAGGCCAGGGTCAAGCTAAGGTCAGGCCAATGTCAAGGCCATGCCACCGAGCTATAGGTCATGTCAAGCTGCCATTCTAAAAGCAACATGGCACCTTCTCCAGCGAGTAGTCAAGAGTTAAAATAGATTAGTCTGTAAGGTTATTTTAGTGAAATGTGTTTCTATGGCAACCATGTGGCCTCTGGGTCTCTGGCCAGTGGACAGTCATCCTTCCCTCCTACCCTTATCCAACAAGAACAACTACAGATTCAACATTTTAAACAAAATACACCTCTATAGAAAACAGGAGATTCAGGAGAAGTTGATACGATTCGCACGGCGAACCCCAGTCTCACATCCCTGGACTGATAGTTCATTGTGGTGATCCAAGTTTTGACATTATTCCTATGACAAGACAGACCAGCAGACAGACAGATGCACAGAGAGCTGAGAGCTGCCATCATGCCCTCTTTTACGTCCATTCATGCTGGTATTCTCCAGATCCAGCATTCGATTCCTCCTGCATGTCCACTTGATTCTCACACAGTCAAGGAGCAGGGCAGCCATAAAACACTGATTGGTGCCCTGCAGCAAAGCACCCTGGGAAAAGTAGTCTTGTGACAGATGATTAGTTCATTGTAAATGTATTTTTTTTTTTTTTTGATATATATATAAGTGCGTTCCATCCCATAATTCAAAGAGTGCCATGTGTCCCAACATACTGAACATCTGCTACGGTAGCTATGAGAGGAGGGGTAGGAGGTGGGAGGAAGAGAAAGTAAAATAGAGAGAATGACTGAGAATGTGAACACGAGGTCAAGACAGCATGAAGCTCATACAGGGACTGATAAACTTTATGGGTTGAGTGTTAATCCATGTTGTCACTGTAGCATATGGAGGTTTGATGTGGAGCAAGGGATGGAGTGAGTATGCTGGTTAAGAGCCCAAGGAGAAGCAGAGCTCTCTGTTTTTCTTCATCTTGAAGTGCATGCTGGAAGTCACAGGTCTCCACACTGGTATCATCATTCAGTACATGCATGTCATTTTCATGTGTCTGCGAAGGGCTGAATGCAAACATATTGGACCCTGCAATGGTTTACATGAAACTCATCAATTCACGCAAATTCAAAGTTACATTCTCAGTGACTTGCTCCCCGTATTTTTGTCCCATGAGGCACATTCACTGAGCAGCTGTTCAGCTCCAGTTAAAGTTTCAAAGTGTTAAGGTTGACTATTGCCATTTCACTCTCCCATCATAATCCACTGCCTAAAAGCAACCATCCTCCCAGTTCTTCCTACTCCAAGCCTCTCTCCTCCCCTTCTCCCCCCTCCCTTCCTCTCAGTTTAGCCTCCCCCCAGTCACTGAGACCTCTCCCTTGTCAGATCTGAAGATTACATTATGATACATCCTGGAGGAGAAGCAGAAGAGGATCTAAAGACTGGTCACCCCCAACCTCCAGCCAATAAGTCTCCACCCACCACGGTGCTGGATGCAGCTTCTGCTCATCACTGGAGGTTGCAGGTGCAGACTATTTTGGAGGTCAGGAATGAATATATGTAGAGAAACAGTTGAGATGCAGTTGTTGGTTAAGAGTCATGGAGCAGCTGTTGGTAGCTGGTCGGAGATGCAATTTCATCCTTGTGCAGTTTGGGAAGGGATGGATGGAGAGATGTGTGGATGGAGAACTCTGAAATAGAGAGAGGACAGAGAGATCTCACACTTGCAGGGCTGACAACAGGATGAGTCATGATCACACTTCCTTTAATTACGGTACAAGGATCAGGCCGGCCCCCTCCAGAGAGTCAGCTGGGTACGTGATCTTCACTCGGAAGTAGGTCTTCTGAACATTCTAAGTCACCACAGCACAACCGACACTGGGACTATAGAGACAGATGTAGTAGCCTTGCCATCCTACCTGGACGTTTTGAAGCCCAGTGGTGGAGAAGACCTTCTCTAGTTGTCTAACTGACGGTTGCTCCAGTGTTGCGTCCCAGCGCTGGTCCTAGCCTCCGCTCGACCGGCCTGACCTCTACTGGACAACAGCTCTCCTCTGGAGGAGGCCCCCCTGCTGGCTCCATCTGCCCGGGACGCTCTGGGCTCGTAGGCGGGGTCTCCAGGAGGTACCCTCCTCCAGGAAGCTGG
This sequence comes from Osmerus mordax, assembly GCF_038355195.1. Lineage (NCBI taxonomy): Eukaryota > Metazoa > Chordata > Actinopteri > Osmeriformes > Osmeridae > Osmerus > Osmerus mordax. Next base: position 6,141,479 of record NC_090058.1, on the reverse strand, counting down.
GCTGGGGCTGGGGTCCCTCTCTTCAGCAGCCTGGTGGTCCAACACACACAGAGGAACAGACACAACACATTCTTAGATACATTTTGTATTTATTTTTTACTGTTGCGTAACCTTTATTTAAGCAGCTGTGAATATATTTTGTTCTACGTCACCAATCGGTTTCGTTAACAATTTCTGAGGAAGTGGTGTGAGCGAATGAGGTTGTTATGTCTTCTTCATGGACTTCCCCCAAATAACCTCAGGAAAAATTCCCAACCAGTAAAACCCCAAACACACAGATGGATGAGAGAAGAAATTAAAATTGGGTTTGTTTGGGGTGGCTTGACTAGTGACTAAATGCTCTGTAACTGTTCCTGCGTTCCTCCACACAACCTCAGTGACCTTCCTCCAGGCTCAGTGAGAGATGGCGGTGGAGCTCCAAAACAGACCAACCACACTCCTGTAATTCAGGCTTAAAAATGGACCATAATTAGTGACAAGCAGGCAGGATTGGACCCAAGTCTTGGTACTGACAGAGGAGAGGAGTAGAGTATAGTAGAGCAAAGTAGAAGAGAGTGTTGGTAATTGGCCTTAATGGGGTTCTAGGCCTCCTGGGGAGGAAGCAGTCACAGACAGGAAGCCAGTAACGACACAAACGCTGCCAAATGGGCCGGCCCAACACAGCCACTTCCTGTCCTAGTCACCCGAGGCAGGAAACTGCCCCAGCACCTCATTCTCCTTCTATGGTAACAGGATGGAAGGCAGCACTGGGAGAGGGCCACTGGACCGGACTGCCATTGTATTTGACTTTAAACCCAGTTACTGAGTAACAAACTGTGAACAGACGTGACAGAGTCCTTGACCTTTGATGAATCCCTACCATAGGTTTTGTCACACTTAACAAGGATAGTATTGCTCTATTTCTCTCAGCTATTGAAAAAGGGATTCTTGGCATTTACAGCCAATAGATGGGTGTGCTTTGCCTTCGGCAAGGGCACAACCTTTGTTCTCTCACATATATATTATTGGGTGTGCTTTGCCTTCGGCAAGGGCACAACCTTTGTTCTCTCACATATATATTTATTTATTTATTATTTATTTTCGCCCCCCTAAGGATCAGTCAATATTTGGACTACATACACAACGGCGGTGTCAAAAGGTTCGTCTTGGTAGCGATTGCGTTGGTTGTATTTTTATTTACGTTCCGTTGCATGGTTTAAGTAGAAATTGCGTTTTTGTGGTGAGCTGGCAGGAACGCCACAATCAAAGAGGCCAGGGTGATAACTATTTACTCATTTTACTTTGTGATGTGAAACACAATTATGAAATGTAATGTACAATATTAGCTGATATTATTAAGGAAGTAGGCCCACATCTACTTTTGGAAACGGTAGTCTACTATTTCACTGAAGCATTAGCATCATGACATTAGCCTCTGTTGCCCGGGCAACACATACTACAGTGGTCTATGATGCATCTGTTTTCAATCTTTAAAATAAACATTCCTCACAAATACATTTTCGTTGTAGGATTTATTATGACATTACATTACAAGTAAACGATTTGTGGGTGAAATTATCATTACCTGTGGTTTCAAACCAGTGTTGCTCACTGCAACGCTGTAGCCTACGTGAGACACTACAAAAACATCTACACAGCTGTAGGAAGTCAAACGGCGACAGAACATTTTCGGCACTCCCCTTACTTAAATCAAAAGTCTATCTAACTGCTAACCTTAACTTCATTGCCACAGCCTAAACTTTGTCAATCTGTTCATGAAAATAATTAATTTCAGCCTAAACCGTACAATGGAACGTTAAATCCAATTCAACCAACGCAGTCTAGTACTGTACCGTAGTAGTACAATTTACCGGGGCAGCTTCTCCACACAGGGCTATATCGCACTTGGAGTTGTTACTGACAATGATCGCTACCAGTGAGCTTTTTATGAAAGCGATTTTCCACTAAATAAATGTCAAGCTTATTTACGTTTTTGGGGGCATATTTTCAGTTAGCAGATGGTACTGTTTGAATTTGATTCCATCTTCTACTGCCGGTAACGTCGTACAATAATCTTCAAAGGGGGTTCTTTATTCATGAATGAATGCAATATGAGTAGGCTAAATTCCTTAAAATATCACGAGAAGGGAAAAACTTAAAAGGACGTTTAAGTCATAGAGATTAGGTCAATTTTTACACCGGTCTGCCAAATTTATTCGTTTTGATTCAACGATGAGGCTGCCTCTTGCAGGTGAAATGAGAAGACATCTATTTCATTCTACACTTCACTCGTATTTTCAGTTGTAAATGAGCAGCAACAGAAAATGCTTTTAAATCTATAATCTTTATAAATAATAAGTATGCATTTTTATATAAAATATACAGAAATATCAGTTGTAAAAATGTCATTCAAAATCGGACCCCTGTGCAACCCACGCAAGCAAGCACACCCTACAATTTCCCCAGAAATTGTACCCTCTCTAGTTACACCTTATTTTTCTACAAAAGAAGCATAACATGGACTGTTAATGTACTGAAGTAAGTCAAAGAGCAGCTCTCAAGTCGAGTAGTTTTTCAACAAGCACATCATATACAAACACACGCAGATATTTCTCAAAGTCACTCGAGTGAGAAAAATGCTGCCCTAATAATAAATCTGAGAACATATTTCAAAGTAGGAATGTCTGTCAGAATGTTATAAATGCGGTTAGGTAATCTGATGTGTCACATGAGCAACAGAAAAAATACACTGGGGACGCAATGTGCAGAAGACTTGGATTTCCATTCCCAAATCAAGTACGTCTCTGCCCTCCATGACTAGACAGTGCTGCTATTTTTAGGAAGTGGTCAGGAACCTTGAGCTGTGGAGTTTTAAAATGTTAATATAAAAATGTGCACATCTTTGCAAAACCAATGACCTGTAAAAAAATTGTACATTCTCTTTCAATTAAAGAACGTGATTTTGAGGAGATTTGAGTTTAGACCTTTAAAAACTGAAATCTCTTAGCCCTGATTAGACCTTAGGAGATTAGAGAAGTCACAGCTAACTATCATAGAGATCCTGATGTTTACCCTGAGACAACACATTTGCAACGCTACATACATTAAACTTGTACAGGAGAACAAGCCATAGCGTCGCATTAAATCCGTCTTTCCTGGCAAACATTTTCCAAAATCTATAAATTCAGATCACCTTTAGGAATGCACCGTGCCAGATCTGCTCTCCAAGCAGACAACGCTCATTACACCCAAGGCAATTGATTTCAGAGAAGCCTTTATTCAAACTCCCCATTATTAGTTCTGTTAAAATAGGTTCTCTCTGCCATGTCAGGGTTCTAATCATTCATACCAAAGCATACCTTGAAGATTTTTTTTCAAACATGCTCAATCCAGGCCTCACAAGATCTTGTGTCTGAAGTTTAAAGTGCCTCGCAGTGTTCTTTTGAACCGTCCAAGTCCGACTCCTAACAACAGATTGGTTTTCCAGATTGTTTTGGGTCATGTCAGGCGAAAATCCAGGCGAACAGCATCAACCTCACATTTCACCTTGCTGCCAGGGGGGTTTGGGCTCCACAAAGGATGTTTTCCTATCTCAATCAGCCACATCGGTCGGTGGGCCCTGGCCAAGCATAAGTTCAGAGCTCATTCACATAGCTGCTGAGGTTTGAGTGTGCTGCAGAGTGGAGGAAAGGCTACAATGTTCCTCTGTTCTGTACTTCCAGGTGACACCACTCAGTGATGGAAGACAAACTGTGGATGTAGCCATGTAGCTGCTACAGCCTGGCTACCCAGGCCAAAGACCAACCCTGCTGCACTACGGTACGGTTAAACCATGTTATGGATTAGCTACGGAAGCAACAAAGTCAGTTAGTCCCTGTTTAACCTGGTTTACAAAGTTCCACTGAAATAGGGATTTGTTCAATAATGGCATGCAATCCAATGACAATAAGCTTTCAAGGGCAAGGAGGTGTAACTTTAAAGGACAGAGAATGTCTGTGAAATTATTTATGAGAAAGACAGCCAATCAATAAGCCATCAGCAAGTGTACATATCTCTAGGGTACATTATGGAATCAAGTGCTGTGTGTTCCTAAAGGAGTATTGATTAAAAGGTGCTCGCTTTTCCTAACTGAATATCACTCATCACTACATTGGCTGGTCGATATAATCATCATAATCAGCACAGACAGCAGTTAAAATAAGAGCAGCAGTCAAGCCAGCATCAATTCATTCTCATACTGAAGAACTGAATGTGCCCCCCACAAGTCATTTCCGCATGATTACTGCAGCCAAATCATGTTGATAAACCAGTCGTCACCCGGAGACGAACCAGTATTGAGGCTGTAGACTAACATGAGAGATGTCTCAAGAGCTCCAATACCATCTCTGCCCACCCACCTCAACCCTTACCAATGACCCCTTTTACTAGATGCAATAGAAAGAAGAGAGAGGAGAGACAGAAAGAGTGATTGAAGACAGAAGGAATCACAACAGATAACAGATTAGGCCGCCTGTCAGCTCACAGCTGGTAGAGTGCCCCGGCACCAATTTGTTGGAAGGAGGGAGTCAGGGAGTCTCTCGCTCTCTCTGGGGTCTATCAGCTCTGAGTGATGAGGGAAGGCAGGGTTAGACTTACGAACTGGCCCAGGTCAGGTCCATGTGGTTGAATTGACTCAAGCAATGAACTTGACAGCTCGCTCAAAAAGGACCTCAAATGATACTTCAGGTCATGGCATGAACATGAGAGGAGGAAAGAGGCAGAGAGAGAGAGAGAGAGAGAGAGAGAGAGAGAGAGAGAGAGAGAGAGAAGAGGGAGATACATTAGGAGAGACAGAGGAAGAGAGAGGTCAACAGAAGAACAATGCATTGTGCATTTATGCTAAATGCATAAATGTAAAAGGAGGGAAAATATATCCACATGGAGAAACAGCTGGGGACTTTACACAGGCATAGCAAGGGCTGGAGTGTTGGACTGATTTAATTAAGCCTATTGACAGCTAATAAGGAGAGGCGGGGGCCATCATCAATGGGGCATAGAGCAGAAAATGACAGTAATTATAGTTCTACGGCCATATTGTTAGTCCTCATGGTGGTCAGTTAATAGCTGGCCTGTCAGGTTTCTGGAGACGAGGGGCCCACTATAGGGGCTGAGGTTCTGGCCTGGCTTTGTTTGGTTGAAGCTGGGGCTAGTGTGTGTGTGTGTGTGCACCTATCAACCAGATGACCTCCTCATGCTGTCATGAACAGCTTTGTTATCCAACATGGTCCTGACCCCAAGACCCTATGACCTGGGGGTCACTGCACCCTACTTCACCACTTCTTCAGAGGCCCACAGAGCAACAACAATAACATTAGTGTAATTGAGTGGGGCCTCATATAAACTATATGTTTGTCTCTATTGAATAAACATGCCTTTGGTGAGTAATCCTGTGAGTAATCCTGTAGTTATGCTGGCTACACATTTTACCACAGTATATAAACCACACACATGACATTATCAACAACACTTCTGTTATTCTTCATAAATGACTAATGGATCAGGGCTGATTGATGGAGGAGGGTGATGAGGTGAGAGAGTGGGGGTTATGGGGGAGTGGAAGGCAGGGTTGGTAGCCAGTGACATCCATCTTCTGTCCTGCTTGTGTCTAGTTTATCTACAGAGGACAACACTAGAATGCCAAACAGAGTCCTGTGGTCCAGGACAGTCTGTCAAACAGACACACTGAGATGTTATTGCAGCTACATCACCCGTTTGTTAGTGTTAGTATAGCCATTTGACAAACAGACAAGTTGGTTATTACAGTGGGACATTAGTAACCATCACCTCATCTCTCAGACTCGCTGTTTAACCTTTAACACCACGAGACCCAAACTGTGGGCAAAACTAAAAGTTTCCTTTTGGCCAAGAGGACATTGTTTGGGTCCAATGGCAACATGTGGCTCTCAGGTAGGTCTGGAGTTAGGCTACGTCATCGCAAAACTGTGGTTCCAAACCACACCCGCTACACCCGTTTTACTGAAATATCAAACAAAATGTCTGCCACAGGGAATAACATTAACCTCAATATCCTGGACACACAGCTCGTCGGCTCTGCACTGCATTGTGGGGGACCCCAGCAGTCCATAGGCTGGCTGCTAGGAGGTGAGTCTTTGAACAACAAGGCCCATCTTCAATTATGACTGGAATAGCCTCGGCAGCCTTGAAGTGCCCTGTCAGTAAACTCTGACTGGCTAGTGCACATATAAGCAAGCTATTTTTCCTCCCTTGAGGTTTTCGTGACCTTTTTTTCCCCCTGTTAAGGTCTTTTCTCTTTCTATCCTCCCTTTCATTTCTTCTATGTCCCACCCTTTTCTCTTTGTGCTAACTTAGACTCCGGCTGGGGAGTCAGACCTGTAGAACTGCTGTGCTAAGCTTGAAGCTATAGGCCTGGAGTCAGGGAAAAAGGCACTCTCTAAAAAAGGCTCCTGCATAGAGCAAAGGAATGGAGGGCTTAGGAAAACATGGGGTTTGAAGGAGACAGCATTTTTTCAAAAGGCAAAAACTATTAGCATAATGGGTAGAGAGATAGATACTCTACAGCCAATTGTTTTTATCTACTAAAGAGAGCTGTTTGAAGGTAAAGTATGCAGCCAGTATGAGGCCAGACACAGGGCCACTTGGTGCCAAACAGACTGTGAGATTTAGTTACAGTACAAACATAGAGAAAACATCTCCCCACACACATTCACCCACTGGCTGACTTCTAGAGAGGGAGGAGAACGACTAAAAATACTTATTTCAAGCTAACAAATGGCCGGTCCTAATGTCCATGTACCAGATGCAAAGTCTCAAGACTAGAGTTAGAGATCCAATGTAAACAGGACCTAATGAAAATAAAAGTGGAGCACCAATACACGGAAATATCCATCATATTAATAGAGCCAAATATCTCTAGATGTTTGCTTCCGTGCCAAGAATCAATTACCAGAAACATCAGCAGCTTTTTTTAAGCCGACAGGAAAGAGTTGAGAGTGCTCTCCTGAGCTTCTGTTGATTCTTTCTTGAGGGACTGTTTTCTTTCCTTATCTTCAAAAGACATGAACATGCCAAACATGTAGTAGAGGCATAACACTGCCACAAAATGTGTTTCTCCTTTTCAACTCGCTAGTCTAGATTAATGATACACTATGATCTTGCTAGTCATATTAAGTGGATTGAACTATAACACAAGTACTTGATATATTAAGAGTAAATGTGTATTGTTTGTAAAGAGTAAGAATGTGCTTTTATTACAGCTGCCCGGTAGTATGTTGTCTTGTCATTCTATAATGTGCTGTCATGTTATGCCATGTTATACAGTGTTGTATCGTACTCACTACAGGCTGGGTCCGTCCCCAGGGCTGGGAGCTGACAGGATCGTGGGGTGCGCTCCTCCCCAGCACGCCCCCATCTGTGGAGGATGGGGAGCTCTTGCTGCGGCGTGTCACCTCCGGCCCGTCCCGGCCGCTGCTGATCCTGCGCATGTACACTTCCGCTGGCGACGGCTTGGCCACGCGCTGGGACGCCAGGGCGGTTCCTCCGGCAGCAGAGGTGGTTGCCGTCTCCTCCGTGTCCAAGATGGTGGTGGCACGATACGCCCTCCAAGTGGTTGCCAACTCTGCCTCATCCTCCGACCCTCCCTCCGATCTGACTGTGCCTCCATTGCCGCCGATGCCACGGTAACCAGGCTCATCCACGGACGCCGCTCCCCGGTTCCTCCAGGTGCTCCTGACGGTAACGTTCCTCATCTCCGGTAGGCTGTCATCTTGAGAACCATGGCTGAGGGCCTGCCCACGCCCAGGGCCGGGCCCGTAGGCGTGGGTTCGCCAGCTGGTGACAGTGGTCGTGCTGCTGCTGCTCTCGAACCCGGACTCCATGTCGTTGCTGAAGTCTGAGGTGGTTTCTGGAGACTGCAGGCCAAAGCTGCTCCTTGAGCGCAGGTGGGTCTCCACCACCCGGGCCGCCTCCAGCACCCGCTGGGCCTCTGGGTCGTCTCCGCCGTCCTGGCACGGCCGCATGGTGATCTCACTCTTGGGGATCGAGATCTCATAAGGGATGGAGATGCTGCCCCGGTGGTCGCTGGATGGACCAATTAAGATGTTACTGGTGGACGTGTGTCGCTCTTTCGTTGGAGGTTCGCTGGAGACACTGCTGCTGCGGCTACTATTTCGAGAAGAGCTGGGGTCGTTAGGGTAGATGGTAATGCTACTGGTCATCTTGCTCGCTAGAACAGGTTTAGTGGAGATCTTAGGCTTGCCATTGGTTGTTAAAGGCTCTGCCCCGCCACTGGATATCATGACTTCTTTCCTATCAATCTCTACGATGGCAGGCTTGATGACAACCTTGGACCTCAGGGCCTCGCGGGGACTGCAGACCCGGTGAATCTCAATCCCTGAGGGGGTGCGAGTCTCCTGGGGTCCTCCCTCGGCCAGGATAGGCTTGTGGAGCTCCTCGTCAATCGAACTCCTGGAGGACGAGCCCTCTGAGTGGGATTCCTGCTGCAGACGCGTGTACTTGGGGTACTTGGGAGTAGTTCTACTGCTTGGTGTAGACACCTCAACCGCCGGTTCTGGTTCTGAGGGCCTGGAGCCTGTGGATTCGGTCTCGGAGGCAGAAGAGTGACCTTCTGACCCGTGGTCGCTGGTCTGCAGAGAGGAGACGTGCGATCTGTAGGCGATGAAGGAGCCATTGGCCTTGGAGAGGCCGGTTGCCGGGAGACTTTCTTGGGCCTGCGCCTGAGTCTCAGGGTCTGAGGTGTCCTTCTCTGGAGGCGAAGAGTTGTTGGTTTTATTGGAGCTCTCTGGCACAACATCAGAGTTGTTGGACTCACTATCACTACCCACGTACAGTCTTGAAAACTTATCAACTCTGCTTTTTTTACTCTCAAGCTCTCCAGGTTTCTGAGAGGACTTCCACGACTTCTGGTCGTTTGCTGCTGGTGGGTAGCGACTGAGAACAGATGCTTTTTTACTATCAGTGGAGTTTGAACTCACAGAGCTATAGGCAATCCCTCTGCTACTCTCCTCTCCTCCTCTTCCAGTTTCCTTCACACCGTTATCGGAGGCAGCAGAGATGGCAGAAGCAGCAGTGGTCTTGGGGGTCCTCCTGCTCTTGTGTGCAGGACTGAGAGCCCTCCTTGCAGCTTTAGGAGAGCCATCCTCAGAGTGGGCCAGTTCTTTGCTTCTCAGTTTTGGCTCTTTCTTGTGTTGGGGTGACAGCTCTCGACTCTTATGCTTTGGAGTGGTGGGCTCTGCAGCTGCTGCACTCCTGTACTTGGGCTTGTCCTGCCTGAACCCTCCCCTCACATTGATCTCCTCGTTCTCGGCTTTGCCATTCTCCAGGACCTTGGCAGGGCTACCGGTGGGTCCACCGTTCCCATGACTACTGCTGCCATCGCCACTGCCATTGAGCTGCATCCTGAGCTGTTCCACCTGCTCGTTAAGGGCCCGGGTTCGGTTCCTCTCCTGCTGGAACTTATCCTGAAGTTCTCCGTTCTTGGACTCTGTGTTCTTGAGGTCCTCCTCCAGCAGCTCAAGCTGCTTCAGCCTGTTCTTGAGCCTCTCAACCTCCTGGGTGAGCTCTTTCACCTTGTTGTCCTCCTGGCCTTCTAGGCTGTTCTTTTCGTTCTCAGACTTGTTCCTCAGCCCAACGTCCTCCAGCTTCATGTAGTCCAGGCTCTTCTTGCGGCCCAGTTTGCTGGTCAAGCCGGATGAGATGTCGTCTTCGATGCGAAGCTCCCTCACGTCCGTACGACCAGGGTCGGCCGGGCTCATCCTGTTCTTCTGCCTCTCCAGCTTCTCAGTCAGCTTCAGGATTAGCTTCTCGTCCTCCCGCTGCTTATCCAAGAGACGCTTGCGTTCGCTCACAAACGCCTGGGTGAAGCTCTTGAGTTTCTCCAGTTCCCCAGCTAAGGCCTGCTCCGCCCTGTCTAGCTTAGCCTCGGAGGTGTCCACCTCCTTCATGCGGGCCTTCAGGGCCTCCAGCTCCGAGGACAACTTCTTGGTCAGGTTCTTCTCCTCGTTCAGGCTCAGGCACAGCTGGCTGCAGTCAGACTTGCTCTTCCCAAAGGCCTCTTCCAGCTTCTCCAGCTCAGCCATCCTCCGTTGCAGGCGCTCGATCTCCGTCTTCAACTCCTGGGTCAAGCTCTCCTCTTCCTCCAGCTTCTCCCTCACTGTGCGGCACAGATCCTCCGCCTTGCACACCTCCTCATCCTTCCCCTCGATCTTGAGGAGGCGCTTGCGCAGTGCCTCGACGTCGCCCAGCAGGGCGGAGTTGCTGCCCTCAGCTTGAATGATCTTGTCCTGCAGGTCCAGGAGCTCGTCTTCAGACTTCTGCAGCTTGTTGGTTGCCTCCTCCAGCTCGTCCAGGCGCCGGCCCAGACTCTGCAGCTTGTGCCGCAGGTGGCGGTTAGTGGTGTCTTTGTATTCAGACATGGTTTGTTGTCGATGTTATATGCTTCCGTTTTCAGAGAAAGAGGATATTATTTGATGACGTTTTGGATGGTCCACATTTGCGTGGTGGTCGTCTGTCTCCTGTGGTGACGTTCAAGTCTCAGATGAGGGTTTTAGACTGGCTCCCTATATGCTCTCTCTTTTCTTCAGGTTAGATGTTCCTTTAATTGGTAGACATTCCCTCAGGCTGCCGATTAACACGACTCATCTGTAAAGACAGAGAAAATAATTAATACAGTGATCCCTTCTCGCAAGCTATACAGTGTGTCAAGCTGAAAAAAATTTATTTTGACTGAAAAAGAAGGCGGCCTGCAGATTTGCTTCAGATTGATTGCACACTGAAGCAGACCTGCACACTCAGCAACATATATTCACAGTTGTGTCTGATTACACAAACCCAGTGTGGAGCTGGGATGCAGTCAGCGCAGCACAGGAATGCTGGAGGTGGCGGCAAGATAGATAAATTACACAAACTATCACAGGTACACACATTTATCCGAGTCAGATAGGGTGATATGGCTTCATAAATCTTAGAGCATGGCCTGAAACAGACTATATATAGCTGTATTTAACCTAGCCTTCACCTATAACTACAGTAGTATAATATAGCCACTGGAGACATGGCAACATGACATGTTGGAGACAGGGTTGGTTAAACCCTGTTTTCCCCTATGTCCCTCCCCCATGCCTTCCCCAATGTCCCCAGCATTGATTTCTGCCTGGCCATCATTTCTGCTGACAAAAGCACATCTCAGACACAAGTTACTCTTAACACGCAGGCATGCACATGCTCATGTATGTTGCCATGGTAATGACTGTTTCAATGGATCATGTCTGCAGGCCGTTCATTACTAAAGCACTGAGGATGCGACACATGCTGCTGCTTTTCTCACCCTCCACAAATGCAGATTATGTTTCATACAAAGCCGTTTTGAAAAACACATCTACGACTGGGGGAAAACACACACCGCTTATTTGCAGTTTTTCATATGAGTAGGTGAGGGGCTATGGAGGTAGGGCGGAAAGGGGAGTAAGAGAGCTAAGCCCCCCCGGAAGCGTTACTACAGGGGGCCTTGCCTGTCCGATGGCTCCTATAAATCTAGACATCAACACTTTCCTCTTCTGCATGATTTAGGTACTGCTCTATGGTCTCCAACCATCTTTAATCCCCCTCTCCCCTCCCTACCAAGATGGGGTGATGAACATGATCATCATGTGATGTCTCATCCAGGTTGACGACATCTGCACACATGTTTATTTATAGACCCGCACGCACGCACACACACACGACAGCCTCTTGTCCTCCTGGCTCGATTGCCCTCAGTTATTCTCAAAGCAGTTCCTCAAACAATATAATACTTTCTCATAATCAGATAAATCATCCACACCAAACAAGGTAAAAAAAAACGAGTAAGAAGAGATTGTGAGGCAAGCCACTGCCTTTTTACCAGTAAAGCAATCCAGTCTTCAAAGAGCATTTGGAAGTAATGTTTTACGTCTTGAGATAATTAATGTGCATGAACTAATATGACATATTATGCTTTCTTTGTAATCTATCTGCCAACATACAGGCCCAAGGAATGTTTGCATATTGCGGTTTAATATCCAGTAATAGGTCAAATTGTTATGGTCTAGTTCAGCATGGCTTTGTATACGTTTTATCTTTTCATTTTGGTATGACACTCTAAACCGCTCCACCCACAATTCATTAAAAGGCTTGTTCGACATGAATCAAGGGAGCCAGGATTAAGAGTAAATATGGGAATGATTATTCCATAAAAAGAAAATAAATCAAAGGATTTCTCTAAAGTGTTTCAATTATTCTCCCATTTGATGTGGTCTGGTGGTTTAGTAATCTGAAATTGGGACTTCAGTAGTTTTTCAAGTCCAAAAGAAAGAAAGAATTCATCCGGTGCTTGAGGTGGGTTTCTCAGAGAAATGCTTGTCCGTTTCGGTGCCAAAACACCTTACTAAATAAAGCAGATATCTGCTGTAACTTCTCCCAGCTGTTGCCTGCTCGTAGAACACTGTGCCAGGCTGGATTTTCCCCTCGATGCCTTTCACAGTCAAGGTGGTTTCTATGCTGGGTGCTGGCATGATATCCACACTTCCAAAACACTTTCCTGCAGGTGCCACGTTCAAAGGAACAATGGATGAGATCAGAAAGACACTTGAGCGAGCCGTCGGTTCCTCCAAAAGTCAACCATTTCCAAATGGACTGGATGATTTGTATGTGTCTAAACTATCTCTTTCATGGAGACAGATGAACGTGATGTGCTTCTGGTCCAGGCCCTGCATAGATTTAACACCAGTCTCGTCCAAGTTTATCTAGGAAAAAGACAGGACTGGAATATTATATTTATCATGGTTCTGAACAAGTCTTCCCCCAACCAAGTCCTAGTTTGGGCTCCAATTATGGTCCAGACTTAGCTCTGGGCTGTTGTTGGTGCGTATCCCAGTGCTCTAGTCTTAGTCCCGGCTTCTTCTTGGTCGTGCTCTGGCAGCATTTGCCTTCAGGCTGTGCCAAGTTTTTACCCCCTCTCTCACACACAGACAGACTTGCCAGGCTCAAACCTTTAAAGCCAAGTGGTGCGTGCAAAATGACTGTGGCAAGGGCAATCTGCTCTGCCAAGCCAATCAACATACCTGCCCTTATCACAGTACTCAATGGCGCCTCATTAGATGCTGACAGCCCAGCAGGAGAATGGAGGGATGGAGGGAGAGAAAGACAGAGCTTCATACTTGGGTGCCTGTGACGAACTGAGAGCGGAAAATAACCTGTGGCCACGCCCCTCTCTCTTCTCATAGGCAACACTGCCCCAGTGCCAAGAGCTCTTCTGACTGATTATCCAATGAGATCACACGATTTGTCTTTTATTATGACTGCACAAAGGCAAAGGTGTGGAGCTGTTGGGGCAAGAACAGGTTTGTGTGCGTGTGCATGTGTGTGAGTGGGTGTGTGCGTGTGGGAGTTGTTACGGATGGGAAGGGAAGAAAGAGGTGTGGGGGACCGCATTTCTAAAGCACTCTGAACGGAGACCAGATTGTACATAGTTTAATTCCTGACCTCCGTGCTCATTGTTTAGTCAATTACGGGAAACGGGAGTTTGTGGCTTAGTTAACATTCCTGACCCTGACAAATGGGTCTGACGGGCAGCAAACCAGACTGCCCGAGAGATTGGACCATCAATCAAAAAGCGTAAAAACATTTGATAATTCATCATCTTTTAATTTAATAAAGAACCTTTTTCAAAAACAACTCCACTGACATGATAGAAATTACCACCTTTATTCCTGCAAAAAGCTCAAAGCCATGACCTTAGAATGAACAATGTGTCGGAATGCAACATGAAACCACTCAGGTCACTGTAATGACAGACACATCACTTGTCACCGTCCTAAACAAACAGACCTGGTCTGCAATCCCAGACCTCACACTCAGATCTGTACTGTAAGTGTTCCACAGTGAGACAATGAGCAAGCTTTCTTTTCCTCGAACCACTGTCGGTTAGATGAGTAAAGACATGGGACATGAAAAGGAAAGGAAGGTGGGAAAGAAGAGAGACAGAGAAAGGGGTGGAGGGAGAGGAGGAAGGAGCAACGGAAGGAGAATGCGTGGGAAAGGAATATGAGTGAACAACACAGTGGAAGTAAAAGGATGCAAGGATGCATTCTGGGGGCAAATAAAGGCATAGAGGTAGAAGGCCGGTAGGAGGAGAGGTTGCTAGAGGATGAAAGATGGATGTAAGATGAAGGAAAGATCAGAGGCTTAAATGCAGCAGAGCAGAGAGAAGGGAAGAGAGGATCTATGACAGGATCCACTTCAATCTGAAGGAAAGAGCGGAGAGGTGGAGAGGGAAGGAAATAAGAAAGCCGAGAGATTAGGCGGAGTATAGAGGAAGAGAAGAGATTTCAGGGAAGTGAAGGGGACAGTGGGGGAAAAGGGCAAGGAGGTGAAGGAGGAAGGGAGCAATCACATACAGAGGAGGAGAGAGAGAACCCAGGAGGGGGAAACGAATATGAGAGGAACCTGAGAAGTACCAAAGAGCACAGAAAGAAAAAAATAAAATAAAGAGAAATCAGGAATGGGAAAAAGAGAGGAGCTGCATCATGTTCGGATGCCAACAACACCAAAGGTTTCTCCTCTCCACCAAGGTTACAATCATGCACCATGTCATTAAGGCCTTAGCCACGCTCTTCCTGCCGGCTCTCTCTGGGACATTCTGTTCCCTCCTTGAAAGAGGGAGGGGGGGGGGAAAAAAAAAGAGGAAAAAAAAAAGAACACATTTCCCCTGCACTTGACGTTACTTTGGAAGTCTTGCCTGGTTCTTATTCCCCATAAACAGTAGTTAATAACCCTCAACTCTCAGTCTCCAGTGCTTGACAAGGACTGGAGTCCATCTCCACATGGTGGGTTAGAGTGTGTGGGCGCGTGTGAATACACATTTGTTGTTTGTTTCTGATTGTAAGTGTGCCTGTTCTAAAGCACTAGGCTACAATGCACAGAACACCAAGCGGCTTCCTGAGTGTTCCATTTCCCTCCTCCAGATCCTGCTGACCTATACAAAAAGGATCTGATGTGTGATGGACATCCTCCATAGGACCTTCATCCATCTAAAGGACAGGAGAACAGCGGTTTGCTGCAGAGGTGCCGCCAAACACAACCCCAGCTCCGGGTCTGAGGGTGGATACTGCTGGAGTGGAGGAAACCACAGAATAGTATTGAAACCTGGCCATGGCTGAGGCTGGGTGCTGGCACAGCTAAGGAAGCCACAGGACAGTTTTGAGACATGGCCGTGGCTGGGGCTGGATCCTGGCAGAGACTACGAAGCCACCGGATGGTGGCAACCTGATGCTAAGTCTGCATTTCTCATGGCTTTCCAAGGAAAAAAGAACCATCCTAGAATATTTGGTTGGTTGTTCCTGGACTGTCATTTCTCTCTCGCTCACTCTCGCTCCCTCTCTTTCTGACCCGTCTGCAGTTTCTGGTAACACTGAAAGGCAATGTTCAGATTCAGTTCAATATAGAACAGAAGGACCCGTAATCCTTGAACGAACTAAAACAGAAATTCATATCCTGTAATCTGTTCTCCTCTCTCCAAAGACAGAGAAGAACGACCGCTTGCTGTTTGTGATGAAATGTGGTGCTTCAGCGTGTAAACAGGCGTGTCTCGTAAGGGGCTGGGTTTGTTTGGTAGTGACCTCCATGTTGACCCACAGTGACAGCCCATCAGGGCCCCAGACCCAGAGACCCAGCACCCATGGCTGAAGCAGACCGTCAGAGGGGACGACACCTCTGTTGACCCTAGCTATCTGCATGGTGTCCAGTCCCTGAGAACTGTGCTCTGCCTATGTCTGCTTCCTACGGGCTCATTAGCCATTTTCTCTGACCAAACAGAAGTTATCAGAGAAGGAATCTTCAAAACAAGGAAGTTCAAAACAGGCTAGTCATCATCCCACTTCAATCACGTCCTAATCCTTACTGATACAAGAAAGTACACAAACGATTACACATATTACATACATCGACAGTTAACTACATTGTGTCAGGATTAACTTGACTACAACCTTCATTTCCCCCCATGTGTGTCTTACAATCTAGTCTACTAGATTTGTAACATTCAGAAACATGAAACATGACTCTATAGCTTGTTCAGGGGTTCGGATGTCAAGTCATTAGACTGCACACCAAAAATCAGGTTTTCCAAAACAACCAAGCCTTTCTACACAGGCTTTACGCCTACTGTTCAAGAAGAGTTCTGTTTAGAGTCACAAAGCCGTAACGCATGTCTTTCCAAGAAAAAGAGAGTGAGAGTGAGAGAGACCAGAGAGAGAAAATAAGACAAAGAAGGAAAGAGATTATTGGATAAATATTTCCCTCCAGAAGGGGGCCTGGCCAGTATAATCTTAGTAGTTATGCCCAGCACGCACAGTCAAATCTGACTCAGAGTAATGCTGTCACTATAGACCCCAGCAACATGCAGTCCAGCTGTGTGTGTGTGTGTCTGTGTGTGCGACAGGTAAATTCTTCAAACACTTTCCCTCTACCAAAACAGGAAACAGAGACAAACAGGGAGAGAGAGAGACACACACACACACACTAACACACACACACACAGAGAGCGAGAGAGAATGAATGAATGAGGTTAAAACATTGTTCTGTGGTGTGGCCTGTGTTTGACTTGGTTCCACAAACACACACGCACACACAGTCTGCTGAACTCCTTAAAAGGTCATAATGATCAGGATGAAAACTACAGCCCAGCTTCATACCACTACCTTCCATCCAACACAAAACCAGGCCAGCAACCAGAGGCTGATCTGGGCAGAGGGTGTCAGGTTGACCTGCCTGCCTGCCTGCCTGCCCGTCTGCTGGGAGTTTAAAGCCAGGGATTTGGCCAGGAAGCCAGGGCCTGTTTTTATCAGACAGCAGCCCATCCTTCACTCAGGGAGGATAGAGAGAGAGAGAGAGTTGGATAGAGAAAAGTGAGACACGTAGAAACATGGATAGAGAGAGACGGAGAGAAAGACAGAGACAGACAGAAAAAAAGACAGAGAGAGAAAAAAAGAGAGAGGGATTTACAGGGTGCAACGTGTTGGATCTCATGCGAGGATGCTTTTGGCCTGCTCGCGGTATTTACGAGCTGAATGAGGACTTGACTTTAAACAGCTCAAATAGTTCCAACCCCATATAGCACTGCTGGCACACAGACAGACGTGATATTGAGGCATGTTCTCCATCACACACACACACACACACACACACAGAGAGAAAAAGAAGGAGAGATAGATAGACCTGGAGAAGCTCAAAACATCAGAGCAGTGTTTTTCGAGTGAGATGTGTGAACTTCAGACAGCCAGGACACACGTCCCCCGTCCCTGTGGAAGGCCAGACGCAGCAGCTTGCCTGCATGTGAGGGAAACGGAAGCGCAACAGCAGAGCCAGAATGGCCGCCATCTGCCCATCACCATCAATCAGTCAGATGGGATGTGTTGACGACCTCCAATACTCCACAGATCCCTTCTCCATTCCAATCGCTGATTTGGTGAAGCCAGAGGCATGGCACATCGTCAATGATTGTAGTTGAGAGGTGGCCTTTGGAGGGGAGGATGAAGTCCGCATCTTTAGAGAATTGAGACAGGGCCTCGTCCGTGGAGAGAGGGGGCAGCCCCGCAGGAGAGCCGAGGGGCTTGTTTATGCCTCACCTCCCGGGACTGGGACGCAACAATGGCGGCCGTTTCCCCTTCAACCCTCTCAACCCAAATCAAAATATTTGTCCCCGTCTCTGTCTAACCCAGTCTGGAATGTCGGCCGGCGCACTCGCACCCATTCTGTCAAGCTGTGGTCTGTTCTAGGGAACTGGGCTGTAAAACAAACAGACACTTGAGCATCGCTACTCAGCGTCCCGTAAACATGCCACACAGACCGGGGACACACACAGATTCTCTTACAATACCACCTTCCTTCCACCCATCCTCGGAAAATCACTGATCTGACTTGCCTGGGTCAGTGAGAGCTGGCCAGAGAAGCACGTGTTTTCACCTGTCCAATCACGTCTGCTCAGGGATGACCTCAAGAAAGAGAGAGAAGGCTGAACCAGGCAAGGGAGAGAGGGGTTAGGAGAGGAGGTTAGTAGGGGAGGTTAGGAGGGAGGACATGAGATGGGAGGTTAGGAATGTAGACAGGAGATGAAGTTAGAAGTAAGAAGAGGAACAGGAGACAGTTGACAAAGAGGGTTGTTGTTTTGTTTCCACTGTAAACACAAGGCTTCCCGTCTCCTACACGGAAACTGGCTTTCTGAGAAGTTTGCCTGACTCTTAGTTCACAGGGCAGGGGTCAGGTTTACTATGAAACCACTGCCACCACACTGCTAGACTCATGTCACTCAACTGCGCACACACACACACGCACACACACACACACACACAAACAGGCACACCCAAGTAATCCAAAACCAGAAATGTTGACAAGCCTATTCACAAGACTACAAGAATATCACATGCACTGTTATGTAGCTGGAGACCACAGTAGGTCAGTTGTAAGGGTTGCAGGAAGATCCGAGGTCTTTCATGCCTTATATGGTAGATCTCAGAGTGTTGGGCATACGTGGGGGGGTGTGATCAATAGGAAGTCCTGTTGTGAAACACACAAGTCCATAGAGACATTGTGAGTCAAGGCCCCACCTCCATAGGAATGACATCATCAATAGCAGCCTCCTCCCTTCCCCTATCCCTTCCTACCCCCCTCCCTCCTTCCCCTATCCCTTCCTACCTCCCTCCTCCCTTCTCCTATCCCTTCCTACCTCCATCCCTCCTCCCTTCCCCTATCCCTTCCTACCCCCCCTCCCTCCTTCCCCCATCCCTTCCGCCAGCTACCCCCTGGAAGTTACAGACAGAGAATAGTGCTTATGTAATAGCCCTCAATGAGTAGGAGCTCACACACATAAATACACACACACACCTGGGAGGTCTGATAACACACACAGGGCTGCCTCAGAACCACCCCTTCCAGGTGCAATCAGCACACACCATCCTCACACACACACACACCCAAACAGGAACAGTTCTGCTCCCTCGCACCATCCCACACCTTCCTTCTCCCCATCCTGCTTCATTAATCTCAACACCACGCCTGCAGGACAAACAGGCAGCCAACAGGCCTCTTCAGAGCCCCTCCACAAGGCTGACAGAGCAGGCAGGCAGGCTGTGGAGATAAGCTGGGACTGCCTATATTTGCCCTGAGCAGCTGAATGAGCTTGTCCCCGGCTGAGGTAAGAATGGATGAGAGATAGGGCCGGGGCCAACGGCCGAGGGTGACGTGATCAGGTGGGAATGCACACTGTCACTTACGAACACACGCACACAGGGTGGGCCTGTAGGGTGAACAACATTATGATCCTTATTACCTGGTTACATAACCTAACCAGGAGGGTCGCTTAGTGATTTGATAAGACTGGAGATACTAGGGAGGGAGGGAGAGAGAGAGAGAGAGATTGAGAAAGAGATGGACAGTAAGAGAGGACAAGAAACAAAGAACAATAAAGAAACAAAGAGAGAGAGAGAGAGAGAGAGAGGGTGTGTGAAAGAGAGACCCACACAGAAAGAGAGAGAGAGTGTCCTGTCTGTGTACAAGTCCAACTGGCAACCTGCTGTTTGCTTTGGCCGGCAGCAAACAAACTGTTTACTGAAGAACGGATGTCAGGAGAAAAACACTTCCTCCTTCTCTGTCTTTTCTTTCTCTCTTTCTCCCTCTCACTTTCCAGCAATCATTCACACATTCACCCACCACCAGACAGTGTGAACTGCCCTACCGGAGCATAAATGCTGTCTGAGGGTCTAGACTTTGCTCTGTCGCTATACATGAGTAATCCATCTTCAAGGATACACCACACGTACCATCTCATTAGAATTCATCTTCTACTTCCCTTCCTACACATCCCCTCTCCCTTTCTTACCCTCTCCTCCCCCCACAGCTCTCTTCCTTCCTCTTCCATACTGCAATCACCCGTTCGCTCTCCTCCTCTCCATCTCTCTCTCTCTCCTCCAAGGTTCTCCTGAACCCCCCCTCTCTACTCTCCTTCTTGTCTCCCTCCATCCCCCTCCTCCTTCTTCCGCCCCCCCCCCCCCGCCCCCCCTCCTTCCCAGGAGGGGTTTGAGAACTGATCAGGTAGGTGGAAAAACATGATTGATGGGCCATTTGCAGCCTGGCCCCCGGACAGTCAGGGACTGACTGCTTCCATTATGTCCGCACGCAATGACGCGCGCACACACAGACCACACACACACGCAAACAAAGCATGTAAGGGGGGGCACCGCGGCGGACCCTCGCCCCGTCCTCTGCCAGGTGGAACAGACGCACCACCGGCGTCGAGGAGCGAGCGGGACACCCTGGCACACGGAGCCAGCACAGCAGGTCAAGGTCAACAGCATGTCCCGGACAGTCAGTCAGGGAGGGGGGGGGGGGGGGAGTGGGCTAGACAACACACTTCAAGGTCATAGACGAGGAGGCCAGCCTGTAGACCGGTTGGCCCCCGGGCACGATTCAAACTGCCCGTGTGCCTGACATCCTGCCATGGAGTCAGTTGTCTGAGCGGTGAGGGAATCGGGCTAGTAATCTGAAGGTTGTCAGTTCGATTCCCGGTCATGCCAACTGACGTTGTGTCCTTGGGCAAGGCACTTCACCCTACTTGCCTCGGGGGGAATGTCCCCGTACTTACTGTAAGTCGCTCTGGATAAGAGCGTCTGCTAAATGACTAAATGTAATCCCCAGAACAGCTGCCGAGGTCGCTGCACGGCACTGTGGGGTCTTCACTTCCCTGCTCTCAGGAACAAGGCGACAAACAGGGAGAGAGGAGGGAATGGGGTGGTAGGGTGTGTAAGGAACTAGAGAGCATTAGCAAGGGAGTCATGCACAAAGGAGAGAGCTAGAGAGAGGGAGAGAAAAAGGGAGATAGAGAGCAGGAGAGATGGAGAGAGTGAGAGTGAGTGAGTGAGAGAGAGGAGTAAGCCCACAGAATGCTGAGCAGGGTTTTGCCAGACCGGAACACTGCAGTAGGAATGCAGCAGAGAGAGAAGGAGGGAGAGAGAGAGGGAGGGAGAGAGAGAAGGCATGAAAGGTGGAAGGGATGGAGGGAGAGAATAAAGGAGAGAAGATGAAGGGGGAAGGGTAGGACAGAGAGGAAGGAGAGGAGGCATGTTTGTGGTGAACAGGGCCGGATTACCAATTTTCTGTGCCCTGGGCAACAAGGTTTAAGGCCCCCCCCCCCCTGTGTTTGATGTGATGCTAGTTACGGATGTCCAAAATAATGCTTTTTGGGCCTTTATTTGAGCGCAAAATTGTTTTTTTTGAGCTTTATGTAAAATAAACATTTTACAAGCCGTTTTTCAATTGGTAAAATCTTTGCAGGCAGTAGGTAAGAAAGTAACAGCTATCTGGCGCAGTTACTTGTAAAATGCATAGATAATGTTTAACAGTAAAATCTCAATCTAGCTTGCACCTAACTAAGTTAACATATGTGCTAACATTAGCAATAACGTCAGCAAGTTTGAGGTGTATGCATATACTAACCATTAAATTAGTAGCACATTTCCCGTATTTAACAATGATTAAACATGGACTTACCTGAAAGTGATGCACGGGCACCATCTCGCAGTCTCTTTCTTTCTTTTTTCCTTCTCCTGAATCCTGTTATCGTTTTAAGCCCATCTTAGAAAAGTTGACCTAGCCTACTGTCAAAGTTCGTCAGCCCACTAAGGGAAGGGCACCCACAGCGAGCTTGGGAAGTTGAGTGTGTAGCCTATTTGTTTTGTTTTGTTTTGTTTTTGGGGGGGGGCACCATCGTAACTTTTTGTGAGCATTTAAATAGGCTACATCTCTTGTTCTGCCTGTTTTGTAATATACGTGTCTAATATTTCTATACTAAAATAATATCGGTTTTATAACTATGATGATTTTTCAGTTGGCTATTTTTTGGTGCCCCCTCAGGAGTTGGTGCCCTACGCACAGCGCGTAGTGAGCGTTATGGGAGCGGCGGCACTGGCTACTACTAGACTACACAAACACTGTTTTTGACGTGATTTTAACATGACATTTTGATCGAACGAGTTGTAATAAAGTACTCACATTAAGGAAAGTTAGGACTGCGTTCATAACGTGATGTAACATTTTAGTTGACATTGTCCAGGGCCCCTTAGATGTCATGTGCCCCTGGGCAAGTGCCCAGTTGCCCTAATGGTTAATCCGGCCCTGGTGGTGAACACATACGTATGGTGGCTGCCTGCGGAACAGACGTCAGACCACCATAAAACCCATCCTCTCTTTCCTCTCCACCCCTCCCTCCCATCCCTCCCTCTTACCCTCTCCCGTTTCTCTTCACCTTCAGCCAGTCTCCATACCGCGGCCTCTCCTCTCGCTCACCCAACCACCCTCGTTCGTCACCACTCTATCTCCTCCCTTTCCACCTCCTCCCCCTCCCCACCTCAGATATGGAGGTGTTTAAAGGAACATGCAGTAAGGTTGAAGATAGACGCTACAACATGCGCATACACAATGATAAGAGACACTAAACTTAGACAAAGCGTTGTGTAACATCAGGATGAATGTCATAAATCAGACATGAACAGTTTCTATTTGATACATACTGCAGCATGAGTCAATGGCCAATCAAAACTGACTGATACTCTTCCTAGCCAGTAAGCAAACCAGCCAGCCAGCCAAGCAGACTACAAGCCAGAAAACCAAACAGCCAGCCAGCCAGTCAGCTAACCACTCAGTCAACCAGCCAGCCCAGACATGCCCTGAACCATCTACCATGGTTGATCAGTTCTGATTGCTGTGCTGGGAATGACAGCCTGGGAACACACCAGTGGGAGTGGCTGGTTCAGGGCATCTCTAAAGCAGTGTGCGTGTGTGTGTGTGTGCATTGTAGAGCACATAAAATCAGTACATCCCACACATACACATAAGCAACACACACACACACACGGAAGGAAGGAAACACGGCGCCGGCTTAAGTGCCCTGACCCACCACAGGCCCCGCCCCTTGGCCAACCAGGAAGCTGGATCACAAAGGGTTCCGAGGTAAGACCCTGGAATCCAGAACCTTCCTCACATTCTCAGTCCACTTCCTCCTCCAGCCTGGCAGCTGGACCCAGGCACTCAATAGCTTAAAGCCTTCTTTCCTTCTGCTCTCCCTCTCCCTCCCTCTCTCCCCCACCCCCCTTCTCCCTCCCTCCCCCACCCCCCTTCTCCCTCCCTCCCTCCCTCCCTCCCTCCATCTTTCTCCACCCCCCACCCACACACAGTACTGATACAGCAGTCACTAACATCTACTAGATATACTGGACTTACTTTACAAAATATCAGAGGCTTATTATTTCTTTCCAGCAGGTACAGCAGGCTTCAGTCTCTCAATGGACCTCATCCACAGGCCTAGAAAGAGAGAGTTGGGGAGGGAGAGAGAGATAACACGTTAGTATGAGCCGTCCAAGTGGCAGCCCAGTCATGGTCTTAATATCCACAGTCATACCATCCTTTAACTATTGTTGTGCTTGGCACGCTGGCATATACCCTCAGGCAGCCTGGCTTACAATACCATCGCTGTACATTGAGTCACGCAAACACACACATACACACACCACCATACACACACACACTGGGTGGCTGAGTGGAGCTGACATTAGTTGGTCAGATATGTGCTACATTCTGCTGCGCTGCAATAGTCTCATGCATGACAGGACAAGTAGCTTTGGCGGAGCAACACAGAGCGCTATTCATCTGTATCTGGCTGGGACACCCTCTCACCATCCATACCACAGGCTTCCATACAGACCAGGCCATCTCTCATCCTCTCTCGCTCACCTACTCCCCAACACACACACACACACACACACTCACCCAACAACTCTACTCATAGACACACACACCCCTACTCTGACACACACTCCTCTGAAACCACATAGTACACATGCCCACAACCATACATACTCACTTACATGCAGACAGCACACACACACCCTGCAAATAATCCAGTCCAGACATCTAGTCTTAAAGCAGGATTCTTTGTGCTTAACCAAACATATGGAATGCTACTGTAATGGAATGCTCTAAATCTGGTCCACGCTACTGTGGGTGTGTGTGTGTGTGTGTGTAGGGAGAGAGGGAGGGAGGGAATTGGGATAAAAGTCCCAAATCTATAGTATAGTATCTAAAGCCAGGTATATGCAGACTCGTGAAGTAAGGACAGCTGGACCACAAGAGAGGGAGACGGGGAGAGCGGGCGAGAGAAAAACAGACTCAGTGAACACCAGATTTCAGACAGACAAATTAAGGTCTGAAATAACAGGAGGATCGTTTCCAGGTCACCCCAATCTCTCATCCTGCACCCCCCCCCCCGCCCCCTCCTTCCCCTCCTCCTCCTCCAGCCCCCTCTTGTGTAACTATTCAGTCCTCCTGCTCCCCCTCCTGTTCCTGAGTGTTGGATGGGACCTGAGACTGAGAGGCCCTGGAGAAAAGGAGATCCCAGCTCTGGTTCATCACCGTGCCTGGCCTGCTATATCAGGGCTCCCCCATCCTGCTACCCTCCCCTTCATCCCAGCAGAGATCCAGTCTGTTTGTGAGGCATTCCTCAGGGTACGAACGTCTGAGACAACCAGTGACCACATACGGGCTAGACAGTCACTCAGTTTCACAACCAAATAAAGAAGGAAAAAGGGATCGTGCACTCCTCCCTCTCTCCCTCATTCCTTCCTTCTTCTGCTCACTCCCCCCTCCTCTTGTTGCCTCGCTCGCATGATATTCGGTGACTCATCGGTGTAGCGGAGAACAAACACTGCGAAGTGGCACTTTTCCTGTGGGTTTGTCGGGATCATCAAAAACCAAAACGGTCATCTGAACATCAAACATCAGCCCACTAACAAGTGGCCCTGGCAGGGCCGAATGCCCACAGGCGTACCACAACCCTGGGGCACGCACACCGACATGGAGAGATGAAAATTAGACACATTTCTCTGCACTAGAAAACACGTCAGAGGAGTTTAGCTGTGGATAATGTCTGTCAGAGACATCAAGAATGGGTCTAGCCATGAAGGAAGACCTAGTTACACTGAAAACTGGCATCTTGGGAGTCAGGTGGCTGAGAGGTGAGGGAATCGGGCTAGTAATCCGAAGGTTGCCAGTTCGATTCCCGGTCATGCCAACTGACGTTGTGTCCTTGGGCAAGGCACTTCACCCTACTTGCCTCGGGGGAATGTCCCTGTACTTACTGTAAGTCGCTCTGGATAAGAGCGTCTGCTAAATGACTAAATGTAAATGTAAATCTTATAATACTTGTCAAACACTGAAACTAACGAATACATAAACTAATCACACTGCCTCCCATGTGTGTATCGCTCCAGCATGTAGCCTAATGTTTGTCTTGTTTGAAACTTTTATCAGGCTGAGGACAACAGAAGAACAGCGATAAGGTTCCCGAGTGCCTCCCTTCTCTCACACACTCTTACACACGGGATTAAACAAAAACACTGTTGAAGGCATGAGCCAAACTGTTGCTATCCGTAAGGAAAAAGAGAGAAATTCATGCAGAAATGCAACAAGGGGTACCGAATGAAGAATTGTAGAAAAGAGAGAGCGAGAGAGCGAGAGAGAGAAAGAAAGTGAGAGGGGGTGGAGATCATGTTCAATTTCCTAAACTCAACATTTCAGGGCCTTAAAATACATGTTGAGTTCTTTTCTCCAGAGCTAGTTAGCATGGAAGCCCATTTCCTGTCTGTGATTAGCAGACATGGTGTGTGTGTGTGCGTGGGTGTGTGTGTGTTCGCATGTGTGTAGCTCGGAGAGGTCTCGGGTTGTTTTGTCTGCGAGCGAAGGAAAGGAATGCCCAAATCAAACATGCTGAACAGGATGCCCTGAGAAGAACACGCCACACCGGCGCAGGAGGAGGATGGAGAGAACGAGGCAGGCAGGGGGAGGGAGGAGAGAGAGAGAGAACACAACAAAAGGAGAGAACACCAAATCGATTTCTCATTTACAGCCACCTAAACCGCAAACTGCATTCCTCCTGCTTGTATTGGCATTCCGGCAGGGATAGGTGAGGAGGAATATTGTCGACTGTTTCCAGAGCTGTCACATACATTACATATGCCTGCCACAGCAGACCACTGCTTCAATACTACCCAAACCTGAACAACCTGTCCAACTGAGATGTCTTGTACCTCAGTGAGAACCAGCTAGATATTCCCCTGAATAGACAGGCTTTGTGACACACACCTGTCAAGAGCGGGAAGAGTATGTTTACACACACATCCACACACACACACACTTGTACAAATACAGAACCAGAGCCATGTGTGTGGAGGTATTCATTGCAACGACTGAGGGAATGGCCAATTGATCTGTATTGCTTCCTTATAAGGTAGCGTCTATTGTGCTTGGCATGACTGAGAGAGCAGATGCCTGTGTGAGGGGAAGATAACCCAGTGCTACCTCAGTCCTCCAGAGTCCACACGCAGGGTCCAGGCCAGGGGTAAACAGACCTCCAGATGTAGGCCCTTTCCTCCCTGGTCAAACACAGGGCACCGTGGTGAGGGGCTGCCAAGACCCAGACAAACACCTTGCCCACTTAGTCCTGCTCCGGTTACACCAATCCATCTGTCTTGCTTTACTTTATGCACTCTTTCTTTTCCATTCCTCCATCCCATCTACAGACAGTCACAGTGAACCCACAACATGCTAGGTAGAGGTAGCCACTGAACTCTACATGACATGGCAGGTCTGAGGAGAGGAGTGGAATGGAGAGAAGAGGGATGGAGAGGAGGGAGGCCACAGCAGCTTAACTGGACTCATACATCCACGTGAAAAAGAGAACGTCCAGAATATTGGATCATCTAAATGCCTGGTGTTCCGCAGAACCCAACTGAGCTAGTCACGTGTGGTAGGGTTTAAGTCATCCTGGGGAGCTGGGAGGCTGGGACGGAGGCTGGGACAAAGGCCAGGACGGAGGCTGGGACAGGGGCAGGGACAGGGAAAGGGGCTGTGGTTGGAATCTCCAGAAGAGGGGAATAGGACTGAGAGTGAGGATTAGACTAGAACTGGAGGCTGGGGCTGAGATTGTCCAAGAATGGACCTTCCAGCACTCAACATTGTTGCACTGATGGGACAAAGGCAGGCCATTATGTCACAGGCCAGCTCAAACTCAGCGGCCAACTACATCTCTTAAGACCAGGAAATACCTAACATATGCTGGTATGTGCGTATACAGCCACATTAAACAAGCACCTCTATCTCTGGGGACAGGACGATTTTTCAAAGGAATATGAAAGAAAAAGAATAATATTAAACCAAACTCAGACTAAATGTAGCATAAAATGAGAGAACTCTGAACAATCATGGAAAAAGAACAGAAAAGGGAAAAGCGGTGAGGAGAGCGAAAAGGAGGGAGTGTTGGTGAAGGAGAGAATGTTCTCCAGATGGTAAGACAGAGGTGATATGGTGTGTGCGAGCGTGTGTACACGTGTGTGAGAGAGTTTGCGCGGTGTGAGTGTGTGTATATAATATGCTATATGTATAGCACAAGTGTGATTAAGAGTGTGAGACTGTGTGTGTGCGTGTGGTTGTTGACTATGAGTCTAGGACTTCATGTGTAAGAGCATGCTCCAGTATGTGTGAGCATGATTATCTGCCTCCAGACACCCCCCCCCCCCCCCCCCCACTTATGTATCCTAGCCTAGCCCAGCAGACAGCAGGCCAGGCCGGGCTCAGACCAGGACATGAAAGGAGCCCACAGTTTTCACATTCTTCATTAGACTGGAGCTAGAATTGTGGTTAACCAGAAAGTTCTATTTTTACAGCCGGCCTGCTTGGGCTTTGCCACTCTGCCGCGGCGACTTGCATGAGGTACGGACGTCTGGCCTCAGTGAGGAGGAGGACAGAGAGATGAGAGGACGACACGGAGGAAGAGAAGGAAACCCAGGCCTGTGGCTCGGCGGGGTGACTGATGGATGAAGCTTCTCCAGAGTAACAACTAGAGGAGCAGAGTAAAAATAGTCTGTCAGTCAGTGTCTGGAGGCAGCAACACTGGAGCTGAACACAGCTCCACAACAGAGCAGAGCCTCGTTGTAGAGTCTCAGGGCAGAGTCTCGGGGAAGAGGGGAGAGTACAGGGAAAGGAAGCCTTGGTTGCCATGGCGCCCGGGCATTCCTCTCTCTGGGAACATGTATATTTTCTGATCACAAGAAAAATAATCTGCAGCAGGAATTTTATTTTGAGAGCCGCCTTTTGGATCCTAGGCTTAGCACAAGGAAGGGAGGGAGCTGTGTGTGTGTGTGTGTGTGTGTGTGTGTAGTAGAGCAATAGGATCCCTCTAACAACACAGAGTTAACCCTTAACTTCCCAGTCACTCGCCTGTCCAGTCAACAGTACAAGTCACCCTGCCTTCCCCCATGTTCAAACAGATCTAAACGCACAAAAACACATACTAGCACGCACACAGACACACAAACGCCATGGTGTCTGGCCTGCAAAATGCAGACCGAAAAAGCAGATTTATGAAGGCCAGTCCACAGATGTTGATACAGGTGTTTGCTCATCCTTCATTCTTCTCTCCCCACCCCTCTCCTTTTCCTCCCACTCGTTTTCCCCCTCACCATCCATCAGCTGCAGGGGGTGGAGGAGCTCGACCTAATATGTAATTTAGTTGCCATTTTACTCAGAGAGCGAGAGAGCCAGAGCGAGAGAGAGAAAAAAAGAGTGTGTGTGAGAGAGAGATATCCGTGTCCCACGCAAGGCTGTTTGGTAACTACGGTAACGCAAGTCGCCGAGAGTGATAAGCCCGCCCCCGGACCCCATGGTTGGATGGAGGCCAGGGCTCTTATCACACATGCCTAGTGACATCATCACCCTGCCAGGGCTCATTCACATGCAGCAGCCCTCCTGCTCTCTTCCCCAGCGTTTCTTCCTCTCCTCGGAGCTTGGATTCCCTCCCCTCTCCTCTCCACTGTGTGTTTCCTCTATTTGATCTGTCCAGTGTTCACACGCAGCCTCCCACTCCTGTTCTCTTCTACACCGTTTCTTCCTCTCGGCTCGTGTGCTCGTCTCTCCTCTGAGCTCGTACGCTCCCTCTTCCTCCCTGTTTCTATGGATTTCAGCCCTTGTCACCCCTTCTTCGTTCATTCCCTGCATCGCTCCTTTTGCATCTCCTTTCCTTATCTCCTCTCCTCTGTGTTCTATTCCGTGGGCCAGATGGCAACTGGCAAGCTGCACTAATCACAGCTCCTGATCCCTCCATAGGTCATGTTTTACAAGTAGCCTGCAGTTTGACGCCTGGTGTGCACTCTCCCCATCCTTCCCTCTCCCTCTCTTTCTTTCTCCTTCCCTTCTCCTTCCTCTGCAGGTTCCATCTGAACATTCATATTTAACAGACAAGGAACTAGTTAAGCATGGAAAATAACATATTACTGGTAGCTATGAAAGAACGTAAGAAACAAAAAAAAGAAAAGGGTAATATAAAAGGAGAAAAAGCAAGAACAAACGTGAGAGAGAAAGCGAGAGCTAGAGAACAGGCCCCTTCTGGCAAAGTCACCCCTGTCAAACACCCACACACTGACAGCCTGTTGACTCCCCCAGAAACAGCAGTTTTGTCGGGGGCTGAGCGCCAACTCGAGCCCCAAGGATGAACCCGGCCTTCCTGGGGCCCTGGCAGGACAGAAGCGGCCCCTTGCCAACCACAAGGCACCAAACAGTCCAAAGCGCCTCGACAGGAAAGGCAACAGAAAATAAGAGACCAAACATCATAAATCCTGCCAGCGCTGAAAAAGAGAAGCTTGAGAACGTTTGTCTTCCTAAAATACCATGAAAGCAGAGTTGAAAGAGACTTTTTATAGTACAATTCCAAGTATAAAGAGCACAGATTCGAGTGGTGCCTGTGCCTTCAAAAGCACACTTCTACAGGGGGGGAAATCCACTGGTCAAGCTACACCTTTGTTGGATGATAAAGAGATATGTGGTTTGAAAGAATGTACAAAGCAAGTAGTTCAATTTCATCATAAACAAGTCGAGTAAAAAAATAAATAAAAATGCCCTTCCTGAAATCACAAGGTCCCAGGTTGGGAATAGATGTTGTGAAATAGAGCATGATGTTGGCAAGCTACTCTATCTCCCCGTCAGTCTCACTCATTTGCTTCTTCTCCACAGGAAGAATTCACCTTGAGCCACCCTGGAATGGCTGAAATATGCCAAAAATTCCCCCCATCAGCCCAAGAAGACAACCCCTGTCCGCAGATGACCCCCCAGCCCACCAACCTGCAGCATTCCTGTGCTCTTCTCAACCCCTGTGCTCAACACTCACACAATGTTAAGGACATTAATAACAAGTTTCCACCCAACTGACCCAGACGTGCCTTTTAAGGGCAAGCGGTTCAGATTTCTCTTTTCATTAACTTCCAAAAATACCCCCGGACCAGGATGGGGGAGGAGGTGGGGGCTCCTAGGAGAGAGAGAGACAGAGAGGGAGAGAGAGACAGAGAGAGAGAGAGTGATTGAGAGAGCAGTGAGGAGAAAGAGAGAATGATTGAGAGAGCAGTGAGGAGAAAGAGAGAATGATTGAGAGAGCAGTGAGGAGAAAGAGAGAATGATTGAGAGAGCAGTGAGAGAAAGAGAGAATGAGAGCACAGATAAGAATCAGTGGGAGCCGTGTTGGAAATATTGGCCTGTCCAGAAGATTCAAGAACACACAAAAGAAATGTGGCAGAGGAATTTACAAGACATGTCTTTCAACTTTTCTCTGCCCCGTTAAACTTTCCTGTCCCTCCCTTTATCCCTCATGTCCCCCCCCCCCAGTTCAGCACTCTGCCTCCTCAATGCCCTTCCTCTTTGGTTCCCTTTTTAATGAGTGCCAGAGATACAGAGGGAGAGCAAGAGAGAAAGAGAGAGAAAGAGAGAGAGAGCTAAAAAGACAGAAAGAGAGAATGACAGAGAAAAAGAACCGGAGGGAAGGAAAGAAGGAATTGGGTAGATATGGTTATCCTTGTCACAAGTTGACTCAACGTTACAAACTCAGCCATCCTGAGTGGAAGCAGGAATGCCCGCGTGTTCTGAGGGAGACAGCAGTTAAAACATGTGCCACTCATCATGAAACAAAACCACAAGAATGATGACACGCTGTTGTCACATCAACAGTATGGACAACATGAACTCTGTTTGTGTATGTGTGTGACAATGTATGTGTGTGTGTCAATGATAAGTAAATGCTGGTCTGTTGAACATCCCAAATGAAGACCAGATGATCAGGCACTTTTTCTGCCTCAAACATTCTAGCTTTTCTAAATTCCTTCCGTTCCTTCTTATGGTTTACATGCAAGCTGAGAGGCCAGACCTTGGCTAAGCTAGGCCAGATTTGAAGAAGGGCTAAACTAGGCTGGGCTGGTAGGAGAAGGGCTAGGCTAAGCTATCAAGGGAAGGGCTAGGTTAGAACTGGCTGAGAAGGGCTATGCTAGTCCAGGCTGGGCTGGTATGAACTTCTTGACGGTGATTTCCTTCTAAGGCATTAGGTGTGCCTGTGGGAGCCTGATAACGTTTAAGAGCCAATCCCTGATCCAGGAAGATGAACTCACAACATCTGGCAACACACAGCAACCCTCTGTGCCTTCAAGAGTAGAAGCACTGACCAGGGATCAGCCTCCTAACATATCCACATCCGTTAAATCCCACCACAGCACTGGTCCGGGACCAGCCCTGCTGCGCCAAGCGGCGTGAGAAACACAGACCTGGGGGGGGGGGGGGGGGGGGGGGGCCATCACAACACGGTGATGTCACTGGTACAGGGGATGGAAGTCAGGGGAGTCACGGTAACACGTGCGCCCTCACAGCGGACCTCGGCGGAGTGAGCGCCCACGGCACCGCACAAAGAGGCCCGCGCTCGCCTCCCCACAATCACCTGCTTCATGGCCGGGCCTCAATCACGCCTGCGGGGTGATGGGGAGGTGGGCCAAGGCAAGGCCCACCAGACGGTAATGAGCATCCCGTTCCTTTCACACCGTTTGGTCTCCAACAAAGAGGTTTGATCGTGGTCACAACACACACACACGGAAGGCCATCATATGGACCACACACCAAGACAGCGAATGTACACACCATACAAAAGGGTGTGCAGTCAACAAACTAGACACTGCTTCCCTATTGGCTTGTGGCTTTTGTATAGGCACACACGCAGGCACACACGTGGGTGGGTGCGAGCGCGCACACACACACACACACACACACACACACACACACACACACAGAGAGCCACTCAGTGAAGGCCACCCATGCATGCAGCAGGTTGGTGCTGACGAGACTCAGATTAACCCTGTACCACGCCGTGAGTGCTGCTCTATTGTGACCGGCAGGATTATTCTCAGATTACGGAGACGTGAAGGGTTGGGGTGACGATGCTGTTTTATTCGCAGCCACCTACACAGTTGGATACAGGAGACACATGATCCACATGATCCACTGATTAGACTGTTTTTCTGGTTGGGTGGGATGGAGTTAGCATGATGTCCAGCTTGATTTAAAAAACATTTGTAGCCTCACATTAGCAGCCTTACAGTGTAACAAAAACTAGTAACAGTGTACATGGCACTACTAGAGTAGTGACTATGGCGTGTTTAAGTAAGATTGACGAGTGACAGCAGATCAGGAGAAAGCTGTCAGCTAACAAGGGCCCTAACAGCTGTGTGAACATGGCTTCTTGCTGACAGCCTGACACTCTCCCTCTCTAGTACCTGATGACAGATTGGTGTGTGGGAGTAGGTGTTTGTACATGCATCTAGCTCCAAGCCATCGCACTCTGGCCTCTCTGTGTGTGCAGCAATAACAAGTGGTTTGCCCTCCAGCTCAAATCATAGGGCCCAGTCCTCTCACCCCCTTGGTCTGTTCCACCCTCTTGTGATAAAGGGCTGCTAGGCCAGGCCAGCCCAGGGCAGGGCCCAGGCAGGAAAAGGGGACAGGGGCATTTCCCAGGGTCTTTGAGTACACAGGCAGCATTGGAGGAAAAAACACCAATAAACACAGCCTGAAGGCCAGGCCAAACAGGCAGGGCCAGTCTGAGGAGCTAGCAGTCTTAAGGGAGGGGTTTTATAACCCTGTTACGACACACACAAATACCCACGCAAACACTGTCCCAAACACCTATATCCACCCCCTTAAAGACAAACACAACATCCTCAGAACACATTCAAATACAAAAGCACATAGACAACACCCAAATAAGACTACCAGTGGCATGAATCCACTCCCTTTGCCGGCGTCCATGCAGCAGAGTCCAGCTGGCCTGCATAGCGTCAACACACAGCCTCTGTCCAGGGTACGGCAGCCATTATTACATTACCACAATGTGTGTGTGTGTGCGCTTCTCTAGGCTTGGCTGACAAACCCATCTCACAACGGTATGATTCATCTCAGATGGGGCTATTTCAGGGAGAGACTTTTTATAAATCTGAAACCTCGTCCCCTCTGCATGGTCAAGGTTGCTTCTATCCCAGGCAAACGGGCTCAGGAGAAACGAGACTACAACACAGAAGTGTCTGCCTAAGAATAACATTCACACATCAACACCATGTCATTCTATCCAGCAGCTACTTTTATGTCTATTAAACTAGGCTCAATATGCAGTGATGGACATTCCGGCTCTGACCATAGCGTGTCTATAAGTAAATGCTGCAGATGTGTCGACCATGCCGGCTCTGATACCCAGGCACTGCCAGTTTCCTTCTGACGTGCCCAGTGGTCTGAGCAGCCCAGGCAGAAAACCGCCGTTTTCAATTTAATCCACAGACTAGTGATTTAGCCACAGTGTAATCCGCAGGTCTGATGGTTAGTCTGATAATTACACTTATTGGACACCCATAATGATCAGGCTTTGGCTTTTCCAGAACGCACCAGATGCCTTTTGGTCGCACGGCTGCCATCAGGGTGGAAAACCAATCATGAGAACGTCAGGTCATAAAAGAAGGAAGGAAAGGGGTGTGTGTACTGTGCAGGGGGGGGGGGCAGGGGGGGGGTTGCTTGGCATGGGCGACACTTAGGCACACACTCACTCTGTCCATTTCTGCTTTCACTCTCGGTCAGAGAGAGAACCCTTTGAAGGTACCAAAGTTCACCAGCTCTCCTGTATAATGGAGCTGAGTCAAGCAGCTAAGGGCCTCTGGGGAACGCGTGTGTGTGTGTGTGTGGGGGGGGGGGGGGGTGTAGATCCAAGCATCTCATACCCAGGCTGAGTAAGGTTCATATGGCTATGCATTGACAACTGGCCGGACTTAGTTTGTCTGCACTGTGTGTGAATGTGTGTTTGGACCAGTATATCGAGTAATGTAGATAATAGATACCTAGCCACTCACTATGAACTACACACACACACACACACACAGCTGTGACCGTCTGCTTGCCCAGCCAACAGGACTTGCAGCTACTTGCATTCCCTAAACCAGAAGCAGGGATTGAGGCAGAAGCTGTGGATCTAGCTGGTAGCTGGCTGGCTCTGGGACTTACTGGAAAGCCATCAGTGATTTGCCTTCATGTCTGGAACAGGTCAAGGCAGGTTCCCCCTCTAGTTTCCCTTCCGCCTTCTCTGTTAAGGGCTCCACCTGGCAGATCACTATTCCACTGCTGCTGATGCTGACGAACCAAGGGTGGAAAGAGAGCTGCTTACTCTCACCACTTTCATTAACATACCGTACACAGACACACACTATGTAAGTGTACAGAGGCTGCCTTTGCAACAACAACAAAAATGCACGCACACCTGAATACGCCTCTAAACCAAAACAACTGTTTGAGAATACCTTGATGTTAATCTATTAGCACGTTCAAATAACTCTCGACAGGTGAAATCGAAGGCAATTTCCCATCATGGCTGTCAACATCGCATTTAGTAACCAGGTAGAACACCTATCCGCAACAACTTGGATGGCCTATATATGTAGCCTGACAAAAAGTATGTTTGAATACCAACACTACCAAAGAGTACCATAAAAACGAGAAATCTATATTAGACTACTCAAAAACAGAATCGGCCCAACCGTGGGAGTGAACATCGAGGAGATCCTGCGCGCCTGGAACCGGTAGAAAGTAGCCTATGCTACATTGTTCTCGAGGAAAACATCTCTTTTCCTGTCGAATTCGCTAGCCACACGTCCGAAGAGCGAAGCTGAGCGTCTCCCTTGTAAGTAAAGCTAGAGAGACATGCAGATACAATCAGATAGCTACACTGTTTAAGCTACCGTCACATTTTTTGCATCGACCTTCTGAAAATTATTTTAGGAATAAAATGACTCCATCGAGCCAGTCTAAAACTTCCAAGGTAGCCTACTGCGTTTGCTGACGTGCACAGAAATAGTTCTATGCCTCGTGAAATCAAAATGTGTCCATTCAACAGTAGCTGCGGTAATGAACCACATGTTCACAGGTTCAATAAAGAAATAGACATCTTCCAAATTTCAATTATTTCTGCGACATTCTCGACACCTGGCTTTTAGCCGCAGTCCGGTGTTACCAGCAGGCTTCGTTTTGGCTGCGGCAGTGAAGCAAGAGCGGGGAGGAGGGGTAAAACTTGCCGCAGTTCGGAGTTTATGCAGAGCAGACAGCTCGTGTGACGAACTCAGGAAATCACCGGAATATAACCGTTAACTTAACCCAAAACCTGCTCTAAACAAATGACTATATTCACTTAGCCTACCGTTCCACGAGAAACATCCGCTGTAATCCCCCAAAATTCACACGATTGGTATCGAAGTTGGTGCCGACAAGATGATCCTGTTGAAGGTTTGTAGCCTAGTCTTCCAAAGATTCCTCTCATTTGACTTGACCAGCGGGACAGGGGATTTTTTTCTCTTCCGAACTGGCTTCGCTGTTCTTCTTTCTCTCTTTCTCTCCCTATTCCCCTCCCTGCACTGCAGGATCAAACCATCGCATTCCACCGCGTCCCTAACAATGAAATAGGTGGGTTTTCCTTCAGCGCTGCAGGACCCACCCCTTGTATGACTGTCCGTAGAAAGAACGCCCTTCGCGGAGCAGCCCGCCTCTCCTGTGGAAATGTAGCCGGTTAGTAGTAACAGATTTCAGACCCAAGAGTATGAGACATGGATAACAATCTGTTCCTAGAATTTTCCGGTTATTGTAACCCCTAACATTATAAAAGCCTATGAAAAAAATACATGCAGTTTGAAAAAAAACTCTTCACCATAATATTATG
This sequence comes from Osmerus mordax, assembly GCF_038355195.1. Classification (NCBI taxonomy): domain Eukaryota; kingdom Metazoa; phylum Chordata; class Actinopteri; order Osmeriformes; family Osmeridae; genus Osmerus; species Osmerus mordax. Next base: position 6,105,307 of record NC_090058.1, on the reverse strand, counting down.
ATATTATCAACAATTGATAATTGTGAGATCAGCAATGAGTGACAATGGTGATGTGAGAGTGGCAGACTTTCAGTCTTCTGGATTACCTGAGTGGACACGACTCGGCAGCAGAAGAATTCGTCCCTTTTGTGATTTAAACGTCGTCTGCTGGACTGAGACAGACCACTGGCTGCATGGCCAATCACTAGTGTAAACCAGGCCAAGTTGTTCCTCAAACCAAGCCTCTCTCTTTCTCTTTCTCTTTCTCTCTCTCTTTCTCTCTCTCTCTCTCTCTCTCTCTCTCTCTCTCTCTCTCTCTCTCTCTCTCTCTCTCTATCTCTCTCTCTCTCTCTCTCTCTCTCTCTCTATCTCATTTATGATTATGAAACAGGTAGTGTGTTTGTTCTTCCTATATAACAAATTAGTTTGCAAAGCAATAAATTCTTGGCGTACATAGTTTTGATACTAAAGGCAATCCATTGTCTGCTTTTATGTATTGTACTGTGATGACCTCCATATAATTTACAGCATCCTTATGCTGAGTGTTGAATATGTTTGACATGGGCCGGGTTCCATTTCAATGCATTGGTCCCTCTCATGGGCTCTTATTTCCCCTTCTATCACATTTCTGATTGTATCAACCGGGTGGAGAACTCAAAGTGGAACCTAGCTCACAGTTAATAAGTTGACAATATTGTGTCTTCTCACCGTTATCACTTATAACCTGATATAGTATTTGAATCCTCCTCGGACACCTCAGATCTCTGAGGATGAACAAATGAATCCTTCTGGTAACAAACAAGGGTATTTGGGAAGGAGACATTTTTAGGAATGGAATGCAGCCATTGAGTTATATGACGTTGACGCAGAGTGAGGCTATAAAGACATTCTTCATTCTTCACAGAGGGCAAAGGGTAGCTGGAGCGCACAGCATGCATGTGACAGGCAGTCTGGTCCAATCAACACACGGCACCTTGAGTTGAGAGTGGAACTGGTCCAGTGGGAGAAAGATCCCAAAAATGGGGAAAAAAATGGTCCCAAAACATTTGTGTTTTTTTCTCTAATTAAATATTAGACATAATACATTTCAGTGTGTGCTGTTCCTATCTCTAGACAAAGCATGGGCTCACATATACAAACCATTTGCTCAACCCTTGCTCAACCATTGACAACACTCACAGTTTATTGGCTATTTATTAACCCACAGCACCAGGTGTTTGGTTTTAGAACCAGTATTACCCAACCTATCTTATAGCTTAACCACTGACAGTGTGTTAAACGAAAGCCTATATCTATCATCTATAAAAGAGCCATCTAGACTCATAATGCTGTTGTGTTTGTTTTACGTTGCTAGAAATTGTTAGGATTCAAAGGCCGGTTTGTTCACGAGGTCAAAAGCAGAGGAAGGAAGAAGAGGCATGATAATAAAACAGTTTTCACTTTTATTGCTCACCTTAGTATCACAAACCAAGTCCTTCATTTTAGTGGAGTGTATTTTTAAATTGGCAGTAGAGCGTCATTAAACTCAGTAAGTGCAAAAGAGACAGAAAACAATAGTGAAAAAGAGAGATCATGTGGGAAGAAAAAGTGTGAGAGAGGGACAGACTGAGAGATATAAAGAGTGGGATGAACGTTATTTGATGTTAAATGTCTCCACTTATGCCTGACCTTGAGTGAGACAAAGGTGAGTAAACTGCTGTGCCATTTACATCCTCTCTAATGTGGAGATCCCCACAGTTAAGCCAGTGCCTTTCCTACCTCTAAACTGGCTAAATTCAAGCCGCTCAGACAGCTGGCAGTAGACCTAGCTCTAATCATGCCTGACTTGATAGGTTGGCTGAAAGCTACAGTAATGGTATAACTTAGTGTGAAAATGACACCAGGTGGGCAAGTGGCTCAAGACAGCAAATACATGGAAATAAAATCTGTTTGAAACTTTTGAAGCTGTTTGAAGCATAGCGAGACATGCCCAGACACCTGCACATGGTATGGCATCGTTGGCAGTGCTCTCAGGTATTTTTGTGGGTGTGTGTCTGTTCATCTGTGTGTATGTGAGTTTGAGACAAAAAGAGAACAAGTACAGGGGTGGGAAAGCTCTTTAGAAATCAACAGATAGGGCATTTCCATCAACAGGTCTGTAGGGTTGCTCGACTGTGTAGTCGGAGAAAGAACTATAAATATCCCTCTGCTCTTGAAGGAGAGAGCGAAGGAGGCATGAGGCTGGTGGAAACACAGAGATGAGATGTAGAAGGACAGGCCCGGGAGGAAGAAAATAATGGTGAAACAAATGTATAAGTAGAAGAAGGGACACCAATCAGAAGTATGAGAGAGTGGCAATGTGTGATGGAAACTGATGGAGGAAATGGAGGGCACGAGAGGGATATTTTAGTCAAACAGGCAAAGAGTGAGAATACAGAAGTTGTGTTCCTACTTACATACATTGTCATCCCACACAACCTGCAGCGGTCTGCTTGCTCCAAGCAACTCTGAGACAGGAGAGAAGGCATCTTGAAGACACCAGTTAAGGGAGTAATATTCCATTGCAAAAAACTAAAATGGAGGACAAATGTGGGCAACTCATTGGGAACTGTAACCCCATGTACAATGTTTATCCTAAGCTCAGAGGATACTCACAGCAGTTACATATATTGTGCAGAGAGAGGGAGTGAGGCCTCATTTTTCTCTCTGTATGGAATCATACCGGATTAAAGAAATTAAATCATTTTCCACTCACACACAGTTTGACATCATCCCGGACCAGAATGTGGTCAAACTCATGTGTGCCAGCATTAAGAAGCTCAGGCACTTGTGCTGTAAAATGCAGTACAGCACACCACCACGGACTGAGGCCAGGGAGGGCCTTAAACCCTAACAGAAAGTGCACCTGGAAACAAAGCGACTAGTCCTGCGTATTCCCCCCCCCCCCCCCCCCCAACACCCCCAGCTCACCCACACATGCCCCCCTGGCTCACTGTAGCACTGCATTCCACAGAAACCTCCACTGGCGGACGGGCAGTAAATCTGTCTGAGAGACTACATCCTTCCGTCTGCCAAAAGGCCTTCTCCTCCTGCCCCTCTGCCAGGCACAGGCAAAGCACTCCTCATTTATCTTCCTCCTCCCTTCTTCTTCCTCCTTCTGCTTAAGTGCCCCAGAGGCCTGCAGAGATAAAACCAAATCTGGCTTTGACTTTTCGTGTTAACGAGAGACGGAAAGAAGCGAAGGAGGAAGGGAGTGAGAGAAGAGGTGGGAAAGAGAGAGGGAGTGCTAAAGGGAGAGGGAGATGAAACAGAGGTAAGGTGCGAGAGAGTGTCGAAGGTGTGAGGAGCAGAATATCCCTCCAACTCCTTTGCAGAAAGCAGCACTGGATAATGGCTCTCTCTCTTTGTCTTTCTCTCCCATCCCCTGCACCCCTCATAAAACCTGTTGGGAACCAGCCAGCATTCCCCTGCTCACACCTGGGCCTGGCGTGTCTTCCTCGACCAATGAGAAATAAGACATGTGAAATTCCTCCATTGACCTGTGCAATGTGCTGAACATCACAACTGATCTGCCTGCACGCTTCAGTGATGATGGATATAAAACATACAACTGAAGAGGCTGAGATATGCAGAACACATAGTTTCACTATGCCCAGAGGCTTATAAGATGTTCGTATAATACATTATATGTATACACATATTTAAGCTGTATATCTTTATACAGCTCAGTTATTAAATCAAATATAATATAAAATGTGTAGTGTTATCTGATGTTCGCACGAAGTACCTTGGCAATCTCCTTATATACACATATGTGCCACTATGAAAACGACTTGTTTGTCAGCCTTTACGAAGAGCAGCTAAACTCTGCTCTCTGGTGGAAATTGTGAGAAATGTAAGAGCTTTGGTCTTGTTCTGTTCTATGATTGAGTATTACTTACTTCTCAATCATAGTGGATGTCATTTTAACGCATTTGTATTTACCGTATATTACAATTATTTGTATTAACAGTAGTAGTATTAATATTAGTAGTTGTATTCTGGTTTAGACACTGTTTCAATCTCTACTACACTACCACCCCTCTACCAGTATGTTCACAAGGATGGATTCAACGCTCAACCTCTGTAGTTAACAATGAATGATATAGTGTAGTTAATCTTATATGTGTGTGTCCTATTCTATCTATAGCGTAAAATACCACCCACAAGCTTTCACCATGTCATAGCTTGGGCACCAGTTTAAGTGCTTCAAAAACATTGTGGAATTTACAAATAGCTCCACACCCCAAAGTTCCCTCTGAAGATGCAGTAAACCCCCTCTCTTTTTATTTTATACCCTCCTGTGGCCCCAAAATGCCTGACTGGCTCACCACAAAACCTCTTTTCACGTGTTCTTTGCCAACCCTAATAACAGCAGTATGGTTAGAGTTCATCGTTAACCTTAATCCAGGAATTAGACTGCGGCACCAGTGCATGGAGGTTGTGCTGAAGGGGACCAGGCTATGTGCTGATGTTGGCTGACATTGTTAAATGTTGTCTCGGATAGTAAACTAGTAGAACTTAATGGGACTATGATGAACCACGGGGACACATCCATGCAGGTTTGGGTTGTGTTAAAACAGAGAGAAAGAAGGGCTAGATCTGATATTGTTGTAATAGGGTATAAAGAGAGGATACATTTCACTCACAGACAGACATAGTGCATGGTTCATACAGCATGCCCAGAGTCTTCTGGCTGGATCCAGTCGCGATTATTCATTCATTATTACATATTCCCTCAATCAAAATGACTACACATATTCAGTTGTTGCTAGACAATGGTCCTTAAACCCGATCGGGAAAATAGGAGAAATCAAAAATCAAGTTGTGATCTGTATAGTTTATTTGTTAGTCTCTGGCGCACCACTGTGGTCAAAACATGGGAGAGCACACAATCACAGCAATTAATAGTTCCATGGTAACAGGTTCAATATTCTAGACACCCCTGCATCCTACACGTGTCTTGATCCTTGTGACAAGTCTCTCAAGGCCTGTGTCTTTTTACTGTTCAATCTGATCTAAGGCTATTCAAAAGCAAGTTTTATGGAAGTAGGCCTAGCTGTGGAGGATCGTTGCAAAGGTATAGAAAGTTACCACCGAAAGTTACTCAGGAGCCATGGAGATAGTCAAGAAACACACAGGGCTTTAAAGCCCACCTTGTGTTTCTCACATAAGGGTTAACTTGTCCCGCTAGGCCTATCCTAGGACATACAGAGGTAAGGTTTCTGCCGTGTTGAGACCTGTTTTGAATACAGTTGTGTTCTCAAGCCTCAAGCATTGACAGTTAGTCATTTAACAGACACTCTTATCCAGAGCGACTTACACTAAGTACAGGGACATTCCCCCCAACGCAACCTTCTGATTAATAGCCCGATTCCCTAACCGCTCAGCCATCTGACCCCCATTGACCGTGAGACACACGCATTTCAACCAGTTCATACGCTCACACGCCACACCTTGTAGGCTATTTCTCACGCTGAGAAGGCAACAACGCCAACCAAGTTGTCCTGCTAACGTTGTATACATTAATGGACGAGGCGCAGGCACACGGAGTGAAGATTCCTGCCAGCAGCCCGTATCTTTTCCCCTGTTTTAAACAGTCTCGGCCACCGTGCGTTCGTGATCTCACTCCAAGCTTTTGATAAAACTTGAAGACCCTGATGTAAATACCGGAAGACAGAAACAGTTTTGCAGAAACAGGACTAGATCTAAATGTAGATCTGATTTCCTCGTGAGTCATGAAGGGACTTGTGAAATTCCAGCAACCAACTGAAGCACTGACAATGATTGTGTCAACCAGGGCTTTCCAGTTAAATGTTTCACACCCCTTCCTGGCGCAACTAGGAGGAAGATGATTCAGTGTGAAGAAGTGCTCGATCAACTCACTTACCGTGCCTCAGGAGATTGACGTTTACAAATAGTTATTTCGCTTTTGTGTAGCCAGGGCATAATTGTAGTTTTTCAAGCCTAACCTACAGCCTGTTTGCAGTAGAAATTGAGATACAATTTGAGATTTTAAATTTATTTTTCAACTGATAGCTCTTGAGAGTACTAGAGGACTATAATGGTAAGTAGGCTGCCTACATTTTGAACATGTTAACTTGTCTCTGCCTATTTGTTATCATACCATCCCATCATTTTATATTGTCTTTTTATATTTGTGATCTGTTCATTGTGTAAGGGGAAAATATGTGGTTAGAATCTGTCCACTCATGAGAGAAAACGGCTGTCCGGTTATTTAAGGTGACTAGCCACACATCTGTCTATGTTGACTTACCCCTATCTTTATCACACTTGACTGGATTTGCTTTATATAAATAATATCAGACATTTACCAATGGCTAAATAGTGACTTGTGGTGAAATTGGCTAGGTGGTGGCCAGTAGCTTTTTATTTTTGCACAATAGAGGAAGGACGTTTTTATCCAAAGCGACTTCCAAGAGAGAGCTTTACAAAAAGTGCATAGGTCAATGATCATAAACAACGAGATAGCCACAAAAAACATTGCAGGAAGCCAAAACATGAGCATACACTGTGATAAGCAACCAAGTGCCAATGGGAAGAAACATAAGACCAAGTAGTTAAACAAAGTTACAAATTAACAACATGAACCTAAAAAATGCAAGAGTGTACCTGTAGGAAACCAAGCAACAATAATAGAATCTACAGCGAGTACAAGTACTTAACTCAGTTACAACTAACCAACAAGTGCAACACACATACACACACATACAAATACACATACACACACTTCTAATATGAGTGTACATTAACATATTTAATATTGTATTGCCCTCTCTCAGAGTGTCGACTCTCAGGAGCTCCCCACAGAGCCATCAGTGCAGACTACGGGCAGGATGGAGACAAACACAAGCCTGGACATCACCACAACATTCTACAACTCCTCTGTCACCCAAGGAAACAGAACCTTCCTGGACTCTGAGTTCCGCTACATGCTGTTTCCTGTGTTTTATGGCATAGTGTTCATCCTTGGCCTGCTAGCCAATTGTTATGCGCTGTTCATACTGCGGAGGCTACGCCAGTCCAAGACCATGAGCGAGATCCGCATCTACATGATCAACCTGACCATGGCCGACCTTCTCTTTGTCTGTGCTCTGCCCTTCTGGATTGGTTACTACAGTCGTCATGGTGACTGGATCTACTCTGACTTCATGTGCCGAGTGGCGGGCTTGCTGTTCTTCATCAACACTTACTGCTCCATCCTCTTCCTCGCCGCCATCAGCGTCAACCGCTATTGGGCCATCAGCCGGCCGCTGGCCGCCGCTTCCACTGAACACCGGTGCCGTGGCATCATCGTATCGACGCTCTTGTGGGGGGTGACCCTGGCCATGTCGATCCAGTACCTGGTGTCCCCAGGCCTGCAGGTAGACAAGGACAACGTGTCTCGCTGTTTTGAGGGCTACACCCATGAGGAAGATGACGACAAAAGGGTTATTGCTACAACCCACATCCTGATCATCGCTCTCTTCTTCCTTGTCTTCCTGCTGGTGGTGATCTGTAACGTTCTGATCGCCCACGCCCTCCTGGCACAGTCCCCCAGCCAGCCTGCTGTCTCGTCCTGCAGGTCTAGGGGTGATCCTGGAGCGTCCATGAGGGCGTCCCGTCGCCCCCGCGGGGTGAAGCGGCAGGCGCTGCAGATGCTGTGTGCGGTTTTGGGGGTGTTTGTGCTGTGCTTCCTTCCCCACCATGTGGTCCAGCTGCCCTGGGTGCTGGCAGTGCTGGAGATCAGGGAGGGATGGGGCAGCCAGGGGTGGGGGGACAACACCAAGCAGTACCTCAACGACCTCCACCAGGTCACCCTTCTCCTCATGGGCCTGAACTGCATTCTAGACCCTGTAGTCTACTGCTTTGCCACCAATAAATTCCGTTCTTACATCAAAGCCCACCTGAGGAAGATGAGGAAAGGGGATGCTTGCTCCCAAACAGGCACTACCCAGATGTCCATGGACAACAAGAACCAGAGCCAGAGGCATGGTGAACACCTGCAACTCCAGGGTTACACAGCCAACATGGCTGACGAGAGCTGAAATAAAGTTGCTTTATCTATAAGTCACTTCTTGGAAGTGTATTTTTTGGGTGGACACACTGGTGAGATGACATTCCAAAGCAGTGTTTCCTTGTCCCAATATTATTCTAATCTATTGGTTACTGTAAATAGTGCAGTGGAGTGCATCGCTGAGGTCGGATGTCAGAAAAGGACATTGCAAACCTGTGAAAGCTAGGAACATGAGGAAGTACTTTCGTTTAGCAACAGTCCCTAGCCTGAACTGATTTTGTAATCACTCTACTCCCTGTGCTGTATATACATTTAGCAGACGCGCTTATCCAGACTTACAGTAAGTACAGGGACATTCCCCCTGAGGCAAGCAGGGTGAAGTGCCTTGCCCAAGGACACAACATCATTTGGCACAGCCGGGAATTGAACCGGTAACCTTCAGATTACTAGCCCGACTCCCTAACCACTCAGCCAGCTGACTCACCTACCACATATACTCATACGACATAACTGTGGTTATACACCCAGGGTGTCGTCCACCCAGGGTGTCCTAGCCTCGGTGTTGAGGAGGTTTTGCTGCACTGTGCATTTGATAGGCATGATCAGGGGCGCCGTAATGGGGGGGGGGGGGGAGGGGGGGTTAGGGGGTATGATTAGGATGGGATTAGGATGATTCTAAGAGCCCTGGTCAGATGGGGGCCCAGCAGAACCCCGTACTTTCCTGCATGATTTAGATTTTGGGGCCCGCAGTACAAATTAGCCAGGGGGCTCAGACACCCGAGTGACACCTCCTGGACATTATACATTACATTGCTTCATGTAGCAGACACTTTTATTCAAAGCCACATACAAAAAGTGAATTTAGGAAGAGCAGCAGATAATCAGATTAAAGAGTAGAAAGCATGTTTCAAATATATATGTGATATATAAGTGCAGCAACACCATATCTCAAATACAGTACAATATACCCCAAAAGATCAGTTGTGAAAGAAACCCATCTGAGTGTGGTCCTGTGCTATAATAATGCAGAAGCTACAGTTGTATTTGTTACTTTAAAGAGAGAGGCACACGCATAAACCACAAGCTATAGCTGTCGGCAATGACAATTTCATAAAAAAATGTGCAAGTTCATAAAAAAGTTGATAATATTGAGATAATATGTGTTGATGTCATATGTGTATGTTTCTGTAGATTATGACAAATTTATCATTTGCATCGCACATCTGTGAAAAAAAAAAGTTTTGGCCACTAGCAACAACGTTTTTGTATACATAAATTTCATATGACTCCTCCAATTCACTCCTCTCCCTCCTCCCTCCTCCCTCTCCCCTCTCCCTCCCCCCTCTCCCCTCTCCCTCCTCCCTGTCCCTCCTCCCTCTCCCCTGTCCCTGCTCCCCCTCTCCCTCTTCCCCTCTCCCTTCTCCCCCTCTCCCTCCCCCCTCCCCCTCCCCCCCACCCCCTCTCCTTCCTCTCCATAACCTCGATTCACACTGTGTCCCTCTTCCTCTCTCTTCTACATTCCATGCTCCCTCAGTCTTCAGTCCAGGGTGTCGTAGATCTCCTCTACAATTGTCTGGTCAGTGTTGAGGTCACAGTAGGCCTTGCCGATGGTTTCAGAGTTCATATAGACCTCCCCCACCTCGACAGCAGGTTTTTGGGCACTCCTCCTAGTGGACAGAATATGTATGGCTTCACACTCTTGCATGGACAGTACAGATTTCATGTGCTGCTTTGGGTAATATTGTCTTATAGTGCTATTTCCTAACCGCATAACTTACACAATTTGTACATATTTCATGAATAGTTATTTCTCAGACTGAATGATTAAATTAATCTACAAATTAATCAGTTTATCAATAAACCAATCAATGACACTGCACTTACTTTGGTGATTTATTTGTGATTTTTTTGTGATTACTTTGGTGAGGTACAGCAGTCTCTGTAAAAAAACAAAAAAAACAAGATACATTTGAATCCCACTCACATTCCTTGATCAACATTATGGTGTGAATGTAGGCCTACTGAAGTCCTGCCAGATTTAGCCAGAAGCATTGTCAAATGTTCTCTGACCTTTGCTTCTGACCAGATCCTGGAGAGTAGCTGTCTCGTTGGTCCTCAGTCTCAACATCCTCAGAAACAGAAGGGCCAATAGGAGCAATGCCAACAGAGCCAGTGTCAGCCCTGCCACAGCTACATAGTAACTGACTGAGAGAGTCACACACAACACATTTTACAAGTAGACAGGCATTGTTACTGTACATTCACACTGAAAAGAATGGGAACACTCACTACCAAATTCAAACAAATAAGTTTCAGGGGGGAAGTACAGCAGTTGGCCTTCCGCAAATTCACACCAGCAAGTGTATGCATTAGCATACTGTTTGTCCTTAAGCGAGACAGTTGGGAATATAGAATGGTAGAAAGGAAGTTGAGATGAACCCACTGGTTATTGGCAGGGAGATGAGGACGCTGTATTCCGGGCTGATTTTCTCCTGGTAGATGGCAGAAGTGTTGCTGTTGACCTGGCAGCGGTACGCCCCAGTCTGGCTGGACCTGGTGAGAGTCAGCCCCCTGCCCCTGCCCACCTCCTCCCACACGTCCTGCACCCCCTTCCGCTTCCACACCCAAGACAGAGGCCTGATACTGGAGTCGTTTTGGCTACACTTGAGGCTGACTTCATGACCTTCCAATATGGTTGGCGTAACTGGGTCTGCAGTCACCCACACAGGAGGGAGTAACTCTGGCGAAAAAGGGGGTGGGAAGGGAGTAGATGGGCGAAGGTGTGTGTGTATGTGATGGGGGGGGGGGGGGTGAGTAGGTAGGGTAAGTTGCGTTGGAGGAGGGTAAAGGAGAGGGTAGATGGGAGGGAGGGGGCAAGTTCATAGATGAGTTGTACCGCAAACAGTTATCACACACCTACATTTTCTGGTATTATGTTATCATCATACTGCAAATAGTCCAACCCAGACAACCATGCAGGACAGTAGAAGAATCAAGGAAGAATCCAAGAGAAAACGATCGCTTACCTACGACAGTCAACGTTACAGGCTGTCCTACCAACCGCAAGGATTTGTTCTCGTAAGCACACTGGTACTGCCCTGTGTCGTTAAGGGTAGCGCTGTGCAGAGTGAAGGGGTTGCCTTGAACAAGTGTTTTTTTCTGGTTTACGCGTCTCCAGGTTTGGTTAAAGCCTTGTAGGGGGCAGGACATTGTGAACGGTTCACCCACCAAGACAGCATGAGCCACGACCGTGTAGTTAGTGTCCAGTGAAGACTCGGCAGAGACTAAAACATGAAAGGAAATCACAAGGTGTCAGTCAAAACAATCTGGCAAATAATCTAGTCAACACACTATCTCTCCAAATATCCTGAAAAAACATTATTGCATACACATTCCATATATTCATTGTAGATAGCAAATATATACATGAATTTAATGTGTATCTGAATCGACTGTTTCTTGTTCATGTATGTAGTATACCATATGAGAGATGGGGAAAACCCTAGTGTCTCAGCTTATCATCTTCCCAAACTTGCTCAGTTGGAGGGATAACCTTTGTTTTAAACACTAATAGGCCAACTGAGCAAGTGTGATCAAGTCTGTTTCAGATTAATCACAATTCACATTTTAAAACCGACTTAACTTTAAACTCTAATCCACTGTTTGTAGAATACAATTTGATAACATTTGTATTCTGTAGTTAATTTGAATCTCACAGACGGTAAAAAAAGTACATTTAAACAAATTATGAGTCTGTGCAGTTTACCTTCAGTGCTAAGCCAGGAGAGCAGTAGACACCCCAGCAGCAGGTACATGTTGTGTGCCTGAGCTCCCATGAACCATCAGTTGAGACAAACTCTCCCTAAATGCCCAGTGTTGACCAGGTCTACCTGTTGTATAGTGGAGGAAGCTTAAGATAGAAAATAAATTGACAGGAACTTTCAACTTCCCTTATCGACAAGCCTGCGTCATAAAGATGCAATACATTTGTTGTTCAGAAAAATTATTTATTGAATAGTTACTTATCATACATAGTAGTTTATATGTAAAAGACTTTCAAATCCTTTCGGCATTTTCATTTGTTCAAACCATGTTTGAACAAAGACTGAGAATGTATAGTACAATACAAATTTAGGATGTTGCAGATACTGTGGTGAGAAAGTGATGGTAAATTCCCCCAAAGTTTCTCTTCGTGTCTGTGTTTGTACACACGTGTGTGTGTGTGTAGGGGTAGGTGGTAATAACAAAAACAAACAAAAACAAACAAAAAATATTTAAGTATTTTCTTTTACAAAATTCGTAAAATATTTGAGTTAGACTGACACTGAAATATAAATTAATTGCAGGGGACAGTTCTGAGAGACTCGGATAATTGCTGTACTTTACATATGAATACATATTATGCTTATCATCATAATGTCGCTGTTATTGTACTCATACTGTTTTATTCTTACACGGACATTTCGGCAATGTGAAAGTCTTCCTCTGTGCCTTGAAAGCCCATCGAAGAATTGAACAGAAAATGAGAAAGGGAGAGATTGAGAGGGGATGTTAGAAAGTGAGGAATAAAAGAGAAGTAGATACATGGTCATTCTCATCTCCCTTGCAGCTGAGTACAGTGGCATTTCCTCACAACAAAGTTATCTGAAAGGGGAACGGGATGTGTGCTCGTCATTACAATCAGGCAGTCATTAGTCTCTCTGAGGTGTTCATTCCTCAGTATCACAGCTGTCGTATGGATAACTCTTCTGGCCTCTGCCCTGTTACCATGGGCACCATGCTATCTGTCTGCAGGTGTATTTTCAGATAGGGTCAAGCACAATTTCAATCTGCTGTCTCATACTTTGGCTGTGCCTGTGTAACTGAGTTCAAAATGAATTTGCTTGGCCACAAGATGGTGCTCCATCTTTATGTGTTCACAACATGCCCAAGAGAAGCCTGATTTTAGACCACAGAGGGAGAGAAATAATGAAATAGCACTTAGACAGGAACACACAGTTCTGTCACATATATCTTCTGTTCTCTCCACTCTTCACCCTTCTTTCCATCCCATCCTCTCCTCTCTTCAATGGAACCTTGGGGTCTTCTCCTCTAGGCCTGTTCCTTAGTTACAACTGAGTTTGCCCTGAGGTGGAAAATAATCATACCCATGGACTTGATAGCGAATTGATTCAAACGTAAAGACAAGGATGTAGTCTTCAGCACTAAAAGCATGTGAGTCAGATACTTCAAGTCAGAGACTGCATCCGATGCTGAGTGTTTGGATTACGAATGGAGGAGCCTAAATCATTCATCTTGAGTCCCTTTTGATGGATTCTGTGTCTCTCTCTCCCCGTGACACGCATCGGTCGCCACGTCGATGACGAGTGGCTCCCTTCTGCTTATCTGTCGTTCTGTGGGAGGGGGGGTGAGAACCTGGAGGAGGTGTGTGTGTGTGTGTGTGTGTGTGTGTGTGGGGGGGGGGGGGGGGGGGGGGGTCAGAAACTGCACCCACCCTCCCCCGCCATGTACCTGCCCACCACCCTCACCCTCCAGATGGCAGCTTTTTGCAATGAGCAGGAAATGGTACAGCCACCTCATACTTAATCAGGAAACAACCCTCCATTCCCCAGGAATGTTTGGATGGAGGATGCAAATGTCTCGTTTCAGTGTGTTTTTGTACTCCCTTCCTGTGTGTTGTCAATAACTGCTGAGAGAGTGGAGAGAGAAAGAAAGACATAGAGACATTCGAGGAGGGAGAGAGAAAGAGAGAGGAAGAGAAAGAGAGAGAGAAACAGGGATGGAGGGAGGGAGGGAGGGAGGGAGGGAGGGAGGGAGGGAGGGAGGGAGGGAGGGAGGGAGGGAGGGAGGGAGGGAGGGAGGGAGGGAGGGAGGGAGGGAGGGAGGGAGGGAGGGAGGGAGGGAGGGGAAGAGAGAGAGAAACAGAGAGGGAGGGAGGGAGACACAAAGAGAGGGTCGGAGGGAGGAAGAGAGAGTGAGAGACCGCCTCTTGTCCCAGCGTGGGATGCTGTGTAGTCAGACTTTCTAATTCTTCCAGCTTTGCACTCCCTGGTGTGGTGTTGCTTTGAGTGGAATGTAGGAATTCACACATACACATACACACACACACACACACACATATATATATATATATACACGCACACACACACGTATACATGTGTGTCAGTGTGTGATCATCTGTGTGTATGTGCATTTGTGTGTGGTTCAGCGTTAGCATCAGTGGGTGTGTGTGTGTGTGAATGGGACAGGCGCTGAGGACCCATCATCCCTTGCTGTTCTGGCATCGATGCGAGCCGGGTGAACAGATGTCAGGGAGTTTGATACTGTCCCTGCGCTGAGCACGACCAAATTACGGACCAGCGCTCAGAATGGAACCTTCAGATTACAGATGGCCTGTATCAGAAGCCCCAGCGTGGATTTACACCATGTAAATACAGCGTCAGGGTAATCCAGGAAGGGGGGAGAGAAAGGGGGAGGAAGAGTGGCAGCAGCTGGCAGGGCTGGGGGGGGGGGTGCTCATGCACTGCAGCTGAGCCTGAGTAATGGCATGTGCTTGACATGTTACAAAGTCGAGCTTCTTTTCCTAATCCATTTACAACTAGAGAGGGTACAATTTCTGGGGAAATTGTAGGGTGTGCTTGCTTGCGTCGGTTGCACAGGGGTCTGTATATTTTATATAAAAATGCATCGGGCCTACTTATTATTTATAAAGATTACATAGATTTAAAAGCATCTTTTTTTTGCTGCTCATTTACAACTCAAAATACGAGTGAAGTGTAGAATGAAATATGATGTCTTCTCATTTCCCCTGCAAGAGGCAGCTGACAGGCTGAATCAAAACGAATACATTTGGCAGACCGGTGTACAAATGGACCTAATCTCTATGACTTAAACGTCCTTTTAAGTTGTCCCTTCTCGTGATATTTTCAGGCATTTAGCCTACTCATATTGCATTCATTCATTAACAAAGAACCCCCTTTGAAGATTATTCTACGACTTTACCGGCAGAAGATAGAATCGCGATTCAAACAGTACCATCTGCTAACTGAAAATATGCCCCCAAAAACGTAAATAATCTTGACATTTATTTAGTGGAAAATAGCTCATTCATAAAAAGCTCACTGGTAGCGATCATTGTCAGTAACAACTCAAAATGCGATATAGCCCTGTGTGGAGAAGCTGCCCCGGTAAATTCTACTACTACAGTACAGTACTAGACTACTGCTGTGTTAGTCTTGATAGCGATTGCGTTGGTTGAATTCGATTAAACGTTCAGTTGTACGGTTTAGGCTGAAATTAATTATTTTCATGAACAGATTGACAAAGTTTAGGCTGTGGCAATGAAGTTCAGGTTAGTAGTCAGATAGTTTCCCTACTGAAAGACTTTTGAGTAAGGGGAGTGCCGAACATGTTCTGTTGCCGTTTGACTTAAACAGCTGAGGAGTTGTTGTTAGCTACTCACACTAGTGTCTCGGGTACAGTAGGCTACAGCGTTGCAGTGAGCTACACTGGTTTGAAACCACAGGTAATGGTAATTTCAGCAACAAATCGTTTACTAATGTCAGAATAAATCCTACAACGAAAATGTATATGTGAGGAATGTTTGTTTTAACGATTGAAAACAGATACATCATAGACCACTGTAGTATGTGTTGCCCGGGCAACACAGGCTAATGTCATGATGCTAATATGTCAGTGAAATAGTAGACTACTGTTTCCGAAAGTAGATGTACTTCCTTAATAATATCAGCTTATATTGTACATTACACATCACAATTGTGTGTCATATCACAAAGTAAAATGAGTAAATATTTATCACCCTGGCCTCTTTGCTTGTGGCGTTTCTGCAGCTGCCTTGCAGTAAAGCTATAGTTAGCCTAGCTATCCCCCAAGTTAACAGATGCCAAACGAATGTTCTGCCAAAGGTAGTCACGCGTGTTTTCGTGACAATATTGCAGACCGGTGTAAAAATTGACCTAATCTCTATGATTTAAACGTCATTTTAAGTTTTTCTCTTCTCATGATATTTTCAGGCATTTAGCCTACTCATATTGCATTCATTCATGAATAAACAACCCCTTTGAAGATTATTCTACGACGTTACCCGGCAGTAGAAGATGGAATCGCAATTCAAACGGTACCATCTGCTAACTGAAAATATGCCCCCCAAAACGTAAATAAGCTTGACATTTATTTAGTGGAAAATTGCTCATTCATAAAAAGCTCACTGGTAGCGATCATTGTCAGTAACAACGCAAAATGCGATATAACCCTGTGTTGAGAAGCTGCCCCGGTAATTTACTACTACGGTACAGTACTAGGCTACTGCTGTGTTCGTCTTGGTAGCGATTGCGTTGGTTGAATTGGATTTAACGTTCCGTTGTACGGTTTAGGCTGAAATTAATTATTTTCATGAACAGATTGACAACGTTTAGGCTGTGGCAATGAAGTTCAGGTTAGTAGTTAGATAGACTTTTGATTTAAGTAAGGGGAGTGCCGAACATTTTCTGTCGCCGTTTGACTTCCTAAACAGCTGTGTACTGTAGCTAGATGTTTTTGTAGTGTGTCTCGCGTAAGCTACAGCGTTGCAGTGAGCTACACTGGTTTGAAACCACAGGTAATGGTAATTTCACCAACAAATCGTTTTCTAATGTCAGAATAAATCCTACAACGAAAATGTATATGTGAGGAATGTTTATTTTAACGATTGAAAACAGATAACGCTACAATCATAGACCACTGTAGTATGTGTTGCCCGGGAAACACAGGCTAATGTAATGATGCTAATACTTCAGTGAAATAGTAGACTACTGTTTCCGAAAGTAGATGTACTTCCTTAATAATATCATCTTATATTGTACATTACACATCACAATTGTGTGTCATATCACAAAGTAAAATGAGTAAATAGTTATCACCCTGGCCTCTTTTCTTGTGGCGTTTCTGCAGCTGCCTTGCAGTAAAGCTATAGTTAGCCTAGCTATCCCCCAAGTTAACAGATGTGAAACGAATGTTCTGGCAAAGGTAGTCACGCGTGTTTTCGTGACGTTAGTGACGCAGTGACGTTAGTAACGTCAGTGACTGTGGCTAGCAAATTAGCCACCGTTAGCTTCACTTTTCGCCACAAAAACTTAACTTACGCTTAAACCATGCAACGGAACGTAAATTCCAATAGAAGCAACTCAATCGCTACCAAGACGAAACTTTTGACACCTACGTTGTCTATGTAGGCCAAGTATTTACTGAGTTTTAGGGGGGCAAAAAGAAATAAAAATAAAAATAATAATAATAATAATATATATGTGAGAGAACAAAGGTTGTGCTCTCGCCGAAGGCTTGAGCACACCCAATAATGATATTTTTGATTTGAAGACGTTCAGAGATGGTCAGCAAAGAGAATGTTAAGAGAAGTACAGAAAGAGAGAAGGAAAGAGAGAGACAGAGACAAAGAAGGAGATTTGTCACGACAGAAGCGGTTCTCTCATTTGATCTTCTGACTCACAGAGGTCACATGACAACTGCCTGAGCATGCAACGCTCATCTTCTGGAACATTTCCACCCCGCCAATCCTTGTACTCTCCCACCTCCCTCTCACTTGTCCCTCCATTCTGTAGTCTCTTTTTTATGATTGTCATCCCTCGCTTGTCATTATCCAGCTGCCTCCTAATGAATTCCTTATCTCCCAGTTTCAATAGCTGTGGTGATAAGGTTTATTTTATTTTGTATTAGAATTCCCATTGCAACAGGACTACAGAGGTAGAGCGAAAGAGAGAGGGATAGGGAGAGAGAAAGTGAGAGAGGGAGGGACAGAGAAAGAGAGAGGGATAGTGAGAGAGGGAGAGGTAAAGTGAGAGGGAGACTGAGAGAATAGAGTAGAATAAGAGTGGAAATAGAGAGATATAGTCTTGGCCAAACACACTCTCTCTTTCTCTGTCTCTTTCTCTCTCTCTATATGTGTATGATGGGGGTGGATGGCAGTCAGGCAGGCCCCTTTATTGAGAGATACCAGGACTAACAGGTGGTGAAACACAAAACTAGAAGAGCAGGAAACAAAGAAGTAAAACGGAGGAAATGTGTTTTATTGATTTAACCTTTATTTGACCAGATTCCAAGACCCATTGAAAAATAGATTTTTCAAGGGCGACCTGGCAAGGCAGCAAATACATTACAAATGCTAAATGCATACAAAAAACTAAGTGTTAGAGAAATATATTTAAAAAAAAAGTTTAAATAAGAAGAAATTGCTAACTAATGCAGTTCTCATACACTTATCATTCAGAGACTTAAGAGACGTAAAAACAAGTAATGACATAAGTCTATGTAATACTTGTGGAGCATCATCCATGGTGAAAGGGCACAATGGGAGAAAGATGTTTTCACCTCTGTTCTAGCCTTAAGAACAGACAAGGACAACAGAGCCTGGTAATAAAGACTGCATTGAGTGACTGCTCTGATCAGTGAGGAACAGAGATACAAAAGTAGTTACTGTTACTGGTTTTGTGAAGGCATATAAAGTGTAAGATACTTCAGAGAGAGGGTGAGTTAATGGAGAGAGAGAAAGAAAGAGAGAGAGAGAGAGAGAGAGAGAGAGAGAGAGAGAGAGAGAGAGAGAGAGAGAGAGAGAGAGAGAGAGAGAGAGAGAGAGAGAGAGAGAGAGAGGAGGCTGCAGGAGAAGAAGAAAGAAGTGGCAGATGGGAGTGTTCTGGTCTGTTACGACTGGTTCTTCCTGGAATTAATGCACATTAGTGACACACACACACACACACACACACACCTCTAACAATCCACCATCTATTGGTGCCCAGTGGTGGGTACAAACAGCGTTGCCCCTGGCAGCAGTTAGGTTCCAGCCACCCGTAGAAGCCCTCACACATGGGCATCATCCTCTGTGATAGCGCGTGGTGCACTTGAGATGTCACCTCCACACACGCATCAACACCCCTCTCGCCCCCCCCCCCCCCCCCCCCCCCCTTGTGCCACAAGCTGTTCAGTGTTAAGCACACACTCCTGACACTCCCCCTGTTAACGCTATGCATCTGGAGTGCGATGAGGAAGGAAGGGAGGGAGGGAGGGAAGGATGGATGGATGGAGGGAGGGAGGGATGGAGAGATGGTGGGAGCTGAGACTACAGTGGGTAATGGAGATAAGACAGTTTTAGCAGAGTGTGTTCACAGCACTTTAACACTGAAGGGAAACAGTGCAGCCACACACACACACACATGGTGCAGCCAGAACAACTTAGAGAGATTCTAATTCCACTTAGTACTGCTAGTTTATGCACCCTTAGTATAGATAGTCCACATATTTAAATTTTTAGGTCCCTGTATGTTTATTGTATGCACCTTCCTGCCAAAGCAAATTCCTTGTCTGTGCAAACTTTCATGGCGAATAAATCCCATTCTGATTCTGATTCTGATGAACACACACACAAACACACGTGCACACACCAACCAGGAAGGTCAGAGTGAGAAGACAATACCATGAACTTTCACAAGAGCTGTGATGAATGTAAATGATCTGGGCCAACTAAGCAACTGCCCAGCCAGACAGTCAGACAGTCAGCAAGCAAACTAACCAGCTGTCCAGCCAGCCAACAAGCCAGCCAGCCAATCAGTCTTCATATAAGGACCCAGGAGTGTGGAGACAGCCTCCTCACTGAATAACACATCTCCTGGTCGTGCAGCCCCAGTCCTGGCGGTTCTGGGCGGCAGGGAGACATCAGGAGCAGATCTGGACTGACGATTCACAAGCCTGCCTCCACATATGGTCCTGTTTTCCTGTCTCAGACGAGTAGAGGGGAAAGAAAGGGGAGAGGGAATGAAGGAGATGGATGGAGAGAGAGTGTGAGTAAAAGAGTGCCAGGAGAGACTTTAATTTGTTTTCCTGAAGACTCCATGCCATCCCAGAAATGTGTTTACCAACCCCCTCTACACCATTAGTGACACTCGGTCGCCTCCCAATAAAAAAAAGAAAATAGGTTCATAACTGCCTCATGTATCCTGCAAATGTCCCCATAGCTCCTTGTCTGACTCCCTGTCTCCCCCTCTCTCTTTCTGTCTCTGTCTCACTCGCCCGCTCTCTTTCACTTTTTCACTTACAGTGTGTATGTGTGGTGTGTGTGTGTGGAATGTTTTTGTCAAAGTGCCCCGCAGCGTTCCACTTGGTGTGTTTAATGGTGATGGGGACACACAGGACAGTCTTAAGGACTTCTGGGGCCAAGGAAAGGTTACACTGCAAAACATCCTTACCAAAGTCTGAAGACACAACATGCACTCACACACACACTGAAGCTGGGCATCCACACACACACACAAACACACACAAACACACACACAAACATACTCATGCACCAGACACGCATGCACACACACAAACATCCTCTGTCATTTCGTTCAAGCCTCACTGACTCACAAATCTAGCTGTGAAAAACAGGGTGAGAAGAGCAGTTGTGAACAGTACGAGTGAAACAGTGTTAATTCTTCAATTGACATTCTCCTCCTCCTTCCCTTGTGCCTTCTCCCTTCATCTGAGAAACGAGGTATGATCTTTCTGTGGAGCAACGCTCCTGGAGCATTCAGTCACTGCCTCGATCTCTCTCCTCCTCTCTCTCTCCCCTCCCTCTCTCTGTGGCTCTCTCCCTTTCCCACTCTCAAAGACTCCTTTCTCTCAATTTGTCTTCCTCTCTTTCTCTTTTTCTCTATGTCTGCCTCTCGCTTTCTTCGTCCCCTGCACCCTGCCTCTGTGACAGGGCTACCCGCCAGCCAGTCTCTAACATCTATTTTTACCGCCACCTCCAGGAGGCTGGCGGAGACTGAAAGTCCCCTCATGCACAGTGACACCTTCCTGGGGTCGCTTCCTGGTGGAGCTGGCCTCCCCTGACTCACCCTGGAACAGGCCAGGCTTGAAGCAGACACAGAGAAAAGGGGGAGATGTAAATGTGTCATGTTTTTGTCTGTCATGCTTTGTGTGTGCGTGTGTCATACGGTGTGTGTGTGTGTGTCTGTGTGTGTCTGTGTGTGTGTGTCGGTGTGTGTGTGTGTGTGTGCTTCCCGTGAAGTAGTGGGTAGTGAAAGGAAGGATTGAAGGGGAGAATGTGTTTGAGAGGAAAGCCTGTGTGGCTAATCTGCTGGCCTGGAGCTGAACAGCCAGCCGCCTCTCACTGCTTACCTGGAATAGCATCGATCAGCCCTGTCCACAGACAGAGGAGGATATGAAGATGAAAAGATGGAAGGACAGAGAGAGAGAGAGAGAGAGAGAGAGAAAGAGAGAGAGAGAGGGATGGGGGTGGACGCAGAAAAGAGAGAGGAAGGAAAATACATGGGGGAGAGAGATAAAGAGAGAAAATGAGAGACGGAGAGACGGAGTGACAGAGAAAGAGAGAAAGATCAGATAAGAAAGGAAGAAAGGACACCCGAGAAGGGGAAAGGTGTAGAGTCCTCGCTCGGTTTGGTCCCAACAGAAATCTGTCACCGTGACTGGATCTGTAGTATTGACGACTGGATGACCGCAGGCCGGAGGGGGAGCGAGAGAGAGACCTCCTCCCCCTATCCTTTCTGTGCGAGGTGTCAAACACGTCCTGGTTCACCAGTCACCATCCCTAGGCTCCAGTTTACCGCTGCTTTGGTAATCCTTCTCAGTCTCATCTGTTCGTCGAAAGCCATGCAAGCTACTACAACCATCTCACAGCTCTAAGACCCCTTTAAGCCCTGCCTGCTGTGGCCTCACACGGTGGTCCCTCTGGTTGATATGAAGGCGCGTTCCACATCACACACACCTACACGGACACACACGTCTGGGCCTGGCCTAATGGTCTTACACTTCCTTGCCTCTGACAGCTAATCAATGGAGCACCCCAAAGGTGAGGAGAAGAGAGGAGGAGAGGGGTGAAAGAAATGTGGTGAAAGGAATGAATAGCAAAGTAGCAACATCTACAAATTGTTTCACTACTGTACCAACATCTTGACTGGAAATCACATACAGTATGTACACAGATCCAACACATGCAGCGGACAGGCCCATCAATATAGCATCATAAAACGCTCTCCTGTGAATACAGACTCTCTGGTTAAGGCTGGGAGATGAAGCTCAGCCAGATTACAATTGGAAGCAGTGTGGTTTGACACACGTACACACTCACACACACAAGGTCAGCTCAGTGGCACGGGTCTCTCAATCTCTCAGTCTCTCTCTCAGTCTCTCTCTCTCTGTCTCTCTCTCTGTCTCTCTCTCTGTCTCTCTCTCTGTCTCTCTCTCTGGCTCTCTCTCTCTCTGTGTCTCCCTCTGTCTCTCTCTCCTTGCTGCTCGCTCCCTCCTATGTATTTACCTCTCAAACGCAAGATCGCATTGGTAATCTCAGTTTAAATACATAAATCCCCAGCTGCAATCCAATCAAACCTAATACCCCGGCGAGCGGGCAAGCTGGCACTGCCCCCCCCCCCCCACACACACACACACACAGCGCAGATGCTGGGTGCACGGACCCACCCCTCTGTCACACACACACACTGTTGTATGTAGATGCACAGGAACCACATTCAGAATCCTAGTGGCAGACACACATACACACTAACACACACACATTGCCCATGCTCTCCGTGGGCCTGTGTGAGCTCGGACGGCTGTGTTTAATTCGGTCTCTGAGGGCTTTAATCCAGATTACCAGGAGCGAAGCCACTGAGTCTTCCTCCGGCACGGCAGACTACAGCCCTGCCTGACAACCGCGGGCTAAGCCTGCTGCGGATTCACCAAACACTCACACCCACCCACAAGGCCAGCCTGTTCCTCTAGGGGGCACTCCATGTCAAGGGCAAAGACATGAAAGCAGAGTGACAGTCAGTCACACAGCAGCTCCATCAGAACCACCTGCTTTGTTGTCTGATCCATGTTTACTCTCTGTGTTGTTTTGCCTATACTGTATTTCCATCCACACAATCTGTTTTCATGGTTTCGTGCAGAGAAGATCTCAGCAGAGGGAAAACAAAGGAAGATCTGGGGTTTGTTAACAGTGCTGCTACACTCCAGTGTACACCAACGTTCCCAAGGATGCTTCTCATAGAAAGAGATGGATCTGAAGCTGATCTTAGATCGGTTTTACACCTCCCTTGAATGTTTGTGCCTAAAATACCCGGAGGACCAGCTGATCCCTGGTCAGAGATTTAAAATGGCTATAAACAGGCCTTATGCAACATCTCCAAAGCGGCAATATTGCCTTTTTGACAGGATTGGTGACAGCTGAATAGAGAGGTGGAAGGTACCTTCTATCTGTCATGGTAAGTGGTTGGATAGTGAGAATTCAGAGGACAATTCGTAGAGGGCCAGATTTTGCTACCTCCCTCACCCCCACCTACCCTCCGACAGGCCCCGGATTGGAACACACCACCGGCTGTCATTACCCACCCTGATAGACAGCAAATGAAACATATTTCTGCTACAGGCACAGTTAGACCTGGTCGGAATTCACATTCACTTCATTTACCTCCACTGCTGTTCTGTCCTTTTCCTCTGTTCATTTCTCTCACTCTCCATCTTGCTCTGCCTGCCTACTCTCTCTTCTCTTTCTTTCTTTCTTTCTTTCTTTCTTTCTCACTATGACAGATTATTTTTAAGGGTAAGAAGTGCAGTAGGCATGCACACTAAAGCGTGCACATGTGTGTGAACATGTGAGTTTCAGTGATCCATGTGAATTGTAACTGTGTATGTATGAGCGTGTGTGTGTGTGTGCATCAGCGTGTGAGGGTGGGAATGTGTATGGGTGAGTGTTTTGGTATGCGTGTGTTTGTATGTGTGTATGAATGTGTGTATGTGAGAGTGCATGTGTCAGTGTTTTAGAGTGTGTGTGCATGTGTGTGTGTGTGTGTTTAAGGGTGTGAGTGTGTCAGGTGCGTGTGTGTCAGGTGTGACAGCCCTCCTCTCAGCTGGTGTAATTCCTGCTCATTACAGACTCCAGACAATGATGAAGCACCTTGGTGCCCCCGCCTGCCTTTCTGTTAACCCCGTCTCTTATCGCTCCTCTCCTCCTTTCTCTGCTCTCTCTCTTCCTTTTTGCTCCTTTGTATGACACTCAAGGTGACTCGACATGCCCGGTCCCCATCACCAGCCCTCTTCGTCCGGAACCTTCTCAGACAAAGGAAAGAATCAGTCAAGACCATCCGGAATGTTGTTGACAGAGTTCAATACATGTCAATGATATCAAGGACTCACCTCATCCGAGACAACAAAAGCACAACACAACAGCCTGAGCACTGGGAGTGTCTCCCCCTTCTGGAGTCTGAAGAGCTGTTTATATAACAATTCCACCTCATTGATACGTCGTGGTCTCTTGTCTCTCCTTCCTCTTCTCTGAGCCCCTGTTCAGATGTCTAGATGAATGCAACAGGCCCTTGGCACACACCAAGGGCCACAGAAGGAGAGGGCTGTGCGCGGATGCCTGTATATGTGCTTGCGTATTCGCACGTGTGTCTGTGTGCGTCTTGGGGAGAGTGTGTGTGTGTGCGTGTGTGTGTGTATAGCTTGCCACCTGAGAGCAGGAAGGCATAGCGGTGGAGATGAGAGAAAATGAAGAGACAAAAGATCCTCCCTGGTGTAATTATCATTTCATTTCATGGCCAAGTATTCGGGGCATGTGCAGTGCATACATCATGAGTCTCCCATTAGACTCATCACACATCACACACACACCAGCTCAGCTCTCAGCCCAGGAGCTGTCAACATCTGCATGCTGTACTGACTGGCACCCTGTCAGCCCTGCCAGTTGTGTGTGTGTGTGTGTATGTGTGTGTTGACACCAACCTGGGTGTTGGTCGGTAAGATACAGATGAGGACACAACATTACAGTGGTGTCTGCACACTTCATTAGCAGCCATCGCTAATGTGTCGCTACTGCCTCTATGTGTGTGACTGGGTGTGTGTTTTGTGTATATGTGTGTGTATACGTGCGTTTCTGTGCAAGTGTATATACTGTTGTTTGTTGTTTGTGATGTTTGAGTGTCTGTCTATACATTAAAGTGATAGTGATAGAACTCAATGCACGTGCGTGTGCGACAGAATGTGTGTCCACATGAGTATGTGTGTGAAGTAGAAAAGAAGGACGATCACACCCCAGTGTCACAAGGAGTGCTGTGGGAAGGTCCTTCTTGGCAGCAGCCATTAGGCTCTGTCGTGCCTCACTTTGAGCCAGAACACTGGCGGGGGTGTTGGGGCAGCAGTCAAGTCACCTCCAGTCTGGTCATGTGACTCCCTGTGTGTAGTCATGCAGCACAGTGCATCTCACTGCTTCTCACTTGTCTCTCAGTGCAGTTTTTGATTGGCATCAGTGACATGTCACTTTAATTATGAAGGGAGATAAACGCTAAATGTCATAGGTGTTTTAAAAATGCAAGTGCAACTGTTTGATGTGTTAATTAAGTACTTGTCCAAATAGGCTTAATTTGACTAATTGAATGAGTGATGGGTTGGTTGGTTGGTAGATTGATTGATTGATTGATTGAATGATTGATTCTAGATTGAAAGGCTTCAAGCAATACATCTCCTATGCTGAGATATTTTGCAACAGAGAGCAAGAGGTCTGTAAATTAGCTATTGTACCCCCCACCCCCTCTTCCATATACACACACACACGCACACACATGCACGCACACACAGGCAGACATCCACCATTGTGTTGTGTTCCAGAGATTAATGGGGCGGCAAATGAGATTGTTACTGATGTGCTGTAGCGAGGTGAGCTGGGGTGCAGCAGAACAGAGGCCAGGTCAAAAGAAAAGAGAGGATAGGGATGAGGAGGAGAGGAAACTGCAGGTAGAGATTGTCATGCTCATAAAGTTCCAGACAGGGGAGACACACACATTTACATTTTACATTACATTTATGCATTTAGCAGACGCTTTTATCCAAAGCAACTTCCAAGAGAGAGCTTTACAAAAGAGCATAGGTCACTAGGTCATTCTGGTCATTCTGGTCAATAGGTCATTGGTCATAGGTCTGGTCTGGTCATAGGTCATTCTGCTTACACATGCTGTGTAAGCAGAATTAAAACAGCATGTTCAATGACATGGTACAGAAATATGTTGTCATTCTACGGTTAAAAAGAGAGTTATAAAATCAGTAAGAAAAGCAAGACATTAAACGTTGCCATTGCTGCACAGGTTGACAAGTAATTTGCCAACTAGCCTTACCAAGATTTACATGTGTAAAACCAAGTTAAAAGGGGACTCTTAACTCCCCTATATTCCCAGACTCCATGATACATCTCATGGTTTAATTTATGCAAACACATATTCCCCCCACCCGCCACTGAGCCGCACTGAAATGCTTGGTATTACCTCAGTCCCTATCGCCTGTGGGTTAGTTGATCTGGTAGACAGAAATGCCAATGGACCAGAGAAGGTGTGTGTGTGCGCGTGTGTGCGTGCGTGAGGGTGTGTGTGGGTGAGGGAAAGCCTGGTTCAGTTGTCCCTCTGGAGACCTATGGTCTGCAGGTGAAGTCAGCACAGAGAGGCGACACCATCCATTTATATCATTTAAGACTGGGGACACACCATTAGGACCAGCCACAGGGGAGAACACACACACATACACCCAATGGACTGGTAAAGGACTGTGGAGGACAGCATAGTAGCATAGTTTTTGCTACTATGTGGGGAACTGTGGGGAACTATTTCATTCATCTGTATTCTCAGAAGTGAGCATTAAGAGAGCACTTTAAGCATGTGTGTGTCTGTGTGTGTTTGTGTGCGTGTTTGTGTGCGTTTGTGTGCGCGTTTGTGTGTGCTAATTGACATTGCAGCTATTTTCCATAATAGGTCACTCTACTTTGTGTAGAGTACTGTATGTAGTGCACATATGTACTGTGGCTGAACCCTCTACAAACCAGCGATATTATGAAAATCCAATTTTTTCAATGCATTTATGTAGAAGGACAGATGCAGTTTGATGTGACTACAGTCATTTGAACATGTGTTCTTGAAAGTTGGACAAAGTCATTCTTTGTTAACAATAGATTATCTTGTCTGTGTGTGTGTAGTTGTGTTTGTGTGTTTACATGTGTGTGTGTGTGTGTGTCTATGATTGGTTCCAGTGCAGTCTCTGATGCTTCTGGTTGCTGAATTTCTCTCATGTTTCAGTAATCCACGGAACCACACACAACACATGCCTTCAATCTGCCACATAATCTCCACTGTTACCACGGGAACTAGCCACAATCACACACCAAATCTCTCATGATTCCACAAGGCATGGACAATCTGTTCCACTGTCGGCGCAGACCCGATACATTGCCACAGACACATACACGCACGCACACACACACTTCTAGAATCTGTATTAATACAAACTGAGTTAGTTTGGATGCTGGCAGTCCCCATCAATTTCTACAAGTTTGGAACAAGATTTCGCTCCTTTAACTTGTATTTGGAGGCGGTTATATTTACATGTTGTATGTATGTCAGTTCTCTTTGCCGGGTTATCAAACAGGAGCATAAGAAAACGAATCAGCCGTCGATGCATAATTCATTTAATATTAGAATGACTGGAACCCTATTTCATCTGTATTAGCATGCTTCTGGCATATTAAGTTCTCTCCAGTCTCACGACGAGTCGTCCACCTGTCCTAGTATTTCTTAACTTACATCCCCTCTCTGGCCACATCAAATGACATCCCATCAAGGAGCTGGATGGAAAATCAATACGTATTATCAATCATACCTCAACTGTTTATGGTGTGGATGTGTTTATAGTAGGCTTAATCACAACAAATCATATTTTAGGTCTGGTATAAGTGTCATTGTCGGATAGATTTTTCAAAAGGCTTCATTTGTAGTAATAGTATTTGGATGGATGGGACAGGAAGAGGACCTGCAGGCAGCTGCCTCTAAGCTTGGCAGACATTTTAAAATGAAGTAGTACTGTTGGTATCATTGCAATAGCACAACTTGAACACACCCTTCCTGCATACCAGAAACACATCCAGTTACCAACCACAAGCACCCAGCTTCTCTCCTCCCCTCCCCATGACCCACCTAATAATGATGGCCCTGATAGCAGCCAACATAATCCTATCTTCATGCGTCTGGGACAAAAGCAGGGTAAATCTCTATAAATGGCCACATGAAACAGGCAATAACAGGCTCCAGTTAAGAGGACTGAGAATCTAAGCAGGATTTTACTGCTTTAGGCTCTGATGGAGAGGAGAGGCAAGGAGAGGAGAGTAGGGGAAGGGAGAGGAGGGGAGATAAGCGGGGAGAGAGGAAAGGAAAAGCAAAGAGAGCAGAGGTTAGGAGAGGAGAACAGAGGAGAGGTGGGGAAAGGAGAGGAAAAAATAGCAGAGCGGAGGCAAGAAGACTGCTACATTTACCCAATAGAAGACATTGATTCTATTCTACTGAGGTTTCTACTGTATGTAGAGTCTGACAGACAGTGTCTCCATGACAGAGATTGTTGTCTTAGGGAAACACACAATTACTGTCAATCAATGACTTTTTAGGATATGTATAAATCAAAAGGAAGCATACTATATGCACACATTTGTTGTAAAATTATTCCCAATCCCTCTCTCTAGACATTCATTTTGTGACTCTACTATTCATTTTGACCAGACGCACATAAACACACACTGAAAAACACACACAAAGCTCTCAGACCGACAAGTGGTCAGTCGTTACTATGGCAACGAGACGCAGCAGCTGCTTTTCATGTCAACACACACACACAAATGCACAGACACACACACAAAGACACACAGACTCACAGCGTTACAGACCACAGACTCAAACAGTAGTCACAGCAGGTGTTTCTCAGGACACAGCCAAAACGAAGGTGGCCATCTTTCCATCTGCAACAAACTGCCAGTCAACTCATCCATCTATTATTACTACCTCCCTGCCTCCCCCATCCATTCCCTTCCTCCCTCCTTCCCTCTCACCCTCCTTCCTCCAGTCCATCTCTGCAGCAAGTCCAGACCATGAAATCATAGGATATCCTGTCACTCTGATTCTCCACAGGCAGGACGTGATCAGAAGTGACAGGAGACAAATATGCAGAGGTCTGAGCTAACAGGCTGGGGCTGCTGACTGAAGGAACACCCAGACAGGGAGAGTAGATGTGAGCTCCAGCACACATTCTGGGAAACAGATACTTCCAACCCAGATGCAGTATACCTCTGTCCATCCATCCTCTATCCCTCCATCCTCTATCCCTCCATCCTCTATCCCTCCATCCTCTATGCCTCCATCCTCTATCCCTCCATCCTCTATCCCTCCATCTTCTATCCCTTCATCCTCTATCCCTCTATCCTCTATCCCTCTATCCCTCCATCCTATATCCCTCTAACCTCTATCCCTCTATCCTCTATCCCTCTATCCTCTATCCCTCCCGTTCTTCAACCCTCAACTTCTTAACCCTCCGTCTTTCCATTGCTCCATGGCTTTTCTCCTCCATTTTGATCTCTCTCGTCCTCCTTTAGATTTCTGCCACTTACATATACATGCACACACACATGCAGTAGCTGCCCCCCACACCCATGGCTACATACAGTACACACAAGTGGCAGCAGTGTGTGTGTGTGTGTGCGCACATGTGTGTGCACGTGTGTGTCGCCCCGTTGCCTGACGGATGGAAGCTGACAGGGCTGGCGTGCTCAGGTTTGCATTTTTGTTTCTGTCTGACAAAAATTTTGAAGACTACCCCCCACCCACATGCACACACATACACACACACACACACACACTATCGTTTTCTCTCCCCTCACCAGCCAGATAAGTTTAGTCACCGAGGGTGGCATGTCTCCTCTGGGGGTGTGCAGGCTGGCTGGCAGGCAGGCAGCCTGAGGTCACTGGTATTCAGTCAGACTGTGCCGGCTGACAGACTGCCTGTTGAAACGACCAGGTAGTCCAAATACAATAACTAGCAGATAAGTATTAGGTAAAGCCATGGCCTAATCACACTGTTTCTTTAACAATCACGTCATTGAAAAGCAATCTGTAGCTTTGGTTCTCAAGGTGTTCTGGAGCAGGGTTTACATCACAACAACAAGGGGGAGAAATAAGGACAGATTGAAAGAGAAAGGTACAGAGAAGGAGAGAAGGTGAAGGGGGGAAAGAGAAAGGGACAGAAAGAGAGAACGAGCGAGAACGAGAGAGAAAGACAGTGGTGGGGAGGGAGGGAGTGAGGGTAATAGAAAAGGCATATCCACATCCTTTGACATGTCATTACTAAAATGTTCATTCTCCAGGGGAATAAATGTCTCTACCCAATATACGTATTACCCCTTTGTTTACACTCACCATCTCTCTCTCTTCTCTTTCTCTCTCTCTTTTCTCCTTTTCTCTTTCTTTTCCTCTCTCTTTCTCTCTTACTCCCTGTTTCATCTGTTTCTCTACCTCTCCCTTTGCTTTCTCCTTTTCTCTCACATTAAGATGATAACCATTTATCCGTCAGATTGTTTACACGCTCCCCTCAGGTTAAGTGAAGGACTGAGGTTGTGTCTTGAAAGAAGATTGGATCAACTCAACTACCTGTGTGTATCCCAGTGTCTGACACAATTCTCTGATCCAGTAAGTCAAAGGTGGTTTGCAACATATTCTCATCATGATGTATTTTAGGGAAGAAGATAGATATTACTGCTTAAGTACAGAGAGACTCTGCTGGCTGCAGCAGCATAACAATCTGAGCATGTCAAATTCCCCTATAAAACGTGTGCTTTTAAAACCATATTTATTTTAGCAAGCTCACTGTCAAAGCAACCATTGCTTACAGCCTTGTAAAAGCCATGCTAGCGGTAGCTCATGTTAGTCATAAAGTACACTAGTAAACATTTGTGTAGGCTAACACGATAACAAAAGCTACAATCACCATCACATATGTATTCCTTGTTTCACATGACCTGCTCTGCCCAGTTGAGATTTTATAGGGCACAGAAGTACATTTCTGGCCTTGAAGATTCACCTTTGATTTGGTTTTATTCCCCTATGCTGTCCTCTCCTTCCCTCTTTCTGTCTTTTTATTCCTTCCTTCCTTTCCTCCTCCTCGCATCCACCACACATACAGCTCCTGGCCCGTGTATTTGTCTAGCACCGTTCAAACTCCATTTTCAATTACTCTGGTGGAAGGGCCCTCTTTTTTAATTAGTTTCTGGGGGACAACAAGCGTCAGAACGTGAGTCTTGTTCCTGATTTATGAAGCATTTAAGGGCTGAAAAAAAATGAGTGTCCCAAGCTAAATAAAACAAGGCCGCTCAGAAAGGCACAGTGTCAGGCATGGAGCTGGCCTCGTGATTAACTTTCATTTCCTATGCCTTATTATTCCTTCCCAAATGAAATTTCAGACACACAGATAAATCTTCCAGCCCCTCTGTCCTGGAACTGCTCGCTAGCTCACTGCTATCGCTGTGAATTTGCAGCGAACCAGCCGCACAGGTCAGGTTGTGTTTGTGAGTTAGTGTGTGTGTGTGTGTGTGTATGTGTGTGAGAAAGCAAGATAAGTAGGAAATAAGGTTGTCAGTCTGCATGGTTTACTATACTATAACCACTAAGGTAGGCTAAATGGTTGACATAGAGAGATCAATAGAATCGAATGAATCAGACAAAATGTAATCTAGTTTCTCCTCCGATTTCCAGACGGACACATAGAGCAGGAAATATTGATGACCTCCAGTTATATTGATGGCCTCCATACAAGCCCAGTTCTAGACTGTCCATCGACAAATGATCATTCCAGAGTTACAGTAGATGGGAGAACTTCCCTTCAGAGTTGAAACAGGGAATACTCAAGTGAACACCAATCAATAACATGATAATAGATCCTTAATCGAGTGTAATTACAGCTGTATTACAGATGTGTAGTGTGACATACGGTTAATCCTGTTCTCGACAACAGCTGAAAGAAAATTAGGGATGCAGGCTTGCCGATTCTCAGATGTTATAACCCTGGCCTGGGCCTGTGGCGTTTCTGTAGCTGTCATTTAAAAGTTTTAGCTAGCTAGCTATCTCCCAGAAGCTAATGAGCTACTGAACGGATGTTCTAGTACTGAAGGTAAACGCAGGCAGGTTTTTGACGTCAGGACATTAGTGACATTTGTGACTGTGGCTAGCTAGTTAGCTACAGTCTGGGTGTGCCAAAGGCAAGCACACCCAATAACGAACCAGCAAGAATGAAAAGTTAATCCTGCTATGATTAATGTTCTTAAATGTAAATAACATAAAATGAATGATCTTAAACTGTTTATTCGTCTGTCTCTGCTGTCTGGGATTGTGTCTGTTGCTGTTTGGTGTGGAGGCCAGTCATAGCTAGACCAGTAAAGCTAGAACATAAAGCATTCCTGAGGCAAGCTGAACTTCCTCTTGCAAGTTATCCATCCACAGAGGCCACAGCAGCAGTACTGTGGAGGACAAAGTGGACCATCATAACATGCTGGCTAGATGATAATAACAGTTTGACAGCTCTGCCGGCATTCCACCCCAGATTAGGACGAGGGTGGATGGAGACAGGGTTCATGTGACCTGTCCACCTCCGGTTGGCTTCCTGGCCAGCTCAGACAACAGCAATTATCATGAAACTGAGGAGAGGAAAAGAGAGAGAGCGAGAGAGAGGGGGTATTATTTCTTTCCTCTCCTCTTCTTTCACTGTGGTTTAGTGTTATTTAACTGCAAACACACCAACTCAAAGGAACAGACTTTCACCTTGTATTGGAGTGTGTGTATGTCTGTATGTGTGTGTGTGTGACAGCTACACCATTGTTGTCAGGTCTGGATTAAACAGCTCGATAGATATTGAGAGCCTTGAGGCCTTAGCAGACTGGCAGTGCTGTTGGTCACAGAAGCCTGTAATGCCCACAGTGTAGCAGAGACAAGGCCTTCTAGCCATGGATCACATTCTCACACCATTAGCCTTTACTCTGCCTTTCTGTTTTCTAATCTCCAGCTCTCTGGACCTGGTAGTGGCCCAGTCAATAGTTAATTAAGGGCCGACAGGAAAGAGGGCTTCAAGCCCTATAAAGGCCTACTGATTTACCTTAGCAAGCTCTCCTTTCTTTTCCCCTCCCCTACCCTCCTTTCCTCTCCACAGTGCCACACATACAGTACAGTACTGTCTCTTATTGGTGCCTGTTTTTACCTTTTTAAAGTTTATTAATCAGCCAACCTCTACATTAACAGAATAGGTGGTTTCATTAAGTAAAGATTCAAATGTTCTAATGAATACAAACCTCCATGTGTACAGTGGGTGTGTGAACAGCCTGTCTCTACATATATAGTCCTTTTAGAATTAAAGTAGGCGAGAACAGGAACAGAGCTCATGGGAAATCACAGCAATTAGACCCCTGGCACATCCTTTGATATTTACTTTTGAAGGTCTTCTCCTACTACTGTTTGAACAAGGAACACATTGCGCCACACACTGCTCAACATACTGCTTCATACAACACACTCCTTCACACGCTCCTCCACACGCTGCTCCTCCCACTGCTCTCATTTGCCCCGACAGGCGGCCATCTTGGCATGCCACAGTCCTCTCAGGTCCAGCATGGCCTTTGTTACAGTGGCTGCACAGCCAGCTCCAGAACATCAGGGAACAACAAGCTAACTAATGATCTGCTTTGCATTTCACATAATTAGGTGTGTTTATAGAGCTCTCGGCACTAATTAAGAACCTGAATAGCACAGGACTGTGAGTTACAGTAGGTTTCTTAGGTGTGCTGTTGTTGTTGTGGTGAAGTTATTTTGGGTTGCTGTTTCGTCTGACCACCGCCCGCCCGTCTGCCAGTCTGTCTTCCTGCAGACGGTTGCGTCTGCTGAGGCGTTGGGTCAGACGACCACTGGAGAGAAGACTGTTCCATATTTCCACCCCCCTTGTACTCCACGTGTTCACCCGCCACTGTTGCAGCCCCCTCATTCTGCCCGGCAACAGACGAAGAAGAGATTTGGAGAAAGCTAGAGAGTCAGGGAAAGAAAGACACCTTGATAGTCTCCCCCCAAGTCTGCCAACTTGGGGGGAGAAAAGGGAGACACAGACAGAAAGAGAGCGGGAGGGAAAAGTGAGTGAGAGTCTGGAGGGGGGGGGGGACAGGGCTGGTGGGGGACAGGACGGGTGTGGCGTGGCACGGGACCCTTCAGGTGTGTCAGCTCTACGTGGTTAAGAATACTCAAGGGGCCTTTTTTCTTTTTTGTTGTCTCCCTTAATGAGCTTCTTCTGTCTCTGTGTATGTGACGCACCACGTGATGGCCGCAACACACATCCACATAGTCTGTCAGTCTATTCAGCTGTTCAAAACCACATATACATTTAATTATAAACAGCTGGCAGCTGAACAGGACTAATTAACAACAGAGGAGGACAGCAGGTCAGAGGCACAGTCTTCTCCTCCTCTCTCTTCCTCCTCTCCCTCCATCCCTCGCTCTCTGCCTCCGAGGTGCCCAGGCCGGGCCTGGCCCTGGCCGTCGGGCAGGCACGTAAACTCATACAGCTGCTGTAAACAGCATGGTGCATGTCTGAACACCACTAACTGAGCTGATGTGACACACAGCCTGCACACTTTAATGAGGAACAGAGGGATGGCCCACGGACCGATGGAGGGACGCGTGAGTGACGGCAAGGACGGAGGGAATGTGGGAGGGAGGGAGGGAGGGATGAACAGAGAGATGGTTGGAGGAAAACTGCACATGAAATGAGGGATGGGTGAAGGGATGGAGGGATGGTGGGATGGATGAAGGACATGATGGTTGTGGTAAAGATTGAGTTGAGAGAATGAGGGAAAGTAGAAAGGAATGTAAGAGGGTCATGTGAAAGAGCAGCTCTTCTTCTTCTCTTTATGGGTGTTGCAACCCGGGTCGTTGTTTTCTCCCCGCCCCACTCTGCTGCTCTGCGGGTCCAGCCTGTTTGTGATGTCTTATATTCAGGAAATTATGACACTAAAGGAGGATGAAAAAGATAAACAAAATGGTGGACCTTGGGCCTTGTTCCAATCAGTTCCCGCCTCACTGGGACTCTGTGATTGACAGCTAAGGTGACTCGACTGTCTGCATGGCTGACTGTCGCTCTCTCTCTCTCTCTCTATCTCTCTTTCTCTCTCTCTCAGAAGCGCGTTTAGCTGTCGTACAGGGACCACTAACACGTCAACGCCTCTGGATGAAATGAACTAAAAAGAGACGACAGGGAAGAAATAGTTAAGGACAGAGACAAGAGTAGGTGAAACAAAGAGATATTCCTCTCCTCTAAACCTTCCCTCGTTCCTGGCATGTAGAGGGCATGGGGCTTCAGATGCTAAGTGCTAAACTTGCCTAAGAAACAAATGACAATTTTATTTGTGACTTAAAGCATGTGTTGCAATGTGAGTATTTAGTCAACAGGAGCAATGAGACATCCTAATAATCTCCTGGTGAGGGAGATGCTGGAGAAGGCCCCAAAAGTAGAGCGGGGGGACAGGGAGAGGGAGGAGAACAGGATAAACAAGCAGGGCCTGGCTGAGCGAGCAAGCTAATTAACTTGAAAAACTATAAAAATGTAAATTGCAATTTGCTACCATGGGCATCTAATCAGATGCAGTGGGATGTTAAGGAGCAAATTGAATTTTCTGAAGGAGAGGAAAAATAGGTTTCCCTTGCTTCCTAGGTATTGATCACCTGTAGTCCTCATGGTTTATTGTTCAAAAGGTTCGAGGGATGGAGAAAGAGATGGGGAGGTGGAGGAGTAATAAGTGGATGATGATAAGATGCTCTGATACAGTATGTTGAGATGAAAATAGAGAGGTTGAAATCCCTCAGAGAAACCAGAGGAAAACAGATAATACCATTGTTTAAAATGACTACGTACAACCACTTCAAATGTGCATGATGTGTTCACATTTTCCAGGAAGATCATTGAATTGTGTTACTTCATAAGCTACCTCATCTTCTTCCAGGTTTACGAAGCATCGGTTTTCCAGAGGCCCTGTGGTTAATTGTATTTGCTTAATTGCTGTACTGTATGCACTGTTGTAATTATTGTGCATGCAAAATTGTTGTGGTTTATCTCGTTATATCATGTCCTCGAGGTGTTTGTGTGTGTGGCTGTCTGTGTGAGTGTATGTTTGTGTGTCTACAGTCACAGTGAGTCCATGGATCAGGGCCAAAGAGTTGGACCACTTCTAGACCCAAAAGAATAGGAAGAAATGGTGCCAGCAGGTGCTGTATGTGTGTGTTTGTGTGTGTTTGGAGGGGGGGCACATTTTCTTTTTATTTATCCCTTTTTATTTTACGAGTGCACAGCTCTGAATATTTAAGCTGTCATTATCACAGATGGGGACAGGAAGGCTGAGGATTGTGAACCTTTTATTGAACTAATAAACAGTAATCACCACCTTCCCCTAACACACACACAGATAAAGAGAAAGAGGGAGAGAGGGAAAGAAGCAGAAAGAAAGAAAAAAGAGCCTTTGTCTCTCCCATCCGTAATGTTAAATTCATAAAGTTGATGGGCGTGATTGTGGTGTGGTAGTGTGGGGGCGTCAGTGAGGCAGATGTGACTTAGCATAAGTCCTTGTCTGCTGGGGCCGATCGTGCCCCTCCTCTACACCACCCTCTGTGGCTGAGAGGGTGGTCAGGAGGAGGCCAGGAGGAGGTCAGGAGGAGGCCAGGAGGAGGCCAGGAGGAAGCCAGGAGGAGGAGGCCAGGAGGAGGTCAGGAGGAGGCCAGGAGGAGGCCAGGAGGAGGCCAGGAGGAGGCCAGGAGGAGGAGGCCAGGAGGAGGCCAGGAGGAGGCCAGGAGGAGGCCAGGAGGAGGCCTCTGTCACACCAGGGCCCTGGGCATCAGCTCAGCCCGCTACCACGAAAAAGAAGAGAATCCGAAGAGACAAATTTACAAGCAACTATTAATCCTTTTCCTTTTCTTCCCTCCCTGAGACCTTCCCCTCATCGATGGTTGCAGTTTGTTATCTTTGATGCCCTGTAAAAGTTTGTATCTGGGCCAGAGAGAGAAATTACCCTGTCTGTCTGTGGCATGACTTACGGCGGGTTGTAAACCAACTGGAGATGGACCAAACAGCATCAGGATGTTAGCTCCAATAACACATTAATAAGGACTGGTGGGTTGCTGGGACGCAGGCACAGTCTGTATGTGTGTGTGTGTGTCTGTGTAAAGGTGTGTATATTTGTACCCTTGTGTGTGTGAGTGAGTACATATGGATGGGTGGTGTAGCCCCCTCTCAATGCTCAGTGCAGATTTGGCAGCCTAGGTTTCTAAGATGTCAGAACTACAAAGAAACGTCCCAGATAACAGCTGTGGCCCGCTTAGTTTACAGGTGGTCAATAACAGAGTCTCACAGAAGATGTACAATATCATTCAACACAGTTAAAACTTTATAGCCAAGTATAATGGCTACAAGTGAAATGTGTCATCTGCTCTCTGGTGTCATCTGCTCTCTGGTGTCTTCGCCGTGACAACACACAGCTGGTCTGAACACAGAAGTGAGACATCAACTCACGAACATCTCTGGCTCAGGATATACCACACGGCCCCCCACTATTGTGTGGGATCGTGGTCCAGCTCACTACTAACAAGTGCATCAGAAGAATCAACTTATATGAATAGAGTGGTATTCTAGCAAATAACACTCTAGCATATCAATCACGTCACTTGTACATATTGTAAAAGGTGGGAGAGTTCAGATGGGGGATGACAGGAGATGCCCAGCAGCACGGCTAAGCGCAGCAAGCATGATACACGCTCAGTAATGAAACAGGATTACATTAGTGCATGACAGGCCAGTCAACACTGTATTGATCATGTGTCTCTTCAACACAGGCCATGGCTTATTCATCCCACTCATCTCATCCCATAAACCTTTCTGGGGCTTTGTTTCCCACAAGTAATAAATGGGCCATCGTCACCTGTGCTCAACCGATCAATAACACCCAATCAATCAGAGGACGAAGCTAAGGCTGGGGAGGAGGATGGTGAAGGGGACCCTTAATGAACACCTTTCAGAGGGGTGTATTACCAGTGTTGATCTTATCCAGGGGAAATAATACTTGGTTCCTCTCCCCTGGCCACACAGAGTTTTGAAACCTGGAGCCGTTTCTCTCCTTCGACTACATTACACTTTTGCGTTTTCATTGCCTAAGTGCAAAAGAATTTATTACTACAAACAACCTATTAATAAGAAATCCATTTGAAACTCCCAGAAGTGTTTTGCCCTAACGCTAATGCATTTTTAAAAACCTCAGTGAAACAAATTGGAATTCTGAAGACACAAAGCTGGAGATGGAGAAGTGTGTGTGCGTGTCTGAGGGGGGCGTGCGAGAGAGTGTGCGAGTGTGTGTGTGTGTGCGTGCGTGTGTGTGTGCGTGCGTGTTCGATTATTTGGCATTGTAAATGCTAGTGAAAGGAAGCTGACATTAGAACACTCTCTACATCACCCCTCCCACTAACAACCAC
Source organism: Osmerus mordax (assembly GCF_038355195.1). Classification (NCBI taxonomy): domain Eukaryota; kingdom Metazoa; phylum Chordata; class Actinopteri; order Osmeriformes; family Osmeridae; genus Osmerus; species Osmerus mordax. Next base: position 6,066,895 of record NC_090058.1, on the reverse strand, counting down.
GCCTCTGGACAAAAGAACCAATCACAGCAGAAGGAAACCTCAGCCCCGGACGCAGTAACCCATTAAACTGCATATTTATTGCTCCCCACATATCATTTTAATCTACTTTTATGGGAGGCATTTATAACAGTTAAATGTGTATTGATGTCTCCTGAGTTTGTGTTTCTTGCTGCCTGCCTCATTTCCCTTTATGCGACCTCCAGGTGCCTTTGGCTATGCTGGCTGTTCTGTGGGCCTGGAATCCCCCCTCCCCACCCTGAATACTGATAAACACTCCTACTACAGCATTTCCTGTCGAAAAAAGGTTGACGCTACAAATTGAGTTTAATACAGAATTAACCTAGTGTAAAAAAAGGGTTAGGGTTCTCTTACATTGTAGATTTGAACACAGCACAGACTTCGGGACACGGCCCTGCTGCTATTGGGAGACTTGAGGAATAGGATTGGGATGTTTCTGGCATTAAGCTCCAGTGAAGACAGAAGACACTATTTGTTTGATAGAGAGACAGAATCATCTGTAGCTGCAGTTCCTCACAGAGACGTCATCTCCCAAATGAACCTCCGGGGGTGATGTACCATAGCAACACAGCACCCCACCACTACTGTGACTGGAATTCAAATATGACAAGTCTGAGACTATCTCTCTCTCTCTGCCATCCCTTCCCCATCTCTCACTCACTTACTCAGTCTGATACTCTTACTCAATCTATCTTTCTATCTCTCATTCACTCACACTTTCTTTTCTCGTTTCTTTCTTTCTGTCTTTCTCTCTCAACCCCACTCCGCCCCCTTTCCCTCCGGTGTCTTTCCCTCTCCCTCCCTCGCTCTCCCTCCTCCAGATTGTGTAGCAGCCTCTGTAGGATCAGTGTTTGCTGTAGGGCTTCAAGCTCCATGCTGCTAGATACATGCAGTCATTCCTCCTCCATGTCGTCCTCTAGCTGCCCTGTCTCATGCTCTACCCTGGATCTCTATCTCTCTCTCTCTCTCTCTCTTCTGACACCCCTTTCTCTACCCCTTACTCTCTCCCCATCTCTCTATTTCTCTCCTTCCATCCCACTCCCTCCCTATAGCTCTCTCATTCCTCCTCCCACTTTTTCTCTCTCCCCCACTCTCTGTCTCTCTACCTTGTGAGACAGCAGGCTGGTACTGCAGGGCAGTGGGATCACAGAGGGGTGTCTGATAGCAGCTCCGGCTGGTTGGTCAAGCAGAGAGGATACAGGAAGACTTATAACCTTCCCTGAGGCAGGACTACGGAGGGTGGGTGACATCCCTGACCCACCCTCGAACCCCCCCCCCCCCCCCCCCCCCTCACCCAGCTACCTCGCACCACCAACATCAGTTCAATCTCCGAATCTATCCAACACAAAATTTTACTCAAGAGTTCTGCTATGCAGGTCTGCTTCAGACACAAAAAAGCATTTTCCGTCAGGAGTTTTAAGAATGCAAATGATTTGTTCACTTCTCCAGGGACATGTAACTCTTCATCAACAGTCTTGTTCCAGATAATAGTGATTCCAAATGCCTTTTCAGCACCACTGCATAACTTTATTATGTCAATAACCACAAAGAAAGAGGGAGGAGAGACAGAGAAAAATACATACAGACAGACAGACACACAGAGATATAAAGAGAGAGACAGAGAGACAGAGAGACAGAGAGAGAGAGAGAGAGAGAGAGAGAGAGAGAGAGAGAGAGAGAGAGAGAGAGAGAGAGAGAGAGAGAGAGGGGTAGGGGGTGGTGAGAGGGTAAGTGATTGGGTTGATCGGAGGATGTTTCCTCAGGGTGGAATGGTTTTCACAGGCTGGATTGATAGACTCCATATTGTGAGCTAATGATGTCCCCGGGCGCCAGAGGAAAACGAGGAAACCACCACATGTGACACTGTCACCCTGTGTGTCACACTGCTACCTCCATGTATGTCTGTCTGTCTGTCTGTCTGTCTGCATGGAGAGGTATAGAGCTGCTCTCTCTCTCTCTCTCTCTCTCTCTCTCTCTCTCTCTCTCTCTCTCTCCTTTCCAACAAAAAAGCCCATGGCCTCACCTATCTGCCTTTGTTTGTCCTGTCACACTGTTGGTGTGCTCATGGTAGAATTATTTACTATCAACGGATGTGGAATATCTCCAACTATATATTTTTTTCTATTTCTAATCATCTCTCATTTAAATTCAACTCATAAATTCTGCGGCTTTGTGCAAGCACACGTCAGAGTAGCCCCATAGATGTCTGAGAAGAGTTAGGAAGAGATAGGATTATACCAAACCTGTCGGAGCATAATGGAAGAGAGATCTTTAAACTGGTTGTCAGCACGTCTACCTGGTTACAGACAATGGCAGAGCTCAGTCATTGTGCGGTGGGAGAATCACTATCAAGTCTCTGAATCTGCTTCTCAGCAACATCCAAGTCGGTTCTCCCGAGTGGAACAGGACTAGCAGACTCGCTGGAAGGGAGGGAACACAGTTACATTATCCCCTACACATACACAATTTTAGAAGTTCTTTAGGTTGCTGTCACTTTTTGCCTTCCTGTTGTTTGTTGTTTGTTGTCAGCGTCAGGAAGCACAGAAGCACAGTTCACAGTCGTTGTCAGATGGATAGGCTGCATTGCTCAAACACTGTTTGACAGGGTGTGACACAAAGTAAATAGAGTATCTGATGTTTGTGTGTGTGTGTGTGGGTGCACGTTTGTGTGTGTGTGTATCAGCCAGATGACATAACCTCCAAAATGAGACATGAAACCTTTCTTGTTCTACTAGCTCCATCCTCTCTCATTTCAGTATTATTTGACTGCAGTGTTTGAACTGTTGCCTCTGAATACCACAGAGAACCAAGAATTGTAGACAACACTCTGTGATGCATTACTTTAGAAGATCCAAAATGTACTGATCAACTGCTGGACTGTCTCGCTCTTTGGAGCAGATATAAAATAGTTGGCTCCCTGAGCCTAGCCTAGCCTAGCCTGGTCTAGTCTAAATGAAGGCAGCATCATCCTGCTTGCCCACAGTCTGTCCTGTACCACAGCCAAGAAGATAATGGTGTTTCTGAGTGGCCTGAAAATCTGCTTCGTCTCACTTAAACGTTCAGTCATTAACACTGGGAGCACCCCGTCCCTCTTTCCCTCAACAGCGCCAGCAGCTGTTAACTCAGAACTTGGCAGTTGGACACTATGACATCATCCCTTGTCCTGTTCCCTTGCATCACCATGAGACCACTCAATAATTATACAAAACCTCCTCAACTTCTGAATACATTGAGACACCTGGAGATAAAGAACCTACCAGAAATCACCAGTGAGGACTTGCTTGATGGAACCATCTGGCATTAGACAATAAGAAATCCCTGTGGACATTAGTTTGACATTAGTCTCTCGTACATTCATGAGGGCATGGATCTAAACCACCTTCGCCACCATCAGCATTTATTTACCTGTTGGGTTCAGTAAATGATGTGGATCAATATGTTTACTTGTGGCTTATTACCTTATCAAGTGTACATGTGTAGCAATGCACGCTTCGTTTGGTCCATTAGTGATCATTATTAGTCATCAATGCCTCAGCATTCACGTAAATAGTTTGAGGACTCGATGAGTGCTATTTTGAATGTGGAATATGCGACATGTGACTTCTGAAAGCTTTCGTTTTGTCTGTAAGCTATGTTAATGATTATGCATGAGTCCATATGGTGGCGATGTTGTTTTAATGGCCTCCTGCAAGGTGCATCTGTGACGCTGAAGCGCATTTCATGTTCATTGTATGTTTTTGATAAATGTGTTTACCACTTTATTGTACCAGTTTTTGTTCTATGCTGTTACTTTGATGTGACATCTCTCTTTCTGTCTCTCTCTCTCTTTTTCACAGGAACACATGCTCACATTCACACACACATTATGCACACCCTCCAAACACAAACCAATGACAGGTAATTTGCCCCTACTATGTTTAGAGTCAAAGTGAAGTTTGTGTTGCGCTCTCGGGAGCACGTCCAAGTGCAGATCACACTGAGTTGCTGTAATGCCCCCCCTTGCTGCCCTCCATTCTGTCTGTCTCAGCCAATCTTTACACCTGGTGTCACGCCACACCACCACAGGGAGCAAAGTGAAGGACATGGAATGTAAAACACTTTGGGAATGTACAAGTGGGGAAAAAAAACACAGCAACAGGAGACTGAGATGGTACGCTGCTGCCACTGCCAAGGACAAGAGCAGGCTGCAGCGTATCATCCGCACTGCTGAGAAGGTGATTGGCTGCAATCAGCCTACCCTCGAGGACCTGCACACCTCGAGGACCCTGAGGCGAGCGAGGAAGATTGTGGCCGACTCCTCCCACCCTGGACACTCCCTGTTTCAGTCACTCCCCTCCGGCAGAAGGCTGCGGTCCATCAGGACCAATACCTCACGCCACAAAAACAGTTTCTTCCCTTCCGCTGTTGGCCTCTTCAACAAGGCCAAGGGACCACACTGACTCTAATGACTTCCTGCTTAAAACACACTGCTTTTTGCACTGCATTACAAAATGGTATCTTGTACATTTGTATTTTTTGTAATTTTCTTTTCTTTTTTTTTTTTATATTGTAATTTACAGCAACTTATATTTTATTTTATTGTATTGTATATTTAATTCAATTCTAATCCCACTTAGTACTGCTAGTTTATGTACCCTTAGTATAGATAGTCCACATATTTAAATTTTAGGTCCCTATATGTTTATTGTATGCACCTTCCTGCCAAAGCAAATTCCTTGTCTGTGCAAACTTTCATGGCGAATAAATCCCATTCTGATTCTGATTCTGACTGTCTATCTCTTTTTTTATTCCATCGTTCTGTCTCTGTTTCTTCTTCTCCCACGCAGCTATTTCTCTTTGTTCTAGCATTCTCTGTTTGCAGCTTTTGACTCTAACCTCATGCTTTTCTCCCTCTGTGAGTAGCCGTACCACGCACAACCACAATTTGTCTCCTCTCTCTCTCTCTTATCTCTCTCTCTCCATAGTTTCTCTCTGTATGCCCCCACCAATCTAGATCTCCCCCACACATTCTGGCTCTCCATTTGTCAGGGCCACTCCTCATATCCCCTCCCTGGTGAACTCTGGCTGTGCTCATGCCTGGTGGAGGCAGCCTGCTAATATCACCTACTTATCCCCACTGGGCAGGATAATGGCACCAATCACTCACAAATGCAGCATGAAAACTGACGTCCTACTCCTCATGCAGACAAACAGTATGAACCTGCCCATATCTCTCGCTTTCCCCATCTCTGTTGTAGCCTTTGTCTTCCTGTCTTTGTCTCTGCCTCTATCTTAGTTCCTCTTTCGGTCTCTCACTCGTTCGCTTGTCGTTTTAATCTCTATCTCTCTCTCTCACACACACACACACACACACACATATTTCCTTCTGAAGACTGAAACCCTATGCAGGGAACTGTACGGTGATTACAGGAAGTGACACATGTAAACACTTGGCACCAGAGCACAAAACAACAGCAAACAGACCATTAGCACCTGGCGTGTTGGAGGAAGGCTGGCGTGGCTGCTGTGCTGTTTGTACTCTGGACTGACCCGGCGTCCTGCAGAGTTCAGCCTAATAAGAGAGGCATGTGCAGGGGCTGGGCGTGAGGCGGTCTCCCTGCCAGCTGTACTGGCCCCTCAAAGAGAGCTTCTCTTGGGAGAGAGGAGGAGCGGGGAGGAGTGAGGCCATGCTCCTGATTTCCACCCCTGTGAGGCACGCATGCACACCACACACCAATGTGAGACACGCACACACACATACTGTACACACACACACACACACACACACACACACACACACCCACACACTCAAAACATACTGCTTTGATCAAAGCCATGAGAAGATTGCCTCTCCTGCAGAAAAACAATTGTTCACATTCATACAGTTCAATACACTTCAATCATAACTGTACCTTTCATAAGAGTCTGTGTTTGTTGTTTGTGTATTTAGGTGTGTGTGTGTTTACACATACTAATCAGCATTCAAACCGAAACCCTTTGGTCCTGTAAGCTCTATGATTTTAGAGGTTTGAGAGTACAGACCGTCCTGGCCTTTTCTCATTAGCAGGTTGCATCTAGACTGTTCCTCTTCACCCCCAGCTTTTACCAGCCGTCTCCAGGGTAACGCTTGCACTCCTGTAAGCACCGTAAGTAGAGAGAGCAAACGCACCACCTGAACCCACAGAGCAATCATTTCCATTCAGGGATTAAAATCTGATTCCTGTGGCGCTGGCTGCTGCTGCTTCAGATGTGTGTGTTCTTCTCTCTTCAGGTTAACACTCAAAGGAAATTAAGGTAACCTTCCTCCCTTTCCTCGGATATCTGGCGGTTTTGGCTATGCGATGGAAAACAGCTATTGCATTCGAGACTGAGACAATATGTTTGTTGTTTTCAGTTTGAATCATCTTCTTTATCCAATTCAAAGACTTGGAACAGCGAGACACTGGGGAGCTGACAGGCTGGGGCATATGCTGCATAAACGCACACCGACACACAGGAGATGCACACACACACACACACAAGCGTGCACACGTCTAGTCTGGTCCTGTCTCTCCTCCATGGTGTGAGCCGGGTGGAGGAGGCTGGATCTGCAGGGACCTGAGCAGGGCGGCAGGTCAGTGATCTGCTCGGGAGCAGGGGCGAGGAAGTGGGGCATGGAGGGGTACGGGGGGGGGGCTCTCTTTCTCCCTCTCTCTCTATCTCTCTCAGTCTTTCTTTTTCTCTATCTAAATCCTTTTCTAACACACACACACACAGAGATACACACGAGAAAGTACGCCATCACGCAAGCATGCAGGCACACACACACCTTTCCCCCCCTCCCTGTTGCTGTCATCAAAGGAACACTCATCTCCTCCACCATGTTACTGTGAAATCTTGCTTTTATTCTCGCCTCTTCCCTATGACCCACACACTCCTCTGTAATGCCTTTCACTCGCCCTCCGTCATCCCTCTCTCTCACACCTCCCTACCACCCAGCAGCAAAGTGCATTTGCAGCTTCTCTCAGATGGGCTGTCATATATATTTCAAAGCTTTTCAAAGCATATCCAGTATCACTGAGTGCACATTCTCCAATATGCAGGGCTTACTTTGTAGGTCTGGAGAGTCATATTTCATTTTTGCCATGATTATTCCTTGTCTGCTGAAGGCAAATTATTCTATAAAATAATGGGATTATTGTATAGACTAATGGCATTTGTTACTCTGAAAACAATACAGGACAAAAAGGTTTGCCATTTGAACATAAACTACAGTCCTTTAAAAGTCCTTTTAAAACACAACACTATCATCAAATTTCTATAAACATGGATGCCAGTCAAGAGGCGAAAGACCAATAGACATTTCACAGAAGTTTCCAAAAATAACTAACTTTATTAGCTCCGGGGTTGTCTGGCAAAGACGATCTTAATCTTCTCAGTCATCAATTCCAAACAACAGGCCATGAATATTATAGCTAGCCATCAAAGAACAACACGAAATGGGAGGGAGAGAATTCAAAGACAAATGTTAGACAGGGATAATAAATACAAAAACATCTCTGGTGTGTAGGAAGCTCGTCCCAATTTGTGTACGCTTTTTGATTTCATTATGTAAATCAATGTTTAACCTGCGTGTCTGGGTCCTATACTGCGCATTTCTGAATTCAGGGAGGTGTTAATAATATTTTACTTAAACGCCATCTGTTCCTAGTGCCGAGGACGCATACCAAAACAGCCCACAACCAGAGCAATTAACCGTGGCAAGGTGTCGGGGAAACCTGGGGGCGGGGAAGGGGGGGGGGGGTACCTTAGCCTCCTGCCCTGGGAGAGGAGAGGCAGATGTTTTGTGGCCCTCTCTCCTCCCTGTTCCCTCCACCTCCCTCCACCCTCTCTGTTCTCGACCCCCATCTGGCTGTGTGTGATTGGCTCCTCTGTATCATCTTTACTTAGGGAGATTTGCTTTGAAATATATAGGCTTTATAAATGCCTGTCTCTTTTCATCTGAATGTTCCGAGCTGAAACGACGCTAGCATCTGTCTGGTGAATGAGAGGCATGCTGTTTTTTTCTGGAGTGAAAGCAAATTGCATTTGCCCTGCCATCGTGAGTTTGTGACTGTGGGGATCTTGTGTGAATGTGAATATAAGGGAAACGGATGGAGAGGGATAGGTAGGTAAACAGAATGAGAAAGGGAGGAAGTGACAGAGAAGGTGAAGCCCACAGCGAAGCAGGGGAGCAGACAGAGGAAGAAAGAAGAGCGGAAGATAGTAAGCCACAGAGACGTAGTGTGACCAAAAAAGAGAGAGACAAAGAGACAGTAAGACACACAGAAATAAGAGACATTTTGACTGAGAAAGACTAACAGAGACAGGAAGTGTATGTGTGTGTATGTGTGTGTGTGGTGGGGGGGTGTTCTATTAGGAGAGTATCAGTGGCCACTCTGAGACAAATCCCTGGGCGGCTGGTGTGAGCGTTCACAGTTTCCAGAGTGCGTGAGGCTGACCTTGGGGTGCGCGGGAAGCTGACACCATGGAGGAGCGGGGTGATGACATGACGGTGACTGACAGCACCACACCCAGGTCACCGTGAGGAGCAAGGCGCCAGAGAGAGGTCAATGAGACCACCGAGACAGAAATAGAGCTGTGATCTAGCTCTGCAGGACAGCCTCGTGGATGTGTCTGCGAAGAGGTACATGTGAGATCAAACTCTTCAGAGCTGCAGGTACAATGTGATGAAATGTGTTTTCCATCTGAGTGGTTATACTGTGCTTGTGAAAACAGCCTACATCAGTAACACACAGAGAGCTAACTAAAGCAGGGATACATTTCAAACAGTGTACAAAAACAAACATTTACCAAAAGCAACAAATTAAATGTATTATTGACCTCTTCTACATATTGAACGTGGAAAGATACGATCAAAGCATTGGTGCTTTACACCAGTGGGGATATTCTCTGGTCAGTACTGTAACCCAGCCCTCCAACATCAGTTGGCCTTAAACCACCACCTCTATAATTCATGAGGATCAATACATTGTGGCTTCTCAGGGGCGAGCATCACGACTCCAGACCCATATCAAGTATCCCAGCCAACTCGTTGCTTGGAGAAAGAAGCGTGCAGTGGTTGTATCAATGCCTCAGAGAGAAGGAGTCTATCCTAACCTTTATTACTGAGGTGGTGAACACTGATCTTCAACTCTGCTGGTTTGTCTTAGACATGACAGCATGTAAGAGGATAGGCCAGTATCCAGAACTTGTACTTTAATGACTTTTATCAATCATTACAGCTTTTCCTTTCCACATCTATGCTCTGCTCAGGCACATGCACGCACACACCCACACACAATCCCACACGTATGACTCACTTATTTCTTGTTTCTTTGTTATTTTTGAGAATCAACACCAGGTCACCTGCTTAGCGAGGTCCTGTCACCTTGTGACATTCACTAACTGATGTAGGGACAGCACCCTGGAGCTGCCTGACAGCCTAATGGCTGACCCTAATGAAAGTTTGGTGCAGTGTAATTGGCAGCCATGTGTGGTTATCTCCACCATTCCCTACTGAGATTCTCTTGGGTTTCCGTGAGCTTCCAGGTATTGTGTTTTAATGATGTCATAATTGCCAGTCTCCTTCAGAGCGGAGGCTGTCGGGCCACAGAGGTGGCCGAGCAAATGAGCTGGAGATCAAACCAGAGACACAACAATGGAGATGGAGAGATGCTGAGGAGAAACACATGGACTATTCATTAAGGCTGTGCTCTGTCACAGTAACAGCTACATGTCCTGCTGTTGGTGGGTGTAGCAGGGACAGCCGAAGTGTGTTCCTATTATCTTTTTGTGTTAAACTTCTCTGAAATATTCAAATGAAAAGCATAGACATGCACCCCACATCCACACACACACACAGCTGATCGTTAGTCCAAAAAACAATGTCATGATCTAATATACTAGGCTTATCTTATGTATTTTGTGTCCTTGCAGCAGCCTAGAATAAACTAGGCAAGTGAACTTGACCTACAGGTGAGCATATATGCCAGAAGATGCAAACGTGCATGGTATTTAAAAATATTTTTCAATGCCTGCCTTTCTACTGTAGCTAATGTATGTCTCAGCATCTGCCCCCAAAATGCAGTTTGCCAAGACTAGATCCTTTTTTTCCCCCTCTCCCTCTAACGATCACACCATTCCATTTGAGCGCCCATTTCTCAGTTTGGCTGAATTCATGCTGACGCCCCACTTTGCTTTTTTGAAAACTCCTCTTCCTCTTTTTAATCCTCTGGTGGGGAGAGAGGGCCAGCGACCACTGCTGACAGGGACATAACTCGCCTTCGCTGCATACCTTGTTTACAGTCTTCTCCTCCACCGCTACCATCCGCTCTCAATGGAGCCATAAAAAACAAATAGGGGCTTTTAGAGAAATTGCCTGTGCAGTGAAGATTAATAACAGTTGCCCAGCTCCTGCAGAAAGTCCCCAGAGGCAAAAGGACATTGGAGATTAAAAGTGCCATATCCCTAAATTGGAATGATTCAATGTCCATGCTGGCTCTCCCTAACCAGGTTTTGGAGTCAAGGCTTCAAGCTGCCAGACAAGGTATCATTACGCATTTAGGGTGGAGGTCCGCTGCAGCCTAGTCTCAGAGTTTTAAGTCATTTGTCCTTTGTCCCCAGCTTGAAGTGGAGCATGCAAATGCCATTTCTAACCATGTAAGACTAATGAATTGATCATTTATTCAAACATCATCGGAGATTAAATCTTTATCATTTTGTGAGGTGCGTGTACACCTTTGTACAACAACCTTTTCAGGTGTCAACCCTGCGTGCTGAAAATGTTAGTTATCTCAATATATTGCTCGAGGGGGATGAGGGAGCACGTGACATTGTGGGGCTTCTATGGTAACAAGAGACACACTGCGCATAGCAACTGAAAGCGTCTTCAGAAAGTTCCTTAGCAACCCTAACAGAAACAACTGTAGCGTTAGCCAGCTATCTGGCAAATGTTACTCGGTATAAGTGACACAGTGCTAAACGTTTCAGGTTTTATTCGTAACATTACTGACTTTCTCATGTGCACAAATATGAGAGCCTTAGATATTTCCAAGGACAGAATGGGGCTGATAACCGAAGGATTTACAGTGAAATCAACGATGAAGAACTCTGTGGTACGTTTCAGTCGACATCATGTCAATTGGATAGCTTTTTAAGTTAGTTACTAGTACTTTTGTCTTGCAATTAGTGTTTACATGTGACACCATCATCCCCATCAGGTTTAGACTTCTATTTCCCTCCTTAGTGTTATTGGGTGTGCTCAAGCCTTCGGCGAGAGCACAACCTTTGTTCTCTCACATATATATTTATTATTATTATTATTTATTTTTGCCCCCCTAAATCTTTGTCAATATTTGGCCTACATAGACAACCTAGGTGTCTATGTAAGTTTCGTCTTGGTAGCTACTGAGTTGCTTGTATTTTTATTTACGTTCAGTTGCATGGTTTAGGCTGAAGTTAAGTTTTTGTGGCGAAAAGTGAAGCTAACGGTGGCTAATTTGCTAGCCACAGTCACTGACGTTACCAACGTCACTACGTCACTAACGTCACGAAAACACGCGTGACTACCTGTAGCAGAACATTCGTTTCGCATCTGTTAACTTGGGGGATAGCTAGGCTAACTATAGATTTACTGCAAGGCAGCTGCAGAAACGCCACAAGCAAAGAGGCCAGGGTGATAACTATTTACTCATTTTACTTTTGTTTGTGTTTGTTGGTGAAATTATCATTACCTGTGGTTTCAAACCAGTGTTGCTCACTGCAACGCTGTAGTTTACGCGACACACACTACAAAAACATCTACACAGCTGTTTAGGAAGTCAAACGGCGACAGAACATGTTCGGCACTCCCCTTACTTAAATCAAAAGTCTTTCAACAGGTGAAACTATCTGACTACTAACCTGAACTTCATTGCCACAGCCTACACTTTGTCAATCTGTTCATGAAAATAATTAATTTCAGCCTAAACCGTACAACGGAACGTTCAATCCAATTCAATCAACGCAATCGCTACCAAGACGAACACAGCAGTAGTCTAGTGTACTGTAGTATAATTTACCGGGGCAGCTTCTCCACACAGGGCTATATCGCATTTTGCGTTGTTACTGACAATGATCGCTACCAGCGAGCTTTTTATGAATGAGCGATTTTCCACTAAATAAATGTCAAGCTTATTTACGTTTTGGGGGGCATATTTTCAGTTAGCAGATGGTACTGTTTGAATCGCGATTCCATCTTCTACCTGCCGGTAACGTCGTAGAATAATCTTCAAAGGGGTTGTTAATGTTAATGACTGAATGCAACGAGTAGGCTAAATGCTTGAAAATATCACGAGAAGGGGAAAACTTAAAAGGACGTTTAAGTAATAGAGATTAGGTATATTTTTACACCGGTCTGCCAAATCTCTTCGTTTTGATTAAACGATGAGGCTGCCTCTTGCAGGGGAAATGAGAAGACATCTATTTCATTATACACTTCACTCGTATTTTCAGTTGTAAATGAGCAGCAAAAAAAGATGCTTTTAAATCTATGTAATCTTTATAAATAATAAGTATGCATTTTTATATGACATATACAGAAATATCAGTTGTAAAAATGTCATTCAAAAACGGACCCCTGTGCAACCGACGCAAGCAAGCACACCCTACAATTTCCCCAGAAATTGTACCCTCTCTAGTTTAACATGTATTCCTTTTAATTAAAATTGATTCACCGGTTGCCAACACTGCCACAATCAGCTGGCATTTAGTTTGCGTGAGCCGGGGCTTCACAACAACACCCTCCTAATAGCTTTTAGAGTAGAAGAACATAACATTAGCTCACTACAAATATTAAAAGTCAGTCTACTACAGCAAAAAAACTATACTTTACAACAGCTAATTTGTCACAAATATTTGTTTTTTTAAAGAAAGAATGCAGTGTGTATGAAAGGGCGATGAGTCGATTACCATCATCTACTCTTGTTACAGTATTTGGTAGTAGCCTTATGCAGTACTGTAAATGATTATCATCCAGCTTCCTAAATCTGATCCATACCGAGAAGTCAGAGAAGTAGAAGGATACAGGAAATAATGGGATGGCTTCAGCACTTTTTTCATTTCGTTTTTCATTTCAAAGAAAGCTGCAGTCACCTTTTTAAGGCGATAAATAAACTGTGTTTGAATGCATGTGTGTGTAGCCTTATGCACTGCAAAGGTCCCTTCTTGGATAGTAACTTCCAGGGGCAGAAAATGCACAACAAAGGTGAAGCAGAGCTCCTATGGGACAAGGCTGTCTCTTTGGATGCAGGGCAGAGACTTCAGCTCATTGACACCCCCATGGCAACTCTTCACACTATTTTGCCAGCCTTATTTATTTATCCATCCAGTGGTTTTTCTCTATGAATGGAAAAGAAGCCGTTATCAGCTTCACTTTGTCTGCCAGCAGGGCTTCTGCCTGTGGTGTTCTTAACTTCTCCATCTTTATCCGAGACCAGATATAGGGAAATAGGTCCCAGCCATTGGCCCCATTCCCCTATATGTAATGACTTGGAGATAAGTTAGTGAATGAGTCATTTTTAAAGTCTCCCCGATGAGACTGGACGAGACCAAGCCAGACAACTCCTGTCCATTATGAGCAAATGAAGATGGATTAGGAGAGAGTATTAGATATCAGAGCCCATCAGTCCTAATTGATGGCTCATATTGATTTGTCAAGTAAGCCTATATCTGGTGCCAGGAAGTAGGTTATGGTGAGAAATGTTGATAAACAGCCTATTGTACAGGGTTGCTGAAAAATGCAAAAACATACAGACTTCAATTTGGACATGATCCTACTACTACTAACCTACTGTTTATAAATCCTTTGTGGCTTAGGCCAAGACATGCTGCTCATCTAGCCTATTGGTTTTGCTACTAATCTTCCAAACATAATTCCTAGTTTCACATATGGGTCATTGCAAATCAATAGTTTGTAATGATTGTTACACTGCATGCATGCCATCGTGAGAAGCTAAACCGGAGACTGCACCAGCATATTCATGCAGACTATGATGCCGTTGAGGTGTGTGTGAGATGGAAATAACCCATAGTTCAGGGTCTTTATGATACTCACCTTTGAGTGAAGGCAGAAGTATATTTACATGGCAAATATTGCAAATTAATTCCTTTTAGAGCGGCCTTGGCACGCGTGTAAGTCTCCCCATAGCTTTTGAATCACCTGCTTTGCATCTGTGCAAGGGTGCAAACTCAAGAAAGGCTCCGTCGTATTCTTTTAGCCTACATAGAAAGCCATGACTCAATGTAATTAGCTTATTTTTCTTAGATGTTCTCTTTCAGTGTACATGTATTTTAAAAACTCATTGCTAAACAAATACCAAGTGTGTTGTGTGTACATGCTAGATCTTTAACACCCAAGGTTTTACAAACAATAGGCCTAGATGTGCACAGCCTTTCTGAGGAAGGAATTGGAAGGAGGGGACTAGGCAAACATGAAGTTGAAGTACATAAACAAGACTGGTCTCTGATGAATTATACCATTGTTCTGGCTTGTTAGTTGTCAGGAAGCTACAGTACAATAGGTTTGTTACAGTACTATTGTACAAAAGCATGGTGGTCTTGTTGAAGGCTGAAGCTGAATTGCCTTGTTTGGCCTAAATCCCAGCCATAGACGGCTTGTTATTCAACTACTTTTCCTGGCTTTATCTCCTATGCCTTTATTCTCTAACTACTGCTTTAGCGACAACAGCAGGCCTTTCTTTACCCAAATTCTCTTCCAGGCTATGGGGAGTAGTGACATGCACAGGTGGCTTGTAAGAAATTGGCATAGGCTAGGCCTTATCTAATTCCATGGGGAGTTGGTGTTGTGATAAAACTATTTATTTTCTCTACTTCAGTGTACAGATGTTGAAGGATGATTACAAAAATAAGGATCTGTTTGTCCTCAGTTAACAGTTTACTTGCATCATGATTTCTTTGTTACTGTACAGGGTTTTTCTTGTGTCGGGCTTGTTATGTGAAGTTAGAATTCATTTTCAGTTTTCTCTTGTACATGATCTGTCTGTTTTAATTGTTGTTGTTGTGGCGTTAAACAGTTTACTGAATGCCTTCGATTGATGTGTCCGTTTTCTCCATCTCTCCAGACTAGAGTTCAGGCAGGTGATTTCTCTGAAAGTTAGCGTACCTAGGTTGGTCTTCTTCGTCTTCCACGGATCCTGCGTAACTAGCGCGGCGGGCTTGTGGGATGCACAAATTACAGTTACGGGGACTGTATTAAATTTTTTGCACTATTTCTGCTAGAAAGCTTAGGCGTTGTGAGAAAAGCTTTAGGCGGGCTGCCTTAGCCTTTTCAATGCAGGAAAAACCCTGCAATACTATTTGTTGTAGCCTGTAAAATTCTTGCCAAATTGATATCAACATGTAATGTAGTCTGTTGAAGTAGAGGGGCTAACCAGCATTGACTGGCCCAGGAAGTCAGATGTGTAGCCTAGGCCTGATGTCTACATGTGTCAGCATTCCTCTCACATTCCGTGTCTTCGCTGCAGCTCTTCACATGCATCTCAATTTTCCAGCTCAGGAAGTTTGATCCAAACTATTTAACTGCCTCCCTTCTCCCAGCCAAAAGGTTATTGCCTTGTATCCACGCAGCACTTAAGAGAATTAAGTGATAAACTGGAAAGCAGTAGCTGTCTACTTATGATGACAACAGCAGATATGGGGGTGTCACCGTTCTCTACTGTCAAGACAGTCGACTGGCACTGCAGGATGAGGGGGATCAGAGTCTTCCATGCCTCCGTCTCTCACTGGTCGAATGCCGTGAACAAACCAGGTGCCTTATATGCATAAGAAAGCCTTCCTCACTCACCATTTCTACAAGAAGCCCTAGTAACCCTAGCATGTCTGCTATTAGCCAATGGTCGTACTTGAAGTCTTAACACCTGAACCACCTACCTATGGACTACCTATTATTTTTTGTTTGTTGTTTTGTAGAGCTCTTCTTCTTCTCAACCTTCATGTGGTTCCCCACATATGCTCCATTGAGCTGTCCTACTCAGAGCTGTGATTTGTAGATAGCAGTGAAGCCATTGGTAGCCTACTGTAAAAGGGTATGGGCTTCAAGAGGCATCAGGCTTATTATGCTGTAGAGTATTTGTGACCATATAAACTGAATCAATACTAGGTTGTGCACCTTATCTTTTCTCTGTGATTCATCCAAGCACTTAAAGAAAAAAGTCATTTTAAATTCAGTTTGGAGGTCATCACCTTCCGTTTGAAACAGCCAGAGAGAAAAGCTGCTATTTTCCGTGTTCCAGTCTTATTCCACCTAGATGACAAAGGATGACATGGATTTTGAAGGAAAGCTGAAACAGCTGAGAAAAAAGATGTTGTGTCTTTGTGGATGGCCGTGATTCCTGCTCTGAAAGCTCTGACCGTCAGGAACCAACTTTTTCAAACTACTGTCTGATCAAGGAGAAAAGAAACAGTTTACTGTTAAATATGGATTACTGTGTCATCTTCAATCCAAAAACAAGAAGATCTTTGTGGAAACAGGATTGCACCAGAACCCACATTTTATTTCTTATTTTGATGCCTTTATATAACCACCTCCTTGCACACACACACACACACACACTCATACACACATCTATGCATTCCCGTCAGATACAGATATGCTTATGAAGAACATAGCACATTTAACCTGAGTTTACAAATTGATAAGAGCTCCTAGATCCGCCTCTCTGAATTACATGTTCCTCTGCCCTTTGGTGTGGCGGGGCCTGCACAAGCTGTGGCACCACTGACAGACTCACTTCTGTAACTCATTTAGCCGCTGGCCCCAGGGATTAGCGTTTAACTTTAGCCTCTAAAAGTAGAGCTGCAGGACTCTACTAGCTAGTGTGCTACCTCTCCTTTCAGGGTACACATGTTGAAGAAGACTTCTATATGACCTCCATCTCTCATCCTTCCCCCCAGATCATCATTAATCACTTATGCAGGCATCTTATCAGCTCTAATGTCTTTCCACCCCCCCCCCTCTCTCTCTCTCTCTCTCTGTTGTTCTCCCTGTCTTTCCCTCTCCTGGTTTCCTCTCTTCATCTCTGACATCTCTTGTCTATCTCCCTCTTGTCGCTCCCAACCCATTTCCCTGACACGTGAGCTCATAATTTGCTCGAGGTCATAAATAACAGCTGTGATTGTGTGTGGGGCTAGGCGATACTGGATGGGGTGTGTGGAGGGGGGTTCAGTCAGGTAGATGAGCCAGGGTATCACAACAAGTGCCCCCATGGTTGGGTGTCATGCTCCTCCTTATTCCGAGCCCCCGTCCTGTTCCATCCCGTCCTGTCTCCTCGCCGCCTGGCCCCGTGGGCTCCATCCATCATCCCCTCTAGCGTCTGCACATTGCTGCACCGCCGCCACACATAGCTGACGTTCCCCGAGCCTCCCTACGGAGCGATGGCTGCCGCCAGGCCGTGACTGAGAGCAGTGGTGACACCTTCCTCCCGTTTCTCTCTCTCCCCTCTCTATTTCTCCCCTTTTCTCTCTCCCTCTTCCTCTCCCTATGTGTTGTTTCTCTTCTTTCGTCAAACTCCCCACAGCCTTATTAACACTGAAGATGTGTGTAATCCATTCTGGTAAGCGCCTGTCATGTTGTAAGGAGAACTGGGTCATGGTAACTAACGTGTTATTGGCAATCACTCACAGAGACCTGCATCCTCTTAACACACTTGCTCTCCTGATCAATCACAAGGCCTTGGCTAGACACTGGCTGATGCCAACATGTTTTGCCAAAATGTACGAAATATTTGAGGTTGTCTTACTCAAAGTTTAATTAGTAACTTTCAGAACACTACAAGTTATTTTCTGTAGCCTGTGCACAATGCAAACCCCCCCACTAGACCAAACTGCTGATAGATTCCTCACTGCGACTCAGCTCTAATGGTGTTAATCAGCAATGCTTCTCTCGCATAAAATGGGTGTTTAAAGATGAATAGATAGCTTGGCTTGTGAAGTATGTGATTGCTGAAATTGCTGTGACCTTTCTCTCCCCGGAGCCCCTAAACTCCATCTGGCTGAGGTCTGCAGGTGGATGCTGGGAGTGTTTGCAGTGGCATTCTATCATGACCTTATGAGACTAGCTACAGTCAGGGCTATTGTGTTTGTTTTCCCCAAGTTCGGCTTTACAATTACGATGGCCCCCAGTTTGTGACATCCTCCTTGAAGACCTGCTTGAATTCTAATTAGATGCTTTAATGGAAAGGACCGTTTATTGCTCGCGCAAAACTCCATTTCTTCTCGGGGAGTTAATTAGCTCATAAGGCAAACACAGAGGACACCCTATAAACAGCATCCCATTCTCTCTGCAAAGCCAGGTTAGCTGTTACACAATACACTCACCCTATCACACAAAAACACTTCCCAGCCATTTATTGGATGGATGAGCTTCTTTCCATTTCTGCAATGACAATGGCTTGGTTAAGATGGCTGGTTGGTGGAGTCCCTAACGACGGTTTGTCCTTGAGGCAGTGCTCTAAGCAGTGTGAGTCACCAGGTTGAGTGGCTCAGTTAACATGGCAACTTCTGTCCTTGATGCACCAAAACTCTGGCTAATGATGATTGCATTGTAATTGTGCACCAAGGTCTGCTCCATCAAGTAGCCTAGTTGATAAGAGCCCTGTTGTGTTGTGATCTCTCTCCCACAAGCTTGGAGGCCCACAGCCATGTCCTGACTGGCCAGGTGTTGTTTACATTGCTACAAATCAACAGCAATCCAGTGATCCTGGGCCTCGGCTGTTTCAGGTCTACCTGTGACAAAACATTAAACTGCCACATTCAGCCCTAAGTAACAGGGCTGTTGTTGAACAACAGCACCAGCAATAAGAGCAGAGGATATGGGGCCATTAGTATTCTGGAGCTGCACCTTATGGAGACATGATTGGCAATGATTGATATCTCTTTGTCGATGCTGGTCAGTGAGAGGGGATCGATAAGCCTTGTGCCCAGCACTCATGATAACACCACTTATTTAGACCTGTAGGATTGCTGTTGCTGGTGAGAACATCAATATCTTCTAACCTTTTATCTGGACAAGGCCGAAGCCTGTTCTCTCTGTATCTTACCAGAGATGGCAAATTGTCCTCTAATTTCTGTCTCTCACTGATGCAAGACAGCACAAAGAAAGTCAGCGAGGCTAGCCATTGTAGATGGCCTCCATCTCGCCTCAACCATGTGAAGTCTGCGTACTTCCATGGTTCTGAATGGATTGGGAATCTATGAAAATACAAGGCAGCCCAACCGCCCTAACCCTCCTCCATCACCGACCCCCCCTGTCAGGCTCAATGTGTCCTTGCCAGAGGAGCCCCACCCATCTCAGCAGTATAATCTGAGGGGTGTAAGGCATGCGTCTTGCACTCCCCTTCCGACCATGTGTGTCAGATCACAAACTGCATACATCAACATAATGGAAACCCCAGGGAGAAAATCAATATATCGGACAAACACTGCTGTCTCAATACAAAGCAGCAAACAGCAGCCGCTTTGTTCCTCAACTAAATAAATCTTTTCAATTCACCAAAGTAACTGTAATGGTATGACCTTTAGAGTTTTGTTGAATTGCATTTTGGCCTACCTGAAATGGTTAGAACTATTGTCCCCTCAAGGTCAGGGACCAAATGTGACTTTAACACAACGTGAGGTGGTTCTTATCATTGTCATCTTACTGTGGAGTTAGTCTTTCTTCTGTAGTTCTGGTATGTCAGTGCATCCTCAATCCTTATCACTACAGGCACTAGTCCCAATAGAGTTAGTCAATGTTGCAGTCCACGTGTAGTCAACTCAGTGTTTGATACAAGGTTAGGTTATGTGCACACCTCAGGGATTTTGCTCTCAAGCTGCCTGCCTGACATCCAGCCCAGTCAAAGCACAGCCTGGAAGGCAGACAGACAACGAGGCAGGAGAGAGAGAGAGGCAGATATCTGGAGAGAGAAAAGCTGAGATTTAGAGAGAGGCCTGGATGTATAGAGAGGCTGAGAGAAGAGGCAGAGGAAGGAGATACTGGAGTGGCTCCCCTTTCGAGGAGGCGAGGAGGTAGAGGCAGAGAGAGGCTGAGGAGGGTAGACGGAGGCAGGGATCGGGAAGGCAGCAGGAGTTGCGGAGGCACTGTCGATCAGATCCCTGTCAGCTCCGCTCTGTCTCAGTGTCTAACTCATTACTCTCACCGTGGGCTGGGAAACACCAAACACATTCCACTAACGAGGGGTTTGATCAGAGCACGGCAGGAGCAGGCCGACCTCTTCCTCTCTCTCTCGCTCGCTCGCTCCCTCTCCCCCTCTCCCTCTCTCCACTAAGACTAGAGAAGAACAAAGGGAGAGACGGAGGGGAAGCAATACAACCTTTTGGCCCCTGTTCCCCAAGCACACAGGGGCTCGTCGGGCCCCAGACGATGTCTGCCAGGGCTTTGAAGGCCCCCTCTCTCTCCCTTTGATTCCTCTTAAATGGTTCAGCTCTGTGACAGGTGCTCAACTCGCTGTTACCTCTCCCCCTGACTCAACAGCTTGCTTCTGTCGAATATAACTTCATTTGTCGAGCTGTCGGTCTCAGTCTGTCTGTCTTTCTGTCTCGTAGGCTGTCTGTGTCACTGCATGGGGTTGTATGTTTCTGGTTGTGTTGTGTCAGGTCCACCTGCCTGTGTGCTCTGTAATAGTAGGCAATACTATTCTCTCCCCAAGGCCATCCAGTTTCCATTGTACTGTACCTAAAAGCCTTACATCAGATGTTTGCAGATTTATGTAGAACAAAAATTGCTAGTTATTTGCAATGGGCATAGTCTGTTATGTGGATTAGCTGACGTGTACAATATGGGCACCAGTGTTTTTCTTAGGAGCGAGTTTCACTGCCATAACAATCATAGCCGAGGGATTTCCAGCGTTCTGGTTGCTGGGGCGTTGAGCTGTTGAGTGACGGTGAAATTGGGGCCGCCGGGGGGGAGGCTGACGCCGCTAATTCTGACCGTGTGATTGATGCCTGTCAGCAGAGATGGAGGAGGAGGCACAGGAGGCCCTGTATGAACGCTGTGCTGGAGAATATAGCTGAGACACCTGTTTCACTGTCGCAACCTCTGCAAGCTCTGCAACACCGAGGGGAGGGGAGGTGGGAGAGGATGCAGGATTGGGGGGAGGGTGGAGGGAGGACTGAGCAACCTCCACAGGAAGCTGGGGACTTTCCGTGGCGCCTGCCTGCCGCTCTGCGAGTGTGAGTAAGTCAAAGCGTAAAGGGGGAAGTCTGTCACAAAGTGTCTGTTGTGCTCCAGCCTGCCCCTGTTTGTTTGGTGTGTTCGTTTGTTGATCCCATCAGCCCACCCCCCCACCCACCCACCCCCATTCCCCCGTTGCTCTACAGAAACATTTTGAAAGCCCTGCTACTGCTTGGTTTAAAATATGAAATATGAATATGAAGTGGCAAGTTGCCTGTGTTGTAGCGAAGAGATTAGAAAAGTGCTCTCTCTTCTCTTCTCTTCTCTCCTTTCCTCTCCCCCTCCCCTCCCCTCTCTTCATCTCTCACTGGTTAATCTGGAGACTGGACTATCATTCAAGGCATTATCCCTGCAGGAGGTCTCTGTGGCTGACCTCATTTCCATGTGTCTCACTGCTGGTTGCTTCTGCTCAGACCAAGCCCCCCTACTAGATTTGTTGAGCAAACACATTTAAGGACATTGAGCTAAATTTCCTACGGCATTTAGCTGTTTCTCATTGGCCAGTTGGCCGGTTGGCTGGCTGGATGGCTGGCTGGGTTGTAACCCTGTGGAGACCGTGCCTGTAAAGGGGAACTCAGGAGGGGGTTTGGGGGGGTGGGATCCTCCCAGTTAATTCATGTAAAGGTCAGACTCCCAACCATGCACTGTATCATGCATCATGGCTCCTCGCTGAGCAAATCTCCTCTGTCATCCTTTAATTAACGCCCTGACAATTATATTTCACAACTAGCTTGGCAAACACGTCTCTGCCTGGTTTTCCTTAGACCAGCGATTCCCAACCTGTGGACCGCCAAACTAATGAAAATTAAAGTATTAAAAATGAATAAATATCAAAATATTTTTTTTTCTTGAACATTTTGAATTTGAATTTGAGCAACCGGAATTTACGAACCTTGAATTTTTGGATCTGAATTTATTTTTAAAAACATGTCACTAATTTGCTTCCTTAAGTGGACGAAGTGGCTATCTAGGATTTTAGCAGTAACAACTAGGCTACACTTTTTAGCTACATTATAATGTACTTAATTATCTGTCCGCTTGCTTGCTAGTCGTTAATGTTAACTGACTAAAATAATTGGTCTGTCATATTTGTTCCCTATGTTTAATCTAATGTAACATGTCTTTCTCAGTTTCTAACTCAAATCTAGAAACGGGAGACATCTCCGTGAGGGGACCTGTTATTGGTCGATGGAAAAAAAGCGAGAAGCCGCACATTCTGAGTGTTGGGGTAATAAGGGAGCAATAGCTAAGGGTTAAGATGACCTCTTCTTATTATTAAAAGTCACGTTTCTAACTTCACCGGAAGTTCTAGACCTTCTAGACCTAGACCCTCGTAGTTACGCAGGTTACCTCTTTACAATGTGTGCTCTATGTGGCGCTGATGGACACTTTGTCTTTGATCGATCAAATACATTTTCCCGTGAAAGCTAACTATTTGGCTCCCGTGGTGTTGTTAAACATGTGTGCTAAACGCGAATCAAGTGAACGGATGTGTTGGAAAAGGTCGGGAATTGCTGCCTTAGACACTGAAGAGAAAACAGGTCTTTGTTTAACAATTACAAGCTCAATCTACCAGCCACCTACCTCACAGCATGGACAGATGAATTAGCCTGCATTAGCTGGCCTTAGCCCCCCTCTGCTTCCTTCCTCCACAGTGACCTGCCTGTGTCTAGGTTACCTGTAACACCACAGGAGGCAAAGCTTGAAAGCTTGATCCCCCCCCTTCTGTCAGCCTGCCATGTCACCTCCTCCACAGGACACACTGACGGCGTCCTCTGAGTCTGTCCTGCAGTGTGTCTTTGTGTCCATCCGCCTGGCCCTCTGTGGCCTGAGGCCTGTCATGACTGCACACACAGTGGGGCTGGCCCTGCTGCAGTGTCTTTAATTGGCTTATCACATTATCACCGCGCAGGGTTGTCACCATCCATGGGAACAATCAGCGAGGGAGAACAAAGACTTTAGTGTTAACACACAGTGCTTCATGTGTTGTTATTAAATCTATTCTGAGCCGTTATTTTTCAGCGGTCCCCAGTCACGGGGTGCACGAGTGTCACCAGGTGCAGACTAATCTTGGGAACTTCATGAAAAGTTCATTAGGAGTGAAAAGTTGCACAGTGAATTCAGTCTGCAGGTTGTTAACGCGTCCTCAGCCACGGCTGCTGCAGCGCTAGTGACGGGTGTTATTTGCCTGGTGTGTGTCATTAACTTGATGGCCAGCTCGCTGTTTTAATGCCTTCAGGTGTCGTCACTGATTAGGGTCGTAAAAATAAATCGTCAGTCAGATTGTGGGTGGGCGGGGTTGGTGAGTGAGTGCACTGCGTAGGCGCGTGTCCAGCAGTTTAACACCTTACTTTGAAAGAGAGAGAAAGAGAGAGACAGAGAAAGCTTTTGCATCGCTTGATCTTGTGTTTAGGCTAATTTACCTGTGTAGCCTACTGTGTGTGTGTGTGTACTGCGACAGTCTATCGACAGGCGGGTCTGTCGGATCAAAAAGTGTGTCCTCTTCCTTTGCCATGCTGTGTGATTCATGGCGAGTGACCACAACTGCAGTTCTGTGATATAAATCACCAGATTGGCTTGAGTAAGCTGAGGGCCATGTCTGCCAGTCAGGAAGATAAGCTAACTGGGACACGCACAAACACACACACACGCACTCAGAGGAGATGGAACTTGCCATCTGCACTAGTGTGTTCTGTGTTGGGCTCTGGCAGGCTGTACTGTATCTCAGGTAAATGAATAAGTGACAAAGAATGACGGAGAAAGAAGCAGGAAGTGCCATTCTCTTTTTGGGTGCTGAAATGCACTTTTCAATGTTTCCTTTTCTTTTTTTTTAAACCATCCACGACAGTTTTTTTCTTGTTCTCTGTTTCATCCCGTCTCATCTTTGTGGTGAGTGTTGACTGTTGGTGCTGTGTGCAAGCACGGGCTTGTTTTTGCCCGGAAAGTTGTCATTTTTCATTACAAACAACCCCTCCCTCAAACGTGTCTGCCGAGCTGACGTAAGGCGATGACAGTCACACAATGACACTCTTGCAGAGAAAGCGTGCAGTCTGGGAAGCTGTGAAAACAGCATGTCTGACTCTGCAGTAGCAATACTTCAGGCCACAATCATTCTGTCGGCTCTCGTGCCCTCCTCGTCATTGGCTGTCTCCTGACCTTGTCTCTCACAGACACACTCATTCTGTTCACACAATGGAACTGATTTACTGACTGATTGGCCCTCTCTCTGTTTAGTCATAAAAAGAATGCGCAGTGTTCGGGCATCAGCGATGCAGGTCTGTTGACGTGTCAGGGGAGCGGGGCTCGGTCACGGTGGCTGTGGTGTCATCGCATGTCACACAGACGGAATAAGCTGGAAAAAACCCTTCCTAGTCGTTGAGTAGGATAGGCGCGATGTGAAAAAATCCTCTCTTTCATCCCTCGTTGTGTCTGAAACGGAGAAAATGGGCCCCGTCCCTGGCATGTGTGAGTGAGGGCGGTTCAGCGATGGACGCCCTGAAAATAAAGAGAGAGCATTTGGTTCGCCTGCAGCAGCGACGTGCAGCCTGACCTTATCAGGGGAGTCTGTGTCTGTGTGCTCCATCCTCGATGACTCACCCGCTCTCCCCACCCGCTCTCACCCTCCTCATCCACGCCGGGGAAAGGAAGGCCGCTTGCATCACGCCAGATTTCAATAACCCCTCAACCGAGAAAGCAGAGAAATCTATCTAGAGAGAGAGAGAGGGTGAGGGAGAAGCAGGCAGAGATAGGGAGGGCTTCTCTCCACTGCCATCGTCGGCTCAGTAAACAGGTGATGCAATGCACCCGTGTGCACTGGAACCCTCATTCCCCATGCAAATACAAGGAAATGCAATTTTACCCCCAAAGAGAGAAGGAATGGAGCTGGGGGAATAGCAATAGAGAAAGGGAGAGAAATAGGATTGGAGAGAGAAAGAAAGGGAAAGTGGGAGAAAGAGAGAGAGAGGAGGGGGAGGAACAGGTCCCCGTATGGAGATTTAAAAGGAGAGTACAGGCTGTAGCTGAGCTGACACGGAATTGACGGCCCCTCAACAAACATCCATCAGAGGCTTTTAGAGGCATTTTAGGGTGTCGGCTCAGTGGAGAGGAGGGTGAGGGAGAGACAAAAAGGTGTAGAGAGGGAGGTAGAGATTATATAGAGAGCTGGGTAGAGAGAGAGGGAACGACGGAGAGAGGCCATGGAGGAGTGAGGGAGAAAGGCAGAGAGAGAGCGAGAGTGAGGAGATTGAGAGGTGGAGAGAGAGAGCGAGAGGGAGAGAGAGAGGGAGAGAGAGAGTGAGAGAGAGAGAGGAAGTGAAGGAGAAGGAGAAGGAGGAGAGATGTGGAGGCCGGGGCAGGTTGATGGATCACCTACACGCTGCGCCGCCATCACCACGCTGAACTCGGCCTCAGAATTGATGAGGCGCCGCTCCTGTCTCTTTGCCCCCCTCCCCTCCACCCTCCTCTCTCTCTCTCTGTCCCTCAATATCTCTCCATCACATCTGTCGGGCCCCCCTTCTCGATACCCCCCCCCCCTCCACCCCCACCCCCATCCTGCCCCTCTCCCCCCCCCCCATCCCTGTGTCAGCAGTAGCAGCTCCATGGATCGGCCATACTAATAACGTTGGAGGGAGGCATCTGTGCTCCTCAGGATGACATCCTCTAAACGACAGGAGCTGCCGCTCACAGCCGGGGCCCAATCACCTCCGCAGGAGCCCGGCCGTGCGCCTCCGAGGGGAGCAGAGAGTGTGTGAGCGAGTGTGTGTGTGTGTGTGGGGGGGGGGGAGGAAGGAAGGAGGGGACACCCGCGTTAGGTAGAGACAGATTGACACGAGGGT
Source organism: Osmerus mordax (assembly GCF_038355195.1). NCBI lineage: Eukaryota > Metazoa > Chordata > Actinopteri > Osmeriformes > Osmeridae > Osmerus > Osmerus mordax. Next base: position 6,040,816 of record NC_090058.1, on the reverse strand, counting down.
GGAAGGCTGTGGAGAGAGATGACAGCCCAGAGCACATCTGACCACCAGTGGCTTGTTATTACTGCCTGATGTGTGCACCAGCAGCACACAACCTGACACTTGGGCTTTCATTGTGTTAGCCAGCTGCCCCTTGGCTTTCATATCCCGCCTCCAAGGCTCACTTTATGACCTACGCTGAGGGCAGCAAATTCAGTTTGTGTGTGTGGTATTCAGGTAACTGATGTAGGGCCTACTTTAGGCTACGTTGTGTGGAGGGATAGTGTGTCTAGGGTCTGTATTTCCTTTGTTTCTTTGAAGAAGACAGGGGTTGTATAGCTATTGCGCAACTCTAGATTGTTATGATGTGGTGGTAGGCTGGATGTTTGTGTGGGGAGGGTGGGAGGGTGGAGCCCGGGGCTGGGGGGTGGATGGAGGGAGAGGCCTGGGTGCTGAAGACAGGGGAGGAAGCAGGGAGGGGTGGAGAGTGTCACAAAGGTGTTGCAGGGGTTGTATGGACTGCAGTGTCATCACTTCTGACCATAAAAGCCGGCCGGACAGTGAATGCAGTCTGGAGTTCATTTTCTCCCGGGCTATTTTTAGCTGGCTCTGCGGTACGCTGTGTGGAGCTGAGCTACATCTGCTGCTACCTGGATGGGATGGCTTTGTCCTCCAGGCAGGCAGCTGGAGCAGCCACACGTATAAGGCTTAAGGAGAGAGCGCGAAAGAGAGAGAGAATTGGGGGAAGGGGGGGGGGGGGGTCCAAGACAGACTGTGAATGAGAAAGTGAAGGGAAGAGGAGGAAATGCAGTTTCCATAATGCTCAGTGTGGCAATAACTCCACAAGCTCCAATCGGTCTTTGGAGAACACAGACCGGTCTTTGATCCCTGAATGCTCATTTACAAAGTGAAACAGTCTTTGAATGATTCATGCTGTCAAATGGGTTGAGGCTTACTGTTTGTCATTTTATGATGAATGAGAATGAGTGAAACAATGCAGGACTTTAGCCCACAGCCAACATTGGATATCACAATTACTTTTGGATCATGTAATGTTATATTTATTTATTTTACAGTTAAACTATAAAATTGCAGCTGTGCAGAGGAAATAATATTAATTTTCCTTTATGTTTTTTTTTTTTTTTAACATGCCTAGTTAGTCATGGATGTTTTGTTTGTTTAGCCTCTCCAGCACGTATGCAAACCTGGGCTTATTAATTCAGCGTGGTATTATTCAGTAGGCTACCCCCTGCTTGGTAAACAAACAATCAGCCTCACATTCTTTCCCACAGTATTCAGCTCTGCAGCCCCACGGTGCATTCATTCTGCTTTAAGGCTGTGACAGCACAATGGCTTACTCAGTTTCTATGACTGCTGTGATGTTGATGCTCTGCACTCTACATCCTTCTAAAGACCTAGGATACACACGCCCTACTGTACAGCACATTCTCCTGGAGCTCAGTATAATACGAGTTCTCTCCATTATGCTTTTATCCAGAGTGACATACAAAGAGGGATTTGAACCTGCGACCTTTGGATCTGCTGTCCGATGCGCTACCGCTGAGCTATACCCATCCCTAAAGCCTGTTAGATCGGTGTAGGACTAGTCTCCTGCTTGCTAGAAAATGTTTTCCGGTCAACAGTGGTGTAATGTTAGATGTACATAGGGTTCAAAATAACATTTGATCATAAAAAAAATCTGAAGACAAATTTTCCATCATATATATATTCCACTTAATAATGTTCTGTCATCTTATGGTTGGAATGTGAAGAGTTAAAGAAAATTTAAGATGAGCCTACCTGATATTTACTTTAATTAAAATTACGTCAATACTTACTGACGTGTAACATATGAAAAACAGAAAGAGAATCAGCCACCCTTGATTTCAAACCCTGGCTCTTACATCATGGACACAACCAACACACCACAAGACGCTTGTTTACTGTAGTACATTTACATTTACATTTAGTCATTTAGCAGACACTCTTATCCAGAGCGACTTACAGTAAGTACAGGGACATTCCCCCGAGGCAAGTAGGGTGAAGTGCCTTGCCCAAGGACACAACGTCAGTTGGCATGACCGGGAATCGAACTGGCAACCTTCGGATTACTAGCCCGACTCACTCACCGCTCAGCCAATTGACTCCCCAGTAGTATAGGAATCTTCAGTGTGACAGTATCATTCAGGAGATCTGACTGAGACAGTGTTTCTCAGCGGGCTGCAAGGGGGAGGATTAATGACAACAACATGTCTGCCAGTCATGTGCCAGGGTGGCACAGATGGCAAGGAACTTGCACAGGGACAAGAGCTGATTGGCAAGGCCGACCATCCACCTCCAGATTCACTTTTGAGCCCGGATGAAAAACGACCCCTGTTCCCCCAAAACTGTTCAGATCCCCGGCCTGTGAACCTGGTATGCTCCTGCTACCGTCACTGATGTCATTTAATCCCCCCCCACACACACACACCTCCTCACATGTGTATGGAGTCAACCCTGTAGACTGTGTTCGAGCCATGGCTCCAGGAGCAGTGAGAGGGGTCTGCTGTGTGCATCTCTCCCCAGCCTCAGTGGTACAGAAGCAGCAGGAACAATGCCTCTGGCAGTCCTGGAGGCTAGCCGCTTGGTAGACAGCCTGTCTTTAGCCAACCGTCGGAGGAGCAGCAGCAGCACACGCGCACACACACACACACACTCGCACGCACACACACACACTGCATTATGCATTAAAAGGAATCGCATCAGCGCTATCTGACCTACACAGTCAGAAATGGCCATCCTAAAAGGTTAATCTTTCTCTTTCTGTTTGTACACTCCCCTTCCCCCCTCCGCTTCATCCTCCTTCACCCTCCTCGTCCTCTACACCCCCCCCCCCCCCCCCCTCCATTCTCTCCAGGTGGTGGGACCCCCTGCAGCGGGGGCGTTCCGGGAGCGCCCAGCCAAACCTACGGCCTTCCGGAAGTTCTACGAGCGCGGAGACTTCCCTATCGCTTTGGAGCACGACACCAAGGGCAACCGCATCGCCTGGAAGGTAATGTCCTGTCCGGCCCGGTCCAGAACAAGGTCAGATCCACCCCATAGCTCTCCTGGAGAGGGGCTTACATGGCTGAGGTCCCCAGGTATCTATGGTGATGCTTAACATTGTCACAGCAGGCCTCCAATCACATCAGCAGGCTGACCAGCTGAAATGACCTGGACAGCCTGTAGGAGGCAGTACAGTTTCATAACCCTTAGGCCATTACCTCGTTTGTCGTTGGGGCAGATTTGGTTTGTGAGTAGATGTAAAATGACATCTGGTAAAGTGTCTGTGTGGGTGTGAATGTTTACAGTTGTGTCAGTCTGTGGAGTGATATACTGTCAGCTACTGAAGTCAAGTTTGTCCTAATTTCAACCTCCCTTCTACACTGCCAAACTCTGCTCTTTAACATCACTGCTTCATCCAACACCACCATGCAAATAACCACATTTACCTCATTAGCAAGGATAAATGAACCAAAGTAAATGTTCCTGTTCCTCCCCAGCTCCCACCCTCCCTCTGTCACTCCTGGTTGGCTGACGGTGTCCAGGTGAAAGCTCTGTGAAAGCATCCCGTATGAATTATTGATGTAAATGTTCAAATGAAAACAGCTCTTTCATACTAAATATTGCGTTTTCCTTTGTGCTCTTATGAAAAAGCTCTCAGCAAATGGGAATTGGTGTATGAAATTGTAGCTGTCATACTTAATACTACTGTTATGCTCATTGATTTTCTACCCATGACCAAATGTTGGGTAGATTCTGAACATTCCCTGTTTCAGTCAGTTTCACAGCCGTTCTACTGTGTGTTTGAGTGGAAGCATCCCTGAATGAGGTGTGTGTTCATGTGTGCACTCCAGGTAGTCAAGCATGTGTTTGTGTTATGAACTAGCTGCATTGTGAGTCCTTCTGGCTGGAAGAGCTATTTGTCTCTATCATACGGATGAGTTCCTCTCTCCTAGTGCTCTTCACACCAGAGAGGAGTAGCAGTGTGGAGGGGTGGGTGATTTCACCGTCAGGTGACGGGAAAATAGTGGTGTGAAGGGTTGGGGTGGGTGGATGCAGGGTGGAAGGCTGTGGTGAGGTGGATGGGGAGGTGTGAGGTGGAGGGTTAGGGTTAGATTGACCCGGATATAGACCAAGTCAAACATGTCAGCTAAGCTGACTTCTGTCAGACAGAAGTCCCACACTCAAGTAGCTGTACTGTGATCTTTTGTCTACTTTTTGTGACTGCATCAGACCTCCCTCCCTCTGTCTTCTCCTCTGGTCATCCCCCTCTCCATGCAGTAGGGAGCAGTAGTTCCTGGCTCTGGGCTTCCATGTGTCTCCTGTCTGGCAGTGTCACCTTCCTCCCTCAGCTCTTCCTCCACACGGGCAAACATGGAGGCCTGGTTGCTCTGGGTAGTAGGCTACATAAACAGAACTGTCCCCGCTATAAAGTAATGATGGCACAGTCTCCGCATCATCAGAACACATTTGTTTCATCCTGCAAGGCTGTTTTATCTATGTGTGTGTGTGTGTCTGTAAGTGTGTGTGTGTTCGTACAAGTGAGTTAAATGTCAAGGGCGAGTTGCACGAAGGAAGGTTGTTGTGAGGGTGTGGTAATTTGGCTCTCCACTGGTAAAAGCCTTTGCTGTAATAGCTCGCCCAGGTAAAAGCTTTACACGTATGAGAAACATGTGCTGCACATAGATAAGAGCCAGGGACCCGCTCCCCCTGTGTGTGCGTGTGTGTGTGTGCGTGTGTGTGTGTGCGTGTGTGTGTGTGTGTGTGTGTGTGCGCGGCCCTGTTATGATGAGGAGCTATAGGGCTGGAGCAGTGCCACAGAGCCCGCTCCACACAGAGCCCGCTCCACAGAGAGTGGGGCTCCACAGGGATCCAGCAAAGATGGACGCTGCTCGTCTCTCCTCCCATCCCCTCCCCTTCTCTTCTTTACTCTTTTCTCCTCTGTTGCAGTCCTGAGAGCTCAGACCCCCCAAACACGCTTTTTATTTCATTACGCTGATCATTTATCTACTCTATCCTCCAACTGCTCCTTAAGCCCAGACTGGTTCTTTCTTTCTCTTCTCTTCTTCGCTCCGCCCCCCGTGCTTTCCTCCTCTGCTCTGTTCCTGCCTGCTTTGCCCCCCCTCCTCCCCCCTCCTCTGGTTGTTTACTGTAGTATTCCCTTTTGTCCTTTCATGGGTTGTGTCCAGGGCAGAGTCAAGAGGCATTTCATAAAGAATATCAATGCAAACCTGATTTCCCCCCCCCCATCCATCCATCCCTCCGCCGCCACGGCTGGTCCAGGGAGGAGGGAGATGTGGGGGGGGGGGGGGGGGACAATCAATTAATCTGATCAAGCGCTTTAGGAAATGGAGAGCGTAAGCGCTCCTAGGGGACGGATATCCATCTCCTTGGGATGATTGAATTACGCGCGGAGCTACAGCGGAAGAGGGGGGGGGGAGTGGAGGGAGAAGAGTGTGAGGGTGGGGGTGGGGTGGGGGGGGGTGACCGGGAAAGAGAGCTCGTTGGGGGAGACGTGTGTGGGACTGACTGAGGCTGACAGTTGTGTGTGAATGCTTGTGTGTGTGTGTGTGTGTGTGCATGTGTGCACGCCGATGGAGTGTGAGGTTATGAATATCGGCGGGTGAGGTCACGGCAGCTATACATCTGCAGAGAAAGTCTTTTCTCCGCGTATTTTTCTCCCCGTCTGCCTATTTCCATTTTGATGTGTTGTACCTTATGACTGAGGACTGTCTACTGACAGCTATATTGCATTGCAAGGGTACCTCGTTTTGCTAAACAGGCAATTCCGTGCTGCCCTTTGCTACTTGTCATTTATTTGCAGGGAGTAAAGATAGAATAATGAATAAGCGCGGAGAGAAAGGGAGAAGTGGATTTATTAGACAGAGGCTTGTGGTTCTGTGTCAACACCATTGCTCCTTATCTGACTTACTGTTGTGTCATACTGTGTACTGTAAACCTGAGTGATGGACATGAAGTCCACAAGCCCAGACATGACGGCACTGCCTCTGTTCTCTGCACCTCCGCCTCCTCATCCAGCTCCGCCTCCTCATCCAGCTCCGCCTCCTCATCCAGCTCCGCCTCCTCATCCAGCTCCCCCTCCTCATCCAGCTCCGCCTCCTCATCCAGCTCCCCCTCCTCATCCAGCTCTGCCTCCTCATCCAGCTCCCCCTCCTCATCCAGCTCCGCCTCCTCATCCAGCTCCGCCTCCTCATCCAGCTCCCCCTCCTCATCCAGCTCCCCCTCCTCATCCAGCTCCGCCTCCTCATCCAGCTCCCCCTCCTCATCCAGCTCCCCCTCCTCATCCAGCCGCTCAGAAACCTAAGTGACCTGAACACCCACAGTTTCCTTGTTTCTGGTGAAAGCCTTTTGGAGTGACTTTAGCCGAAGACTCTTCCTAGGAAAAGTACTGCATCTCCTCAGTGGCATGCCTTTGTCATGTGCTTTTGTCCATCTGATCGTTTCCACCATGAATGGATGACTTATCTTCTCTGACTTTCTCTCTCCCCTGTGAGAGAATGGTAACGTAAATCGACAGAATCAAATGGGGTTAACCATGTGTGCACAGTGTCTGTCTGGATGGCTGGCTGGCTGACTGACTGACAGGCTGAGAGGCTGAGAGCTCTATACACTGGGGGGAGACTTCTGTGTTGTAATGAAACCCAGGAAGTTAGAGAGAGAGAGAGAGAGAGAGTGACAGAGAGAGAGCGAGAGAGAGAGAGAGAGAGAGAGAGAGAGAGAGAGAGAGAGAGAGAGAGAGAGAGAGAGAGAGAGATGAATATCGGCGAATAAGTGCATCTCTAAATATCTCTAATATTTAGAGATGCATTTCCTCCTACGATATGAAACATTCAGTGATATAAAAAATGATTACTGGAACAAATTCCACTCTGTAATCTCAGATTTCAAAGGTCTTAGTGACCTCTCAAAGGTAAAAATCCTCCTAGGAGAAGGAGACAGGGCATACCTTGCCTGCTAGTATGTATCAGTATGCCACAACCTGAGAGACAGTGAGTGACCTAGACACACAAGGCGCACACACAAAGCACACACACAAAATATACTGTGTGTGTGACTGACGTGTGTGTGTATATATGTATATATATATATATATATATATATATATTACATAATCAATATTACGTAATCAATCCTAAGGTCATGTTAAAGTTCTCCTGCTTTAATCTTTCAACTGAATTTGCCATGTTTGGTTGTTATCGGATGATTTGGTAACATTAATAGTATACCGATGTCCACAGTAATGGGATGAATACTGTTTCTGTGGCTCCACCGTTGCTTTGGCAATATGAACATTTGTTTCTTAATGCTAATAAAGCCAATTGAATTGAATTGAATTGAGAGAGAGAGAGAGAGAGAGAGAGAGAGAGAGAGAGAGAGAGAGAGAGAGAGAGAGAGAGAGAGATGGAACGAGGACTGTGAACACGGGCCCCTGGGCCTCTGAGAAAACACAAGAGATGAGAGGATTAAAAAGTGGCGTGGCTCTGGGAGGAGAACAGTGAGGAGGAGGAGGGAAACTCCGTAAGGACTGTTCAGTCTTCCCTGGATCAGAGCTGTGTGTTGGAGGCCTGCTGTCAAGCTGCCATAGAGGACTGCCACAACACTGCTGCTGCCCATCTGACGATGGACGGACTCACAGAGGGTTTTCTTATCTGTAGCATTAGCCCTTCATTTATGTCAACACACCAGAGCTCTTCTCCTGGCCCCGGGTGACAGGCTGAGGCTCTGATGGAAGCCCCTGGGTGTCCGTCTCCAGGACAATGACTTCTCTCTGTCTCCGAGGGCCACTCCGGGTGTTTACACGACTGGGCTGTGGCAGGCTCCATCCAGCGCCTCTTGGGCCAACAGCAGGCCAGAAGAAATATTGACGTTTCGACATGGAACTGAACGCAGACAGTGGAGTGGTCTTTGGAATTCTATGTTTCACTACCCCCCCCCCCCCCGCCCCTCCCAACAGCCCCCCCCCCCCCAAACCCCTCCCACACCTCATCACCCCACGCTTACTGCGGCTCCCCTCGCCTCACACCATCCGTGAGCTCATGAGCTCATCCCTGGGGCCCCTTGGTGAGCTCAGCCCCATGTCCCACACAGCTGGCTCCCCCATGCAAATGATGATAGACACACACACACACATCATCCCACTTACGTGAGAACAGAGAAGGACTGTTGCCACAGAGAGAGAGAGAGAGAGAGAGAGAGAGAGAGAGAGAGAGAGAGAGAGAGAGAGAGAGAGAGAGAGAAAAGCCAGATAGGATGAGAGAGAGGGAAGGACAGAGGAAGGGGAACTGGATGAGAGAGACAGGGGACGGAAAGAGAGAGTCGGGCCTATCTGCCAAAGCCACAAATCTTGCTGGTGAGTGTGCCCGGGCCACGTCACCCCTCCCAGAACGAGCCAGAGATCTATTGATTGGCATTTGTATTGCTAGCAGGCCCCGGCTCCAAATGGAGCCTTTAATTAACTAAATGGAGCGTCTGCAGCTGTGACAGAGCTCTCGGCCAGCATGGGGAATGAGCGGGGTTAACTCTGCAGACCTCCCCAGCTATCAGTCACAATGGACAGGACAGGACCTCGGGGGGGGGTGGGGGGGGGAGATAGGAGGAGTGCGAAGGAGGGTCCGCTTTGCTCTTCAGTTCGGCCCCCCCCCCATCCGATTTTCTTATCTCAACCCCACCCCCAAACCCAGTCACCCCCATGAGAGTGGTACACTAAACGCTGGCCAGACCTCTTCTGCTCCTGGCTGCGCTATCGCGCTCCCACTCCCTCCCTCTACTCGTCCCTCCCCCCTCGTCTCCTTCCCCTGCACCACTCTCATTCCTGTCCACTCATCCATTCTGTCAAAGGTTAATTGGTTTGGAAATGATTCGATTCATTCTGGACGTTAATGCTGTTATCGTGCTTTTGTTATAAAAAAAATTGAGAAAGAAAAACTACCCCACACACGCACTTAAGCCTAATTTAAAATAAAGACCAAAAAAAGGAAAAGAAATCCAATTCAATCTACTTTGACTACTTTTTTTTTGACTTCGGCCCAGCCCTGTCCCCACGAGTCTTTTCCTTTAAATGATGGCAGAATGTCATTACCTTGAAAGCTTTCCCCCACCCTCCCTCCACTCTGCACCTCCTCCTCTCCCCCCCCCCCCCTCTACCCCCTCCAATACTGTGAATGGATAGACGGCCCTAATGTCTTTCTTGTAACCTCAAGGTCGGCATATTTGGATCCACGGAAGCGCTCAAGGGTCCCTGTGATTAATGCACTGTACAAAGTGCCTTGGAATTATGCAGCGGCTGGTGGCTGCTGCTGCACTCCACAGAATGTGCCTCCACACACACTTACACACACACACACACACACACATGTTGAGGATAGAGGTGCCCCTGTCAGTGCCCTTGTTGTGGATCATGTGAGACATTCATATTCAAATGAAGCTACCCACCCATTGGCTCTCTGTCTCCCCACATCACCCCTCCCTGGTGAGTTCTTTATGCTCTGCTCCCTCCTTTATGTCACATCTTTGCTTACTGTGGCATTGTGGGACTAGCAGAAAGCTTTTCCTTCTTACATGTCGCCTAGCTACTTTCAGGAAACAACCACCATGCTCCCTGTCTCAACAGGACGCCTCTCAACTCTGCCTCTGGAGATGCATGATAAACTCCTTGAACAATCTTAGCTTCCAGTTCACTTTTTTGTATTTTGTATGTGTCCCTTAAGGATTCGATTCGGCCCAAGTTTCTTTTAAAAATCGAACAGGAAAGTTAGGAATGTTAATTCAGTCAATCTCTTCCCCAGCAGCCTCGTTGTGATCACGACCCTGGTCTTGATGTGGTGTTTCTCTGCACACAGCTGCAGCCACTGATAAAAACATATTTTTTTCCTCCTGTGTCGGACCACCATGTTGAGGTTGTGTGAGAAGATGTTAGTTGTGCACTTTGTGCCCTGTTGATAAGACAAACACAGGCCCCTGCAATGAAAAGACTTGGTTAGATCAAGATACTATCTCTTCTTAGCTAATTATTTATGGTTTGACTCCCAAGATTTGATCGATAGTTAGGATCATTGAATGTGTGGAATCTTTCTGACGGCCTTGTGAATTGTGTATTTCTCTCCAAGACACTGAACGTTAATCTACAGTGTTGGATCTTAAATCAAGATAATTATCCTTTTACTTTGATCATTTGTCAGTGAGAACATCTCTGAGGAACCAAATTCGACTAGCCTTAGCAACAGTAGGCCTACTGGTCTGAGAGGTAGTCCTGTTTCAGCTTGGTACCTGGTTTGATAACCAATGCTGTATGTCTTGCGTTTTTGTTCCATCTGAGCCAGTAACTAGGGAAGGGTGTCAAATGAAAAAGAGATGTATTTGTCAAATGCACAGTCCAACACAGGTCAAGTCACATAGTAGGCAGAAAAATACAGATGAATAAAATGTAAAATGTTAATAAAAAATACTGGCAAAATAGCAAAAAAACACACCCAGCAATAAAAGTAACACCAGCAATAAAAGAAAAAGCACAAATACAATAGCAGCAATAAAAACTGCAATAAAACATAACAACAACCCCAGCAGTGGAGATGAGCGTATGGAAGGTTTAGGGGAGGTGTTGAGCTCCTCCACCCTGCTCTGGTCTCCCTCCTCCCTCCTCCCTCCTCCCTCCCTCTTAGCCTGTCTGGCATGAGAGGCCGTGGAAGGAGAGACAGGACAGTAACTAGAAGCAGTTACAGAGTCTGTGTGTGGGGCTTGGTTAAGGAGGACAACCCTCTGGGGTCTTGTCTCTCTGATAAGGGATCGGGGAAGCTGTGGTTGTGCTTTGTATGGGGTTACGTGTGTCCATCTGGCTAATTGTAAGTGCACGTGTGTGCATGTCTTTGTGTGTGAGTGTGTGTATAAACGTGTGTGTGTGTGAGTGATGAACTGACAGGAACTGATTAGGTCTAGGAGCAGTAGCAGCTCCGTCTCAGTAATCTGTCCACAGTACCCAGAGGGAATGGCCGCACGCTAGCAGATTTAGCTCCTAATACCATCGCCCATAATGCATTATGAAGGGGGATTGGTGTCATTGGTTCTGCTTCCCATTATTAGCTGCTGCTGCTGCCATTGTTTACTGGAGGAATGTGTCAATGACTAATCTGGCCGTGTGTTCGACCAGCACACCTTGGATGGCTGCAGCTTCTCCTTATCTCCTCTCTGCTTCCAGTCTGTCACTGATAAGGCTGTCGAAGGTGGGGAGGGGAGGGGGGGAGGGGGGTGGGTGGGTGGGTGGGAAGGGGAGGGGGTTGGGTGGGTGGGAAGGGGAGGGGTGCAGAAGAAAAACACAAGGATAACGACGAGGGGGGAAGTGGGGTGAGGGGGAAAGGAAAAGAGAAAGAGACAGAACGGGAGCGAAGGTTAAGTGAGAAGGAGAGATAACGGACAGAGGGGAGCGACAGAGGGAGAGGGCAAAAGAAAGGGATGTGGAGAGCTAGGCCATGCTGAAGCCAATCTCCCCCCTTCCTACATGGGCTGGATGGGGCATCTGAGCTGTCAGGATGTCACCTTGCCGTTGTCTTGTTCCATATGAGCTGGGAAAAGGCTGCGTGGGCCCGCGCGCGTGTGTGTGTTCCATAGGTAACATGACACGCCGTGGCATCTCTCAGACAGCCATTCTCTCTCCCTCTCCCGACCTGCCATGGAACAGACAACTCCAATGGATTCCCCAGGATAAAACACCCAGCCTGCACCTAACCTCCTGGAGGAGAGGGGGGCAAGAGAGGAGGGGAGGAGGGACGGTGGCGGCGTGGGGGGTTACCAGTCAGCCTCTATGAAGCTGATGAATAATGGAGGAGCATCAGGGGTGCGGGAGAGACTCTCACCTCAATATGGATGTGACCTGACCCAGCACTACTGCTACAACTGACTTATTACACCAGCCCAGCAACGTCCGTCTGTCCCGGCTCGCTCACACAACCCTGGTGCCCTGTCTCACTTCAGCTCCCAGGCAGAGTGGGCAGGCCCCCAGAACTGCTGACATGGTGGATTTTCCCTCGCCTCGCCGTCTCCTAGCGTTCTCTCACCTCTCCTATTCTACCCCTGGTTTGAAAGATCAGCAGGTTTTTTTTTCTTCTTTCTGTTGTACCCCGTTAACACCTCCCTGGATGGAGCCAGCTATGAGGAGGAGAGGAGGGGAGGGGAGGGGAAGGGAGGAGGGGATGGGAGGGGAGGAGAGGGGAGGAGGGGATGGGAGGAGGGGAGGGGAGGGGAGGAGGAGAAGAGAGGAGAGGATGGGAGGAGAGGAGAGGAGAGGAGAGAAGAGGAGAGGAGAGGAGGAAAGGATGGGATGGGAGGACAGGAGAGGAGAGAATGGGAGGAGAGGAGAGAAGAGGAGAGGAGGAAAGGATGGGATGGGAGGAGAGGAGGACAGGAGAGGAGAGGATGGGAGGAGAGGAGAGAAGAGGAGAGGAGGAAAGGATGGGATGGGAGGAGAGGATGGGATGGGAGGAGAGGAGGGGAGGAGTATCAGAAACAAAGCAAACAGGCTGATGTGTGTGTGGCTCGACAGGAGGGGTTAGTAAAGGAAAGCATGAAAGAGAAAGGAGTTGAGGAGAAAAAAAGAAACAACCCGACCCATCAGCTCACAGAGATGATTAAGTGATATTCTGGATGCACGAGTGGGTATCAACTCCACCGCTCCTCAGTCTGGGGAGCGCCTGTCTCTATTACCCTAATGAGCCTCACTGACTGCTTCCTGGAGAGGCTGGGTGGGGGGTGGAGGGGCGGAGGAGGGGTGGTCTGCTTGGTGTTTCGGCATGGAGGGTAGGGGTGGCAGAGGAGGTGCTGGTGGGGGTTGGCCTGGCAGGCTTGGAGAAGGGAAATGGAGCGTGGCCAGGCCCAGATGAGAGAGAGTTAGCCTGCGGACGGCAGATGAATCTCCTGCTAGGCAGACCCATCTCATCTGGCCTGGGAGTGAAGGCAGTTAGCCTGTGAGTGCCCTGAGCCCTGCTTCTCTCTGAGCTAGCACTTAGCGTTTCTACACAGTACAGTATGCTGGGCTCACCACTGTTACAACACTGCTCTATTCTAGTCTGAGGTCAGGAATGCTACGTGAGATCATTTGTTGTTGGTAGCAAAAAACAAGCCCCGTCATGTAGAAGTCCTGAGGTCCGGACCAAGGGTGAGGTGGCGTGTAGCATATCATCCACTGCTTAGTTTGTGCTGTGAAAATTGCACCATTTAATCCATGATACAATGAAGCCTTAATGTAGCTGGCCTCTGCACCACATGACAGGCAGATAATTACAACCCATTGTTATCAAGCTCAAGCCATCTTCATCTTTATTCAAATGATCCTCATCATCATCGTTACCATGATCATCGTATGGGTCAACATGGTCTCGTGTCATCATTGTCACTATCATCATCATCATCGTCATCTTCCTCCTCAGCCTCCCCCCCCCCCTTGTGTTACTCCTCTGTGTGACATTCCATTAGCATGGAGACACAGCTAGTCAACACCTCTCAGCTTACAGGCATGCCTGCTCCCTCAGGGGTTAGGGGAAATATGTCAGAGTGACTTCTGGCTTTTACACATCTACAATCAAGGTTTTGTTATTCACACATTCCTCCACAGCCCCCATCTCTCTGTGCTGTACATTCCAACCCAGAAGGCTGTCTTACACACTTCAGAGGTTAGGCCAAGGCATCTGTTTTCCTAGAAATGTGTCATCGAACGAAAACTCTGTGTTTGGCTCTTGAAAAAGGAGGTGACTGTTTCGCATAAAGTGGCATCAGTTGCTTTTCCTGAGGCTTGAGTCCTAACTATTGATTTCATTCAAGCGCTGCTCCTCAAACATTATTAGTTTTTTTTTTCCAACTTTCATTTTGGTTGGTTGTGAGGTTTTTTCATAGCTTGACAGCGTAATACTGAAGGGCCAAACCTTTCCATGATGACAGCCACGTCACCTCTGGTTTTCAATTGCCACACAACAACCAAAGTCATTTGTCATTCGTGCTCTTTTTTGTCACATTGAATGAAATATCATTCATAAGGCTCAGAAACGCTGAAATTGAGAAAGTATGGTGCACTCGCGTCTGTCTCGTATCGCCTCCTCCTTCTGCCTTCACTACTCTCTCCATCATTTCAAAGGAATGGCCTCTATTTACACAGTCCTAATGACCTTGCCTAATGGCTCTTTGTCATATAGCTTATTTATGACAGGATTCATTTCAATCTGTCAGTCGGGGCCAAATCTTTTCCCGGAAAATGACCGCTCCAAAAGTACCTGGCCTGACAGACCTCCTGAGAACTTGCTTTGATTTTGAAACCAGATGTGAGGAGACAGAAACCCAGAGGATGGAAGAGGGGCTGGGCTGGGCTGGGCTGGGCTGGGGTGGGGGGAGGGGATACTTTCCAGGGATGATTTAGCTTATTGGCATAAAGTTGAGGTTGGAATTGCGATGCAGCAGGCAAAGCATCTTAGCGTTGCTGAAATGTCAATAGCCCAGAGTGCAGCGTCTTTCCTGTCAGGCCTGACAGAAGACCAACAGCCAACCTGGTCGCCATTTGTCTTCCTGAGCGAGTTTTCTAATAACGGTAATGGCTGCAGCTATAAATTACCAGTGGCCTGTCAGGAGGACATAGTGCAGCATTTAAATCTAACAAAGAGGCCCACCCCTTGCACAGGCTTTTATTTCTCTAACTTTAGCCCGCTCCCCCAAGGACCACTTGAGTTAATAGTGGTTAGTAGCTCGCCACTGCAGGGCCAGGGTATATCACCTGCTAAGTGGACAGAAAATCTTTTGGCTCTCCATTTTCGAACCCGTTAACAGAATATCTAGCAGCTTTCTGGGCATAGTTCTCATAACAGTCCCAATAATTACTGGAGGGCTGCAGGAATTAAGCAGCCATGTTTCAGCCGCTGCCATAACCTGCCTGATGAGGTCTCACTTTGGTGAAGTGGCAAATTCAACCTGACAGTTTATTGGGTGAGGAGGGGGGGCGATAATACCCTTAAACCCAGGTCACATGTCCTTCCTGTTTCAGTCCCTGCCCCCCCCCCCCCCCCTTTTTCCATCCCCCCTCTCTGCCAGGTGACAGCAGTCCTTCAGCGAGATGAGTTCACTAGGTAATTGGAGCAGCGGGAGGTGATTTGTTCACGTCCCTTCGGGGAGGAGAGCGGAGTGGAGCAGAGCAGACTGCCGCGGGTGTCCGGTGGAGCCAAGCCACGCTGCCATTTGTCAGACGTGGGGCTGCAATTCCTCGGGCATCTGTTTCCATCCATAACTGAGGGCAGAGGAGAGGGATGAGGGCTGTAATAGGGCCGTATAGCTCACTGCCTGGGGCCTCAGACTCGCTCACTCTCTCACCCGTCCTCCACATTCCAGGCCGGCCCTCCTCTCCGTCCTCGCCCTCACACGTTCACACGCCAGTGAACGACTGACGCATTTCCCAGCGCCGTCGTAACGCGCGGCTCTGCTGGTGTTTGCTAGCAGGCCGGTGCTACGCCGAGGGCTTTCTGGACCTCTGGTATGTGGAATCAATTGAAGCCTTCCCGAAAGATTTACCTCGCAGCGACAGCTCCAGATTCCAGTCATTTCTGAGTTGTGCTCTAACCTCCACTTACTGTCTCCACAGTCCCCTCCCCCTTCACACCCCGAGGGCATGCTGAGGTTTATACCACCTCCTCCTGAATTGATATCTGGTTGGTTGAAAATGTAGCCCAGATGTGGGATGTTGGTGGTCTTGAGGGTTACTGCTGCTGGGTAGATGGCGAAATAGAGACGTCTCAGGGACACTGAGAATCAAGCAGCATTTGTTTGTTTGTTTGTTTGTTTGTTTGTGAGAGCAGAGTTGACGCCAAGCCTATAGTGTGACAAGTCCTAATCACAACCGACTCCTTCCCTCCCTCAGTGGAGGAGAGGACAGAAAGAGAGGACTTGGTCCGCTTTTAGCTGAACCAGACAAAGCTCTCCTTGATTTGCCAGGAGAAGGAGTCAGTCAGTTGAAAACAGTAGTTTAGTCCTGTCAGTGGCCATGCAGAGGGTGGAGATCATATCTTAATATCTTCTTCTCTGCTAAGACGCTCAGCTGTGCTTTCTAATCAGCTCTCTTGTGTTTCCTCAGCTGCCGCTCTGTGGGCTCCATCAAGGGAGTGTGGCTGTGAAAAGAACAGCTTTGGTTTGTGTCTGCCATTTGCTAGTTATTATAGTTAAATCACTTTTGACAGCCACTTTGAGGTTGCGCTACGCAGGATAGGAAACACGGGACAAATGGGTTCTAATGACTTTCATTTTTAATTGTTCACCAGCATGTACCTCACGGCGGTCTCCACTCCACATGAAACGTAGAGGGAGGGGAGCCATCATCGGCCATTCAAACTGCCCAACGTTCCAGAACCTTTCTTCCCTTCATTTGTTAAAGATTAATTCGCTGCAGCAACGAAAGAAAGTAACTCACCGACATGTATTCACCTTATATCAGGGGTAGTCGGGGGGGGGGGGGGGTCTATGGCGTCTCTGCTCAACGTTAACCATGCTCTGTGCATGACCCACAGACGAGATTGATCAATAAGTCACGGCAATGAAGTGGCCCATCGATTAGACCAATGACAGGCCATTCACCAGTTTAATCTGTATAATGAGGCTAACCTTTTTCTTTGAGGCTTTGCCTCAGTCTGGCACGCAGCAGGCTTCGGCCTCTGGAGACGGGAAGGACAGGAGAGAGAGGGAGGGAGGGAGGGAGGGAGGGAGGGAGGATGAGGGAGGGTGGGAGGGAGGATGAGGGAGGGAGGGAGGATGAGGGAGGGAGGATGAGGGAGGGAGGGAGGATGAGGGAGGGAGGGAGGATGAGGGAGGGGGGGAGGGAGGATGAGGGAGGGAGGGAGGGAGGGGGGGAGGATGAGGGAGGGAGGGAGGATGAGGGAGGGAGGGAGGATGAGGGAGGGAGGGAGGGAGGATGAGGGAGGGAGGGAGGATGAGGGAGGAAGGGAGGGAAAAGAAGAGCGGGGAGGAGAGGAATGAGGATGAAAGAGAAAAGTAGAGGCGGGGAGAGGGGGGATGTGTGAGCCTGTGTAGGGAGAGTGATGTGGCCAGGGAGATACCATTATCATTGTCATCATCACCCATTCGTATGCAGGGTTGAGTAGCCACCAGTCATTAATGTGCGTCACGGCCTCAGCAATGTTGCTTTCAGCCTCTAGCATCTACACAGTGTTTACTTCTCCGCCCCAACACCCACCTGCTGTCTTTCCTCTAGCTCTGAGGAGGCTGTTCTCTCCAGGACCCCCCGTGTCTCAGTAGGCTGGCTAGTTGTGGACCGCTATAGAAATAGACCCCCCGCCCTGTATAGTTAGTGCTGACTTTTCACTCTCCTTCGCTGAAAGACTAAACTGACTGTCCTGTCCAACACCTTATTTTTTCTCTGAGATGACACAATCTGCTGTGCCTTGTTGACATAAATGCCAATTAGCCTCTATGCTTATCAATGAAGAACAGACTCCCTGTGGTAAGGCCTCTTGAGGGTTTTCCTTATGTTTCTGTTTCGACACACACACACACACACACACACAGAGCCCAGCCGGGGTTTTTAGGAACCGATTAGGCCTCAGAAAGCTGTTTGCTGTAGATGGCATGGAATTGGCAGAGTGTGCTTCCCTGTGGAGGGCTGTGGCTCTGTCTCCAGGGTAGGGGGGGGTTCTGAGGGGACTGTCAGGGGGATAACTCTGGAAATAACGCTCTGCTCTCAGGATGTGTTTTTATTCTGTCACATCCCCCAAGGGTCTGGAACCCTCCGCCTGCTGCTCTCAGCTGGAGCATCCACACACACACACACACACACAACACACACACACACACACACACACACACACACAAACACACACACACACACACACACACACACACACACACACACTTGTCAGATGGGATGCACAGTATTGCATGTTATGACTCATAAGTGGGATGATTTACCCTGCATGGATTAACCTCACCATGCCCTCCAGTGCGATGACCGGCTGCAGCCAACGTCGAGTTAAATGCTGCCTCTCCTCGCCTCCGCCTTCACTCTCTCCTCCCTCCCTCATCTGTCCTCATCCCTTCTTTCCCTGCTCGTAGTTCCCCAAGGACAAGGAGAGCCACACCACAGGACACCATTTATCACTGCTGGAACAATTACCACAGACATTTCAATGTCAGAAAAACTCAAGTCAATTCTTTGTCCCATCTCTCCTATCTTGTAGGATTCTTTCTCTCTCTCTCCCTCTGTCTTTCTCCTCCCTCTCATTTGCTCTCTCTCTCTCTTTAACTCTCATCTGTCTCAATTTCTCTTTCACTGACTCTAGCCCCCCCCCCCCGTCTCCTCCCTCCTTCTCCTTTTCTCTACCTCTGTCAGGTTTCCTGCCTCTTTGCAAACTCACAATGAGCTGTATTGCAGGTCAGGCTCCCATTAGCTTTAGACCATCTCTTACATTACAGCAGCCAGGCAGATGTTCCCTGGCTCACATCTCGTCTAGGAGCCTGATGGCAGCTTCCCTGACAATGGGGTCCTCTCTTCCTGTAAAAAGCCTGTGATATCTCTAACCCTTCTCTTTAATGAAGCCTTTCTGCGCAGAGCTGCTGAGGAGAGGAGCAGGGGAAAAGGAGTGGAAGGGAGTAAAAGGGGGGAGAGAGTCAGTGGGCCCAATCTCCTGGCTGCTGTTTGATCATGCGTGTCTTAGCCGACAGAGCCAGCGCAGGGATTTGAATGCCAAATGTGGAGGAGACACGTAGCCCTAATGCTGTTGCTTTCCCCAGCTTTCTGCTTCTCGCACTTTATTTCGTATTTTCCTTACATTTTTATTTGTTTATTTCTTTGCATATGGACGGGGGTGTTTGTGTGTCTGTGTGTGTGCAGTCATGTGTGTGTGTGTGTCTATGGCAGTGCCTGTTTGTCTTCTCTCGCAGCCTTTGAAAAGCAGGGTTAGCGGAAGGTTATACTCATGACTCACTTGACAGGGTGATCTCCTTGGGAGAGGAAGGGGGGTGGGGGGTGAGAAAGACCAGGGCCACACACAGTAAGACCTCACTTCCCTGCAGAACCCAGACTCAGTATCAGAGGGCGGCAGGGGTTAGGCCTGCACACCCTCATCCAGAGGGTCTTACCTTTAATGGGCTGGGTTCAGGGTTTCCCTCACTTCATGAATGTGTTTCCAATGTAAAGCCCATGCTGAAGTAGACGGTTGTAAAACAGATCAGCGCCCCTGACAGCTATCGGAGTTGCATTCAGTCAGTCAGTCCACAAACAGTTAATGATCTGGGATGTCAGTGACACTCCTGTCCATTGTTAATCAGTGATGTCATCGGTCCTGACATTAAAGAGCGCCAGTCTCTGAGTTGAGCCTTAGAGCCCCAGCCAGCCCTCCTGTACTGTAGCCCCCAGCCCAGCGAGACTCATCTCTCAGGTCCTTCACAGCCTCCCAGCACCATATTGACCCAAGCAGAGTGGGGCATGGCTTTACACACACTATGCACACATAAGCAGTCGCACCAAAGTGGTGTGATGCATGTCTAACAAACTGTTGTTGCCCGGCCCTGCTGAGTGTGTTGTTTCTAAGGAACACCACCCCCACCACCACCAGCAGCAGCTGTAAACTGAGGGGGGTCGGGGTGGGGGCTGTAAGGCCCTGTGGTCTTTGCCCTGAGGCGGCTGGGTGTCACACATGAACGCCTGTAGAGACCGGGGCTGGGATGGGGGGATTTGGGGGAGCCTGACTCATGAGCAAACACGCTGTAGATCCTAGTTCCCACTGATCCCAGCTGGTCTGAACTACAGTAGGCTCTGCCATGTCTCTGTGGTGTGTGTACATAGAATAAAACTGAGTTTAACATTTTCTAGCACAGCCCTCTCCTCAGTACATTAGTACTGTGTGGTTGGGAAGTTGTCCTGTGAATGATTGTTTTTCTTATTGCTTTAACTCCAGATATTGAAACTGATTAAAGCACAAACCGCAAACTAATTAAACAGCAGAATTGTAATATCTTTGAAAGGGATATAATGATAATTTGAAACGAACAAATAGGCTAGATGCTCTACACAATCATGTTTGTTTCTTTGATGTGGTCTTCTCGGTAGTGGGCTGGCTTTTAAATGTAAATTTTCCCTGCAAACTTAAATCATTTGGTAGATTTTACTGAAGTGGATCTCTGACAAACAACAAATCACAAGGTTGCTGCATCCATTAGTAAATTGTCTATGCAGAAGCAGACAAAGGCAAGCACACTCTCTCTCTCTCTCTCTCTCTCTCTCTCTCTCTCTCTCTCTCTCTCTCTCTCTCTCTCTCTCTCTCTCTCTCTCTCTCTCTCTCTCTCCCTCTCTCTCTCTCTCTCACACACACACACATTGGCAGCAAGGCAGACACTGCGACACATAGTTACAGAGCCCCACACAAAGGCATAATAGCTGCCAAAAATGGTATCATTGATTGGCTGGCTGTCACAGGGGGGACAGACAGAGACTCTGAGTGGTAGAAGAGCAGGCAGGAGAACTGCATCACTCCTCTCTGTCCTCTCTATCCTCTCTGTCCTCTACCTGTCCCCTCCCTGTACCCTCTCTGTCCTCTACCTGTCCCCTCCCTGTCCCCTCTCTGTCCTCTACCTGTCCCCTCCCTGTCCCCTCTCTGTCCTCTACCTGACCCCTCCCTGTACCCTCTCTGTCCTCTACCTGTCCCCTCCCTGTACCCTCTCTGTCCTCTACCTGTCCCCTCCCTGTCCCCTCTCTGTCCCGTACTTGTCCTCTCCTTGTCCCCTTCCTGTCCCTTCTCACTCAGAAGTGCAGCTTCCTAGGAGAGCCAGCAAGGATCTGTGAGTGTCCTTCGTGCTTGGTAGTTCACAAGCTTACTCTGTCCCTGTCTGTTTCTTTCTTTCTTTATCTCTTTCTCAATATTTTGTACGAGTACAGGAGGGGCAGACTACTTCAACTTCTAACAGAAGCATGTAAGAGCTATTACAGAGACTAGCATGGGCTTTCATGAGCACAAGAGAGACAAGTGGAGAAAGTGGGTCAATTAGAGGCCCGGAGCTACAGAGAGACTCCTGCTGCTGCTGGTCTGGGCGAGAGGAGAGAGGCCAGGAGAAGAGAGGAGAGGAGATGAGAGGAGCAGGGAGGACAGGGCATGGGAGGACAAGGGATGGGAGGAGAGGAGAGGAGAGGAGGGCAGAGGAGAGGGGATGGGAGGAGAGGAGGTGAAGTTGGGGTTCGCTGCAGGCTATGTTATGTAGGTGATGAGAGTACCAGTGTCTAACATGACTGGAGTCAGCTGATCTCAGATATGGAAATGACTGCAGGGGTTTCTCCAGCCCAGAGGGCCACTTTCCCTCCTTTTCTTCACCTCCTCCTCCTCCATCCCCTTCTTCTCTGGTGATAAGGCAGGTATGATAAGAGGCAGTTTTCCCCTTTCCCCCAGCAGAGGACTAGACTGTAACATTCCTAGTCTCCCTCCTCCGTCCCTCCGTCTCTCCAATCTAATGCCTGACTGTGTTTCACCCTTGTCATCTCCGATTATTCAGAAAGAGATGTAGTTTGTATTGACCAGTATTCCCATACCGGCATTTATGTTAATCAATGCTGTTGGTGAGCTCAAACATACTTCTAACATGATGTTTTCTTGATCAAAGCTTTACAGAGATAAAAGAGTAGACAGGCAGAAGCAGTGGATCTGAAAGGCTCATATCATCAAGCTGTAGTTCTGGAAGCCTTAAGTCACTGGTGATGAAGGTCACACAGATCAAACTAAGGCCCTACTGGAAGGACACGAGGTGGGCTGTGGCTTCATCTCTCAGACGGTCCATTTCTGGGGCTGTGGCGGGCTGGGCATGGTCTCTGCTGGGGGAGCTCTGGCCCACCCTGTTATGACTCTGCAGACACAGATAAACCACAACCCTGCTAAGTAACTCAACAATAAGCATGTTGGCTCCATTAGCCATTAACACTGTCTGTCTATCTGAACTGGATATATCCCCAGATATATCCAGAGATATGGAACCTGTTTTAATCAGACTGCCTCTCTCACTCCCTCTTCAAGCCATCTCTCCTCAAAGTCAAGAAGCTTTAACTCTCATCCACACGCACGCTAGGTCACTCACACACACTCACACACACACGCACACACACACACACACACACACACACACTTCAGAGCAGCCGTCTCCAGTGAAGGGCTCGACAGTTGTGTCCCTGAGTGCTCCAACCTCCTCTTAACCTCTGTTTGTCTTTGCTCTGTCTGGTTTCTGTCAAAAATGCATGCAGGCACAGGTGGAGCGTCAGGCTTTGATGTGCTTTCACCTCAGCAGTCCCTGGTGTGGTACAGAGACAGGACAGGCTGAAACCCTGGGCTAGGCTATGCAAGGCTAGGTTAGACAGTGCTGGAGCAGTGCTGGGCTGGGGCTGGGGCTGTGTTGAGGTTGAGACGAGGCTGGTGTTGAGATAAAGCTGGGCCTGGAATGAGGCTGGGTTGAGGCTGGAATGAGGCTGCGGATGGCAGATGTAGTTCAAGGGTGAGTGCTCTTGTAGCCTAGTGATGTGTGTGGTGTGGAGCCTCTGCTTGTGAGAGCGCGTGGTAATCCTACCTGAAGATAATAAGACGCTAGACGTAAATCCTCTCAGGAAACTAAAGCAGTTGTGCATGCTCATATTTGCACACTCCATCAGGCTATGCACTGTTAAGGATTCTCTCTCTCTCTCTTTCTCTCTCTAGGCTGAAACTCATATAATAGACAAGCTCTTTAAATATCAGCCACCCTCGCATGTGGTACAGTCTCCCACCCTCGAACATTGCTCAAGTGTGAACTCAGTAAACAAAGAGTGGCCTCCAGAGAGACAGTCACAGACATTATCATAAGCAACTGTCAAAACCCATCTTTGGATTGTTAAGCAGGGGGAAAAGGAGCATGTTTTAATTAAAGAAGAAGAAAAAACACAAGGGTAATAAAAAGTACCAAAAGTACCAAAAGCAGAAAAATAGAGGAGGGATTAAAATGAAGAGTTGTTTGCTCACTTGGAGTGCGATACACCCCGTAGGGCATAGAGCTGTGGGCTACGGCGGGGTGGGGGCCAGGGCCAGGGCTAGGGCTAGGTACTCAGACTGGGCCTGGGGCTGGGGTTGGAGATCATGGGTCTGGTGCTCGGGCTGGGACAAGGGCTGGGTACTGGGGCCAGAGCATGGCTGGAAGCTGCAGCTGGTCATGCCAATCTGGTGGCTTTGTGTTGGGTACCCCAGGCCTGCCTGCTAGCCCCCATCCTGGCTCTGGTTCTGACTCTCACAGCTAGGCTCATTAAAACATGTCTAAATTAAAACAGATTCACAGGCCAGCCTCCTCGCCTAGATCTGCTCCTCCGTCCCGCCTCCCCTTCTCTCCCTCTTTGCTTGGCCTGGATTCTTCTGCCACCTCCTCCTGCCCTCCTCCTCTCCTCCTCCTCTCCTCCTTTTCGTTGTTTGTCTAGCTGAGGGAACATGTGTTTGCCCCCAGGGGCTCTATGGCAATTATTTCTCTCTGTCTGTTCATTTTGTTTTCCACTTATATGTTCATTTAATTGGCATTCTGCATGCTTGTAATTCCATTAGTGCTCGAAAAGGTTGGTGTCAGAGGGGATTGGCCCATCAGTCTTGAGGCAGAGGGTCGGGAGAATGGAACAACGTGGCCACAGATACAGACAAAAAATAAGACTTAAAATAGTGTTTACTCTGTTCAGTAAAGTTTAGATGCTTTTCAATCAAGCACCTCTTAAAAGGTTACTTCCTAGAATATCTTTTATTTTGTTGGCTCTTGCAAATATCAAGACAATTAGTAGTACTTAGTAGTAATAGTAGGTCGTTTATTGATCCCCAAATGGAAATAGCAGAACAAGAGAATGACTCAGTTATGATAGGCTAGGCTCCATTTACATTTATTCATTTAGCAGACGCTTTTATCCAAAGCGACTTCCAGGAGAGAGCTTTACAAAGTGCATAGGTCACTGATAATAACAACGAGATAGCCCCAAAAACATTGCGGGTAGCCAAAACATGAAGCACATATTGTGAACAACCAAAATAAGTGCCAAAGGGAAGCGAGTACAACAATTTAAATCAGTTACCACTAACCAACAAGAGCAGCAAGACTCTAAGCAAGAGTCATTGTGATCCTTGAGGAAACTAACATGGGGTCCATGTGCCGTAAAAAGGATTCACATCACAAGATCATTAGATGCCTTCATTTTGGACAATTAAAATTGTGGTAATGCAATTTTCAACTTATGGGGCAACTGACTGCTTTTCTTATAGATACGTAGCCTATTATTCAAAGGTATCTTTAAATGGAGGCTGATGGCTATTAGTACTGGACTATAGTCCAAGTGCATTACCTAATCACATGACTTCTCTCAGGTAGGCTCCATCTTTCATCTATGGAATTAAATAAAACAGCTTTCACTTCCAGAGGGATGTTTAAGTCCAAATTACTTGTCTATCTTTTAAGTGTTTAAAATGTAAACCCTCATAAAGAGGCCTGACATCAAGGCAGCTGTACTTCTCAATAATGAATGAGTTCAATCAGAAGAGCAGGTGTAATGTGGGCTGACTGGAGACTAACTGGTCGGACAGGAAGCATCTCTACAGGGCATCAGGGCCCTGGAATGACCGGTTAGAACAGCCTCGTCAGGACAGGCGGCCAGACAGGCAGACAGAAAGATATTGACAGGCAGGCAGGCAGGCAGACACGGATGCCATTAGACAAGCAGGCAGGCATGGAGTGATAATGTACTTAACCCTGGATAGTATAAGATGATGTTTCACCATGAGATGGAAGCTTCATCAGTTCCTTGAATGCAAGGCTCTGCAATAAAGAGCAGTCTTCTGCCCTTTGATAACTGATGGACCAATGTGCCTGTGGCTTATCTGAGCACAGCCTGTTTGGGAAAGCTTTGATATTGGCTTTTTCCACAACATATGCAGCTTGGAGTCGACTGCAGGGTACGTTTCATTCTTTTGCATAAGATTGAATATCTCATCTCAACAGCATTCTCCAGGTCCAAAATCATAGACTCAGCTAGATTGCGCTGTCTAGTGTGTGTATGTTCGTGTTTGTGTGTGTAAGTGTAAGTGTAAGTGTGCTCTTGTTCTGTGTGAACGTTTGTCTTCTCAGCATTGCCTTTGCCTACCTTCTCCGCCTGTCAGGCTGTCCCTGTCTGCCGAGAGCGCTCCCTCCGTGGATGCATGTGATTAGGTCTAATTAGGCTGATGAATGGGGGAGCTGAGGGTCCTCCATCAGCATTTTATAATCTCTCTCTCTCTCTCTCTCTCTCTCTCTCTCTCTCTCTCTCTCTCTCTCTTTTCTCTGCACTCTTTATCAGCCAGGGTCTGTCTGCATGGAGAGGTATGGAGCTGCACCTTCTCTCTCTCGCTCTCTCTCTCTCTCTCTTTCTCTCTCTCTCTCTCTCTCTCTCTTTCTTTCTTTCTCACTCTCTCTCTCTAAGTGTCCTTGTCTCTCTAACTCTCTCACTCTCGCTCTGTTTTTCTCTTTTTTCTTAATAAGCCAAATTAACAGAATTCATATAATTTGTATTTATTTATATATTTGGGGAGAATTTCTGCTTCATTTCGACAGAGAGAGTGTAAAGTGACAGGGATTGAAAGGGAGAGAGAAAGGGGGATGACATGCAGGAGGTCTACCCTGCAGTAAGATCTTAACCTAGATGGTACACCCATTTAAACAGTTAGCCACCCCACAGTTACAGAATCTATTCAGTTGTCAATCTTTCCTTTCCATCTGAGCGCAGGCGTCGCCCTTGAATATACACTTTAACATTTAGACAATGATTATGCTCTCTTCCATTTACCCCCCTCCCCTTCCACCACGATCTTGCACACACACACACACACATAAGCAAGTGTACCCCCACCACCACCCCCCACACACACATACTTTCCCTCTCACTTAATTGGTTTAGATGGATATCAGGGCTAAAGCCTGGTTTTAAGCCATGCAATTAGTAGAGCTGTTATTGAATTTGAGAGTGTGCCAGGAATACTGATCTGTCATAAACAACGTGTACACATACGCAGAATCCTGATCTGTTGGGTATATTCTATATTTAAATGTTTATATACATAAGGAGGGAGAGAGAGAGGGTGGAAAAAATTGCCAGAAATTCAATATGCTCTCCAATTATCATGTGTAATAGCCTGTAAAATCCTAATATCTATTCAGCCACTTGGAAAGGCACAAGAAATGGTTTGGCCACTTAGCCTAGTTTCCCTGGCCCCGTCCTCCATATGACAGACTGCCCTGTCTCAAGACCACAGAGAAATAATATGAGTCATATTTCATTTAAAGGCCCTCTATATATCCTCATTTTTACCTTATTAACTGACTCCCCCCTCCCCCCATTCTTCATCTTTCCAATTTATCCAGAGCCCCCCATTGTTGATTACCTCTGGTGAACTTTACACCAATTGCCCCCTAGACACTTTTGTTACACACAAAAAAACACAGTAACACATTCCTCGACAGAGATTATTCCTCCATAAGGATGAGGGATGCAGAACTTTTGAGATCCCAGTTGACTTCCCAAAGATTCGCTTCTAATAATATTGTTTTCAAGCATGAACTTTTTCATCAGGCACCTGTTCCTACAGTGCTTGTACAGCATGAGGCGAATATGACTCGACTTCCAGACCTGGCTCAGCAGGTCTTGGTGGGTTTGATGAGAATGGATGAAACCTGAGCTCTGTTCTCCAGCTCTGTCTGTGTTCTTGAAGCAGTGGTATAATTCATGTTCAGTGAATCCTTTCTGCAAATGTCTTTGCATTCATTTGAGCGCTGAATAGTTTTGGGAGCTTTACCTAATATAAACGTTACATTGGACTCATATTGTTTTTTTTGCCGAATGTATTTAACTATGAATATTATTATATTTAACTTGAATGTATACCTTTTGGACACATTTGTGCAGAGAATTATGATGTTAACAGTTCATAAACTCCGGATTGATTTTTTTGTAAATTAAAGCTTCAGAAATTCAAATACAACAAATTTCAGGCTGATCAAATCCGAATTGTGAAATTCAGAAAAAAAAAAAAAAATGTTTGTCAAAAAGAATTGAGCCGAAAAATTTAAGATTGCAACATCCGGGATACCAAGGATAGGTAAGGCAATCGAGCCATCTCACTTCTCCGAGAAAGATCCGACTGCAGGCCTCTCATCCAGGTGTAGCTGCAGGCAGTCATACATGCATACATGCAGATCAGTCATACAATCACAGCCTGGGGTCCTACTGAGGAGAGAGGTCCAGTCTGAGGCAAGCAATACCTTGGAATCCCGGATGTTGCTGTTGCTGCTGCCCTGCCCAGCCCAACCCAGTCCAGTCCAGCCTAACCTTGCAAAATTTTTGCCTAGCCTAACCTTGCCCATCTTAGCCTAGCCTATCTTAGCCTAGCTTTGCCCATCTTAGCCCAACCAAGTCTAGCCCTGCTCAGCCTTGCTTAGCTCTGCCAAGTGTGTCCCTGTGAGCAGTCTAGCATTCTAATTTGCTACATTGTACCCCCCCTCCACTCACACACACACACACACTCTCCTGCTGGCAGCTGCTCTGCTCACTTTCCCAACCCCCACCACCGCTCCCCTGCTGCCAGCCTCTCTGCCACGCTCCTGGAGAGAAACCGATAAGAGGAGGAGTAGGAATGAATCAAAGGTACTGTCTGAAAAAGAGCGCCAGAGCAAACACACAACACACTCTATTCTGCTTTCTGTTTCTCTCTTTCAGTTTCCTTTCTTTTCAGAGTGCGTTCTGCTCTTGTTCTGTCTCTGCCTGCAGTGCGTCCTTGTCCAGGTTGGTGAGTGTAAAAAGAGAGGGAATGAGAATAAAAGAGAGGCACAATAAAGATAGAGTTGGGGCTTGTTGTGTGTGTTCGTGTGTGTGTGTGTGTGCTTGCCTGTGTGTGTATATATGGGGTGCGTGGCAGTGTAGAGCAGAGGGACCAAGCTGTTTGCACCTGCAGCTTTTTCAATAAACCTGTCAGAGGCAAACTCATCTTCATCGCCCGGCCGCTCGCTGAGTCGACTGACAATACCTGTCAAATCTCCCAGACCTAGCTGACAACAACAACAACCACCACCAGTCTGGCCCTCGCTCTCTCTCTCTCTCTCTCTCTCTCTCTCTCTCTCTCTCTCTCTCTCTCTCTCTCTCTCTCTCTCTCTCTCTCTCTCTCTCTCTCTCTCAGTCTCTCTCTCTCTCTTTCTCTCTCTCTCTTTCTCGCTCTCTCACTCTCTCTCACTCTCTCTCGCTCGCTCTCTCTCTCGCTCTCTCTCTCGCTCTCTCTCTCGCTCTCTCTCTCTCTCCCCTCTTCTGCTTTAAAGCCAGCAGGCACACTGCTCCCCCACCTGCTGCGTGAACATAAGAGATACCAAGTTCAGCGTAGTCATCCTGGTTTGGTCTCAGGAATACTGGCTTATTCTTGAGACACTTCATCGATTGTTTATATCTTTGTCTCATAGTTTCATTCACTCAATTGGTTGATTTACTGTTTGAGTCCAAACAAGGATGATTCAAGATTGTTCTGAATATCTTCTATTCAGTTATGTGATTCAGTGATTGACTGTGGTCATCCGACACTGTCTAATTTCTAGATCTTCTAATATCTTTACGGCAACATATTGCATATGACATATTGCATATGGCTCTTCAGTCATGCATACAATGCTAGGCCTGGCTGCATGCTTCACACCAATGCTGCTACGGTGGGGAAGAGATGGATCCTCCCTGTACAGCCCATAGGCCCCTTCCGGAGAGGAAATATTTATGCTCTGTGCGTGTGTGTGTGCATCCACAATTTCAGCACACTACTCTAGTCCCACCGTACTGGACTGTAGTGTATTGGTGGAGAGAAAGCCTTTATTTCCCAGGCAAGCTGAGCACTAGAGCCTTGACCCGACAGCTAGACCCCTCCAGCAGCCCGAGATGGGGCTTTGTTCCTCCTCAGACGCCCAGCGCACACCCTGTACCAGCCCCTGCCCTGGGGGCCCGCATGCCCTGGGGCCAGGGTCAACGCTGGTTAAGAACAGGCCTGGGGACTGATGACTGCCTGTCTGTCTGACTGGACGGGTGCTTTGAGTACAGTCTTTATGACTTGGAGAATCAAAGTAATGAAAGAGCCCAAGAGCCTCCAGGTGGTGACGTCCGGGTGTGTTGACTGTCATCCTGTAGTCATCTTGAATGCTCCACTCTCTGACATGACAGAGACAAGCTCCTACTCTGAGACTCTCTGATCAGCAGGACAGTGACGTGACAGCAGAATAGACCTTAATGCACGAGTGCGTTCTGCTGAATACAATGAGCACAATGAAACAATCCATTGCTTCGGGTTCAATTATTCATCCGATTATCAGATGATGTCAGATGATCAGGATGAGGGCATTGAAGCGTGAATCCCTTCAGCCGCCCCTCTGATGTTCCCGCGGGAAGCGTTCCGTGCTGTGTCTGCTGTACCTTTGATCCAGCTCATCCGTCAGGAAACACCCTGTTCCTTTTATTTGGTCCGTCTAACTGTGGCATCTGTCTCTGTAGGAGAAAGAGGTAGGAAGTGATCATCATCATCGTCGTCGCCCTGGAGGAAAGCCATCTATCATTCCTCTCAGTCAAAGTGTGTGTGTGTGTACAGGTGTATGTGTGTGCGTGTGCGTGTCACAGCCTGGCTAGCTCCCTCTGTCCATAAATAGTAACCACCTCTCATGAACCTCTCAGCTGAAGGCCCACCAGGTCAGCCAGGCACATATTGGGAACAACAGGTCACTGTCCTCTCTATGGAAACCTACCTTCAGACCTCTACCTGTCTCCCCTGATCACCGCAGTGCTTGATGGGAAGTGTACCCCGCAGCACAGTGGCTGGCTGGCTGTGGGCAGGGAGGGGCCTCTCCACAGCCTGGCAGTGCCCAGACTCAGAGCTGCAGCCTGGGGCACCTTGTGCCCCCCCCCCCCCCGCCCTCTACCCCCCATTGCCCTCCTCTCCCAGTAGTTCTCCTGCCAGTAGCCATATTCTGGTACCACTGTCTATAATTGGACAGAGGCCAACACACAATTGGTGCATCCCCATCCCAACTGACTTCTCTCCAGTTACCCCCTCCTCACTTCCTCTCCCTCCCTTCTTCTTCAGCTTGAGAGCAGGAAATACAATAATGGGTCCTCATCACTGTGTGGATGAATAGAACGCCCGGCCCACTGTCACAGTACCTTTCAGTCTGGAGACATATCCTCTCTCTCTCTCTCTCTCTCTCTCTCTCTCTCTCTCTCTCTCTCTCTCTCTCTCTCTCTCTCTCTCTCTCTCTCTCTCTCTCTCTCTCTCGTCTTCCTCTCTTCTCTTTTCCACCTCTCCTTTTTCCCATCTCTTTTTCTGCTTTCTCTTTTTCCCAGCCTCCTCTCTCTTCTGTTCTTCACAGAGGAGACTCTTTGATCTGTGCGCCAGAACACAGGATGAGAGTCATCTGCAGCTGCAACAAGAACATCCCATTAGGACCTAGCCATTCCTGCTCTCTCTCTCTCTCTCTCTCTCTCTCTCTCTCTCTCTCTCTCTCTCTCTCTCTGCTGCTGCTCTCTCTCCTCCCCTCCCTAAGCATGTCATGGCTAGGGAGGAGCATGGCATGCCTGTTACCTGGCTGGTTATCTCATAAAGGCAAAACATTTGTACTACGCAAAAGTGTTGAGGCTCGTACCTGAAATCAATGGGATTCATATATCAAAGCAAACCATGAAAATGAGTGTGTTTGAGCGTTTGTAAAGATTGCTGGTGAAGGACTGAAGCAGAAAAAAATATATTTATCAAAATTGTACAGCCGGCGACACACTAGTTACGCTATCGGTTTGCTGATAAAACAGTGTGTCCCTATATCTTGCCAGTGCATCTAACAATAACCATGAACAAGCACAGACACACACACACACACACAAAGCCGTTGATGGATTGGCCCTTTCCATTTTAAACAGGGAGAGAGTGCATGCCCTGAGGGGACCCTTGTGTGTGGAAGTACTTTGAAGTGTCCACATTTTAATTCATCTGTTTGATAAATGAGAGGGAGCCAGCACAGTGGGTCGCCTCACTCTGGAGGGAGGTTCACACAACAAGCAAGTCTGCAGGAGGAGCAGGAGGAGTGGAGGAGCAGGAGGGAGCAGGAGGAGTGGAGGAGTGGAGGAGCAGGAGGAGTGGAGTAGCAGGAGGGAGCAGGAGGGAGCAGGAGGAGTGGGGGATCAGGAGGAGTGGAGGAGCAGGAGGGAGCAGGAGGAGTGGATGAGCAGGAGGAGTGGAGGAGCAGGAGGGAGCAGGATGGGAGGAGGAGGAGTGGAGGAGCAGGAGGGAGCAGGAGGAGTGGAGGAGCAGGATGGGAGCAGGAGGAGTGGAGGAGCAGCAGGGAGCAGGAGGAGTGGAGGAGCAGGAGGAGTGGAGGAGCAGGATGGGAGCAGGAGGAGTGGAGGAGCAGCAGGGAGCAGGAGGAGTGGAGGAGCAGGAGGAGTGGAGGAGCAGGAGGGAGCAGGAGGAGTGGAAGACCAGGAGGAGCAGGAGGAGTAGAGGAGCAGGAGGGAGCAGGAGGAGTGGAGGACCAGGAGGAGCAGGAGGAGTGGAGGAGCAGCAGGGAGCAGGAGGAGTGGAGGAGCAGGAGGGAGCAGGAGGAGTGGAGGAGCAGGAGGAGCAGGAGGAGCAGGAGGGAGCAGGAGGAGTGGAGGAGCAGGATGGGAGCAGGAGGAGTGGAGGAGCAGCAGGGAGCAGGAGGAGTGGAGGAGCAGGAGGAGTGGAAGACCAGGAGGAGCAGGAGGAGTGGAGGAGCAGGAGGGAGCAGGAGGAGGAGCAGGATGATTCATGGCGGATGACACCTTCGAACTAACTCCCCGCCCTCTCCAGCTAATAATAATCATTTGGATCCATCACACTGCACCAATGGCTCCAGATTAATAGAAATGCATTCATATTAACAACAATGTACTCATTTAGTAGGCGCTTCTATTGAACGTGACTAACAGCACAAGGGGCATTTTTAACCTGTGGCCTCTTGACCTGCTGTCGAATGCTCTCACCTCTGAGCTTGACACTCTCCTTCAGGCAGGGATGGCTGCTGATTCAAAGGAAATACTGATTAGCCTTCCTCGTGTTGATTACTGTTGGTTGCTAAGCCTGTTTGACAGCAGCCTGTCTGTCTCTAGTCAGTCCCACAGTCAATCAATCAGTCTGTCAGTCAGGACAGGGATTAGCACTTCTACTTGCCATCAGTACCCCGTTCCCCCTCTCCTACCTTTCTCTTGTCTCTCTATGTGCGTTTGGCTTGACTGCTCTGGCCTAGTTGCGTCTCAGTTGCACAGGGCTCTCTGACACACACACACACACACACACACACAAAGTAATTTGGGCTGTTTCACCTTTAAAACTGGAACAGTTTCCAGGCAGTCTTCCTCCATGCCTCCACATATGAGTCCTCCTCAGAGTTAATGTAGATAATGTAGATAATGTATTAACGCTAGCAGGATGCGACCAGGAAGATGGACCCTCCATAATTGGGTTACTCTTTCAATTACCCCAGCTAAAGATTGGTTTCATAATAGCAAAGCCATTCTCTAATCCTGTACATTCCCTGTGAAACCATGGTTGTGTGAGTGTTTGGGTGTGTGTGTGTGTGTGTGTGTGTGTGTCTGTGTGTATCAGTCTGCATTGAGAGAAGACCGAGAAAGGGTAGCCGTCTGCCTTTATGCAATGTCGCACTGTCAGTGTGTCTTCATACTTGTGTGTGTGAAAGGTTCGGAATAACTCCTAAGCTATGTGCATACCAGTGTGCCTAAGTGTAGGGAGCTATGTGTGGGTGCTGAGTTCCAGCATGGCTAGCTATGTTAGAGTGTTTACAGGACTGTACAGTTGCTAGATAGAGACTCCGGTGGTGAATGGTTCTGTCTCTGTGACAGGGGGAATTGGAAATAAACCAGCCTAACCTGGGTCTCTCTATTGCTCTTTCTATCTTTCTTTTTTCTCTCTCTTTCACCCTCTCCCTCACACAGACACATACACCTCTGTTAGCCCGGTCAACCCAGATGTGTCACTACTGAACAGCCAGATACACTATGTTTTACATGACATCAGTTGGCTAGACCATTTTTACGCCTCCTCCTCTTTTGGCTGGTTGGCGGCGGGCTGTCCGTCCGGCAGAAGTGAATAGTGATGTTTGCCTTAGCAATTACGCTGAGCCATACCCCCCCACACCTTCTCAGCCTCCCCTTTTCTTTCCTTCTCTATTCCCAACCCCCCAGTCTCTTCCCTGGTGCTGTGGTTCCCAGGAGAGGCTAAGCTCTGGTAGGCCTGTCCTACACAGCCTGGCCAAACAGCCAGCCTGACCAACCCAGCTTCCAGGGGCCCCTAGGGACCTGAGAGCCTCAGTTGTTTAAACGAGGAGGTGTACAGCTCTTACCAGAGCAGACGTGCAGGTCTCTGTTAGCGGCGGGCTGCTAATTGCTGCAGCGTGGTGTGTGCCGCGGGGTGGTCTCATTGACTCAGCACCTCGGGGAAGTCCTGCTCCCAAAGACAAACAAACCTGAGAGGAGCAATCAATGCCGGATGTGAATGTTACCGCTCTGCCCAGCCCACTGATTACGATTCTGAAGGTGTGTGCGTGTGTGTGTGTGTAGGTTTTCCCACAGTGTTAACTAGTGTTCTCACCCAGCCCAGGTGGTCAGCTGGGGACTTCAATTCGGTACTTCCTAGCCTGTAGCATGTGACCTGTAACTTATAGCATGTCTCGTCCCTAAGTGTGTGAACACATCGTCCCTGTCTCCTCTCATCCCTTTCATCCCATTCATCCCTCTGTCTCTCTCTTGCTCCCTTTTCTTTCACCACCTCGCTTTCGCTTTCACCTTGTCTCTCTCTTCCTCTTTATCTTTCGCTCTCTTGCTCCCCCTTTCCCCCCTCTCTCTCTCTCTCTCTCTCTCTCTCTCTCTCTCTCTCTCCTCTCTCTCTCTCTCTCTCTCTCTCTCTCCCCCTTCTCTCTCTCGCCCCCTCTCTCTCTCTCTCCCCCTCTCTCTCTGTGCTCATATTTGCTTTTCTCCTTTTCTCTAGCCTGACTGACTCACAATGATTATCTTGACCAAGCAGGAAAAGGTCAAGGTTAGCCAGCAAATTGCCTCAAAGCAATCAGGCTTGTCTGTGAGGTAACAGTGGGAGCTCTGCTCTTCTCTCTCCTGGCCTACTGACTGTGTTTACTCACCAGACATGCATGGCAGCGGGGAGGGCTGTGTGTGAGTGTGTGTGTTTATGTGTGTGTGTGTGAGTGCGTGAGTGTGTGTGTGTGAGTGTGTGTGCGAGTGGGTGTGTGAGTGGGTGTGTGTTTGTGTGTGTGTGAATGTTTGTGTGTGTCTGGGGTGGAGGGACTGAGCAGCTTTGATGTTCCTGCTCTTACGCGGGGGCTTGGCAAGGCCAGGGGACTTCAAACACCTGCGTTGGTGTCCTGGTGACATTTCAGTGTGGTCCAGTGTGACCCAAGCCAGCAGGGGTGTCAGGAGATATCGCGTGTTTGTGGTGTGTGTGTTTGTGGTGTGTGTGTGAGAGGGTGTCCTCTAAGACTCCTGGTTGCTGTGGGGTGTTTGTCTCTGCTCCACAGGGATTGTCTTTTATTTCCTGGAATGGTACTACCCCCCCCCCCCCCCCCCCCTTCCCCTGTCTCTCCCAACAATGGGGCCACACTGCTGAATCCACCCCCCTTACACTGCGTAGACACACGCTCACACACACACACACACACACACACACACCATACACACACATGGTCACACACTCACATGAAAGGAAAGTTCTGTCACCTGTCCCCTCCAGTCAAGTTTGGATGAACAACACTGTGTGTCCCCCTCCCCCCCCTCCACACACACACACACACACACACACACACACACACACACACACACACACACACACACACACACACACACACACACACACACACACACACACACACACACACACACACACACACACACTACCAAGCAGATGATCAAAGCCTAACTGTGCTCTGTAGCTGAATGTCTTTATTTGTCCCTGTTGCTTGTGCGTTTGCGTGTGTGCGTGTGTGTGTGGTGTTTTGGGACTGTAAATAGTGTAAACAGGTGTTAATGTGTCAGCCTACAGGATACCAAATGTTGAGGTGTCGTGATGTCCCTAACAGCTGCCTCTGTCTTTCACTGTGTGTGTGTGTGTGTGTGTGTTTGTGTGTGTGTGTCGGAGAGAATGTGTGAGGGTTATAAAAGATCTAAATCCAGGAGTAGTGTGTGTGTGTGAATACTTTGTGAATCCAAGGGCAAACAAGGACAAAGGACATTGAGCCGCTTCCCTGCAGGATGAATATACTTCCTTGCATTGGTTTACTAACGTGTGTGTGTGTGTGTCTTCCCCCAGGTGGAGATAGAGAAGCTGGACTATCACCACTACCTGCCTCTGTTCTTTGACGGCCTGTGTGAGACGGTCCACCCCTACGAGTTCTTCGCCCGTCAGGGGGTTCACGACATGCTGGAGCACGGCGGAACCAAGATCCTCCCTGTCATCCCCCAGCTCATCATCCCCATCAAGAGTGAGTGGCACCCACACACACACACACACACACACACACACACACACACACACACACACACACACAGACACACACACACACACACACAGAACAATAACAAACAGGCAAGTGTGACACCACACACACAAGTGTGTTGTCCACATATGACAGAGATAAGTATATATATACATATGACCCCCCCCCCTTCTCGCACGCTTGTAAGGGGCCCTTATATGGTTATATGTCTTTCTGCTCTATTCTTACATCAGCCAGGGGCCAGGGTGTCCTTGTTCCCTGTAAAACAGAGGCCCTGTGCCCAGGCCTGTTAATCTGACATGAATGTGGCGACATGCTACATATAACCATGTCACAATGCTGCCTCCCCTGTCCTACCATTGGTCTGCTCCTCCCATTGGCCCCTCCCCATTGGCTGACTGACTTGCGGAAAGGTCATGTCCTGGAGCCAGAGCTCGCCACACCAGAAATAGACATCAGAATTTAGACTCCGATAAAGGTATCATCACTGGATGGTGTCTGTAGTTGTTTAATGTTTCCATGGAGATTACGTTGTAGGTGTAGTTACACGCACACACACACACACACACACACAAACACACACACACATGACAGAGAGCTTTTGTCTTATACTGGAGCCAACTGGAGTGTCAGTTTCAAAGTTCTAAGCTGAGCCCTGTGAGGGAGTGTGTAAGGGCGGTTGGCAGGGAGTGTGTGTTTGTGTATGTGTGTGTGTGTGTGTGTTGTGAGAGCCTGTCGAGGCAGAGGGGCGGAACGACCAACAGCATGCAGGGTCTGGTTCAGACATGGACACACTGACAGACTGACCCTGGCACTCACTATCTGGGAGGTTCTACTGAGCTGGACTGAAGACTGGAGTCACAACACAACACTGTACAGCACAGCAAAGCACAGCATAACACGCTTCATCACTGAGTAGCCATGCTCACTACACATACAGGACTGGAGAATAGATTAGTTGTTGAAATGTGATGGTGTATTTGCTTACTTTCAGCACTGTTGGTTTTTAGATTCCTATTTTCTAGTTTATTCACAGTCTAGTCATTTTTCTAATTGCCTGATTGATTCAATTTTACAAACTATGATTGGTGCCCAGCCATGCAGTCTCCTATTTGACTCCCTCGAAAACCAAATCCAAATCGATCCCTGCTTCTCTTTACATTATTTGTTTATTGACAGGTTATGAGTATGATTCATGTTGAGTTTATCAAGTTGATGAGGACAGAGGAGAGAGTGCTTTAAGCTGCTGTCAAACACGCCAGGACTTTCCGTTCTTGTTTCCTTGGTGAATTCCACAACCACCCCCACCCCCCCCACACCCACACACACACCCACACACACACACCCACACACACACACACACACACACACACACACACACTGACTCAGTCATTTACATTCAGATAGTGGATTCCAGCTCCCTCTGAGCACAGGGATCGGAGGTGCTCTTTATGAACACACACACCTAGCTGTGATAATGGAATTTTAAATGGCGGCCTCGTTATTAGCTTCTTGGTTTATTAAAATCAGGCGAGTTTCTGCAGCGTCTCCAACACCCTGACCAGCCTGCTCCGTGGCTCTGTTGCAGATTAATTACTTTTTCTGGGGGGCTGGAGGGAAGAGCCGGGGTGAGGACAGAGGAAAGTAAAGGGCCTGTAATCTAAATGGCAAAAAGTTCATGGAAGTGATGTCTAGAGCTGACAGCCTCATCCAACCAGGCCTTATCAGCCTCGCGGGCTCAATCACTCTGGACTGAAGAATTTAGATGATGACTCTAGGTCATCCTGTGGCAACGTCTCTCTCTCTCAATTCATCTCTCTCTCTCTCTCTCTCTCTCTCTCTCTCTCTCTCTCTCTCTACCTCTCTCTCTCTCTTTCTCTCTATCTCTCTCTGCCTTTTCTCTCTCTCTTTCTGTCCCTCTCCACCTTGCTCTCACTACCTACCGCTATCTCTGTTTTTCTCCCTCTCTCATTCTTTGCCTCTCTTTCTTTTCCTCCTTCTACTCCTCTCTCTCTTCCGCTGTCCCGTTGAAAACCCCGTAGCAGTCACCATACTGCGTGACCAAACACAGAGACCAGCACCACGTTGGAATGTTTCACCTACTCATCCAAGACAATTGAAACTAAACTTTTGATTCTAACACTACTTACCTGGTTTTCAGGAATAGCAGAATAGGACTTTCAGATATAATGGAAAATGAGACAGTAACACCCTCATTTGGTTTTGCGGCCCTACTTTAACAGTCAGGCAGATTCTCCACCATCCCTCCCTTGAGCGTTGTAGACTTTTCCATTTGTTCTCCCTGATACTCAAGTCACAGGCTACTCATCACACATTGATCCTGAGCTTAACCAGTGACACCTCTCTGTTGGAATTTAAAAGAACATTTGTAACGTATATACCATATTTTTGGGAAATAAAGACTCAGTTTATAACCCGATTTTACATTTTTCTTGTGGTGGTGCGGTTTATATGTCAAAGTGGCTTATAGCACGTTTTTATTACAAAACAAAAGTAGAAACATTTTTCGTGAATGCTATTTAACCCATTACCTAGGAGTAGCGTCGCACATTAGGGGTTGGAGGATCGATCTAAAGTATCGATAGCATCGATACCAATGTTGGTATCAGTATTGAACGATACTCACGTGATGAGATCGATACTTAAGTTTCAATTTCTCTTCTCTACATTCAGTACACGACTCCCTTATAGTGGTTGTGCAAACACTGCTCCTCTCACTTCGCTCCAGTTCACTTTGCTCCCCCCCACCTCCCCTGCTATGCTGGGAGTTGTTGCCGGTGTCGTGCCAAGGCACTTATCCCCGCCAGGATTTGCATCCCCTGGCCGCGGGAGCATGCGTGCACTCAGAGAAGCACTTCGAATTCACCTCTTAAATGGAACAAATAGCGATGTGCAAGACTCAACCAGGTTTTCCATAGTAACAAGGGACTCATTTATCTTCATAAATATGTTCATTTGTGGAGATGTCTGCTCATTTCTAGCAAAAGTTACAGAAGGGAATCAGGGGATACACATTATATCAGGCCGTTTTTTCACCTGATATAATGTGTATCCCCTCTGTAACTTCTGTGTTCATTGACAGACCCTTTGCATGTTAGGGGAGGGGGTACACATTATATCAGGTGAAAAAACAGCCTGATATTTCCCGAAAAATAAGGTATATATATGTATGTACGTATGTATATCTTATTTTGTGTAGAACCATAACAACTCAGACATTCCCATGTTGATTGGCATCCTGAGTGGAGCAGAGGACAAGGTCAGGCTGTTGTTTCTGGAGCTGAATATGGAAGCAGCGCATCATGAGTAGAGGATGACTTCATTCATATCCACTATCACAGCGTGGGCTTTGTATCACTAATTCATCCTAGTTTGACTCTCCTCTCCTCTTGCCCTCTTTATGCAAGGAAAGAGACTGGGGCAGACAATGACAGAGAGAGAGAGAGAGAGAGAGAGAGAGAGAGAGAGAGAGAGAGAGAGAGAGAGAGAGAGAGAGAGAGAGAGAGAGAGAGAGAGAGAGAGAGAGCTGCCATATTGTGTCAGTTAGGGCAGCTGAGGGATACGAGAGGGGCGAGGGAATGAGGGATCGAGAAACATGGAGAGGAAAAGAAAGAGACAGGGAATGGAGAATGACAGACAGAGAGGGAGAGAAAGAGAGAGCGAAATGCACACAGACACAGGGAAGAGAGCAAAGCAGATAGAAAGAAAGAGAGAGAGAGAGATGGGGAGAGGGAGAGGGAGAGAGAGAGAGAGAGAGAGAGAGAGAGAGAGAGAGCGGGAGGGAGGGAGGGAGGGAGGGAGGGAGGGAGGGAGGGAGGGAGGGAGGGAGGGAGGGAGGGAGGGAGGGAGGGAGGGAGGGAGGGAAGGAAGGAAGGAAGGAAGGAAGGAAGGAAGGAAGGAAGGAAGGAAGGAAGGAAGGAAGGAGGGAAGGAATGGGGGCTTTGAAAGGGAGAAAGAGAGAGAGTGAAAGAGCAAGAAAATTAATAATTGAACAGCCCTGCCTGCGAAATGTCACAGCAGGGGAAATTGTTTGCGCTGGTGGTAATTAGGATTTCATTGTTTGTTATGTAGGTTTGAGATTCCTGTCATTTCTGATTCAACCTTATCGCTGTGATGGCAGATATCTGTCCCATTGTCTGCGAAAGCACAAGAGAGATGTCCTACAAATGCTCATTCAGCACTATCAGCCCTTAGCACTGACACACACACACTCAGAAACACGCAAACGCAAACACTCTTTACCTTGGTAAGATAGGTAAAGAGTGCTTTCACTGTGTGTGTGTGTGCTCACTAGAAATTAACCTTGCAGTGAGCCCGATAAGGCTCACTGTGAAACTCAAACATGTACAGAATGTGTGTGTGCGGTGTTGTGTGCGGCGGTGTTGTGTGTGCGTGTGTGTCACGCTCAGTCCTTGCTTTTGAGAGTGTAGTAAACATTTTGCATGTCTGAAACGAGCTGCTGTGTGTGTGTGCGTTGAGGAGAGAGGTGGTGTGCATCACCTCTTCACAGCAGCTTCAACATGTCAGGCTGTCCTGTGCTCAGTCTGAGTGCAGCACTACTGGGAGGCTGGAGTGTGTGTGTGTGTGTGTGTGTGTGCGTGTGTGTGTGTGTGTGTGTTTGTGTGTGTGTTTGTGTGTGTGTGACAGTGAGAGCATTTGCATATGAGCTGTTTTATCTGTCTGGCCGCGGGTGATGCAGCATGCGGCTCCCTGAGTGCAACTGTCATACCACACACTATGGTTCATCTCTCTCTCTCTCTCTCTCTCTCTCTCTCTCTCTCTCTCTCTCTCTCTCTCTCTCACATTTTCTCTCTCTTTCGCTCTCTCTAAATCCCCATTTTACTCTGTCTCTCTTTCTCTCTCTCTCTCTCTCTCTATCTCTACATCTCCCTTCTCTCTCTCACTCTCGCTCGTTCTTTTCTGTCTCCCGTTTGTGTCCTTTGACCACATGATTAGCATGCTTTCATAGCAACACGGTGTGTAAGTGTTGAGGCAGCCAGCCAATCACAGGCTGGGGAAGTGTGCTTGTCTGAGACAGCTCCTCTCCACAAGGGCCCATGAAGACAGGATGAAGAAAAACAGGGAAAGCTGATGAAATGGTGCCACAAACACAGACACACACCTCTCTCCCCTCCCACACAGGACACACGCAGAGGGACTGGATAGACACATGCGCACTGACACGCACTAAGTACACACCAACAAACACTTTGACATGCACTCACACACGCACCAACACAAGGAGGCACACAAACAAACACACAATTAGATGCCCGCACACGCAGGCTTGCCACCCATGCCAATCGCTGATGTTTCTAAACCCCACATTCTCCTTCTGCCACTTTCTGTTGGGCTCTCTCTCTCTCTCCATCCCTCTCTCGTTCTCTCTCCTTTACTTTCTCTTTTGTTCTCTCTATCAGTGGGAGATGGAGTTAAGTGCACCTGTCGGCCAAATTGCCCAGTGATTGGCTCTCACTTAGCCCTGTCTCTCTCCAGCATGTGGGCTCTGTGATTGCAGACAGACCTTTATCCTGTCACTGGCTAACAAAAAGAGATGCAGCTAGAAATGCAAGACGCTGCATTGTTCTATGCAATGTTGTTGGTCTATGCCATAAGCTAGTGTGTGTGCGTGTGTGTATCTGTGTCCATGTGCTTGAGCGTATAATTCACCAGTTAATGTTGCCGTTTTTAGGTAAAATCCCTAACGTCCTGACATACTTGTGTCAACCCCCCCCCCCCCCCTGACCGTTAAGCTCTGCCCTGACCTCTGCCCTGTGCCCTCTCTCCCCAGATGCCCTGAACACCAGGAACCGCCAGGTGATCTGCACCACGCTGAAGGTCCTGCAGCATCTCGTGGTGTCAGGTGACATGGTGGGCGAGGCCTTGGTCCCCTACTACCGGCAGATCCTGCCCATCCTCAACATCTTCAAGAACATGAACAGTGAGTACAGCCTTTATGTAGACAGAGATCACTGCTCTGTGTGTGTGTTACATGTTTGAATGTGTGCCTAGGCCTGG
Source organism: Osmerus mordax (assembly GCF_038355195.1). NCBI lineage: Eukaryota > Metazoa > Chordata > Actinopteri > Osmeriformes > Osmeridae > Osmerus > Osmerus mordax. The sequence goes on along the minus strand of NC_090058.1, from coordinate 5,999,185 downwards.
CTAGAATGTGCTTTGAGAGTGTTTTTGGGATGTTGCCATGGGGTTGCTGGGATCCCTGTGAACAGCAGTAGTGTTGTGTGGTAGTCAAGGCTGCCGGGGCCCATCTGAGGAGCCTTGTGGGGCTTCAAATACGCAACCAAGCATCTCTGTGCTGTTGTTGGTCCCCAAAGGGCAAGGCCAGGGTGGTAGAAAGCTACCTAATTACCATTTTGGTACAGAAGAAAGAAAGTGTGTTCGCTTGCATGTGTGTGTGTGTCCAGTCTGTCCCCTGGTATGTTACGCTTGTCCCTAAACGCTGGGTGTTATTCTTCCCTTGCCTAAATAGCCACTTGACATTGTTTAGCCTCTCCTCCTCATGCTGTCTGTGATAGGCTTGTCCTCCCTTTGATCTGCCAAGCCCTACCTAGCTGACACACACACACACACGCTGGCAGATTGGCATCAGACAGGCAGGATACCATTCAGGGCCTGTGTGTGTGTGCGCATGTGTGTGTGTGAGGCATCTGGTGCAACCGGCTTGAATGCCATTCATGCGGTCTGTGACATGTGAAGGAGTAGCATTGTGAATCAATCACTTAAACACAGGCTTAAACAGGGGAAACACAAGGTTTAGACTCTTAATCAATATCCAATTTGAATCTCTTGTCTCTTTAATTCGACTAACATTATCTGTTGTTAGTAGTAAAAATGAGCGAGGGAGCTAAGGGGGAAAGGAGGGAGGGAGAGACAAAGGAAAAGAGAAGGCTGCATGAAAAGCACGAGTTTTATGCAAATCTCCTGTGTAAATTCACTGTCAAATCAATCTTTTCAGCATTGTGAAGCCTAGCCCGTTTCTTCTGCTCAGCGATTGGTCAACCCGTATCCCCACCCACAAAGAATCGTTAATCTTGTTGATTGGCCAGACTACCATTGAAACTGTTATCTTCTCACCTCATCCATTCTGTCATCCTCGTCATCCTCATCCCTCAACCCACACACTGGCAACCCTTTTAAAGCCATGCCTGAAGGCTCCAACTCTCATACTGGGACTCCTGTTATCTCACATATCATTTTTGTTGAACTGACATATTTATATCTTTGGCCATACTAGTGTTGATTCCAGTCTGTCCACAACTGTAGTATAGTATCCATTCCCACTCTTGTTGCCTCCCACCAAATCGACTGGTTCTGTGGACAGTGGAGTGTATTGTGTGGTCGAATACAATCAACAGAAGACTATTAGCCAGCTACAACCTCCTCTGTCTCAGTCTCACCCTCTCCACCGCCAACGCTGGTCTGAAGTCACCCATCTGAACACAGAGGCATGCTTCTCATCAGCGCAGCCACAACACAGGGCTCTGTCTTTGGCTGTCTGCAGCTGGACATGGGGGTGAAGAGGTGGGGGGGCCTGGCTGTTGATGAGTAGTCCATCATGAATGCTCACGTTGTGCCTCTGCCCTGTGTGTGTGCCTCTGTGTGTGTGTGTGTGTGTGCCCTAAGCTGGCAGGCCTGATAATGGTTCTGGCACCCTCACCCACCCCAGCCAACAGCTGCACACACACACAGACACACAAACACACACACATGACACACACATACCTACAGGGGTCCTCATGCACGCACAGGGGGTCGTCTTTGTCAGTCCCCGTGTCCCTGGCATCGAACACAGGCCTCTTCTGAAGGCTCAAAGACTGGCACCATGGAGAGCCCTTCAACTTGTTGGTCCTTTAACCCAGGCTAACACTCTGAATCTGGGGTTGGACATATTGAAGGAATCCTTGATCTCCAGCCCCAGATACAGTACCAGTGCTGAGCAGCAGTCTTCTGACTCTGACGATGCGGCTAATGATTGTGAATGAAGCGGACAATGACGCGTTATCATGGCATAGCCCCACGATAATGGCTGACGATATTACCCTTTGTTTCCCGAATCAGCTCCTCTTCTGCATTTGTTTGTTTTGTGTGCGTGTTTGTGAGTGTGTGCGTGCGAGGATGTGCATGTGTGAGTGTGTCCACATGGTTAGGATCACCCAGAAATCGCAGAGGCAATTTGCATAGCTCTGTTGTTTGCTTGCTGTGATAAATTTAGTCCCTAATGAAATGCAACAACAGTCCTTATGTAGGAGAAACACAGTCAGTCATCCTCCAGCGAGCCGTCGCTTCTGGAAGGAACTCTCTTCAGGAGCTACAGCTCCTCCACTTAACCAGGCCACCACCAGAGACACAGTGTAAACTGTTAATTGACTAGTCTGTTAAGAAAGAGAAAGAGAAAAAACAGAAAAAAAAAGTATTGGCTTGACTCTCTCTCTCCTAGCAGTGGAGTGTTTGTGTTACTTGAGTCATTAGACGAGGTCATCAACAGCCAAGGCCCAGCAGGTGTGAGGTCAGCTGACAGAGATGTGGGGGCTGACGGTGTCCAGATGGGCCCCGTCCCAAAATAACTGCTTCATAACTGGTTCTAAACCAGTTAGAGATTGGGGCCTTTCTCAGACACATTCATCCTAGTATCTCGGCTCTGTTATCTAGTTTTTTAGGCATCAGAGGCGTCAACAGGTCTTCTCTTCCAGGGAAAAGGGTGGGTGTTAGTGTTAGTGCTCGTTACCCCCCACCCTGGATGTCCTGGTAGTCTGTTACCTATTTCTTAGTTCGCTTTCATGCTAACTTTGTGGAAGCTGTCCTATGGTATCTTTGTTAGCGAGTTAGCCTAGCAGTAGCAGCTTCTCCCTGGTGCAGGTCTCGTCGAGCCTGTGTGAGGTGAGGATTTGTCTCCCTGGCTGTGTTTGTTTAGTCTGCCTGGTTGTGTGGGTGTGTGTATTGTATGTGTGCGTGTTTTCTGTTGCTGTGGTTGTTCCTTGTTGTTCCTGATGGTTTTCTCTTGTTATCTATGAGGTGTAAGTCCCTCATCCCCCATTCATCACTGCCAGGCCCTCTGTGATCTGCTTCATTTGGACTCCTTTATCTTCCTGTAGGAATGTGGCCAGTTACGATAAGGCCCCTCGCTCTCTCTCTCTCTCTCTCTCTCCCTCTCTCTCTCTCTCTCTCTCTCTCTCTCTCTCTCTCTCCCTCCCTCCCTCTCTCTCTCTCTCTCTCTCTCTCTCTCTCATCCTCCGTTCCCTCTCCCCACACACACACACAGACACCTCTGGGCTCTGCTCTTGCTCCTCTCACAGCCCCCCCACCCTGGCTCTCTGTCCTCCCAGCTGTCTGTCCAGCCGGCAGACTGGCTGGCTGGGGTTTTTATCCCACTGATAGATTCAGCTATGGGGCTGGTTCTTGCTGATGGATGTAGCAATGAGGCTGTGGCTGTGTATAGCTGGGTCTGTACGAGTATGCTCGAGGCTGGCTGGAACTCTCCGGGTGATGTTTTTACCATTTGACTGCTCTGTTACACTCACACTGAGACAAAGCCTGACCCCTGACCCCTGACCTGCCTCCTGTACCCCACATAGGACTTGGTGTGTGTGTGTATATATATGTTGTGTGTGTGTGTGTGTGTGTGTGTGTGTGTGTGTGTGTGTGTGTGTGTGTGTGTGTGTGTGTGTGTGTGTGTGTGTGTGTGTGAGAAAGAGACATTTCCTGGGCTTGGTCCTGTACAACATTACAGCACCAATTAACTGGACTGAGTTTTCTAAATGTTGTTTTCCCTGTACCCTCTTTACTATAGCATGAAGCCCAGCGTGTTCTGGTGGACTAGCCCACCTGTGTTGTCCCAGCCCATGTATCTTGTGCTTCACTCAACTCCTCAGGGATCCTTTCCTTTAACATTGGTTTTGTTTAATGACCACAACTCCAATCGCTGTTCTGAATGCATGCATCATGCATTCCCTGTGTACCTAGTGGCATATCAGGGTCACCACCTCCAAACACCCCCCCCCCATACCCCCACACACACACAGACACACACACTCACAAACAAACAATCACACACATTCACAAACACAGACACACACATAAAAAAAACGAGAAGACACTAATACTCACCTAAACACACCAAAACACACTACCACTCACACACAATCCAAGACAAATGCCCATACACACTTCCACCCCTGGCCCCTGTGTAATCCATCATCCTCCACAGACATGGCTCCTTGACTCGACAGAACACACATTTCATCCTCAGCCCCACTCCCAACCCCCCCCCCCCACACACACACACACACACACACACCACCCCATCTCCTTCTTGAGATATCTATCAGGCAATCACTGCCTGCCAGCCCCTTCACTATTAAAACACTGGGTGCCCTGGGAGTGGAGGGAGGGGGGAATGGGGGAGATAGAGAGTAGAAGTGAGATGGAGTGAGGGAGAAGCTCAGGTAACCCTTCTCCTCTACACCTCCCTCTTGCCCAGCATGCTTCACAGCACATAATGACTTTTCCCTCCTTTCCCATGTTTAAGAAAGACAGTGGAAATATAGAAATATATTTATATATACTAATGGAATTTTCCCCATGGATATGGCCGCTGCCTCTGTTAATTTCTATTGTCAGCAGGTCTGAGGCCGGCCAGCCAATCAGAGCGCGGCGCCGGCCCCTGGGCTTCCAGGCGCGCTGCGGCTCCAATTTAAAGGTCACCTGATAAGGAGTGTGGCTCATGCATAATCTCCCTCTCTCCTACTCTCGCTCTCTCTCCTTCACACACTCTCTGTCTCTCTCTTCTTCCCACTCCTTCTTTGTCTGTCAGCGTTTACAGTCACGCTGGTTCTACCTCACTGTCTGCCTCTCACTCAAACGATATCTCGCTCTATTCCTTTTTTTCCCTCTTGTTTGTTTTGTGGCGGCATGACTACCCTCTCGGTGCTTCACCTTCTAGATGGTGGGTTCATCTGAGGTGGCTGGGTAGATCTGGAGGAGGTTGGTGAGTGAGTATGTGAATATGTGAATATACGTAGGAAGTAGGTAGGTAGGTAGGTAGGTAGGTAGGTAGGTAGGTAGGTAGGTAGGTAGGTAGGTAGGTAGGTAGGTAGGTAGGTAGGTAGAAGGTGTAGATGTAGGTAGGAGATATGAAAATAGACAGGTAGCTAGGTAGTTAGGTGGGAAGTAGTTAGGTAGGAGGATTATAGGGTCACTAGCGACAGTAGGTTGGTAGGTAGGTTGCCAAGGTGATGTCTCTCCTTCCCCAAGCATGGACCAGCAGTCTTGTCTCCCTCTGCCTCATCTGTCAGTCTCAACAAGACTCCACCTTTCTTCCTGCTAATCCAAAAAACACTCAATTACCTAATTGGATGAGTTACGAGGGCCCCTCCGTTCATTCAAATCTCAATGAGATTAGCACAGCCAGTAATTGATGAATTTGAGGCCGATTGAAACGATCCTGTATGTTGTACTGGCTCCGGGGGTCCTCATGTTCAACACAGTTATTGAATGGTCCACCGAGGAAACAATGGGGACAGATGAGTAATGTCTCCTGTGACGGCGTCAGCCAGAGACTAGGGTGGTGATCAGTCCACATTATGGATGGACCAGAGAGCAGCCTTTTGTTCTGGTGTCACCTCACAGTAGAGACATCAGGCAAAGCCAGGGCCAGTGTGTGAATAGGTATCTTGGTGTGCGTGTGTGGCGCGCGTGTGTATATGTGTGTGTGTGTGTGTATTACCCTCAGCGAGTGTACAGACCCACATGTGACTGCTACCTGGCAGGGAGTTTCTCAGCAGCACTTGAGCAGATCATTGTGTCTGACATCCCCTCAGGCTGCTAGCGACTCTCTGCCGGTGTGTGTGCGCACGTTTGTCCGGCCTCGTTTGAATCAACATGCACACCTCGCTCCCACACTGCCTGCTGGCTCGCGAACAGACTCTCTCTCACACACACACATGCGCGTCGCACAAACGTATATACTCACACACACACACACACACACACAAAGGCATGCACACATAAAAGCATGCACAGGCATGCACACATGGACACACACAGCAGGCATCTATAGGGCATGCTATTATGTCAAAATAAAGCAGGAATGCACCTATAAAAACACACCCCTAACACACACATCTCCTATTCACATTCCCTCTTAGGTATGCAGGGCTGTTGATTATCGCCCTCCAGTGTCAGTCCCTATGTCTCCGGGCCTCTTATGTGGCGGCTAGGTCATATCTGGCCAGCACCTGGCCCCCGACCCCCCAGCTTCCAGGACCCGGACCCCACACCCTAGACCCAGCCCCCAACCACAGACCTCACTGTGAAGTCGTATAAGGTATTCCTCTCACGGATGTAACCTTATCTGCCTCACTAAAAAGTCAGGGGTCAAGCCTGGCCCCAGTCTTACAACTCCAGCCTGACAGGCCTAGTCCCAACCCCAACCCCAGTATCCCTCACAGATGCAACCTTATCTCCCTCACTCTCAGACAGCCAAGCCCCACTCAAGCAAACTTTTGGCTTGTGTTCCTTCTAGCCTGCTTCCATCTGCTCTCCCTCGGCGGCATCCCCCTCCTACGCCCTCCTAGACCCCCACTCTTCCCTGTCTCCCTCCACCAGGCCTGTGTCTGAGCCTGGTGAAAGGGGAGCCACCAGAGCAGATGCTGCCATATTGTGTCAGTTAGGGCAGCTGAGGGATACGAGAGGGGCGAGGGAATGAGGGATCGAGAAACATGGAGAGGAAAAGAAAGAGACACAGGGAATGGAGAATGACAGACAGAGAGGGAGAGAAAAAGAGAGCGAAATGCACACAGACACAGGGAAGAGAGCAAAGCAGATAGAAAGAAATAGAGAGAGAGATGGGGAGAGGGAGAGAGAGAGACAGAGACAGAGAGAGAGAGAGAGAGAGAGAGAGAGAGAAACAGAAACAGAGAGGATTTTCTGTGCTTGTCCACCAGCCATCCCTAGGAGCCTCTGGGCTGAGAAGCAGCTAGCATGTTTCACACCCCAGTGAACCTCTGTCCCTCCTCACGGCCGCCACATGGTTCCTCTCCTTTGCTAGCGGGGGGGAGAGCGGGATGAGGGGGAGAGAGGAGGAAAGGGAGAGGGTAGGTTGCATAATGACCTGAGATGTTAGTGTAAATGAGAGAATGTGTTTTTATTGCTGCATCACTGTTACAGTGTTGGGTTTTACAAGACTATGCTACTTTACAGTGGACATGGTTGGTTTGCATTGCCCCCCCCACACACACAAACAGACACACACACAGACACACACACACACTATATGTGCAGGGGCTAGCAGAAAGCAAACAAAAACATGTCTGAATTTCCAGCATCTCACAAATGTGTGACAAAGGGAGTGCCTTCATTTCATTTTATGGTTGACCAGTGTAGAATGTAGCACGTATGTGCTATGTTCTCTGCTTTAGATGATGTTGCATATGTATACTTTCATATCATCCTGTCAAAACTGTCTGTTGACTATGGAAACATGGGAATGTCCCTGACCTCTAAATAATATTATTGTAATATCCTTCCGAAGGATTGCTGTGACAATGGCAACACTTAAAGCCAAAAGGAGCTGGTGTATGTTAAGAGGGAATTTGTGTGTTTGCTCTCAGACGGCAGCCCCTGTTTGTCCTTTAAACTGCAGTGTGACACAAGGGCCTTGTTCACGAGACAGCCCTTCTCTCTGCCTGCTCATGTAATTAACTCTGACAATGTAACCTCGAGTGCCAAGGTTGTTACATTATCTCCCCTCATTCCCTCTCTCACCCAGCCCCCAGCCCCCATCTCTCTCTCTCTCTCTCTCTCTCTCTCTCTCTCTCTCTCTCTCTCTCTCTCTCTCTCTCTCTCTCTCTCTCTCTCTCTCTCTCTCTCTCTCTCTCTCTCTCTCTCTCTCTCTCTCTCTCTCTCTCTCTCTCTCTCTCTCTCTCTCTCTCTCTCTCTCTCTCTCTCTCTCTCTGTATCTCTATATCTTTCTTCTTCTCTCTACCAGCCCTCCTCTTTGTCCTCTCCCCCTCCCTAACCTAATTGTATTATGCATGCAGTACCACAGGTACTAGAGGGTCCTTTTCTGTGTGGGCTATCGTCTAGTCGAGTCTAGACAAACTGTGTCTGTGTGGGCTATTAGAGTCTAGACCATCTGTTTATGTATGGGATATCTGCTAGTAGTGTCTCTAGCTGTTTGTGTGTGGGCTATCGGCTAGCAGATTCCCTTCTGTGAATAATTCACAGTCTACTCTGCAAGGTAACTCTTGTAACGTTCTGACCTCAACACCCCTATACGCCAGGGACACTTAACACAGCTCCCGCCCTGGTCCAGACCAGCACAGTCTATACTCACCTCGTCTCAGCAGACATGCATTATTAAAGTTGGAATCCTGGAGATCCTCTTATCCCACACTGCTTGTCTCTCCCCTCTCTGGAGCTGGTCTCCTCCACAGGCTCCCTACCCGCTCCACGCCCAAAACATGACTCTCTATCTACCACGGCTGAGTGGCGTTGTCAAACACACTTTGATTTCAGCCGTGTGAGAGTGAGAATAAGTGACATGGAGAGACAGCGAATGAGGATCCGAGAGGGAGAGAGATAGACATGAGTGAGTATGAGAGAAAGAGAGAAAGAGTGAGAGTGAGTGAGAGACAACAACAAAGTCGGCTGTCACTGGGTCATCATCTCCATTGACCAGGTGGTATACAGTACCAGTTGGTATACAGTAGCAGGTGGTATACAGTACCAGGTGGTATACAGTACCAGGTGGTATACAGTAGCAGGTGGTATACAGTACCAGGTGGTATACAGTACCAGTTGGTATACAGTAGCAGGTGGTATACAGTACCAGGTGGTATACAGTACCAGGTGGTATACAGTACCAGGTGGTATACAGTACCAGGTGGTATACAGTACAGTGCATAGTCATGTCCGTCATCATTGCTGCACTTGGAAACTCCCGTTCTCCCGTCTCAGTGTCAATAGTGCCAATGATAGGTTACCTCATCCTCACCTCCCATCTACCCCCCTATCTATCTCTGCTGCTCTGCAGCGTCCCCAGAGAGAAGCAGGGTAGAAATATGAGACACTGCCAGTGTATCAGAGTTGCTTCAGCAGTCCATCGGCATGTCGCTTAGGTGTGTGTGTGTCTGTTTGTGTGTTTGTGTGTGTGTCTGTGTGTGTGTTTGTGTGTGTGTCTGTGTGTGTGTGTGTGTTTGTGTGTGTGTCTGTGTGTGTGCGTGTGTGACTACAGAGTCCCCGTCTCCTGCGTGCTCTGACGTGTCTCCCCACAGCCCTGCTATTCCAGGCGAGGGAAAGGTCAGCCTCCGCCCCTGGTACTGGTATCAACGTGGAGGGGAGAGTCTGGATCACACACACACAATCCCCATGGATCACACACTGTCTGTGCTTCCCTGTCATTGAACGGACAGGTCTCCTTGTCTCAGTCCACCTATTTATACTCAGGCTGTGTCGGAGCGTGCTTGCAACAGGAGACCAGCCCTGGGAACGTGAGAACAGGCTCCAGGTGTGCAGCTTGGGATGAAGCTCCCATCTGTCTGCCTGGACCAGACCTGGGCTTGACCCCACACCACCTGTAGGGTGAAGGGGTTAGCATGGGGGCAAGTGTGTCTGTGTGTGTGTATGCACGTGTGTGTGTGTTTCTTAGGTAGTGATTCATGCCCACAGCCTGGTCACGAGGCCAGAGACTTCACTGTAAACCTCAAACCTTTTGTGGTGTTCCTATTGGTTAATCTTTATTCCGTGAGGGAATATTGATGAAGGTGTATTGGAGCATTTGCTTGTTTCCTATGGAGAGAGGCCGTTAGGAGGGGTGCTATAGGAGAGCTGTGCATATTGATCCTACAACTCCCAGCAGCCCTGCTGTGTATACATAGCCAAAGGAGGCAGCTTTAAGTGCTTACATTGGAGTAAATGTGTTAAAGTAAAGCAGTTGTGAGGGTATAAATGATAGGGCTGTTGCCCTCCTGCTAGCGGTCTTGAGTTTGTGTAAGAGTGAGTTCCATAGGGTCTGTATTTGTATTAATCACACACACACACATGCAGCGATAGTCTCTGCAGGGTGGCTTGTTATTAAAGAGCTGTAATGAGTGAAAGCCATCAGGAGCCAGCTCGCCTATTGATTACCTATAAAGAGGACTCAATGGAGACGTGCTGTGATCCATAGCTAATGCTGAGCTGAGAGATGCTCACCATGAATACCATGCTGCAGGCCAGGGTAGTCCTGCACAAACACACACACACACACGTGCACACACACACATACACACTCATAATGCTGACACACACCCGTGCTGAGACACTAAATCAAACACTGCCTAAATTAGCTTCTCTCAAATTTAATGCATACTCACAAACAGCCCGTCTGTCAGCACATGTTGAATAAGCAGTACACACAGGGGACACACAGCACAACTCCACACGCAAGTACAGCATCAACACTAGCTCACAGCTCCTGGACACACACACATCCTTTCATACACTTTCATACAAGAAAACACAACTAACAGCATCCAAATAATCTGTGGGTCTCTGGTCCCCCAACACTACACCTGCAAGATGTAATGACGCAGGATGGTTGTGTTGGACACGTCTGTGAGTACACCTGACTCGGGTCTCTCCAGGGACTGCGCCCAGACACGAGCCGCATCTTTCCATTCCCCGTCTCCAGGATGCTCCCCGTGAGTGTGAGTGAGTCCAGGACGCCCAGACAGGTGGAGGTCACACAGAGGGGAGACAGGCTGGGTCAGCGGACCCAGTGTCTGCCTGAGTGGTTCTCAGTCTGTCACACCGACGCTCAGGACTCAAAAACGTATGTGTCACTACAGACGTGCTGGCACAGACACCCCCCTCACACACGCGCACATACACACACCCCTCCCCACCTCCGAGGGACCCGACCCCATCAGCGGTGATCCATACAGGCCGACGCCCGATACACTCGCAAACACACGCCCAACACAAGCCCCGGGCACACACACTCCAACACTTCATTTCAATGCAAATAAGAGCTCTCCTTCTGGGGCGGAAGGCTGTAGATTGGATTGCTTCTCCCCCGCTCTCCATCACACCAGCAGACTGCCTTCAGGAGGGCTGGGGACCTGCGCACACAGCTCCGCTGATGGGATTTAGAGAGATTTAGATGTGGTAGTAGTAGATATATCTGTGGCTCTCCCGATAGAGAAGCACCTGTGCTTAGGCCATCGCCCAATGGACTCATTGTTTTACTGGTAATCTGGGTTTTAATCCTGTTGTGTTTTGTGATCCGGGATGGCAGATATTGTATAGCAGGATAACCTACATTAAGCAGGACAAGGGAAGGCGCTGGTCTCTACACAGCGCAGCACCATCCTCATAGGACAAGCCCTTCTCACCTCATCGGACAGATTACAGCCAATTAAATCAGCCCGTTATCAACGATTAATTAAAAGCGCCACTTCTGCTATAATTAGGTCTGACCAAGCAGCAGTGGACGTTAAATTGACCCAAATACATCAAGATGAGTTTCCGCTTTCTTCTTTTTCTTTCAACCTGTTTGAGCCTGTCAGTGAACCACCTCTGCATCTCCTCATGGCTAGTCCCCAGGAAGCAGGCCTCGTTCCCAGGGACCCTAGTCCAACCTAGCCCCAGCCCGAACAAACCCATGAGCCTAGCCCAGAGCTGCCCAGCTCAGCCCAGCCCAGAGGAACTGACATGAAGTTAAACATCCACAACAGATAGATTACTATCGAATGCTGCACAATGCACAATGTCAGACTTTTTTATCAAGGCTGACACTTCACTCCTGGCTCAGGCTCAGGAGAATGAAAACCTTATTCAGATGAGAAAACGCAGGCTGAACGGGGCAAAACAACACAAATCCCATGTCTGCAGATTGTGTTTCAACACTGGCTTGTATTTGGATCTCTGATATAACACGCACTCCCGCTGGCCTCTCAACAGTGAACACCCAACCCAGAGTAAAGCATTTTGGATGGAGGAGAAGAAAATAGCTGAAAAGGAAAACCTTGTCCGCTGTGTGACATCTGAGAGGAGTTTAATCAGATTCCCCCCCTCCCTGCTCTCTCTCTCTTTCTAACTCTCTCTCTCTCTCTCTCTCTCTCTCACACACACTGGCAGAGCTCAGGGACTTGGGACCGGCCCCTGCCTCTCAGGGGCCCAGAGCTGCCCTCTAACCCAGAAAGCAGGAATTAGTGGAACGGCCTGGCAATTAGTCTGCTGCTCCCTGTGTGTAGGCAGTAACGCAGAGCGTCCCTGCCCTGGGAAATTGCTGCCTCCTCTCCCACTCCCCCTCACGCTCCCTCTGGTGCTCCCTCTCCCACTCCCCTCTCTCCCTCCTCAGTTCTCTCCCCTCTCCCGGTCTGGAGCTTTGGGGCGCAGCTGGGGAGGTGCAGGCGTTGGCTTCTGCTCCACTTAGAACCAGCTCATGGATGATGTCACTGACGGAGGCAAGCAGGAATGTGCCGTCGAGGCCAATGCGGCAAATACTCCTGGACCCCTGACCTGCTGCCGAGTCCAGAAATTCCTCTCAACTGTAGGAGAAGGAGCTTCTCACGTGGCAGAGAGGAACGCGAGGACGAGACACACCAGTAGAGAGAGAGGGGGAAGAAAAAGAAGAAAACATCCAGTCCTGCAGCGGAAGGATAAGGCAGAGCCTCAGTCAGGAACAGTTCTGGGTGAGCTGGAGGCTCCCTCCTCTTCTCACAGCCCTGTGAGTTCCAAGGCCCCCGACGTAACGGCTGTGGAAACGTTTTAGGAGATCAAAGCCCCAACCCTCCCCGACCCGGGCGCTAGCAACTCCCACCTCCATCTCCAGGCCTCAGAGGCTGCAGCCCACAATGCAGCAGCAACCCTCGCTGTCTGTCAGCCTAGCATCCCAGCTAGCAGCAACCGTAGCATCCTACCAGGCAGCAACATTTCATCAGCCTAGCGGCCTAGCATCACTACAGCTGTCTAGCAGGCAGCAGTCTCGTAGCCCGGCAGCCTGGCACACATCCACATTGCAACATCTTCACATCCTAGCAGGCAGCATCACAGGCCAGCCAGGCTGCAGTGTTCCAAAGATAATTGAGGCAGGAAGGTGGCGGAAGGTTAATGAAGCTCTGCCAACACCCGCCTGACCTTTCCCTGCCACCACGCACCGCAGCTCAGCAGCACAGCACACTTTTCCGGACATTTTTAAATGAAAGCCTTTAAATAATTTATCTAACTTGAGTTCCCAGAAGGCTCTTCATTAGAGATTGTCCATGACATTTTCCCCCACACGCCGGCTCACATCCCTTCTAAGAATATCATTTGTCGATTTCTCCACGCCGCTCTCGTTGCTCTTTTTTACCTCGACTGGAGATCAAGGCCCCTCTGGTGTGTTCCATACATGTCTGACACAGCACAGACTCCCCGACACCAGATCTGCCTCTGGGAGGAGGCACATTCTGCTCATTTCATCTTTACAGACTGCAACACACCACCTGTATAAAAGGACAGCACCAGGAAGTAAAACAAAGGAACAAACCAACTGATTAATTATGTTCTCTGCCACTGCTGCTGTGCTTGTGACGGCCAAGGCTAGATCAACAAAACACTCACAGCTAAATTGTGCTAATAAAAATGAAAGTGCTGCCATTTGGTTGTGTGTCGGCGGAGGGCAGAACCAGAGGCTTGTGAGCAGGTGGCAGGAGGCAGAGCTAGCCAAGCTAGCGCTAGGCAGGATATGTCTCTCTTCACGGGACGCCACATTCATAATATTGACTCCTGTTATACCTGCCTGATTGTGATGAAGACTGATTCACTGATTAAATTATTCAAACCTGCATTAGGCTACTCTGTGTCTTCGCTGTGTGTCTCGGTGCTCAATTACAGATTCAGCAGCGCGGGGAAGAGATGAGACCTATTCATTAGAACACCATCGTCCAACTGTACCACCGTGTTACATGGGAAACAAACACATCACATACGCACATCAACAGCTTCAGACACATCACACACCAATGAAAATGGAGAGACGCGGGAAATGTTTTCAGAGGCAATTTCCATAGGTTACGTGATGTCACGATTGAGTGAGAGACAGAGGAGTAAACAGGATGAGAGCTCTCGGGGAAGATGAGGGATGTCATTTACGTGAAAGGGTATTCATCAGCCCGTCGTCCAGATGACGTGGGGGGAAATAAGACTGTCCGCTCTCACAGGTTATTCAATATTGACGCCATAGGAAACTCTATCAAACACCAGCAGAGATGCGGTTGAACAATGTTAGCTGTCCCACAGGGGAAGCAGCGGTGGTGTGTGAGAGGGAGAGCTATCCCACTGTTTGATAGCTTACACACACTCGCACACGCACATAAACACACTGTTTCATGATTACAAGCGGAAGGAATTTCCCTTGATCAAGATTTTATGCTGTCTTGCTGAGATTGAATTTTGATCTCAGATGCAGTGCTGAAACACTGTCTTTTTGCAACAGCCGAGAAAACTCATCTGGGCATTCAGTAGAAACTCATTTCAGTTGGAGAACTCAAGAAGAAACCATCTTGCAATATTTTCAATCCCACACCCCTGTGGATATGGTGTAGAGAGGGGGTTGAAGTTATCTGGAACTTTGCCATTACCTTCATTAACCCTAATTAACCTTGACTAGCAAGTGCCGGAAGGTTGAGGAAGAGAGAGGACATCTGTCTGGTCTCCCCTGGCACTTGTCCCATCGCTCTACCCTCCACTGCCCTCGCCAGCTCTGCCCTGCCCTGCTCTACCCTCCTCTGCCCTCGCCAGCTCTGCCCTGCCCTACCCTCCTCTGCCTTCATAACCTTACTCTACCCTCCCCTTCCCTGCCTTCACCAGTTCTCCCCTGCCTTCCTCTGCCTTCATAACCTTACTCTAGCCTCATAACCCTCCTCCACCCTCACCTGCCCTGTCAGATATTGGATATAGTCAAATTTGATATCAACTTGATATAGTCAAATTTATGCCCACAGTTCTACATGGCAGCGATGAATATTTCACACACATCATTACTCAGGAAGCATTTCCACTCTTTCTCCCCTTCAGCACCCCTCTGCCTTCTATCCCACCATCTCTCTCTAACTCTCTATCTGCCCATTTTCCTCCTACATCTCCCTCCCTCTCTCTCTCTCTCTCTCTCTCTCTCTCTCTCTCTTTCTCTCCTTGTACTCCTTCCTCTTTCTCTCTCCCTTTGTCATCCTACCTCTCTCTCTTTTCCCCCTTTCCTCCTACCTTTTTCTCTATCTATATCTCTCTGACCTCCACTCTCTCAGCTCCTCACACACACTCACTGTGAAATTCGTTATCATCTTGCAACATTAGATTTATGCCCGTGTCAAAGGCTGATGCACTGAAGCTGTAAGGTATGAGTGGGGCAGACCAGGACTGGCTACACTAGCCTAGCTGAGCATAGCCTAGCGGCTAGCGCAGGATGATTTGGCATAGCCATTCCTAGTTTAGCGTAACCAAGCATACTAGCATAGTAAAGTGTACCCTAAGGTAGCATAGCCTTGGGTAGGTCATCTTTGCCTATCGTATCTTAGCCTTGCTAGCCTAGCTTAGTGTAGTGTAGTGTGGTGTGGATGCGCCTACTGTAGTCTTGCGTACCTAGCCTAGCTTAGCCTAGATAAGGCTAGTTTAAACGGCTGCTAGCCCTATTGTGTTTCTGTCACTTTGTCAGGAGAATGCAGGGGGAGATAATGGAGAGGGGACTGCTTCATGACCTTTCAGAGTCCAGGCCAGAGCAGAACAGTGGCTTCCTATGTGTTTGTCATTAGAAAGAAAGACAACTGTTGTTTGTGTATGTGTGTGTTTCTGTGCGTGTGGTGTGTGTGTCTTTGTGTGTGTGTGTTTGTGTGTGTGCGTGTATGTGTGTGTTAACCTCAGTGGTTGGTGGTGTGACGTAGCAGCTTGTAAGGATCAACATTCAGTGTTTCTGCAAACATTCAAGCCACTAATGGGCTTTGAAATGAAGCCCTCTTACCAGGCTAAACCATGAACAAGAGCCATTTTTGCTCCACTCAGCAACACAATGGTGGCTGGGTTAAGCCTCGCTAACAGAGCCACACACACACATACACACACAGCACCCAACTCCCAGCGCTTAAGAATTGCCACCACATTTCTACTGACTTGTTGTCCCATATTTCAAGTCCCACATTTCTTGTTCTCTGAGGTCAGGTTGTTTTTACGGTATGTTTTTGTTTTCCTATTAAAAAAGAAAGCTGGAATGCAGAGGTGGGATTTTGGCTTGTAAAGACACATTTCTTTGGTGGTTCTAGTTAAAGATCTTAAGGATCCAGAGGAGAAAATGCACTTTTTCACTGGCAGTGAATTGCTCTCATTCACAAACATGCACAAATACACGCTTGCGCACACATACACACGCATACTCACAGAAGTGTCTGTCTAACGGTTAGACTCTAACCAATTGGATTTGAATCAGCTTGGAGGACAGAGGTAAACAGATGGGGAGCCAATGTTACACTAAAAAATGGAACACAGGAAATGAATTTACACCGCCCTGCCTCCCCTGTTCTCCCATAATCCCTTTCACTTGGATTCACCCATTACACAGTGCCATAGTTTGCCTCTTACACACATCTCTTTGTCTCTATACTTTAACCATGCTTCTGCTCAGTGAATAATGGGTTTTTACCAAGAAGGGCCACCGCCGGGCACCAGAAAGAGAGAAGGGCCAGCAAATCAACTGCATAGATGGTTGACAGGAAAGCTTAAAATTCTTGAGTGTAATCCTGTTGGTACAGCTGTTGCAATGCATAATCAATGTACCTCGCTTCCCCTCTACCCCCCTTCTCCTCCTTATCCTCTCCTCTCCTACTTTCTCCTCTCTCCCTTCTCTTCCCTCTCCTGTGCTCTCCCCAATACTCCCATCTCCTCCCTTCTCCTCTCCTCCCCTCTCCCCAATACTCCCATCTCCTCCCTTCTCCTCTCCTCCCCTCTCCCTAATACTCCCATCTCCTCCCTTCTCCTCTCCTCCCCTCTCCCCAATAATCCCATCTCCTCCCTTCTCCTCTCCTCCCCTCTCCCCAATACTCCCATCTCCTCCCTTCTCCTCTCCTCCCCTCTCCCCAATAATCCCATCTCCTCCCTTCTCCTCTCCTTTCCGCTTCTTCAGCAGCAACTTTCCCAGAACTAATTGCAGAAATATTTCAGTAGAGATGGATAGATAGTGGAGGCCTGGTGCTTGGCACAGACGAGCCGGGGAGGCAGCAGAAGCAGTGGGGCTGTTTTTAGTGTTTAATAACCCAGACACTTTCCTCCATCGCCTTGGGGGAAGCAGAACTTTTCTCTCTCGACTGTGTTACCTCACTGAAGCTGTACGGAAACATTTCCCTATTTGTAAGTCAATTTGTTTGTGTGATTGGCATCCTTGTTGGTTTCCCTCCTCATCTACTGAACGGGCCTCTCTGGAGACGAGGGCCAGTCGGATCCATCCCCTCCAGCCGCTCGTTCCTCCACACATTACATCTCTCCTTCCGTGTTCCTAGTGCCGTCTTTGTTCCCGCCGTCATTAATGATGCATTTCTGTCATGCGGCTAATGTAACAACGCTTAATCCCTTTCCATGAAGAGAGAACCATGTTTGTGTGTGTTTGTTTTTGATGAATCGGGCCCTATCATCAGTATGCGCGAAGTGTTTGTGTAATATGTGTTTGTCTCTCCCGGACTCTGGGGCTAATTCTCACACAGGGACGACCCTGGAGAAGTAAGCTGCTTTTGACCTGATAAGCTCATTAAAATTCCCTGCTAATTACCACAGACCCCGTTTGGTTGTAACAAGGCTGGACGGGTAGAGGGGGTCTGGTGGGGCAGCGGCACCTAGGAGAGACAAGTGGAGGAGGGGAGGGGAGCGGATGGAGGGCTGGAAAGGTGTAACAAGGCAAGGTGTGCAGGGGCCTTGAGGAGCAGGAACACCTCGGAGAGCAGAGAGGGAGGAGAGGAGAACGGAAGGAGCCAGAGAAGAGAGGTGAGAGATGGAGGGAAGGAGGGGAGGAAAGTTTGAACGTGAAATTAGGGAAATGGAGGGAAAGAAGAAATGAGAGAGAGAAACAGGGAAGGAGGGAGGGAGAGAGGGAGGAAGGGAGATGGTAAATGAGCCCGCCCGTCTAGCAGCAAGCTCTCTGCCTTGTTGATGCTAAACTGAGGGCAGCAGGGAGTGGGGCCCGATATGTCACAATCTCCCTGGCAACCAATCCCTCAGTCTCCCTGCCTGCAAGTACACACACACACACACACACAGTCGTGGCCTCCCGTCGATCCTGGGCCGAGTCATTGTTTGCGTCCAGGCCCAGATTGGATCTGAGGCGGGCTCAGAAAATTTATAGCAGAAGCTCTGAAAGAGTCCCCCTTTTCCCATGATGAAACCTTCTCTCTGTTCACTCTATGTCTTTCTTTCTCTCTCTCTCTCTCTCTCGCTCTCTCTCTCTCTCTCTCTCTCTCTCTCTCTCTCTCTCTCTCTCTCTCTCTCTCTCTATTTCTCTCTCTGTCTCTTTCTCTCTCTCTCTGTCTCTCTGTCTCTGTTTCTCTCTCTCTGTCTCTTTCTCTTTATGTCTTTTGTTTTTGCTTAGGCTACACTGCACACTTTTAATCAGAATCAGAATGGGTTTTTATTCGCCATGAAAGTTTGCACAGACAAGGAATTTACTTTGGCCGGAAGGAACCGGCCGAGGAAGCCATGATTGCTGCCCTCGAATTGCATCCTGTCGTCCTACTCTGTGTCTGTGTGTGTCTGTGTAATAGGTGATTGCCCCAGCAGCAACAGAGTAGACAACTGTTGGTAAGCCTCACGATGGCCTTAGGCCCCCCACTGGCCTATGGGCCCCAAGGCTCACTGACTCCTGGGCCTCACAATGGCCCCTGAGCCTGTGGACCCCTAACCTCAGGATGGCCCTTGGGTTTGCTACTCAAGGTACTCCTGTTGTCTACTTTACTCTAGGTGGGAGCCACATCCTAGGGGCTTTTGTGTGTGCATGTGTGTGTTTGTGTGTGTTTGTGTGTGTGTGTGTTAGATGTTTATGCTTAATCCTGGGTTCAGCATCCTTAGGTAGGTGGAATCGTAGTGGGAGAGGAGAGGAGATGAGTGCAGAAGAAGAGAGGGGAAGAGAAGAGAGGACCGGGAGGGGAGGGGTTAGAAGAAGAGTTGAGGAGAGAGTGGTCTGATGACAGGCCTAGGTCCAGGATCCTGGAGCTGTGAGCACCAGTGAGTTGGCGCAAGTTGTGTTTCTGGTGCTGTGTCTCTGGTCTCTGAGCCCCCAATGGGCAGGGACCCCACCGCCCTATAGTGCTCCTCTGGCACTGACAGCAGTACCAGTGTGTGTGTGTTGTTTGTGTGTGGTGTGTGTGTGTGTGTGTGTGCAGAGGGGGACGTGATGGATCAGTGTGTCCTTGGAAGCGGTGACCAGGCAGGCCTGGCAGGCGAGGGACGGTCGCTTCCACTGGGAGGCCACTTAATTGGACTCCTGTCAGCGTTTGGCTGTCTTTCACTCCATCCCCCGTCTCTCTCCCTCTTTCTCTTTCTCTCTCTTTTTTTCTCACTACATCTCTCTCTCTGTCTTTCCCTCCCACTCTCTTTGGCATGCTGCTCCTCTGTAATCCCTCTCTCTGGCTGTGGTCTGCAGAGGGGATGGAGGGATGGATGCAGCCCCAGCCTCACACCCTCCCAGCCTCTCACGTTCCCAGCCTCTCTCCCTTCCAGCCCCTCTACCACCCTCCCAGCCTCACATCTTCCCAGCCTCACATTGTCCCAGCCTCACATCGTCCCAGCCTCACTCCCTCCCTCTCGCCCGCCTGCATCACATTTATTCTCTCTACCAGAGCGAGGCATGTGCACACACACACACACACACACTCATCTATACTAATACTGATATTGGGTACTCTCCCTTTCTCACTCTCGTTCTAACTCTCTCTTTATCTGTCCATGACTCAGCATGTTTAAGTGCCCACCCACACAGCTGTCTCTATACGGGTGACATAATGATGACATCGGCACTGAATCACAGAGCTGACTCCAGCGATGCTGTATAATCTCTCACCATGTGTGGCATGGCCTCTATTGAAACACATTATAGACAGTGTGCGCAGTGCTGCTCTGCTACTGGTGGTCAACGTGGCCAGCAATCACTGGACCTATCTCCCTGTCCAGTCCCCCTGGGGAGGGAGAGAGGGAGGGAGGGAGGGAGGAGGGGAGAAGAGATGTGGAAGGAGCTGATTGATGAGATTGACGAGACATTTACTGTATTATGAATTTGTTTGTCATCCATCGGAGGGGCTGCCCCATCAATCTGGCAGGGGCTGGCACATCCTGGCAGATCACCGGCATCCCATGGCCTCTATTTACGAGCCTCCTTTGACCAACGAGCAGCTTCCAATTTACACAGCGCCGCAAATCACAAGCCTCAAGTTTGGGGACGCGGGTGGGTGTGTAACATATACATGGAGAGGTGAGGAGAGAATATTAGAGGTTAGGTAGGGAGATGAGAGGGGAGGGGATGGGAGGGGAGGGAGCTGATTTTTTTTGGACCTTACTTGCTTTCTTATTTTGTATGTTTCTTCCGGTGTGATGAATGGGTTCTATCTACTGAAACTTTGTCTGGAATTAACAAGAAGCCCCAGTGAGCAGTGACCCGTTAAACAGCCGTCGCCGTGGCTACACAGAGAAATCGCTCTTTGGCCTGGAACGGCAAGCTTGCACTCTAAACAGACAGTTATAGAAGGCCCAATTACAGCGCAAGAGGTTTCGGCCTCAATTACAGGGAGAATATATATGTAGACAGAGCCCTAATGAGGATACAGGCTGTGTGCCGGGGCTGCTTTACAGAGCAGAGGCAGGAAAAGGCAAGAAAGTCATCTGTTTTCCTTAAGAGAAGCCGCTTTTCTCCCACTGATGGTGAGCTCTGAGGAAGCGCTTGCTCACCTGAGGGTACAGGTTCCATGTTTTGTCAGACGACAGACTCTCTGGCGGAGCGCTGGGAGGGGGGGTGGGTCGAGCCCCGCTCTCTCTGAAACATGTTCAGGGAACATGTGTGCCAGGGCCGGGACGCCACACTGTGGTATCCTGGACCCACGCGTCACACACACGTGCATATACATGCACACACACCTGTGCTCAGCATGTAGTTATAAAATAAGCCTATAGGACACACTGGTGTGCAGCTGTGAGTTTATGGACGATATGCTTGGCTGCACAGTCGAAATAAAATAAGGAAGCAAATATGGAGTCAAATGTGGGCATACACACACACAGACACGCACACTTGCATGATGTGTGAACTGATCCAAACACACAACAGTGCAGGTGCAAGCATACAGTTACACATGAATGCTTTCTCAGTGCTATCAATCTTTGCTTCCTGCCGTGTCTTTGTGTGGGTGTGTGTGTTGGGGGTGTGTGTGTGTGTGTGTGTGTGTGTGTGTGCGTGTGCGTGCAGCCACGTGGAACTACATGGACACAAGTCATGCACATGCACCTGTCTCTCTGCTGACACCTCCACCATACCACACATCCGGCCGTCACCGTGGTGATGGGGTGATGGAGGAGGGAGAAGATAGGACGGAAGGAAAGAAAGATGTATTTCTACAGTATAGACTGTATAGTGTGCCATGCTGTACTGAGAGAACAGTGGGGGAAAGAGGAGTGAGTCGAGAGAGCAAGGGGGCGGGGTAGGTTAAGGAAGGGTGAGAGACAAAGTTATGGTGGAGGTGGGAAACAGCAAGTGTGACCTCTGACCTCTGGATGGAGAGGGGTGGTAGGAAGCGGAGAAGTTGATCTAATTTAGGACAGTCTGAGCCAACACACAGATAAAGAGGTCTTGTAGAGGGCAGCGTTTCCCACCACACACTCAGTATAGACAGATACACGGGAGCCTTGTCAGAGACAGAGAGGCAGGAATAGAAGGAGAGAGGCATGACTAGAGAGAGAGAGGAAGAGAGAGGGAGGCAGGAAGAGAGACAGAGGAAGAGAGAGAGACGGGGAGGGAGACAGAGTCAGAGAGCCATGCATGCTGTGAGTCCTACAGTAGAGAAAGGTTCTGTGTCTTTTGGTGCATTCACTTTGCAACAATGTCTTCATACTCACTGTGTGCTGGTTCTAGGACCAGTACTAGACGCAGGGCTGGAGCTAGGACCAGGACTAGACGCAGGGCTGGAGCTAGGACCAGGACTAGACACAGGGCTGGAGCTAGGACCAGGACTAGACGCAGGGCTGGAGCTAAGACCAGGACTAGACACAGGGCTGGCTGGAGCTAGGACCAGGACTAGACACAGGGCTGGAGCTAGGACCAGGACTAGACACAGGGCTGGAGCTAGGACCAGGACTAGACACAGGGCTGGCTGGAGCTAGGACCAGGACTAGACACAGTGCTGGAGCTAGGACCAGGACTAGGTGCAGGGCTGGAGCTAGGACTAGATGCAGGGCTGGATCTAGGACCAGGACTAGATGCAGGGCTGGAGCTAGGACCAGAGCCAGCTCAGGACAGTGTGCCTTGGGTCGACACAGGGGGCAGCATGCTGGGTGGCTGGTCAACTTTAATTAGCCCCATCTCAGCAGCACAGACTCCAGCCCCAGTGCTCTGTATTGATCCATCTGTCTGCAGACCTGTTGGGCTCGACACACGGCCTGCTGAACGCACGCGTGTGCACACACATTTAAACACAAACACACACACATGGGGTTTACAAGTGTTGTGAATTCTCCTCCGCCTAAAGTCAGCCGTCTAATCTGCGCATGCAGATCTGGCTTAGAAGGAGCTGAATGTTTGGCTGCGTATTTGAATGAATGCCAGACTGCCACCATGTTAGTATGCAGCGGAAGAGCATGTCTGGCTGGTGACTGTGCACGTCTCGTCAGAGGAGCAGGGAGGGAGGGGGAGAAGGAGAGATGTGAGAAAGCCAGTTAATCCACAACACTGTAGCATTTTCTCTGTGGATATCTCTACGTTTGAACTTTTCAAGGGGGGTCAGTCAAAAGCTATTGGACACTCTTTAAATGTCAGTGGCTCTGAGCGCCCCAAGTCTAAACAGGCTTCCTTCTGCCACTCTGCCCAGTCTGTCTCTTGCTTGTTTATTTTCCTCTTTCTCTTCCTCCATCCATCCCCCTCCGCTCCCTCCATCCCCCTCCGCTCCCTCCATCCCCCTCCGCTCCCTCCATCCCCCTCCGCTCCCTCCATCCCCCTCCGCTCCCTCCATCCCCCTCCGCTCCCTCCATCCTCCCACAGCTTCTCTTTCATTCTCTTTTAGCCTGGCCCTGCCATTGCCTGCAGGATGATAGCAAACCCCAGTCTATAATAATGTTTGGGTCTGCTCTCTCTCACGCTCACGTACACACGCATAGACAAACACACACACGGGCACACCTGCACAGACACCGCACACAAACAAACACATGCACACACTCATACCACAGCACACACACACACATGCCACACACAAACAAACACGCACAAATCAGCTTTACAACTCAGCCTAAGTCAGAATAAGATGGTAGGTGGCTAACCATCTTCTCCCACTAATTGAAAATGTCTGTTTTGGCCCAGGTAATTCCTTTTTCTTGCAATGTATTTAGATTTTTAAAAGACGAATGATCCAAATCAAGAAAGGATTTATTCCTTTCAGTCAACGGGACATGCATTATTAGGTATGAAACAAAGGTTGTTGACAACCTGACTAAGTCTCTCTCCCTCCAATGAACTCTTCATCCCCTCTTAGAGAGAGAGAGAGAGAGAGAGGGAGAGAGAGAGACCTAGAGAGACATAGGAAGAGTGACAGCATTATAGAGCTGTGGAGAGAGTATTAAAAACAAACTACCCAGAGGTGAGGTCATAAAATGGCTGCCTTTATTGAGCAAGACCCAGCAGGCCAGCTAACCCTCCAGGCTCTCTCTCCACTGACCCGTTTTCTCTCACTTTCTCTCTTTTCTTTGAATGGAATGTTGAGAAATAGGTTTGGAGACAGACCCCACCACCCACACACACATAGGAACACACAAACACACACACTCCTTCTAACCTCTCCTGTACTGTCCTCGGTGGTTGAACAAATGGATTTGGGTTGTTGGTTATTCAAGGAGAGTATTTCGTAAGTTCCACCCCAACCCTGCAGAACAGCAAGAGGGAGAGGGAGAGATAGAGAGCAGGGAAGGCCCCCTCCTCTCTCTTCCCCAGTGTTTTTTCTCAGACACCGGTCATGCAATATAGATCAGGGAGGAGGGTTAAGCTGGTCTAATGGTCCTGTGGAACACACACACGCAACACGGATACCACATTCTGATACATCCTATGATATGACCCCCAGGTCTTCACAGCCCTGTCCACACAGACACACACTGAGCTGCAGACAGCCATCTACTGGGGAGAGTCCTCGCATGATGAGTGTTTGAGAGGAGAGAGAATCAGCGTGTAAATCTTCCCTGGTAACATGTGCTACCTGCAGACGTTGTCTCCCAGCAGACTTTCCTGGAAGTTGTTGAGCGTTTGCATGTGTGTGTGTGTGTCTGTGTGCATAACAGGAAGATGGGATAGGGTGAGATGCGCAGTGTGCTGTAATCAGGTTAGCTCAGCAGTGTAATCACAGTCACACAACACCAGGCAGGAGTGTAGCAGTAGACCCTCACATCACCCAAGCCCCCAAGCGCCCCCCCCAGACCCCTGCTCTGGTCCTGTTACCTGGGCTCAGCTTGGTGATTGGGTTTGGATGCAACCTGAGCTCACCCACAGGACTGCATGGACGCATGAATCAACAAGCAAGTAGAGCAGATGCAGTTTAGTCACAAGTACACAAACACGCACACACACACACAGTCACACTTACACACACACAGTCACACTTACACACACACACACATAGGAAATAGAAATCTTTGATCTTGCTGTATTCTCTCAGCAGCGCTACTTACACAACACACACACAGAAAAAGGTATATACTATATATATATATATATAAATACATACAAAGTATAGTCCCATTCCACACATCACATGAGACAGAGAGAGAGAGACAGAGAGAGAGAGAGAGAGAGAGAGAGAGAGAGAGAGAGAGAGAGAGAGAGAGAGACGGAGAGAGAGGTGAAACCGACAGAGAGAGAGAGAGACAGGAAGAGAGAAGCAGGTCTCTGTATAGTGTTAGTCAGTGTGGGAGCCCCAGGGCTAACACCGAGTTACTTCCTCCAACAGTAACACTGCTACTGATCTCATTTCTCCACAGATGGACTCTACACACACACACACACACACACAGACAGACAGACAGAGAGAGAGAGGGAAGGAGCCAATCACCATCCTCCTCTACTCCTTACTCTACCCTTCCCCTCCCCTCCTCCTCTCCCACCCCCTTTTCTCCATTCTTATCCTCCTCTCACGTCTTCCATTCCTCTCCTCCTCCCTCTCCCATTTCTATCCTCCTCTCCTGATCGACTTCTCTGGAGGAATCACACAACTACCTGTTTAACTATTCCCCTTTTTTCCTCTCTCTCTCTGTCCCTCACCACTTTTAACTCTTAATCTCCTCCTCTTTTTATCCCTCTCTCTTTGTCTTTATTACCCTCCTAGCCCCAATCTTCCCCTCTTTCCTTCTCACACACTCCATCTTTCTTTAGGTCTTTATCTATCTCATCTGAACCCCACACCTCTCCTCTTCCCTCCCATTCCTCCATCCCATGTCAGACCACACAGCATTACCCTCTCATTCCCTGTGATAAATCACAGCCAACAGGTCCCCTAGATTGTGTCCTCTGGCCATAGCTGTGGCAGTGCGTCTCCAACACACGTTCCCCCCATCCCCCATCCCTCCAATCCTCCACCCCACCCTGCATCCCCCCATTCTCCATCCCTCCAATCCTCCACCCCACCCTGCATCCCCCCTTCCTCCATCCCTCCAATCCTCCACCCCACCCTGCATCCCCCCTTCCTCCATCCCTCCAATCCTCCACCCCACCCTGCATCCCCCCATTCTCCATCCCTCCAATCCTCCACCCCACCCTGCATCCCCCCTTCCTCCATCCCTCCAATCCTCCACCCCACCCTGCATCCTCCCTTCCTCCATCCCTCCAATCCTCCACCCCACCCTGCATCCCCCCTTCCTCCATCCCTCCAGCTCTTGCCCCAGTTTGTCAGCCAAGCACAACCTGCCCTGTCTCCCTCCCCATCACTCATAGTCCCTCCCTCCCCCCTCCCCTCTCCCTCGCTCATCTCAACACCAGCACAGACTGATAGAGTAGCTCAGAACGATGCACTTCTCCAGTGCTCCCCCATCCCCAATACACCACACTGAGATGTATATGTGTGTGTGCAATCTTTATTTATGACCCCCCAGCCCCAGCTCCAGCCCCCCCCCCCCCCCCCACCTTCTGTATATCATGCTCGGTTGTATCCCGCCGCAAGCCATTTCCCTGTTGTCATCCTTGCTCCCTGTATAATGAGACTTTGTCTGATGTTGGACAACGAGCTACAGTATGTCCTGTTATTCACACCGCTTGGGATGTCCTGTCACATCCCTCTGTCCCCCCATCCTCTCCATCCCTCTGTCCCCCCATCCTCTCCATCCCTCTGTCCCCCCATCCTCTCCACCCCTCTGTCCCCCCATCCTCTCCATCCCTCTGTCCCCCCATCCTCTCCATCCCTCTGTCCCCCCATCCTCTCCATCCCTCTGTCCCCCCATCCTCTTCATCCCTCTGTCCCCCCATCCTCTCCATCCCTCTGTCCCCCCATCCTCTCCATCCCTCTGTCCCCCCGTCCTCTCCATCCCTCTGTCCCCCCATCCTCTCCATCCCTCTGTCCCCCCATCCTCTCCATCCCTCTGTCCCCCCATCCTCTCCATCCCTCTGTCCCCCCATCCTCTTCATCCCTCTGTCCCCCCATCCTCTCCATCCCTCTGTCCCCCCATCCTCTCCACCCCTCTGTCCCCCCATCCTCTCCATCCCTCTGTCCCCCCATCCTCTCCATCCCTCTGTCCCCCCATCCTCTCCATCCCTCTGTCCCCCCATCCTCTCCATCCCTCTGTCCCCCCATCCTCTTCATCCCTCTGTCCCCCCATCCTCTCCATCCCTCTGTCCCCCCATCCTCTCCATCCCTCTGTCCCCCCATCCTCTCCATCCCTCTGTCCCCCCGTCCTCTCCATCCCTCTGTCCCCCCATCCTCTCCATCCCTCTGTCCCCCCATCCTCTCCATCCCTCTGTCCCCCCATCCTCTCCATCCCTCTGTCCCCCCATCCTCTTCATCCCTCTGTCCCCCCATCCTCTCCATCCCTCTGTCCCCCCATCCTCTCCATCCCTCTGTCCCCCCATCCTCTTCATCCCTCCATCCCTCCCTTCCTGTACCACTTCATCCTCCCATGGCATTGTCTTCCCTGTCGGACAAAGGCATCCGCTAATCATAACTAAACACGTCATTTGCACTGAGGACGTTTTTCCCCAGACAAACGAAGACACACGCACACCAACACACAGACACAAAGACACCGTCTGGGCAGGGCTGAGGAGAGCTGTTTGTTTTCACACACCGTTTGGCACATTGTCTATCGCTCATCCTTATTCCTCTGTGGACTAACGAGGGGGAGCGCCGAGCAGGAGAGAGAGACAGAGAACAGAGATATGTCTGGCACACTTGAGGAGGACGGGAACAGAATACACAATCATTGGGGATACAAATATGTCATGAAATCTAGTGAGTGGCTGCATTTAATTGGGGCTTTTATATTCTGAGTATCCAGGTCTCTCTCTCCACCAATGACAGGGCTTGCCTGACTGCGTCTCTGTCTCTCTCCACCAATGACATGATTTGCCTGACTGCATCCCTGTTTCTCTTCACCAGTGACAGGGCTGGCCTTACTTCATGCCTGTCTATCCCATCCAATGAAAGGCCTGACATGACCACTACAGGAAGATATTAACAAAGACGCCTCCACCTGCTTTATGTAAATACCACACTAAAACACTTCCCCTTTAACCAGCCCCCACGCTCGTAAACCCTGATGACTCCCCCTCCTCCCCTCCGTCCTCTCTTTATCCCCCATCACCTCACCCTCCCCTCCCTCCAGTAAAACAGGCCTGTTTATGGAGCAGCTCTGCTCTCCAACGAGCCCTCGTAAGGGCACCTGCGCTGGCTGCAACAACAAAAAAAACACTGCAGTCCATCTCCTATCCTCTTTTCCTCTGTCTTATTCCTAGCCTAACCAATGCTAACTAGCCAATGCTAACCTCTTATTTTGAGCTAGCCACTGCGCCTGTCCCAGCCCAGCCGAGACCAGAGCTCTGTTCAGGATGCAGACTGCAGCTCCCATCAGTCGGGTGTCATTGCCGGACCAAAGTTCTTTTAATCACAGTGATTTACAAGCCGCCACCTCTTGGAGTCGACTTCAGCCAATCACGTTAAAGAGATAAATAACCAGCCCTATAAAAGTGTAAGGGTGGAGGAGAGCTGGAATGCTAATTGTCAATGTGTGTGTGTGTGTGTGTGTCTGTGAGAGAGAGAGAGAGAGAGAGAGAGAGAGAGAGAGAGAGAGAGAGAGAGAGAGAGAGAGAGAGAGAGAGAGAGAGAGAGAGAGGTGAAAAAGGGTGGGGCTTTTAGGGAGGGTGGTTTAAGAGACGTGATTGGTGGTGGTGATGTCATACCATTGCTCTTGGGGCTCTTCATTAAGCTAATGGAATGGCTGGAGCGGTGAGGGGGAGGGGGGGAGGGAGGGGGGGGAGGAGGGGGAGGAGGGGTGGAGTGTGCATGACTGAGCCATCTCCTTGTATCGATGGGCACTCAGCACCTTTATGAAGCCCTAAGTGGTTTCATTTCAGCCGAATTCATTAGCCGAGCGCATTGTGGGTGTGTGTGTCAGTCAGGGCATGTGTGTGTGTGTGTGTGTGTGTGTGAGACGCCGATGCTGGGCTGTCTAGGCTAGGGTCTACAGGGTCCCAGGTCCAGGTGTGTCCACCTGAGAGCCACATGCTTCTGTCTCAACATGTGGGACTTGATTTCATTCTTCTTTTTACTGTCCTCAACTCAGCCTCATCCCTAACTCTGTCTATCTCATGACCTGCTTGTGGAGCTAGCCAATCCTATCCCAGACCTGCTTGTGGAGCTGCAGTAGCGAGATCTTCCTACTATTGGCTCAGAGGCTAGCTCTTAGAGTCCAAAATGCTGTGTACTGTACACCCCAAGCATCACTCAAGACACACACACACACATAGAGTTGATTACAAAACAATTTTCTTGTTACTTAAACATATGCTGGAGCTCCTATTAAGGAGTGTAAATGATGTTTTGCGTTAGCAGAACAGTCCGCTCCTCACATCCAGACACCTGTTCTCAGTGCAAAGGTACATTCTCCAAGCTGTTCTCTATGAATATTAATATCTTCACTATTAGCTCACACTAGTCAAGGTCACAGCCTGAGATAGGTGTCTGTGTGTGAATACAAATAATTTGTATTTTATTTATTATTCATGACAGATGCTAATTTGATGTCTTTATACGGTCCTGCTTAATATGCCAAAGGAATAGGGATGTGTTCCTATGTATTACACACAGTTATTTAAGAGGCACCATTGTCTGTGTGGGTGTGTGTGTCTGTGTGCTGGTGTGCGTGTGTGACGCAATCTACGGGTAGTGTTAATGGAGATGTTGATCTTGTCAAACACAGCTGTCATCATACTGCAGCTACCCAGAGTGGTGCTGTCACCTCTGACCACCTAGCTGCCTCCTCCTCACTGCTGCCTCGCCAGACCACAGCACAGCACACACACAGCACACACACACACATGGAAGTTCTGAACCACATATGGAAGGCCTTACAGCCAGACACAGGTTTCTGTCACGAATATGTGTGTGTTTGGGAGGGTATCTACACTTACCGGTGTGTGTGTGTTTGTGTGTCTTTATATTTGTGTGTGTACATATCTAGATCAACAGTTTGTTTGTGTGTGTTTGTATATGTGCAGGCCTGTGTTTGTATGTGTGCGTGTGCGCGCGCATGTGTGCGTCATTTCAAAGTGCAGGGCTTGTTTGTGTGTGGGGCTGGGGCAGCCTTTAGCGTGTGTCCCTGACTGAGATCGATCGTCCCAGCCTGCCCAGTTCTAACCTTGAGGTAAACTGCCATAATGAGAGCACATCTGAGGGCATCGACTCTGACCTGACAGGACTGACACTCTCCCAGCAGCCAGCCAGCCAGCCAGCCAGCCACAGGCCCTGCGTGGTGAGGGGGACAGGGGAGGTGAAGGGGGGTACAGAATATCGGAAATAACAGACCTCATCCTCTCCCCCTTGCCTATCTTTTTACTGCCTCCTTCCATCCTCTGTTTCTTTTGCTCTTGCTATCTCTCTCTCTTTCTCCGTCTCTGTGAGTTTTGTGGCTGGGGATTGTGTCAGCTATCGTGTGTGTAAATAAGCCTAGCACATTTGTGAACAGTGCAAAGTTGGATGTGTGGGTTTGGGTGTTTTTTGCAGATATTTTCTCAGGCTACCCTTTTAGCGTGTGGTTGGTCATGGAGTAATGACTTCCCTCCTGTGTGTGTGTGTGTGTGTGTGTGTGTGTGTGTGTTTGTGTGTGTGTGTGTATGTAGCTGACTGCAGCCCTCCTGTGTGCTTGGCTGTGTTGAGCTGGAATGAGAGTGTACTTGTATTGATCGCACAAAGGCTGTGAGGTGGAGAAGGAACACAGCGGGTGTGGGCCCAGTGCCAGAAGAGTAAGCCCCTGTGTGTGTGTGTGTGTGTGTGTGTGTGCGTGTGTGCGTGTGTGTGCGTGTCTGTGCGTTTGAACCACAGCTGTGCCTTCACTCTGGGTCTCTGAGCGCAGCACTAGGGATGTAGGGGGTTGAGCCCTCTGGGATAGAGGAAGGGGGGGGGGGGGGGGTCGGGAATGTCACAAGGCTGCCCAACAATACTTTACACACACACACAGGGACACATACCTCACACACACCCTCACACACTCACCCATCTCACACACACTCACCCACACCTCAGCCCTCACACCCTCCTGCCAGAGTGACTCCCAGTGGCCTCTTTATGAGGGAGCTGAAGATCTGGTGTCCTACTGTGAGCCCCTTTTAATTAGAGCCCTGGTGTTCAGCAGCCCCCTTTGACTCCATGTCACAGCAGCGCATGCACACACACACACACACACACAAAGGCAAACACAACACAATCATAGACGTAATACTTGCAAAAACCCCAACCACACTCTTTTGCTCTTTGCTCTCTCCGTCTGACTCGCACACAAGCCACACTGACACACACACTCCAACAGTTGTGTGATATTATAGGCCAGACAGCCGTGGTGCGGGGGGGAAATATCCTCCAGATGTGTTTGCAGTGTGAGCCTCGCCCCCTCCCCCCCCCCCCCCTCTCTCTGCCCTCCCAGTCAAGGAGACAAACACACACTTCAACAAACATTTCCACGTCCCCATACGCACAGCCTCACCCATGTGTCACACTAGCATGGCGCTGAGTTCCACGTGAGCATTGCCTACTGTGTGATTGATGGTTTCCACATCTCCTTTTTCAACACACTGTAAGACGTGAAGCCACCTCTTCACCACACTGACCTCAGTTATGTTGTTGTCCCCGTGTCCTCTGCTGTGTCCATGCCCAGGCTGGATAGTTGGGCCTAACTCTAAGCTGCTTGCGTTTGTAAGTCTTGACCTACAGACGCTAGTTGATTAAGAACAATGGTGGAGGCTGTTATGTTGGATCAGAGCGAGAATGTTCCGGTAAAGTTCCTAAAGCCTCCTCGGGGTGTGCCACCCCGTCCAACGCCGTGCTCGATAAGCAGCATGACCATGACCTGGGGGCTTAAGACTGCTACACACACACACACACTGTCCTGAGGTCTGGGCCTGTCCCTCATGCAGTGACATGGGTACGCAGGTCGTTGTGAAAGCTGAGGCAGGAGGAGAGGGGTTTGAGAGGAGCAGGGGGAGGGAGACGGCATGGGAGGAAGAGTGCGCAGAGGGGAAGGAGACAGCTGATGTCCTGCCTCTGGTCTGGTGGGCTGCGAGCTCTGGTGAGCTCTGACGTCACCGCGCCTCCCTGGGAGGACTGCCCACACGGCCCTCGACAGGTGGGGCTCAGAGGGAGAGGGAGGGAGCGAAGGAATGAAAGGGAGACCGAGGGAGAGAGGCAGGGAGGGGAGAGAGACACAGTGGCAGCAGCAGACTAAACACCACAAATCCCAGCTGCCAGCCAGACCTGCCCAACAACGTCCCCACCCCCCACCACACCACCCACCCCCCACCCACCCACCCCCCTCTTCTGACTGCACCATGAAAGACAAAAACAAGGACACATTTTCACTTCCTCTTTCCTTTAAAAATAAAAAAGAAGAAATCTCTCCTATAAACGTCATTCGCTCAGAACCCTGACCGAGGCAGTGGCTATGCTTCATATCGACCCTGCCTCTGTCTGCCTCTCTCTCTGAGCTCCACACAGACCCCCCCCCACACTGTTTATATTCCTATTGTTTTTAAAGATTTTCTCTCTGCCCAGGGTTGTGGATATATTGCCAAAAGCAAGAAAGGAAGCTGGGGAAGGAGGACGAAAAAGGGAAGTTTTGCTGGAGGACATTTGTAGAGGCAGCTTTTTACGCCTTTCCCCCCCTGCTCCCTAAACACATACTATTTCTGCTCTTTAAATATTGAGAATCATTGAAAATTCCTCTGCTCGGCTCTTTCATGCTCCAAACTGTAGCGAGGCCACTGGGATGCCACTTGCACCACAGCTGACCCAGGCTTGAACCTGAACCTTCTCCTTTTTCCTGCTTGTTTCCCCAGGGTGGCTGGCGGGTCTGTGTCCAGCGCCTACCATGGCTGCAGGTCCAGATGCTGCTTGTCTACCCCCCCCACTCCCCGTTGCAAGTCACGTGTTTTTGTAAATGTTGTTGTGCTTATGTGCTGAGGTTTTTGTCTGTTCCCACACTGTACTCCTCTAGGAGCATTGTCTGGGTGTTGCCTTTTTCTCTCCTCCTCTCTCCTCATGTTATGCTCGTCCTGTCTACCCCCTTGTCATGTTTGTGTATTAGAAACTGCAAGTGGCAGCTCGGATCTAAGATGGATTCGAGAGACCGCAGATAGAGTGCGGCTAGTTTGGTTTGTTAAACGTTTTAGATCAACACTTGTATTATTGTTTTTGTTGATTTTATGTAAAGCACTTTGAGCTGCAATTCTTGTATGGAAAGTGCTATATAAATAAAGTCTTACTTACTTACTTACTTACTCCTTTAGAACTGCTGCTTCATACTGTCCTTTTTGGCTAAGGTCCCTACTGACAGCATGTCCCTCTCTGGACTGGACCCCTGGGCCCTCAGAGAGACAGACCCCCACTCCCACTACACCCATCCTACTCTTACTCTTCTCTCTCCATTACTCTGATTTCATTCTCCCTGTAAAGCCCAGGAAGGGCTCACTCAGGATCTCTTGTTCTCATTCCTCATTGAGGGGCGTCCCTTTTAGAGGACTTTGTTGCTTGGTCTTTTTATTGCTTGGATGCCTGTGTGTTGGCCGTCTGAGCGGTACAAGCTGGGAGAGCCTGGGAGCCAGGGCTGGCTCTCCAGAATAGACCCGAGCTCGAAGAAGGCTTGAATAGTCTCTGTAAGAAGCGGGGCAGGGTACAGTGGAGTAGAAGACTGCAGAGCAGAGCAGAGTAGAGTAGAGTAGATTGCAGCTGGGTACAGTAGAGTGGGCTGGGAGGTTTGAGGAGACAGTTATTACTTAACAGGCCCTGTTTTATGTGGCAGGAGCCCCTCTGTGTTTTAATGAGCTGTTAGAGGAGAGGCTGGAGAGAGCCATGCCAGAAAGAGAGAGAGGAAAGAGAGAGAACAAAAGAGAGGAGAGACAGGGGCGTGAAATCGAGAGCAAGAGAGTGAGGAAGAGAGAGAGAGAGAGAGAGAGAGAGAGAGAGAGAGAGAGAGAGAGAGAGAGAGAGAGAGAGAGAGAGAGAGAGAGAGAGAGAGAAAGAGAGAGAGAGAGAGTCTGAAAGGGGAGGCTTTCCAGAGTTTTTCTTCAGTCCTAATTGGGTGGTAAGGGTTCCCCTTTGATGTAGGGGCACTAACAGGCAGGTACTGCAACTTCCAGGTGCTGCAGCATTCTCCCTCTGTCCCTCTGTCCATCCCTCCGACCGCCTCTCTTCTCAGTGAAGAGTTTA
Organism: Osmerus mordax; assembly: GCF_038355195.1. Taxonomy (NCBI): domain Eukaryota; kingdom Metazoa; phylum Chordata; class Actinopteri; order Osmeriformes; family Osmeridae; genus Osmerus; species Osmerus mordax. The sequence continues at coordinate 5,965,196 of NC_090058.1, read as the reverse complement.
GCTCTATTTCTGGCAGTTCCCCTGTCACCATTTACTTACCCAGACTCAGAGGACACGGAGTTTAGACATTGTAGAAAATATAGCGTTTGTTTCTGTTTCGTAGTTTTTTTCTCTCATTTTGCTCAAATTTGGATGAAGTTTAGACAAAGTTTAGACCAACAAAAAAAACAACCTCAAGCCATTTAAATTCCACATAGTGCTTACAGTAAGCTAGCAGAGCACTGTGTCTATGTGTCAGGGGTTGAGGTGTATGGGGGTGAGGGTGCCTGGCCAAGGTCCTTCCTTCCATATTTACCTCTTTCAGAAAGGGTTTCGTGTGTGCAGCTAAATGAGATTGGCAGTTTGCTGGGTGCTGATAAAATGACTGAGACTAGTGTGTGTCAGTGGGAGAGAGGCGGGGCACGCGCGCGCAGAGAAGGACCATACTCCAGGAAGGTTCTTTTTTTTCTGTTTGAATAACAAGTTCCTTCACTACAGCACAGCTTTGTAATACAATGTGTAGGTGTACGTGCGTATGTGTGTGTGTTTGTGTGTGCAAATGTGTTTGTGTATGTGCTGCTGTGTATCATTTCCCCAGTGACAGGCAGGGACATGCCCCCTCCCTCCTCAGGGACAGTTTTATGGCCGCTCTCTATGGCCTCTCTGTCACCAGGCCACAATGGAGACCAGATAAATAATCAGATAGTATGGCAGCAGGCTGGGGGAGGAGTTTGGGGTCGAGGCGGGTAGTTGGAGGCTAGGGGGGAGGCTGAAGGGGGCTGGAGGGAGGCTGGAGGGAAGGCTAGGTGGAGGACGTGGGCTAGGGGCAAGACTGTGGTGGTGTTCTAAACAGTGAACATGTCAGACAGATAGGATGAGAAGGACATGGGCAATGCAAGCTTGCCTCACCCTTATCTCTCAACCCTTTCCTCCCACACACACACACACACCCAGGGCTCGAAATTAATGGTGTCCCGTCGTTCCGGAGACCATGAAAAAGATGTCTGGGACAGTTCAGACCTTGGGACAACTGCAGGACAATAGACCATAACAATATAAAATGAATGATTGGTTCAACACATTTTTTCAACCTTTCGAAATCTTTTCAACAAAAAAAATTTAACCTTTCAAAACTTTTTTTCTAAACGTTTTCGTCACACACGAAATGAGAGGAGAGAGGAGGAGAGGGGAGAACAGAGAAAATATATTTTCAACCTTTTGAAACTTTTTTTTAAAATAAATGCTAAATTCACCATCCCAAACTGAACTAATTTTAGATCTGTCCCAAAATATTCTAATGGTTTGAAAAAAGTTTTGGAAAATAAGTTTCGAAAAGTTGAAAAAATGTTTTAGAAAACCTTCTTTTCAACCTTTAGAAACTTCTGCACACACCACACACTACAGAGTGAATATCACTGCAGCTCAGGTCACTGAACATGCCGAGTGTGTGTCATGCATCACCATGCTGCCATGCAACAATGGAGCAGTCTGTGAGATGACACACCACATGTGATCCACATGACTGGGTGGGCCTTCCATACACACAGGGCCATCTGACTGGCAGTGGTAGGGTTGAAGACACCAATGCAGCTGTTCTGTATGTTAGATGTGCAGCGTTAGAGAAAGTCAGGACTGCCAGTTGAATTCCGTGAGTTTTTTGTGTTTGGAAATCAGTCTGAAACATTCTCACAGTAGCCACATCAGATGCTGCAGAAGCCTGTGAAATATTCTGTCAGACCAGCTCTGCTGAAACAAGTGTATCTGCTCACCTGCTGTAAAGGTTCCACCCCAGTACTGGGGAGGTTTTTCCATCTGTGTTTCTGCCCGTCTTTCTGACTGTGTGTGTCTGCTTGTCTGTGTGTGTGTGTGTGTGTGTGTGTGTGTGTGTGTGTGTGTGTGTGTGTGTGTGTGAGTGAGTGTCTGCTGTCTGTCTGTCTGTCCACCTGCCTGACTAGGTACTTGCCTCTCAGTGTTGGTATTGGCTAACCCCTGCCTGTCTGTCCATCCTTCTCTCCGCCTGTCCAGTCAACTCTGGGGACGGGATCGACTACAGCCAGCAGAAGCGGGAGAACATCGGTGACCTGATCCAGGAGACCCTGGAGGTGTTTGAGCGCTACGGGGGCGAGGACGCCTTCATCAACATCAAGTACATGGTTCCCACCTACGAGTCCTGCATGCTCAACTGAGCATGACTCCCCCCCCATTCACACACACACACACACCTCTACACCCCCCCCCCCCCCCTAGCCTGTTACCTATTAAATTCACAACTGCAGGTCATTATAGTTTTTCAGCTGTCTGTGTCTCAGGATGCCACGGCATGTTTGTACTGCTGTCACACTATCCTCTGTGAAAACAGTAGTTCAGAAAGCAAAACAACAGAACAACAAAGAAACCAGAAAACAAAAACAACTGTGTTTGTCTCTCATTAAAGCGTGATTGTCAGATTCATGTCACTCTCTACATGTTCATTTCTAAATGCCTCTGGGGTACACTGGCTGAGTTTGCCCTCATTTAGCCAGGTTTGGTTGTGTAGTCTCTGTGAGGTACAGCGCACTGAACTTCAATCATAAAAACACAAAGGCAGATGGATGGATGGACGGGTGGACAGAGAGGGGCATCGGCTGTGCTGAAGCTGTTTCCCTGTGTGAGGCTGTGCTGAAGCTGTTTCCCTGTGTGAGTCGAGGCAGGAAGCCAATACTGACACTCCTGTGAGAACCTCGGCTGGAGGTGGAGCATGCCCAGGCATGCTGGGAAATGCCTTGAAGAATGAAGGCTGGCAGCATTCCTGTCTTCCGCTCACACACATACACACACACACACACACACTCACACACACACAGACACACACACACACACCTCTACAGGTAACCTCACTCACTCATTGTTGGTATCTATGCGTGTGTGTTGTTTGTCTAGAACATTCAGTAACCATGAGGGAAGGAAGAAGGAAAGACACCATGTCTTTCCTGCGTGTGAGGAATGCACCCATACTTCCACTGCGCTACTGTCTCCAGTCCCTTTCATCCCATGTCCTCCTACTGTACAGTAGTTATAATGAGATTCCTGCTCAGAGCTCCCAGTCACAATGAGTGCTTCTTCCCAGACACAATGACAGCATTAGTCAGACTGCTGTTCACAGGGCACAGCCAGGACCCACAGCAGAAAGCCTGCCTAATTGATTTCTGACTCGCACAACAAGGACACTCGGAGCACAGCCTCTTAATGCAAGGCATGTCTCAAACCAAACCACTTCACAGACTTGCAGAGGAAGTACTGAATGTTGTCAAGAAGAGAAGGCTTCAACTTCAATTTCAAACCGTGCTGTTCCTCAGTTTTGTGTACTATGTGACTCGTTATTATATTCGTCTCCTCGTTTTCTTTCCTGCCTAAAAGAGATTAACAAATGCAAAAAGAATGTGTCAGAGTACATGCAGGACAATAAATCATGTTGACATAAATCATGTTTCCGAGCAGCTCCATGGGCTTTTCAGGTGTTGTGTTTTGTGTGCAGCCCTGTCAAGCCTCCCCTCAGATCATTCCAGAGTACGGTAGGAGGTAAGGAGTCCTCTACCTGGGTATGAATGACCGGCAGATCCACATTCCATTCATTCAATGATTCATTCAGAGAGGAGCAGTATGGAGAGCTACAAAGACATGTTGCCCAAAACAACCTCCCAGCAAGCAACAATAATATATTTCACGGCGAGTACAATCATTTTAAGACAGTTACAACAAACCAACAAAAGCAACAAGTCTCTCAATAAGAGACATTGTGATCCTGGAGGAAACTAACATCAGGTCCAGCCAATCATTCCTAAGTGCCGTTGTACTCCCGGATCATCTGTTGTTCCTAGAGCCCAGATCAACTCTGGAACATCTTCCTCATGCTCGCTCCGCCTGATTTCTCTCTACTAAGGGCGGAGTTCACTCACTCACACACACACACACACACATACGTGGGCTTGTGCTGCTCCATCATCCACCATGATAGATCCACCATCATGCTCTCCCACCATGGGCCAGGCTTGTGAGTTTAAGATGTTGAATCACCTAGTAAACAACACTCCTAGGTCTACATGGATGAAAAGATTGTCTGAATTATAGAGATTCAAATTGCACCATCTCTGGTTTTCACTCAGTGGTTGCAGGAGACCATATGTGATGCCCTTGGAAGACAAAGGAATATGCGAACACATTAGGTATGTTGGTATGATGTACAGCTGTGTAAAACCTATAACCTACCAATAACACTAAAACATTACTATTACAACTGCTAAGCAGCAACAAAAGCATATCAAATATGACATAACATGACATGAAGCTGTCCCAAACCAAATTTACAGGAACACAGCTTTTATGATCATTAAAGTGGCAGTAAAGCAGAACTGAAAATGAGTTGTAAGTTCATCACACCACAGAAGAATGTGTTGTTAACTACTCATCCAAATTCGAATGAAAAAAACAGACAAGTATGTTAATTAGGCTTTGAAATTGTGAGAAAATCAGCAGTCTTCTCTGCTTGAGACTGGGGGGGGCGGGTGTGTCGCCTGAAGGAGGAAGCTCCGCCTCCTCGAATTTATTGAATTTAGCAACAACAGCAACAACTAGCTAATTCAATTGCAGATATCAGAACAGACTTACCTGCAGTCTCTGAGTGTTTTATGTTTTACTTTGTTACTGTTTCTTACTTTGTCTATGCATTGTACCAGCTGAGTAACAGCAGGTTATATAAACGGTCTATGATCTGACGTAGATAGGTGGCTGTGAAGTAGATAGGTTGGGTTTTGCCCCGCCTAAACAAAACCTGAGCTGAAAACGGGTGAGAAACTGTTCAACGGTCTTACTCCACTTTTCAGTGCAACAAAGTTTTAGAGCTTTGCACATGCTTTCAGCAACTTATTCATAAGTATATAATGTACTGAGAAGCAAATCATGGAATTTGCTTTACAGCACCTTTAAGTCTTCACCAGTTTACCTCCCAATCCAACTGTGGACACTACTCCTCAAGGGGTGTGTGCTAGAAAGTGAAGACAGTCTTTTTGGAACAACTACTTCCACAGGGGAGGGAATTCTTCTCCCTTTAGCATTGTCATCAAGGTGCAAATTAACAAATGTCTCCATGTCCAGGGAGAAAGGAGTTAGATTATTCAGATCTCTACCAATACAGCCCTAGACATCTGTGTGTGTGACACCCAATATAGCAGCACAGAAACTGCTCATGCAAGTGAACTGTGAAATGAGCAGGAAGAGATGTAGAGATAGAGGGAAAGAGAGAGAGTAAATAAGGCGTTATTTGGCCTCGTCTGAAGCGTTTCAGTACACTGGCTCTGATTGGCCAGCCTCTCAGACACTCACGCACTGCTGAGGAAAGCCCAGCATGAAATGAAATGAGCTGCATGGTTTTTCTTCTTCTCCCCCCCCCCCCTTCCCCTTGCTTCTTTCTTTGTTCCTGGAAATGAAATGAGTAGAAAAAAGACAGCACAGAAAGTTCATTTTGGAGAACATTGTGTTGATCATAACCTGACCTCCCGGCTCATGCAGTAATGAGCTGTTTCTCATTCCGTCTCCCGACTCGCGGTCACACAAACACATACGGCCTTCACTTTGTTTCCAGACTGCAGAATAGATTGAACCAGCGTGATTCTGCTCTCTTAAGAACATTCTAGAATCTGACTGTTGATGAACAGATTGTAGGTTCAGATCATTTCAGTGGATTGTATGATTACGTTCCTATTGTGTGGAGACAGATCATCCGACATATGTAGGTTGTCAGTGAGTGGGGGGTAGTATCCACCAACATGTGATTCAAACATTTTGTAGTTTTGGTAACCGTCCTGATACGAGTGGAGCAGATTAGGGAATTTCAAGCTCTGCTAAAACCTCACTCTCATCCAAGGTATGAAGTCACTGATCCTGTTTGGGCCATGCTGTGCTGTAGTTTTCCTCAAGTGTGTGTGTGTGTGTGTGTCAGGGAGTAGCCTCCCAGCCTTCTCCACCCTTGCCATCTCAGGGGAATGGGGGTGTTCCTGGAAGAGTTCAACAGCCAACTCTAATCCTGTCCTAATCCTGCCCTCTGCTGTAATCTGAGCCTGTCAGAGGGGGTCACCCCGGGCATGCCTGGGGGAGGGCACGGTCACTCAGCACTGATTGCTAAAATTAGCCCGGCCAGCTTTGGCCCTTAACAGCTGCCCCTGCCACTACCCCTACCCCTACCACTTGTTTAGCCTAGCAGTCACTACCCCCCAAACACCCCCACCCCCACAGGGGCTAGCTCTGTTGCTCAGGGGCTAGCTCTGTGTTAGCGCTTGGTTAGCTACGTTAGCTGAAAGGTGACTTTCCCATCCCTTAGTCTAGAGTTGAGCTCAGCTGCATAGCCGGAGTGTGTCCTTGTGCTTCTGTCTCGCTGCATCACAGCAGTGGCAGCAGAACAAAAGCTTTGTGTATGGCGAGTCACACTACAAAGAGACTGGCTGGTGGTACACAGTTTACCTAGAATAGAGGGAGAGAGAGCAGGGGGGGGGGGGGGGGGGGGGGGGGTAGAGAGTCTAGAGACGATGAATGAAGTGAGAAAGCAAAAAGAGGCAGAGTGAGAACATTCCGGGCAGAGAAACGAGCGTGAGAGAGTAGAAACGGCTGAGAGAAACGGCTAGGAGAGAGCGGTAGCGGAAGAGATTGCAGACATCAAGAGAGACATTGCAGCTGAGTGTGCGGTGACGAGAGTGTCACGGGTGTGGCAGAGCAAGTGGACCCAAATGCAGGAGAAAGCAGGCAGACCGGCTCCAAAGAAAATATGCAACTAATGTCCTCAGAAGCTGGCAAAGTCGACAGGAAACACGTAGGGGCAGGAACAGCCTACGCAGGGTAAAAAAGAACTAACGATCAGACAAAGACTGACAAGGGGACGTAATAACAGGGGAGGTCTGCAACTATGCACAACCGCTGGGTGATTACAGACGAGACAGGTGAGTTGGTGGGGCTACGAAACAAGGGAGAGAGGGAGAGAGACTGAAATGCCCTCACGACAGGCGCACGCAAGCAACCGACAGGCAAAACACAATGGAGGCCATGATACAGCGACAGCATTGAGGGAATCCAGGTGAAAGAAATGGATTGTGGGAGAGTGGAGGTGTGTGTGTGTTTGACAGCAACTGCGTCAACAGGATGGACGGACAGACAGACGGACGGAGGGGTTGGGGCAGTTGTTTCACCTGAACGCCTGCCCAGAGTGAGCTGTCCAGTCTGCCCGGAGATTTAGGAGCAGTCAGCTGCAGAGAAGAGAGAGAGAGAGAGAGAGAGAGAGAGAGAGAGAGAGAGAGAGAGAGAGAGAGAGAGAGAGAGAGAGAGAGAGAGGAGACGTTAGCCGGCTGCTTGTCGTGCTCACTCACCCAGCCAGACATACAGAGGACAGAGGACACCTCAGCCGACAACTGGGCTTTTACGACACCGCTGGGTTTACTCGCCTGTATAAACATAAAGCTAGATGGGATTGTGCCTGCCTGTATCTGTCACTTTGGGTGGGTTTGTGGTTGCCGTCAAGGACCTATCCTTTGATGTGGCGTATGTACACAAGCTGTTTCACCAAGGGCCCACTACAAAGAATGCTTGTGCTGCGGTTCTGCATGCCCAGTCCAAGCCTAAAGCAGGTGAATAACACACACACACACACACACAAACATACACAGACAGACACACACTCACACATATGCCTTATCTATGTAGTGTGGAGCAACCATGCCTCTCAGCACTGCTCTCCTATCAAAAGACAGATTGTTAGAAGCAACAATGAAGCAGGGGAGAGAGGAGAACAGCACAACAGAAATAAACGCCCCCCCGGGAACCATCCGTCTTCTTCTAGTCACTCTGGTAGAGAGAAAAAGGGAAGGAGAGACAGAGGGGAAGAGAGAGAGAGAGAGAGGGCGGGGGGAGAGGGAGAGAGAGAGGGCGGGGGAGAGAGAGAGGGCGGGGGGAGAGGGAGAGAGAGAAAGAGAGAGAGAGGGGGGGGGGGGGAGGGAGGGTTGGAGAGAAAAAGAGAAAGAATAGTGGAAGGAAGTAAGGAAGGGAGGGAAAGAGTCGTCCCAGAGCCATGGAGCACGTGCAGAAGGAGGACACAAGTGCCATTTATCTCCCTCCTGCTCCATCCTGCAGGTGTCAGCGCACAGACTCAATCCCAAACAACAGCAGGGCGACGTCAACACCTTCCCGTGGAACTGGATTGGGTTTGGGCCTCATACTGCTCTGTAAATATGACCTCCTTTAGGTATTATTAAACTGAGAAGAGTCCCTAACCCAATATCCTGTGTTCTTTCCGCTTCTAAATTGTAGTGATGTGCTGTGTTGTTGGTGTTGGCGGAGTGATTGCAGGATTATGTTGTGTGTTCTTATCAATGTGGAGCAGTCTGTGTTAAGATCTCAGAGGAGAACACACCACAGGATCAATCCCTCTCTCGCTCAATCTCTGGAGGGAAGAAATCAATGGAGATCCTCTCTTCTGCATCTTCCTCTTCCTCCTCTGCAGGTGTCCTTATCAGTCACAAACACTCTCACCCTCTGCTCTTTTGCCTCTAGTACACACACATACACATGCACATCCACACACTCATCCGGGGAAAGTTGTTGTTTTTATGGTTTGTCCTCCACCTGTCAGAATGGCCGAGGTCGTAACTCTGATGTGTGTGTTGTCATTCGCCGGCGTTGATTGATGATTGGCAGGATTGGAGGAGATTTGTCCTATCAGAACACTCCATCAGTGGTGGCTGGAGCTTTCCCCACTTGTTGTGACAACAGGCAGGGGTGTCATTCCCCAGACCAGGACCGGGACCAGGACCAGGACAACAAGGAGACCTTCAACTGCGACATTGTTTGGAGCCTAAGCTAGGTAGGGTTAGGGCAGTGTGGAGAAGGCGCCATCCATCATGTGATGTCTGTCACCACCCAGCTGACTGGCTGACAGGATTAGAAATCTAATCCCAGTTCTTGTGAACAGGTTTTGGATGTTTGCTTGGAGTCTTCAATCTAGTGTAAGTCATTGAATTCGCTTATTTTTCTTTGTATTAGATTCTCAAACAATGCTTACTGTGTCTCTTTCTCTCCCCCACTGTCTCCCTACCTCTCTCTCTGAATGACCCAGATTTTGGTAACGCACATTGGCCTGAAGTAAAACTGGATACAGTAGGGAAAGGAAATGGTTTTGTTTTGTGTCTGTTTACTGTCAGGAGCCGGTGGGTTTGTGTTGTGCTGTGGTAGAGACACAGCCTTATCTCAGCCAGCTTAGCAGGAAGTTTGTCCCCTGGGCTCAGTGCCTTCTCTCTGGACCTCTGTCTACCACTTCCCCCTCTCCCTGCTCCCACTAACAGCCCAGGGTTGCCTCCTGGATCCATGCTAACCCCCTTTTCAAAAGGGGCTAAACACATGTTCATTAATTATCCGAAGCTCTCTTAATTGGATTAATTGTTGAATGGAACCCGTGTTATTAAAAAATGACGAAAACACAGGCGCTGGCGGAGCAATGGGGGGATTAGTATCTCTCCTCGTCACTTATAGGCTGCTGACACACATACACACGTACGTATGCACACACGCATACATATACAGACACACACAGACCCCCCCTCCACACACACACACACACACACACTACAGGACCACATGACCTATCTCAGAAGGAACCGCACTAGGCAAGGTGCAAATTACCATGCGCGCTGATTGAGATAAGAACTAAACCCATATTCAAAGCCTGAAATAAATGCCAGATCTTTTTGATGCCAGAAGTCTCTGACTTTTTTCTTTTCTTCTTCACTTGTGTTCAAAGACAGTCAGACGAAGAAGAAAAAAACATGAAGCAAACACCATGAACAATTTAGTTATCTCTTTAAACCACATAAATGAAGGACCTTCTCAGTCCATTTCCTATCTCTTCCCTCTCAGCCAGCCTCTTTTTGAAGCCAGAGGAATCTTCATCTCTCCTTTAAGTGAAAACCCAGACTTGTCTGTTATGTTTTCACCTCACCACCTGTAGTTTTAGATGGCGTCTGTATGAAAGACATACCATACCTCAATGTTATGGTTTCAGTAGGTAAGACCCCCCCCCCCACACACACACACACACACACAACACCACCTCTAGCTAACTCAAGTTATCTGTAGGAATTTGTGTGGTATCCCCTCTTTAAAGGAGAGACCAGCGTCTAAGTCCCAGAGGTGTATTCTTGAGCCTGACATACTACAGATATCTAAACTGAGAGGTCAGAGTGCAGCTGTTTGAGTATTCATACGCTAGTCCAGGGACTACTTTCACAAAGACAGAGAGGCAAGCGGACAAATTGAAAGAAGGGGAAGGTCAGATCTCAGATTTAGCTGGGCCCCACTCACACTGGACAGCTGCCAGAAGCAGCGCATAGCTGTGGGCTTCATGTGTATTAGTGAATTACAAAGACAGACTGTTGAAGACAGTCTCTATAACTAGGGTGTGTGTACATGTGTGTGTGTGAGCCATTGATTATTGTATTACTATTCTATTGAAAAGGTCTTTCCAAGGTGATATTTAAAAAGGTCTTTCCAAGGACAGGACAATAAAAATAAGTATACTGATTAACCTGTAAAATAGGGATCAATGACTGTCTGTATGAAGAAGATGGAATTCAATAAACATTTGGTAAAATGTAAAACTGTACAAATACAAAGAACATGTTCTTAGATGCAAAGGAAATCTATTATTTATAACTTGCACTTGCAGATTGAATAAACAAAAAAAAGTATTTCCATGAATTTATCCAACTTTAAGACTGTTACAATGTAATGACAAACCAATAAAACAGATGATATGGTAAAGGCATACAGTTTGTGGGTTTATAACAGTATCCAGTACATGAAATACATACATTAAAACGGATAAAGAGCAAGGTTTCAATCATGAATGCTAAAAAGGAGGAGCTATTTTCAAAGGAAATATATGTACATTGCACAATATTACTGTTCATGTAAATTGAGCAACTGTGCTAGAGCAAGATGTGTAAATACATATCGGTCTGCTGTGCTGCTCACAATTGGCTCTAATCTCTGTAGATCATTTAACCAACGATACCTATTGGCATTTCACCACCCCTCAAAACACGGCTGACCAATAGTCAAAAAGGGGGCGGACGCATTTGGTGAATACTCTCTCGCGCTGACACAGTGGTTAATCGGAACGTCCCCGAGCGCACAGTGTTGAGGAGAGTATACGGCGAATGAGACTATTTGGGAGGAGATAACGGTCTTTTATTTATCTCCGCTCTAACGAAAACAACAATTTAAATCATATTTTGTCCAGAGGGTCGTCTAACCACAGCCATCGAAACGTGGGGGGGAACGAGGGATTTGATCCGCAAGTTTTTTTCTTTTACATTTTTTTTCTTTTCATAAAAAAGGATTCTGTTGGTGGTTTGCTCGCACTCTCGACGCAAAGATGATGGTCGGGGAGATCGAAGTGAAGGAGAGACCGAGGCCGAGTCCCGACTATTTGATGCAATTGTTAAACGAAAAGAAGCTGATGACCAGTTTGCCAAATCTCTGCGGAATCTTCACACACCTGGAGAGGCTTCTGGATGAAGGTAAATGCCGTCTGTAGAAATGGGGAGACGGGAGTGAAAGCGTGACCACGGCGCTGTGACCCTCGGTGGGCATGCTTGCTGCATTGAGGAGCGCAGGAACGCACTAGCTAACTAGCCAAGCTCAAATGTTTTGTTTGCTAAATAGTCCCACGGCACGACAAAACTCCCCTTCTAACTTGGTATACCAAGTTACGTCTGCAAGAAAAAGCAACTAGTTTAGTAGGTGTTTGTTCGAGGATGGGTGTATGTGATCCGGGAGTTTGGAGGCCGAGTAGCACATCCAGTTTGTTGTGCATTCAAGAGTTGTGACGATGGCGAACGGAAAAGTTTTAGCTAGCCATGATACAAGCTAATTACCCTACGCGGTATTATCCGGATAAGTTGTTTGCATCAAGTAGATGTGACAATATGTTATTGGTTTGTTTGGTTAAAACGATATAACTTTCATTATGTCCCAGTCGAAGTTTCAGCAGGGGTAGTTTTCGCTTGCACGAGGAATGGTAGACAGCCATGGCTCGTTCGCGTTCCATCAAACTCTCGTGGAGGGTAAAATTGGTTAGGTTTAGCTATTTTGCACGGGCCTGTAAAAAAATACTCAAAATAACAAGACTAAAAGCAGATAAACAAAGAAACCATTACATTTCTCGGCCTTTTGAGGAAGTGGATCGCCCTTTTTTTTTAAACATTTGCCAAGCAACAAAATTACTGAATAGGAACACATCGGAATGTGCCAGGCTGTTGCCGTCTTGGTGTAACAATGGACAGCGAGTTACTGGTTTGCAGAGATTTCACAACCCCTAGAACTTTTGAGTGGTGGCTAATACACACTTTGTAGCTTAATCACAACGTTATCGACTTGGATTAGTTACATATGCCCTATACACAACGACGTGTTAGAAATGGTTTCCCACGAACTGCAGCCGTCATGTTTGATCTACCCGTTTAACCATGTCGCCTTTGTTTTGGGCCACTGTTGTCAGGAACGGTGCGCATCTCTCTAAGATCGCCCAGTTGAAGCGCCTTGTTCTAAAATCGGTAACTCGACATATTATTATAATTATTTTGTGTTAAGGACAAATGCTTGTTACTTCTAGTGAGGTTTATGTAATTGAGTTGGTGACGCTAGAGAGCGCCACATCCCCCTCGCGGACAGTCCCAGTCAGATTCTGTCAATATCATGCTTGTTTTGGAAAGAACTGACACTAAGGCAAATAAATGCAGTGAAGATATCTAAAACGTAAAACATGGTAGTGCAGTATTAATGAGATAGGAACTGGAATTTGGGAAGGCCGTGTCAGATTCTTTTGACAACTCGTCACAGTTTCAGTGACTAGTAGTTTGAGTCTGTGAGAGTAGTTAGACCGGTGTGGGAGGTCCTATACGTGTTGTAAACATTTTTTTTTGAATGGTTGCAAGACTGAACATTACAATCCTCTAGACCCCTTGCTGCAACATTCATGTCCAAACCCTTGAACAAGAATGATCTGATTTGCATTGTAAAACAAAATAGTTTTGCCACCAACTAGACTTGGTTACAGATGCTGAATTTTCAGTTATACTATAACCCTTCCAGACTGGAACATTCCTGTTAGACATTCCTTAAATGATTACACTTGAAGCAACTCTTTTAAAAAAACATTATTTACCTTCCTACCTCGCTCTCTCGTCAAGGTTTTTTACACAGGAAACAGATTTTTTTTTTACCTCTCCATATCCCTCCGCCTTACTTTTTTGCCCAACCCCCACAACCCCAAACCCCAGCTTTCACCCAAACCCCTTCCACTTTTGGACAATGAGTGAAAAGGGCCACGCAGTCAGCAACATGGTGTGCCTCTGTATTGCTCTCTCTTTATCTTCACGCTCTCACAGTATCTGTATGTCAACTTGGACATTAACTAAACTTCAGTTAATTGGCGAGGTTGTTGCTTCACAAGAGAACACTTTCTATGTTGACTTCCCCAGTCATGTAAAGATTAAAATAAAAACACGTCTCTATCACCATGGCTTAGTTTGAGTTAAGTTGTCTGGGTTAGGCTACGCTGGCCCTCAATCCCTGGCCGCCTCTAGCGAGCCGACAAAGTTGTTCCACAGTTTACCGGAGTTTCCACGGCAGCAGCCACAAAACTGAACCGTTTTGCCAAATGTTTAATGTGTGTGTGATCAAAATCACCAGAGTTCAGAGACCTCTGTGTCTGTCTGGTCTGGAACTATTACTTCACCCTTTAAATTGAGGTTCCTCACAATCCCCAATTATTTAAATAAAAGTAATTCCACTAGTATGTCCTTTAGAACCTTAAGCTAAAGGACAGATTAATTAGAACCTGTTACCTCACATTCTCACTTCTCAGTCTGTATAAAGGAGCCTGGTGATGTATAAATGGACTGAGTGCTTAGCTGTTGGCCAGAGACATTTGCATACCACAAAGTACATATGCTCTGTGGTAAAAAACAAGGATAACAGCTCACTGTGATTTAAATCAGCCCAGATCACTGGAGACATCTCTCACTCTGTTTATATCAACCACAGGCGTTTCGATGTGCGCGGGCCAGGATTGGGATACGGTCATGTGGTTGTGTTTGGTGCACACAGGTCTTGAAGGGAACTGTCTAACTCCCGTGAAATACGTTTATACAGGTCTGGAAAAAATTGAGACCACTGCAACTTTTTTCTTTCCAAAAAAAAAAAGTTGAGGACTTTTGTGGAAGGAACAGAAGGGTATTTGCAGTGCGGTCTGAAATTCTACCCTTCTGTCCCTCACTCAAAATTGTCCTCACAGGAAAGAAAAAGGTGCAGTGGTCTCCTAATCTTTTTCCAGAGCTTTATATATGTGTTATTGATTTAACTGGGTTGTCCAGAAGCAGCGATTCAGAGAGCATATGTAGTGGCACTAGGATTCACCTGTGTCCGGGAAGTTGGCGTGTTTATCCAGGAAGACAAGAAGGGATTGTTTCAGGGTCTGGCAGGAAATGTTGTCTCTGTAGGAACCCCAGCTGTTCCATGCTAGCCTGTCAAGGTGACCCTGTAGAGCAGAATGAATGCCATGCCTGAGTTTTAACTATAGCACTGAACAGCAAAGACAGGCAGTATACTAGAGGTTGTTTGATACTTAACTTAATGACTGTGCTAGCTCCCTGTGGAGAAAATAGGTACAAAATGTGCAGGCAAAACTACGACACACAACGTTTATAAACCTGTAGAAGGAAAGTTTCTTTCTTCTTCTTTAGTTTAGTATAAATGGACTGTGGCGTTGTCTGCTCTGCCCATAAAGGATGGACAACGACAGCCAAGACGAGAGAGACATGGGAAAGAAGCTTAAAGCTTGTCTTCCAGTTGTCTCTCTCTCTCTTCCTCTCAGAGGAGCCCAGACAGCTGCACGCACACACACATATATAGCTAACACACATTCCCCCGTGTGCAATGTTTTGTGTGTGTGTATGTGCAGCTGTTTCCATGGCGAGAGAAAGCAGACACCAAGAGCATTACCCCTTGTGACCCCGTGTGTGTAACAACTGCTCCCAGTTCCCCTCAATCTAAACCATCAGAGTGTGTGTGTGTGAAGGAGAGAAGTGCGTTTGATGCCTGTGTGTGCTTGAGGTGCCTATGTGTAGCTTTGTGTGTGTGCGTGTGTAGGTGTGTATTGAGCTAGTCAAGGTCACAGTAGAGTCTGACAGGCCCTGTTCAGATTCCCTTGCACAGCAGTTGTTCATCTCCAAGGTGACACTCGTCTTCCAGTTTTTTTTTTTTTTATGATCCTCAGTTGACATGCCAGCAAACAAACCTGTTCAAATTGCTATACTGTATATTCTCCTGGCAGGAGGAGCCATAAAACATTAGGACGGTGTGCAACTGGCAGTTGGTAAGGAGAGAAAATGCCATAAGTCAGTATGGAACTCCCTCTCTCCCTGCCAATAGTTGCACATCTCTGTTGACGTTCAATAGGTCAGGTTTCAATAGGTCTGATTAGTCCAAGGGTTCACAAAGTTTCAGTTGGAGCCTGTATGCTTTTTAAAGCTAACAGCAGACTAAGGTCATGCCCAGGGTCAGACTGTGTTGGTGATTCCCAGCTAGCTTAATTTAATCATGGGGGGGGGCTGCTCTGTTTATTAATGTACAAAAAGTAGGCCTAGTTGTCAACATTCTTCCCGTCTGGTACAAACTATTGCTGACCTACCTCCTAGTGGACATAGCTTTTAAACCCCCGTTAAGACATAAAGTATGCGGTGGGGTGAGCAATGGCGCCTGCGTGCGTACATACCTACACGTACAACACTGGAGTTTATCGAGGCCTTAACGGTCAATGCGAGTACCCCTCTCGCTCGCTCTCTCTCTCCTGCAGGCCACTGGCACTTTATTTCCCGTCTCCAGTGTGACCCTTAGTGTGAGCAGTGCAGGGCCAGACCTGCACTAACCTTCGACATGCAATCAATTTGCCATCTAACAAGATTGAGTGCCGCTCGCAAACTAAGACATAGCCTGGGGCTGCAAGAGACCTCGGAGAGAGAGGGGAGGGGGCTGGGAAAGGGCTGTCCCCCTCTCTTTCCCCCACCCTCCCAAGGCACCACTTATAGGCTGGAATTTAATTACCAGACCCATTCAGTGAGTGGCTTTACTGAGCTGCCTCTGACTGTTGTAATGCTGAGTTACAGACTATCTCCTTTACTCAAACACACACACACTGAGTGTATGGTAATGGCTGGTGTGTCAGGTTGACAGGGCTGGGTCCAGGCCCTGAGCAGGCAGTCCCAGAAGCCTCTATCTGAAGGCCGCATGCTGGTGTCTGTGTGATCCATCCTCAGCCGGGGCCCCTGGCTCACAGCCCCTCCCCCCCCTCCACTGACCCCCGGCCCCTGCCTCTCTGAGGGCTGATAAAGTCATTCAGCGTCAGGCCCTTCCTCTTATCTCAGACCTCTATCCCGCCACTGCAGGGGCCTTCTTATCACTGCTGGCTTGGCTCAGCCTGCTTGCCTGCCTGCCTGCTTGTCTGCCTGCCTGCCTGCATTTCGCTTCACCCAATAAATCCTCCCTACACCTCCTGGCTGATAAACAGCCTAGTGGCTATTTAGGAGCTCCTGTTTTTAGTTTTATACGCCTCTATTGTTGCATTGCAGCACTGAAATGTGGTTTTAGTCCTTTCCGTTCTGAATGTCAAGCACGAACAACTCTGAAGTGTGAGTGTCACTCGCAGACTGATGTTTAATCAGACTGTCAAGTCTTACTGTAATTAGACACACATTCTAGAATATTCCATCTGTTTCCTGCAACATAGGAAATAGTTCTCCTTATTTGTTAGCCAGCTGGCTTCACAGTGACACAGCAGTTCGACCAGCAGATATTAAGATGGTGGTGTGAGATGACGAGGGGAAGTGAAGGGATGTTGTAATGGCTGTGTCACAACATCTGCTAAGCTGTTATTGACAGACTATTTTAGTGAACTGTGACCCCCCCCCTCTCCTCCTCCTCCACTCCAATCTGGCTGGGTCTGAAAGTCTGCTTGCAGGAAGTCACACCCAGAGCCACACAGGAATGGGCTGTCCGGCTGTTTGTTTTTACTGGTTCCAGAGAGGGAGAGAGGGGAGGCTGTTTCAGCTGGGTTTGAGGATGAAGGGAGTTGAACAAAGCTCCAATGCCCTCCTCCTCTCTCTGTCCTCTCTCGTCCTTTCTCGTCCTCTCCCTTTTTGTCGACTTCCTGTGACTCATTTTAATTTAGTTGGGAGAGACAGTCTGGGACCAGACGTTGTTTGTCCCACACACACACACACACACACACACACACACACACACACACACACGCACACACACAGCGAGGAGTAGGGCCTCACCCTCTTACATTCTTTGACTACTTGGAATAGCTCTCCCACCCTCTTCAAACCCCTCCCCTCTCAATTTTTTGTTCTTTTAGAAATGTTAGTTTCTCTTCTTTTCCGGTATTACTTTGTCTGGGAGATGCAGACGGGCTCCAACCATCTCTCTTTCTCGTCCTCGCCGTCTTTCTTTTCTCTCTCGTTCTTCTGTCGCTCTCTGTCTCTTGTTCCGCCTTTATTTGTATTCTCTCTCTTGGGAGGGCGTTTTGAGTCTACGAGCTGCAGGTCTCCCACCGTTAGGCGTGTGAGCTCTGTGCCGTTCTGCCCTCTTCTGATCCTCCCAGAGTCGCCGTCTTTTCCGCTTGTCTCCCTCTGCTGTTTTCTTTGCCTCAACCGAGGGAAATTAAGGAAAATGAAGCTCTCGCTCGGCGTGTTCCTCCCTGCTCAGGGAGGCATGGTTACGGTTGCCTGCCACCTCAGGAATTCCTTCTCAGAGCACAGCACACTTAACCTGTTTACCTTTCACTCCGCCCCTCTCTCTGTCAGGTTAACTCTGCAGGTGCTGCTCTGTGTGCAGATACGTGTCCAGCTCTGCTTATTATAGTTCAAGCAGGCAACAACTCGGTCCAGACACACGCACACACACACACACACACACACACACACACAACCCAGGCAAAAATGGCTGTTTCCAGGCCTCTCCTTTCACACACCGGCCATAGATCAAGTGGGATCGCAGCTCTCCTGCAGAGAATGATAAATCAAACGATGAATAATTAAGCTGTCCCAAAGCAGCTTGTGTTTTTTGTAACTTTTTTTTTGTGAGGTGTGTTTGTGTGAGGTGTGTGCGCGCACATGCTTGTTTCAATTCGCAAGGGCAACCGGATGACCTTCCTCCCAGGCAGACGGGAGCATCATGCGTAGCGCGCCGCCATCACATATGTAGAGAGCAGGACTGGTATTCAGACAGAGGGCACAGCCCCCACCACCACCACCCACCCCTCCAGGACATGACATCAGCATGTTCCATGTTCTCCCCCCGGGTGACAGAAACAACATGTAAACATGCCACATATACATGCTATCTGGATGCATCTAAAACTGGCGACAGTGTTACGTATACAGTTGGCGTAATGCGACCTTTGTGGAGGGATTGTGGGGCGTTTTGCTGTTCGATGAAGGAACAGGTTAGAAGTCCAGTCCAGCAGGCCATTTGGGATGTGGTTTGTTTACTGACAAGGAACCTCAGGCAGAACTACTTCAGCATTGTGTGTCCAGTATAGGGTTGCTCATTTAGAAAGAAAAAGACAGAAAACCAACCGTTTCATCTGCTGCTGCTAATCAACGGGAACATAGATCAGAGCCAAAGTAGCAGAAAGTCAGTTGTTTTGTCGCTAGATAAGACTTTTTAATCATTTTTAATCATTAATATTGTCGCTATATTGGCAACACTGTTTAACCGATAGTATTAACCGGTAAACATTCGTATTGCCGGGTAACGGTGACACGGTTCATTATGAGCATCCCTGTCCAGTACACTCATTTACAGTTGTCTCCCCCTGGCCTTAGCGACAGCACACACACTGGCTCTTAACAACCGCTGCAGTCGCCTGAATAGCCAACACAAGACTGAACTCTGAAGATGTCAGGGCTGTTTGTTCAGAGTATTTGTTGCTGTTTGTTCAGAGTATTTGTTGCATGTAGCGGGGCCGCCATGTTACACGTGACGTCGTTTCAGAGTGGATCGGGACACCGACACGGGAGCTGCAGTTGTGTGTCCGGGGTTTAATTGGGGAAACAAAGAGGTCTTTAACACCATTACACTAAAGGGGAAGCATCCCAACTGGGTTCCCAGTGGAAAACAATGGGAAATCATTGTGTGGGTCCTATGAAAGGGTTAGTGTGTTAGTGTGTTACTGAATTGATTGATTGTGTGCACTGAAAGGAAAGGGGAGCAAGGCCAGCATAGAGAGTGAGAGAGCGATGGAGCGAGAGAGCGATGGGGAGAGCGATGGGGAGAGCGATGGGGAGAGCGATGGGGAGAGCGATGGGGAGAGCGATGGGGAGAGCGATGGGGAGAGCGATGGGGAGAGCGATGGGGAGAGCGATAGAGAGAGCGATAGAGAGAGCGATGGAGAGAGCGATGGGGAGAGAGGGAGGGTGCTAAGAACGAGAGAGGGAGGGGGGGGACATTCCTCTATGCTGTGAATGAGGTCATCTCCTAGGCTAAGGGCAAGGTCACCTCTCTTCCCCCCCTCCCCCTCGTTGAGAGCACAATGGCCCCCTGTGTAATCTGGGTCCTGTCTTGGCACACACCCTGGGGCCAAGTAGACAAGTACACACTACCATCACATTAGCATAGTGATTTTAAGTAGACAAGTATGCCCTACTATCACATTACTATAGTGGTCTTTAGGATACAAGTATACACTACTGCCACAGTATCAAAGTGCACTCCCAACACAGTAGTGGACAAGTGTACACTATATCCTAGCTAGTAGCCCACACCAGCTTGCTAGGGTACCAGTATAGCCACCCAGACCACTCCATTCACCATGCTCTACTGCATCTGGGATCAAGTAGCAACTGTCTGTCCATAAAGATTACGAGGTGTAGTTTTATTGTGGCGCTAGATAAGATAGCTTGAGTATACACAGGGGCCGATGCTAAGTGGTTGAGAGTGGGGCAGCCACTGAGCCAGGCTGGGGAAGAGGGGGGGGGGGGGGGTGCTACCAGGGAGAATCCAGGTGATGTTAGCTCTGCTGTCCTGGAGACTCTGGAACCGCAGGGAGGGGAGGAGGGAGGGAGGGAGACTGCTCTTGGTTTACTGTTCCTCCCAGCACGCCAGGAGGTCAGTCTGTTCTCCCCCATCTCCGGGCTTTGATAGTGTTTGACACGTGTATTCCGTCTACATTTTCTTCCTTTTTGTCACAAAATGTCTCGACACTGGTTTCATCTCTCCCTTCTCTCTCCGCCTCCCTTTTGTTAGCATCTCCCCAGCTCCCCCCTGGCCCAGGCGGGATGGGTTAGGTTTAGCTGTGCAGAGCGTGCGCAGCGCCTGTGTGGCATCGGCGTGGTAAACAGTGTGTCCTCCTACTGGAGAACATGTGTTGGGAGGATGGGCGAGCAAGCTCCTGCGGGAGAGAGGCCAACAGCATTACTCTGCTCTTCCTGTCTTTGTCTCCTCTCGCTCATCCTGGCAAGGACGCTCCATCGCTCCTCGGCTTACCACTCTAAACCTTGTGTTGCGCTCTCTCTCTCTCTCGCTCACCTCTCTCTCTCTCGCTCTCTCTCTCTCTCTCTCGCTCTCTCTCTCGCTCTCTCTCTCTCTCGCTCACCTCTCTCTATCTCTCTCCTCTCTCGCTCTCCTCTCTCTCATACGGTCGCTCGCACACTCTGCTCATTCAACCATATCTTTCTCTTTGTCTCTATTTTCTTTTCTTTCTGGTCTATGTCTCGTTCCCTCCCCCCCTCCCTCTTCCTCTGTTCTCTTGACTGACTTTTCATTTCTGCTCTCTCGCTTCTGCACTCTCCTTCCCTCCATGGCAGTAACCCAGCCTGGGGGCTACATCTCCTCTCTGTCATTGAGGACCAGTGGTGACATTAAAGGCCTGGACCGGGCCTGTCGGTTTGCATCAGGACCAGGTCACCCTCTCTCTGCTAGGCGCTCTGCTCTGCTCCTCGCCCTGGATTGGGTCCGTTTTCACACACACTGACAAGGTGGTTCTTCATCGTCCCTCTAGAACCGGACGGACACACACACACACAGTTTAGACCGAGTGAGAGCAGACCCCCATACCCCGACACCTAATGATACTACATCACCTGACGCAACCGTCACCTGACGTGTCCTCCAGCTTCAGCACACGTGCACACAGACGGTGTTACTCGGCAGCAGGTCCTCTCATGACATGAGACCATTGTCTGATGGAAGCCATGCATGAGGTTCCTGGTGTGAGGCTGGCTGCTGTGGAGAACAGGGGGGTGGTTGTCGTCTGGCCCCAGGCCTCCTCATACACAAATCGGAGGCATTGGAACCCAGCTCCAGGCCCCCACCCCCCCAGCTCTCTAACCCCCCCCCCCCCACACACACACACACACACACACCTCTCAGCGAAGCCCTCACCAGAGGTATAAACAGTCCTTGTTATCTCATGACCTAATTTCCTGTTAACTAGAGCCACAGGAATGCGGTGCTCATAGTCTCACTTTCAAACACAGTCACACACACACACCACGTTGGCATGTCGTCTGACAGGCCTGTGTAAGTGATAACATCACTTCTGTTGGCTGGGAGAAAAGACTCCTGCAGCCCTACGCCGGACCATAAACACAGAGAGATTGTACTCCCTTCATTCCCCCCTCCCCTCCCCCCCTCCCCACACAGCCTCCCCCCCACACACACACACACACATTTTCTGTCTCTATCCCCATTGGCAGTGTGCAGATTGGTAGCCTAGGACAGGGGCGGTTCAGGAAGTAGTGGTTATCTTCTCGGGGCACATTGACAGCCAGCATCCACCCTCCCTCCCTTTCACCTCCTCCCCCCCCCCCCCCCCCCCTCTCATCCTCTTCTGACAGCAGGACCTTTCCTGTTATTGCGTGGTGGAGAAAAGGGTGTGTGTGTGTGTGTGTGTTGGTCGGTATGTCTGGCAGTAAACACAGACAAGTGTGTACACTACCTGACGGGTGCAAACAGCATCCCTGTCCAGCACCCCCCCCGCCCTGACCTCTGACCCTGGGGGTAGGAAGGATCCATCTCCGCTCCCCCCCCACACACCCGGCCCTGCTTCCACACACCAGACCAGCCTGCCTTCCTTTCCTGGTATTGTCCTCCCCTCCTTATCTTACATTCCAGTACACACACAAACACACATCCTGTACCACATTCTCTCTGCAGCAGCCCATCCTGTTATGGTCTTGTGTGTGTGTGTGTGTGGGCGTTTGCCTGCGGCCACAATGTGGTAAGGTAGTTGTGTGTTCTGATCCAGCAGGAGAGGCAAGGCACACACACACACCCTCTTGATGTTGAAATGGGTTGAGGTGCATGGAGAGCGTGAGTCTGGAGACTAGCTCAGTACAGGTCTGGCTTTGTTTGTGAGCACACATTCAGTGGCAGGTGAAATGAGCTCCCCAGAGACGCCGGAGAGTAAATAGTGTGTGTGTGTGTGTGTGTTACTGCGTGTGCGTTGTGTTTGCGAGTACAAACGAGTCCTGCAGTTAGTCTGTCTGGTTCCTCAGATTCAGTTTACGCCTCAACATCACGGCGCTGCTTTCCTGGTCCCCTCCCCACAAGCCCCTCCCCTCCCCCCTCCACAAGCCCCTCCCCCCTACCCACACACCCCCCACACACAGCCCCTCCCCCCCTCCACACACAGCCCCTCCCCCCCTCCACACACAGCCCCCACACACAGCCCCTCCCCCCTCCACACACAGCCCCTCCACACCGAGGTTGGGAGGTGGTGTCGCGTTAAAGAGTTAAGAGCATCTGTCCCTACCTGCTCTCTCAGAAACTGTTCCACATTTGTAGGAATGTAGACTAGCAAGCACTGACAGCCAGCACTGGAAAGCTGCTATATGAAACGACGACCACAGTGACTGCTAGTTTCAGGGAGGCAAGGAGAGACATGTTGTGGGTCAATTGTTGGTTTTCTGTCTTCTCTCTCTTTTTTTGGAGTGGGGGGTGTTCACCTCGGGCGTGTCCTGCTCAAGTACCTCCCAGCTCCCCTCATCTGGCTGTTCATGGGGAGACTAATGAACGGCCCCCCCATGGCTGTCATTATGACCCAGCCGTTATGGCTCTGCGCTGAGCCGGCTCTCCCAGCCAGTTTCCCTGCACTCCCCTGCAGACCCCACTGCGTGCAGGAAACTGGCACTGCCACGGCTCATTGGGCTGAGTGTGTGCCCCCCCACTGACACTCAGCCCCATAAAGCAGCTTCACATCATCAGCCGCCATCATCCATCCACTCCCTCCTTCTAATTTTAGTCACCGGGTTTAATGGCTCTGCGGAGAAACTGTTTCTGTGTTCTCTGTCTCTCTCCCCTTCTTTCACTCTATCCCTCTTTCACACACTCTCTCTCCCTCTCCTTTTTGCTCTCTTTATCTCTACAATAGTTGACCAACGACTCACCTGCAATTTGCTCTGCGTGTGTGTGTGCGTGTGTGGTTTATGTGTGCCAGCATGCGGCTGGGCTTTTGCTCCTGCCCACGTCTCTTGTCTGTTCTCGTTGTCTAATCACCGCGGTAACGGGCTCTGACACATCCAATCGTGGTCGTCATGCAGGCAGTGATGCCAGGAGCCACATTAAGCCACATCATGTTTGTCAGATCGCTCTGCCGCCAGCCGGCTCAGCCCCCGAAACGCCACCGTTACTGCAGCATGGGTCTGCCCACTGGGTTAGCGCAGGCTCTCTCTCTCTCTCACACACACACACACACACACACACACACACACACACACACACACACACACACACACACACACACACACACACACACACACCAATGCTTTCTAATATCCATCCACCCCATCTTCATTAGAAGACGGGGCTTCTTGGGACACAACTTGGATGAAATAATCCAGTTAAACGTTTGAGACGTTTCTCTGTAAACGCCACTGATGGCTGTCAGAGCGGCTCTGAGGCTGCCGCCGCTCTGAGGCTGCCGCCGCTCTGAGGCTGCCGCCGCTCTGAGGCTGCCGCCCATCTGAGGCTGCCGCCCATCTGAGGCTGCCGCCGCTCTGAGGCTGCCGCCGCTCTGAGGCTGCCGCCGCTCTGAGGCTGCCGCCGCTCTGAGGCTGCCGCCCATCTGAGGCTGCCGCCGCTCTGAGGCTGCCGCCGCTCTGAGGCTGCCGCCCATCTGAGGCTGCCGCCCATCTGAGGCTGCCGCCGCTCTGAGGCTGCCGCCGCTCTGAGGCTGCCGCCCATCTGAGGCTGCCGCCGCTCTGAGGCTGCCGCCGCACTGAGGCTGCCGCCCATCTGAGGCTGCCGCCGCTCTGAGGCTGCAGCAGAGGTGCTGTTCTGTTTCCTGTGTCGTCTGCAGAGCTCCCCCAAGGCCAGACTCCAGCCCTGCTGGTCAAAGGCCTCGGGGTGTGTTTTCTCAGGAGAAACTGCATCTCCTTGGTAGGTAATGTGTGTGCGTGTGTGTGAGGGATCCAGCCTCAGCATCAGTATTGGTGGTGATTGCATTACGAAAGCGCTTCAGACCGTTCCTACTGGTAAGCTCAGCTCCAGCTCATTATTGATGCTCATGGAGTGGAATATGCTGCTCCGAGGTACACACACACACACACGCGCAATTGGGCTTGTGCTCTGTGTGTGTGTTAGCTAGTGTTTTGGTCCTTATTGTAAAAGCATCAGCCCAGACCAAATTGTGTGTTAGCGTCTTTCCTAGTCTTGGCTTGTGCAGAGGAGGAGGAGGGGGGGGGTCTGGGGGCTTGTTCCTCCAGTAATTTATTGAGTAGCTTGGCCCGCTATCTGCTCAAAGGCCTGACAGCACAGCTTTTTACCAAGACTGCTTAGCAGTATTCCTACAAACACCTAAATCTCTCCCCCCGGCCTCCTAACTGCAAAGTCATCCCCCCCCCCCCCCCACACACACACACACACACTTTACTGCCTTCCATCCCTGGTGTGTCAGCAATTAGGTTACATAGAACCCTGTGTGTGTGTGGGGGTGGGTGTGGCCTGCTTGTTTTCTCCATCTCTGTAAAGGGACCTATTGGGGTGTGAGCCCTGGGACGGCCCTGTCATCAACACTACAGGCTCTACAGGGGCTCAAAACCCACAAAAAAAAATAATAATACCGTTAGATCCACCACGAGGGGAGAGAGAGACGTCTGTGCTAGGAGATAAGAGCCGGGCGCGCATCCCTTTTCATGGCTCATCCACGCTGGGCAGCCCTTTTTGAAACGGGCCTTTCATGTGGGTGCAGGCCGTCCTGGGCTGCTGAAGAGGGGGCTGCATGGAGCCGTCAGCGGGGGGAGAAACACACGGGCGCATTAAGCCCCCGTCCGCCCTGCTTAGCCAGGCTTTGTGATGGCTAAAGTGCAGGGCGTTTTAGAGTGGAAAAACGTGTCCCCCTGCTCGGTCGGAGAATACTCTCCTCACTCCCTGTGTGTGGAGGTGTGGAGCCAGCACAACTGGAACGTGGATCTGAATCATCAGCAGTGTGTGTGTGTGTGTGTGTGTGTGTGTGTGTGGTAGGGTTAGCAGGCATACAGGACCAGTCCTCTCAGGTGCTGGGTATTAGCTGACTAATACCAGTCATGAACTAGCAGCTTCAACCAAAGCTGCAGTACACACACTCACTCAGTGATCTCACTGATTATTCACAGGTCAACTGTGCGATATACGACTCAAACACGCGGAATGTTCTACGAGAGGAGAAGCCGTGTCTCACTGGATCTGATATTTTTAGCTTCCTAATGGTGTGATTCCCTGAGCCTACTGGATCTGGTTTACATCGCTGCTCTCTGCCCTACAAAATGATTAGATTCTCTCCCACCACATGACAGCGCAGAGCTGCCAACAAAAAAACATACTACGCTCTGCCTTCCCTCTACCTAAATACATCAAACTGGTATTCCAGTGAAGTGTGTAAAATTGTCTACTCCATATGAGCTGGAATAGAGGTGAGCGGGTGAGCATCTATTTATACTGCTCTCTGCTGCTCCCTTCTGTGGAGGCCTACTTTGCCTATCTCTCTGTGTGTGTGTGTGTGTGTGTGTGTGTGTAAGGGGGGGGTACACACTCGGTGGGGGGTTTTGTGTGCGGGTGAGAATTTGGTCACCCAACAAATTGAGCAACAGGCCTGGCAGCCGCAATGGAGGGAGAACTCCGTCCTGGCTCCCCCGGCGAGGAGGGGGAGAGGGTGGGGGAGAGGTGGAGCCCGGGGCGGAGTGGGTGCTGGGGACACGGAGGCCTAGGTGGGCAGGATGGACGTGGTTGATGAGCTGCTGATGGGGGCCGTCTGCCCTCAGACCTCAGCCCTCCAGCAGCTGCTCCCGAGGGGGAGAGATGCTCTGAGTGCTCCTCACGTCTCTGGAGACTGGCCTAGCTGTCATTGACTCGGATTGAGACTGGGGCACAAGGAACACCCCCTCCCCCCCACACACACATTCTGTCAATCCTCAACTTCCCCTAACACACACACACACCCCCCCAGTCACTCCTCCACCCCCCCTCCCCTGCCGTGGTCATGGCAGCTTAAGGAGGGCAGACCACTCAGTGAACAAGGGACTGTGACATTTTGGTTGGTGGTGCAGATCAGCGCAGGAAAGGGCAGGAATCCACCAGAGGCAGAGCGAGGGAACAGGGATGGAAGGAGGGAGGCAGAGCGAGGGAACAGGGATGGAAGGAGGGAGGCAGAGCGAGGGAACAGGGATGGAAGGAGGGAGGCAGAGCGAGGGAACAGGGATGGAAGGAGGGAGGCAGAGCGAGGGAACAGGGATGGAAGGAGGGAGGCAGAGCGAGGGAACAGGGATGGAAGGAGGGAGGCAGAGCGAGGGAACAGGGATGGAAGGAGGGAGGCAGAGCGAGGGAACAGGGATGGAAGGAGGGAGGCAGAGCGAGAGCTTCATCCTCAGGTCCGTTATCAGGAGGGAACAGTGGCTCAAGTCAAATTGCTGCCAGGGATTGTTGCGATCTTTCTTGTTGGCATGTGTTTCCACTCACCTACAGGTGAGGTGTGTGTCATCAGATTGCTGAGTCAGGGCCTTTGTTACACACTTATACTGAGCTAATATGAGAGAGATTTGTTAATTACCCAAGCTACCTCATACAACCCTCAAGTGTACACACACACACACACACACCAGCTGCTGTGGCCCCTCCAGTCTTTAGTCTCCCTTGTCCAGAGGGTTAGACTGTAACTCTAACCATTGTCTCTGTAGACTTCTCCCTCAGGACTCCTCTGCAGCTGTCTGGTCTCTCTTTCCCTCTCTCCCTCCCTCCTCTGTTCTCTCTCCCTCTCTCACCATCCCCCTCTTCTTTTCCCTCCTCTGTTCTCCTCCCCTCTGTCCTCTCTCTCTCCCTCCCTCTCCTTCTTTCTCATCTCCTCTCCTCCTGTCGCCCAAACTCCCCTCTACTCTCTCTCCTCTGTGGTGATTGACTGTTACTCCCTCCTCCCCTCTCCCTCAGTGAGCAGCAGCGTCTCTCTGTGTAAAGAGCGTTTTTCCCGGGGTGGACAGAGACAAATGTGTGTGCGTGGAGCGCGAGGCAGGGGGTAATTTTAGGTGAGCCGAGCGACGCACAAACGACTTGGCGGGGGACGTTTTTGCGGCGCCGAAATTAGAGGTTGTCAAATGTCGCACGTCACTGCTGATGGCCTGGCCCAACCTCTTTATGTTAATGTGACATTTTAGTGGGAGGAAATTAAATTGTGGAGGGAGGTGTGCGTGTGTGCGCACGTACCTGCTCAGAGAGACCTTTCAGTGGTGGCTCTCTTCCTTGCTCTCCTGTCTCTACAGAGGGAAGCGTTCCAGGTAGTGGAGGATGCCTGTGGAGCTCTGAGGCAGTGTGTGAAGCTGATCTAGCATAACACACACACTTTCTGACAATCGAACAGCGTTCTCAGGGACACTTGCGCAGAGCAACCACCATCTCTCCCTGTTAGCTCAACTGATATCGGAGAATGTATCAAGGTTGTTTATTAACAGTGACAGGAAGGGGGGGGGCTTCATGTTTTCTTGATGGTGTTCCCCCCCGTCCCAGTGGGAGGGGGGGGGGGGTTTACATGACCACAACGACGAGACACACGAGAGATTAAGTCAGCCAGCCACGACGCCTGTTCTCCTTTTCACCCCTGGGAGAGTCGGAGGGATGGAGGGATGAGGAGGTCTGGTTACTGTGGCTGCTGTGAGGGGCTGCTGTGAGGGGCTGATGCTGGCCAGGGTCCCTGGCTCTCTCCACATGGCTCGCAGGTGTTCTCTCCATAGGTCGGCCCAGCTGCTTGCCAGATGTGTGTGTGTGTTTGTGTGTGTGCTCATGTTCCCACAGTGTCAGAAACCCATCGATCACACCCCATCAATCATTTATTCCGGGGACTCCCCTCCAGTCCCTCCCTCCCCCCTACTCATCCTCTCCCCCCCCCACCCCACCTCAGTTAGCCCCACACACATGCTCTCTCTCTCTGCATCAGTATGCAGAGCGGTGGGTCTAGAGTTGACCCCCGTCCTCCCAGTAGCGCAGAGTACACGCTCTGGGGAGGGGGCACTCCCGGGTCTCCCAGGGCAGCTATGTGCAGTATAGGGTTCAGGAGCTGGGAGTTTAAATAGCAGCTAGACCTGAGACCTGCTATCCCCTCACGCTCCCATCCCCCTCCCTCCTTGACCTCAGATAACCACCACCAGTTGTTTTCCTCCCTTCTCTGCGTCCCCGTCCCCCCCCATTATGCAGAGCCCCTGACTATCAGGAGAGAGGGAGGAGGGAGCCTGGTTAGTCGGGGCTATGAGTGAGTGAGTGTGTGTTTGTGATGGCACATGTGAGAGGCCAGCCAGCTTGACCAATGGAGTTGATCCTGTGGGGTGTGTGTCTGACCTCTGGACACGTCCCTGTAGCAGGGTGAATGAACTCCTTGTCTTTCCACTAGGCCACCTCCTCATAGGACCGCATACCTCAGCTGTGTGTGTAGCTGTGTGCGCGCGCCTGCACTTGTTAACCTCTTCCTCGCCTAAAATAACCCCCAGTAAACTAACCTAAAGTATCAACCGCAGTGTGTCGTTTTCAACCTCCCCACCCCTCCGCCCGTCTAACGACGTGTGTGTGTGTGTGTCCCTGTCGTTGCAGAGATCAACAGAGTACGTAAGGACATGTACAACGACACAGTGAACGGCCTGGTAGACAAACATCCCATGGAGCTGCCCGAGGCTCTGGGCCCCATCATCCACCTGCAGGAGAAGCTGTTTGTGCCTGTAAAAGAGTACCCCGACGTAAGTCACGCCGCCACACACACACACACACGCCTGCCTGCCGCAGCGTGTCCAGTCATGTCTAGCACTGTGTGTTTTGTTGTGGGTGTCCTCTGTATGTTGTTGACTTTGCCCGTGGCCATAATATCAAATATGACTGGACTGATTGCTCAGCACATCACACACACACACACACACACACACACACACTACCGGAATAGCGCTAGTAAATCAGAAAAAAGGCTCGCCATGTGTTGTCCAGTACGAGTGCTGTATGGTTATAGCTACTCTATAGCGAGTCCAAACCAGGGGTTTGTCCCATAAAGATAGATTACTGAATAAACCAGGCTTACGTCAGTTACTAAACCTGACCCAAGCCTAGCTTATTCAGTAACCTGGCTTTATGGAACAGGCCCCTGGCTTTTCTGAGGGAGGAATACTTGGAGC
Organism: Osmerus mordax; assembly: GCF_038355195.1. Classification (NCBI taxonomy): domain Eukaryota; kingdom Metazoa; phylum Chordata; class Actinopteri; order Osmeriformes; family Osmeridae; genus Osmerus; species Osmerus mordax. The sequence continues at coordinate 5,935,467 of NC_090058.1, read as the reverse complement.
TCAGCTGTTTACAGCTCCTAGCTTACTGCAGGAGAGGGAAGGAGGGGCCTGGTAGTCTAAAAACACCTTTCCTAAAATACCCACCAAGAGGAAAACGGACAACCTACCAGCGGAGTTCGTGACTGGCCCCTGGCAGTGTCTGGAGAGATGCCTTCTGATTGGCTGGCTGGACCGGCACACAGAGCATGGAGTGGCAGGTGGGCGGGCTAGGAGTTTGAGCTGTCAGTCTGGCTACACACACACGCGCGCATGCACAGGCCAAGAGCTGTCAGTCTGGATGTAGAGACATAGAGATGTCGGAGAGGAGATGACAGGAGAAAAGAGTGACACAGCTGTCTGGACGGATGCTTAGCAGGGAGGTGTGTGTGTGTGTGTGCTGGCGGAGGTCAGCACCCCCCTCCTGTCCTCAGTCTAATCCCACGCTGGTGGGGCAGCAGCTCAGAAGGATGTCCATGTCACCCCTCCTGGAGAAACATTTCTCTTCCTAATCCTACCAGGCCGGGCTGGAAGAGGGGATGATGGAGGGATGGGGGGATAGAGATGGAGGAGGAATGCGGGGTGCAGCAGAGAGGGACTCACTCGGCCGTGAAATGCTTTTTCCCCCTGACAGAACTGATAAAGGGCACCAGGGACCAGCTACCCTAGCCCAGCCCAGCCTAACAAAGCAGGGCCCAGCCCAGCCTAACACAGCCCAGCCTAACACAGCCCAGCCTAACACAGCCCAGCCTAACACAGCCCAGCCTAACACAGCCCAGCCTAACACAGCCCAGCCTAACACAGCAGGGCCCAGCCCAGCCTGACACAGCCCAGCCTGACACAGCCCAGCCTAACACAGCCCAGCCTAACACAGCCCAGCCTAACACAGCCCAGCCTAACACAGCAGGGCCCAGCCCAGCCTAACACAGCCCAGCCTAACACAGCCCAGCCTAACACAGCCCAGCCTAACACAGCAGAGCCCAGCCCAGTATTACTAGAGGCCCCACATCCAGTCTCAACCAGATCCTAGTCCCTTCTCAATTCTTTAGATCTTTCTCCAGCTCATCTCGTACGACGATTTGATCTGAAACGACATACGGCAGGATATAGGAACATTCAGCCTCTTAATCTGCAGTAAAATGCTCCAACCACCAAGCTGTTACCCCTTCTTCTTTTTGTCATGGCACAGGGGACTTGCTTAAGTTCTCGGCTGTAACTGTAACTTTCACTGTGCCTGATCTTCTCAAAGCCCCCTGGAAGTTCGAGGAACTGGAAGAGAGGCGTCCATTCTTCCAGACCTGCATAGGATCAGCCCCTTAAAGCAGAACAACCACTGAGACGTTATCCATGTGCACATGGACCCGCTCACCTCGTCTGTCATGGAGATGCAGGGCCCTCTCTGTGTGTGTGTGTGTGTGTGTGTTGGCAGAGAAAGACAGAAAGAGGGAGGGAGGGGGAGTGAAGAGAAACGGGAGAGGTAGAAAGTGATGGCCCTGGAGCAGTAAAGTGGAGCTTCTAGGATTGAGTCTCCGCTGGGAATCCTTGTGCATCCTGCCGTTAATGCTGCCTGTTCCAGGAGCAGGCCCTCTAGGCTGTGTGTGTGTGTTGGCAGTGGCAGGGTGGGTGATTTGAACTCGTGAACCTCCACAGCAGCTGATGGTGTGTGTGTCATGGGTGCATGCGTGTGTTGGAAGGCAACTCTGTCTACGGCACTGAAGACCCGACTGGCATGTCACGGGGGGGCTTTCACACAGGGTTTCTTACATGACACACACACACACACACACACACTGCCTGAGTTGACCTCCATATTCCCCCCGGTTTTCAGGGGGAGTGAAGCAGAGCTGTAAGTCACTAATGTGTTTACGACAGCTACGGCCAGCCTCTAAATTAATTAGGGTTCCCCCTGGTGGCTAAGATGAGTCACTGAGGTATGAATGCATGCACTTACACACACACACACACACACACACACACACACACACACACACACACACACACACACACACAGCATAGTCTGGCCATTACATCTGTAATGTAATAAAGATGTAAATTGCAGCAGCTCTTTCTAGATGGGTGGAGGTGCTAATTGTGAGGGAGGGTGTCTCCAGTGTTGGAGACCCGAGGATGGTCTCTCCCTTAGCAGGGGGTCATTAGATCTGTCTTTGTCTCTGACCACTGCTGAGCGTCATGTCAGTTCCACCAAAACAAGTTGTTCTGCAACGCTCTGCAGCCCTCAGCATGGACTGTGAGCATGCTAGGGTAAAGGCAGGGGAGGGGGTGTGAAGAAAAGGAAAGGGGTGAGGTAGAGAGACAGCTAGAGTGTGGAAAAGAAGGAGCAGGATGTCTTGATGTTGTCGCTCCATGCAGCTGGGTCATCACAGTTACGGCAGTCCTGTGTGACAGCGGAGTGGCGGACAATCTGATAACGCGCCCCCCACACACACACACACACACACACGCTGAGGGCTGATGCACGTCCCCGTGTCATTTCCTCTGACCTTGAGGGGACAGGAAGGAGCAGTTGGAGTGTCTTGTCTGCTTCCTGTTTGGTAGTGTGTTTAGTAGTGTGTTAATATGGCCTGGGTGAAGCCCCAGTGTTCAGGGTTATGGGAAGGGTATACAGTCCACCAGTCCTCTCTCGCTGAGGTCACACGCATACCATATCTCTGCTGAGACTAGGAAATGGGACACCCTTTTGGACGTAGGGTGTTGAGCAAATGGAAAACGGGGCTAAGTAGAGAGGCCTTTCAAGAAGCCACTAGACCAGACCTGTAGGGCTGGCTGGCTGTATAGCTGGCTGGCTGGCTGTATGGCAGGCTGTAGGGCTGCCTGGCTGGCTGTAGGGCTGGCTGGTTATAGGGCTGCCTGGCTGGCTCTAGGGCTGCTTGGCTAGCTGTAGGGCTGCCTGGCTGGCTCTAGGGCTGCCTGGCTGGCTGTAGGGCTACCTGGCTGGCTCTAGGGCTGCTTGGCTGGCTGTAGGGCTGGCTCTAGGGCTGCTTGGCTGGCTGTAGGGCTGGCTGGTTATAGGGCTGGCTGTAGGGCTGCCTGGCTGGCTCTAGGGCTGCCTGGCTGGCTGTAGGGCTGGCTGGCTCTAGGGCTGCCTGGCTGGCTGTAGGGCTGGCTGGCTCTAGGGCTGCCTGGCTGGCTGTAGGGCTGGCTGGTTATAGGGCTGCTTGGCTGGCTCTAGGGCTGCCTGGCTGGCTGTACTGGTTATCAGCAGCCTGGGTGAGGGTTGACTAATCTACATTCAATCTGGTTTAGACTGGTCGCATACTCAGTGGAAATAGTGGATGTAAACACCAGCTATACACTAATTCCTTCCTGCCATTGATGCAGATATGCATATGAACAATAATACAGAAATCACCTTCCTCTCCTCCTCCATCCTGCTCTATCTCCCTCGTCTACTTGCTTTATTTGTTGGCACAGCTTTTTAGAACCAGACGGCATGGTGTTTTAGCTTGTTTACCATGTAAAAAAACATATTTAAAAAGACATCCTTTTATTAGGCCTGTTGCCTTGGTGGCAAAGGAGACGGTCAGCACGGTAACAGATGTTTGATCCTCATCAAGTCTGCCCGGTCTTCATTAGCAGGTTAATACTCTGCCTTCGGAAGCCACACGACACCAATTGAGCATTGAGACTGAGTTCCAGGCTATTTCAAAAGCACAATGATTTATCAATAATGGTGTTTGCTTGCCTGGCTAGATTGGGCCTGCTTTCCATGACAATATAGGGTAGGGAGGTAGTGGTGGTGGGGTGGGGGAATCCGGGAGGATTATGCCCCCAGTCCCAGACTGCTAGTTGTATGGGACAACTAGCAGTCTGAATCCTCCATTTGTAGCACCACCACCGCCCCAACAACAAGCATTTCAGACTAAATAAGGGCGTCATGAAATATAGTCAGTGCAGCCCTTTAAGAAACAAACATGTCACTGTTGATCAGGCTCAGCAGATAGACACACTCCCTCTCTCTGAACGGGAGACAGTGTGTGTGGGGGTGGGAGTGGGGTGCCTGTTCAGCATAAATCTGACCGTGGCTGCTGGGAAAAGGCTGTGACAATGCCCGAGTGGAATAATGCAAAATAGAGTAGCAATGTCCCTTCCAGTTAGTGTGTGTGTGTGTGTGTGTGTGTGTGTGTGTGAGACTGATTTACCTTGGTAAGCTGGGCTGCCCGCAACATTAATTAGAGGCCAGTGCAGACATGCTCCTTCTGGCAGGTGGACAAGACGAGTGCCGCAACACAACCGTGCGTGTGGGATTGAATTATGCGACAAGTGGGCGTTGCAGTAATGAGGGGAAGGGGGGGCAGGCGGTAGGCAATGAATTAGTGAATGTAAATGAGTATGGGAAGAGGTGGAGTATGAGTGAGATATTGGGGGAGAGGGGGGCATAGTGAGGGGGGGGTAGGAGTGAGATAAGAGACTCATTGTGTGGGTGTTTGACTGTCTTTCCTGTTCTATGTTTTCATGGTAGTGGCTTAGATAGCACCACAGATGCCTCATTAGAACACGCACACACATACACACAGTTACAGCGAGGCCTCTGGTGTGCTGGTCTCCTGGTGGCAGAGATAATGAGGTTCCAAGGTCGTGGTGCCAGTCAGTCTCTGCTTATGTGGTCCTTTCCACTCCCAGACAGCCAGCTAGATAAGTCAGGCAGCAGGTTAGATAAGTCAGGCAGCAGGCTAGCTAGTCAGGCAGCAGTCTAGCTAGTCAGGCAGCAGGCTAGCTAGTCAGGCAGCAGTCTAGCTAGTCAGGCAGCAGTCTAGCTAGTCAGGCAGCAGTCTAGCTAGTCAGGCAGCAGTCTAGCTAGTCAGGCAGCAGTCTAGCTAGTCAGGCAGCAGGCTAGCTAGTCAGGCAGCAGTCTAGCTAGTCAGGCAGCAGGCTAGCTAGTCAGGCAGCAAGCTAGCTTGTTAGTCCAGTTCCCAAGATAAGTGGTAGGAATACATGGGTACAGATGGAGATATGGTTTGCCTGTAACTCTAACCCAGAGTAAATGAAAGTCATTAAGCTCTTCCCTGTGGAGGGAGACTCCCCCCCCACACACACACACACACCAGCTAAGTGTTAATAGAACTGAGGAGATGAAACTGGGCTGAATAGGTCATTACCCCTCTGTACTAGATGAGGAGGATGGTGCTGGGTGGTTCCAGTGAGGGATGATGTAGTGAATGGATGAGGACGGTACTTGCAACACTAAGATTGTTGGTTCAGATGCCTGTGTGGACACGAACACATCTGGGTCAAGACCCCGTCTCTGTCCTCATCCTTGAAGAGAGAGAGAGAGGGAGAGAAGGAGAGAGAGAAAGAGTGAGTGAGAGAGAGAGAGATCAACGACAATTGGAGAGGAGAGGAGGGGATACACGGTCCAGGAGAAGTGGAGATGTGGATTAAACATGACACAGCCGTCAGTCCTCCTCACCTCCGACACCACCACACCGCAGCTGCTGGCGGAGGGCAGCACACACACACTCTCATATGCACTTGGCACACACACACACACACACACAGGTGCAAACTGACTTGAGAATGGGCTCACAGGTCTATATGATTTGCAAGCCCACGCACTCCGTCCGTGCCAGCCTGTATCAATCTACACGCTCAGATCCTGGCTGTCATGTGTTTAGGCTGTCAGGTTGTTTCTACACCTCTCCTCTCCAAGGCAGCCTTCGCCACGACACATCTCTCTCTCGCTCTCTCGCTCTTTCTCTCTCTGACTAACTGCCCCTCCCTCGCCTGTTTTGTCAGCAGACTGACTCATGTCGATCATCTCCACACACTGAAGACACCAAATCCATGTTTTTGAGAGATTATTTGTCTTTTCCATTTCTTCTAGCTTTATTGTAAGAGTCCATGACCTATGAACTGTAGTCTACCAGGGCTCTCCACCCCTCCGTGGTCTCTCACCGTCAGACTGTCCCCTTCATCGTCATGCCCCTAAATAAACCCAAACAAGATGATCAAACAGGGGCAGGAGCACGCACTAAAGGCTGTCTGGGATCTGACGGCGCCTTTTGAAGTCTGTAGAGCTTTGAGGCGAAAATGTCACCAGTCAGAATCAAGACTGGTCTTCCCCCCCCACCCCCATCACTCTGTCCCTCTCTGTCAACCGAGGGCCCCACCTTCTCACCCCGTCACACACACACACGTACGCTGTCACACACTGCAGGGCCCACTGGGGATTCTGGTTGGCTGGTCGAGCTTGGTGACGTTTTCTGATTAGCTTCAGTGGCTGGGAGGAGCGAGTGGCACGGGTGTGATGAGAGAGAAGAAGAAGGGGAGGAGGAGGAGGAAGTCGTCTAATGACTGCAGGCTGACAGGCTGAGCTCTCCATCACTGGGTTTCCTAGCCAGGTTAATTAGTAATGGGCCTGTGCAGCACTCACTCACACACACACTCTCTCTCACACACTCTCTCACTCACACACTATTTCTATCCACCGCTTTCGCTCTCTCTCTCTTTCTTGTCGGTGGGATTTGGGGCATGGAGATGGGGGCTGGCTGCACAGCAAAGGTGAGCAAAATGGATTAATAGAATGATACGCTGGCGGTATTAGTGCTTCAGACGATGAATTAATGATAAAACAGAACTAGGCACAAGGGAGGGGGTGTGTAGGGGGGGGGAGACAAGGAGGGAGAGAATGAGATGGGGAGGAAGGTGGCAGGATGGGCGGGGGTGGAGGAATACATTTTTTATGTTAAGGCGAATAAAGAGGGGGGTGGGAAGAGAATTATGCAAATAATGACTGACTGTGAGGAAGATCATTCTGTGTACACAGAAATAACTGTTCTGAGCTGTGCCTGTGCCAAAAAAGAGAGAAGGGGAGGCTGGGGTGAGCACTGGTGAAGGAATGGAGGCATTGTGTGGAGGTGAAGTAAGCTTAGAAGCAGACTTCTCCCGGGTTAACCGGCCAGCCTGCTGCCAGTCATTCCCCCGGCTCTCAGATCCACACACCCAGACCCAGGTCCATGTGAAATCCTCTCAGCAAATAAGAGGAACAGCAGAGGGTTCCAGTGAGTCAGTGCCCTCAGCTGTTTTTGGGCCTGTGGTTCAGCTGGCTGTGGGGCTCCAGATCCCGCTTCCAGCTGGGCTCTGGTCTGTAGACAGCACCAGTGTTGTTCATCTCCATGGAGGCACTGCTGACTAATGTCTGATTGGTATTCTCGTCCTCTCTCAGCCCAGCGCTGGGCCCTGTGGACTCGCTCTCCTGTAGACCTCAGCCACGATGCCATTTCCTGTCGTTCGCTCGCTCGCTCGCTCTCTTTCTCTTAAAATATTCACACACTCTCTCCCATTTCTAAAATATTCAAACACTCTCTTTTGCTTTTCTAAAATATTCACACAGTTGTTGACTTCCTGTTGTATAGTTCCTTGCTCTCCCCCTCTCTCACGCCCCGGCCCTGCCCCCCATCATTAGCACCATGGGAGCCAGTCAGCCTCAGATGGTGGAGCAGAGGGAGGGGGGAGCTTTGCATTCCCCTGGTCAGCCTCCACCCGCCTGCCAAGAGGCGATAAGAAGCAGCAAACAAAGGCCCTTTAATGTCACTGTAAGCCCCCGTCCTGAGGGGGGTGCTGGGGAGGGGGGTGCTGGGGAGGGTGCGGCTGTCTTCAACTTATGTATCTGAAGTTGGGTTACGGTTCAAGTCTGTGTGTGTTTTGGTGTAAGTCACAGAGGTTTTAGGAAACGATAGATAAAAGGATAAAAGTGTCCGCTCAAGGTTGTACTGTCTCTAATATCTCATGCTAAAAGTGAGGTATGGGAATAACTACTAGGGAAGGAGAGAGAGAGAGGTAGAGAGGAAAGGGGGGAGAGAGGGGGGAGGTGGGCCAACCAGCCAGCAAGCCGAGAGTTGCAGAGTTGGCAAAATAAATAGATTTATGCATGCATTTTATTCCAGCAATTCCACTGGTGGAGGAAGGAGGGTGTGGAGTTAATCTGCTGAGTGTGAGAGATGAGGTGAAGCAAGGGAACCCAGTTCTGCACTGGACCAGATTCAGACCGATCACACTACATGGTGTTTGTTCTTGCAACCTAGCTACCGGCAACACACTCACATACAGACGCAGACGCACACACTGATTGGCCCGGGATGGCCTGGTGACCCCATTTGCTACTGAACCACTGTAATGCTTTCAGAAGGTAGGGGCTAGTGTGAGCTGTGGTATCTGGACTATCAGTGAGAATAGAGGAAAGGAGGAGATGACTAGCAGAGAGGTGAGTAGGCCAAGACCAGCTGTGTGGAGGAAGAGAGAGACTAGCCGTAAGGGAAGGAGAGAGACTTGACAGTGAGGGAAAAGGATGAGAGAGACTAGAGGAGGAGAGACCAGCAGGGGGGGGGCAGGGCTGTTCTCCATCAGCTCCTAGTCCAGCTCCAACACTTGACTGCTGTTAGTTCTACATTCCTCTGGCTGAACAGAGAGGTTGCCCTTTTCAGACAGTTGATCCACCTGGATGAAATATAGCCTTTAAAACCCCACCTCCACACCACTGGAATGGGCTTGTATAGGGGATCGGAACAAAGCCTGTCTGCTCACCCTCCAAACAGGACTGTTTATGAGTTTTCTAACTGATAGTTCAGAATCACATGACAATATGTATTGTTCTTTACTGCAGCCAGCCAGTTGGATCATGTGATGGGGGTTTTTATATCATTTTGGGGGTGTTTGATGTGGCAGGGCATTGGGAGGGTTTTCTGAGGCGTGTGGAATTTTCCTTGAGTGGAGGCGGGCTGAGACTCGGGCTAGCGCTAAAGCTGAGGCTGGGGTTAGAGCTGAGGTTAGTGCTAAGGCTGGGGTAGAGGTTGGGGTTAGGGCTGAGGCTAGTGCTAAGGCTGGGGTAGAGGTTGGGTTTAAGACCGAGGCTAGTGCTAAGGCTGGGGTAGACGTTGGTGCTGCAGTGTGTAGCTTTACACTGCGACACTGACACACAAGGTTCCTATTTCTAAACACCATTCATTTTGCTTCTTAGTTTCCTCTTTTGCTCACTCATGTCTGTATCGGTAGCATGCACACCACCTACGCACCAGACTACCAGGGACAGGGCACACACACATGCAAAGCCCCAATGTCCTTGACCAGAGCTACCATCACCAGCCCCTGTGGACAAACTGGCTCAGCGACCCATCTCTCACTGTCGTCCAATGAGAAGCTTTCACCCCATCCCCGCCAGTCAATGAGAAGTTTTCTTCAATCCTGCAGTGAGAGTTGTGGTGTGCCGCTCCTAGCAGCCATTACTGTCTTACTGCTGTAATCACAAATGAGAAATGTCCCACCAACCCCTTACGTTCATTCTCCTTCACCAACCACCCCTTCTCTCTCCTCTCTCTCTTACTCTCTGTGTTCTCTGTCTCTGTATGTGCCCCCCCCCCCCAGCCAGCCCCCTGCTCCCCGTCATGTCCAATCAGCATCAGCATATTCAAGACCAGGGAAGTTTTCCTTTCAGTGTCTGCCTCTGAGCCCTCTCTCAGGAGAGGAGGAATCAGGGAGAGGGATGGGAAAACGTCATAGTGAGAGGTGGAAGGAAGTAGGGAGAGAGAGTAGATGGAAAGGGAGGAGGTGAAGGATGCCATGCTGTTTCCATATCAGGTAGGGAGGGAAGGGAACTGGTTCATAGTAGAGATGGCTGGCTTGGCTCTCTAGAGGGTCATTGGAGCGACCATCTCCCGTCGGTCTGTGTACTTCAGTGTTGTGACTGTATCTGACTCGTGTGTGTGTGTGTGTGTGTGTGCGCGTGTGACTCTGGTATGAGTGTGTGTATCTGTGGGTGGACATCCTGGTGCCCAGAGCAGGGTCCTTAGTTTTGTCTGTGATGCAGACAGACAGCTCTCTGCCCACTATCCCAAGGCTCAGACACACACACACTTGCACTGTGTTACTAGTGCGGTGGGACAGGTACACACACACACACTGCCCCCGCATACGTCTAGCGATCCGAGTCCATCCAGCAGACGCTGCCCTCTGTCTCTATTTCAGGCTCAGATGTCTTTCACAGGCACGTGTGTGTGTGTGTGTGGAAGGAAGGAAGCAAGCAAGCAAGGAAGGATAATGTGAGCAATAATATTTTTTTCTTCCACTTGAACTCCCAAGACTATGAGCTCATCATTCCACATGATCAGATGTAGTCAACATGGCCTGGATCTCAGCAATACCTCCCCAGTAACCAGATGGAGACGAGGCTTTTGTCTGGAAAGAAGATTTATGCTACACGCTCGTGTGTCTCCAACTCAACCAGGAAGCAGTTTAGCTCGATACGGTTGTAGATACAGGATGTATTTGAATGTCGATCCTAGAAACCACACACTAAATGGACCATGTTAAATGCATTGTTGAAACACAGTCCTAACACACACCAAGACACGGCACCTGCCATATCCTTGCCCTTTTGGTTAACAAAGTTTGATTTACCTTTGGAGACAGACTCCTCTGCTCCTCCTCCACCTCTTTCCCTCTCTTCTCCCTTTCTTGTTTTTATTTTGACTGAGAAATTGTTGTGGTTTATTTCTACACATCTATCCTTTTATTCATGGCGGAAGCCTCGCTCCTAGTGGAGAGGATTATGCCCGTAAATACGTTCCCGTCGGTACAAAGCCTCAAAGCCACTCAGCGGAGAAAAGGGTCTTCGATAAGAGAGCCTTGTCAAGCTGAGCCCTCACCTCCTGCCCCCCCCCTCCCCTCACTCTTAATTCCTTCTAGTTCTCTTTTCCATTTTCCTCAGCCAGGCAGAGCGACAGACACAGTCAGAAAGACAGAGGCTGGTTATGGGGCGTTGTGTGTAAAGTCTAGACTGTGATAGCCAGGTCATGGCTGTTTCGCTTCTCCTGTGTGTTTCGAGGAGTTCCCGGCTGCGCTGTTGTTAACCTGCCGCTGTGTGTCGTCGTGGCAGCTAACTGCTATCACGTGTCCAGCTGTCTGTCCCCACGCGGGACAACGGAAACTCCCAGACTGCCGCTCTGCTACCGGGGACCACATCAGAACTGGCTTAAACCATCTTGCGGTTCACGCGACCATTTACCAAAAGTCCAATCGACTGCTTTTCATTGTGGGTTTCATTCAGCACAATGTTTTCTGAAAAGTAGACACTCACTCTTCCTCTAATAAACCCCCCTCTTTTCCTCCTCGCTGTAAGCGCTATGTACAAAGGGACCGTGGGCCTTTTATGTACCCAAACCTTTCTTGCCTGATCTCTCTCTTGTCTCTCTTTTTCCCCTCTCCCTGCGATGTAGCTGTAGGTACGATGACCTTTTGTAGACACATGGTGATCATATTTCTTCTCTCCACAGTATAACTTTGTGGGGCGAATCCTGGGTCCGCGAGGCCTGACGGCCAAGCAGCTGGAGGCAGAGACGGGCTGCAAGATCATGGTGCGAGGGAAGAGCTCCATGAGGGACAGGAAGAAGGTGAGGCCATCTGGCTGAGCACACACACACATGCACACACATGCACACACACACACAGTTGGTGTATAATGGCTTGAGTCTTTTCCAAACACTGACCCAACCAGACAGACAGACAGACAGACACACACACACACACACACACAGACACACACACACACAGACACACACACAGACAATGCACGCGTACTTCACCCTATCCCAACCCTGACCCATACATGCACACATACAGACATACACCCCACCTACTTCACTGTACACCAGCACCGACCCAAACGCATACACACATGCAGACACACCGACCGAGTGTAGGCATGTGAACCCAGATTGTGAAAGGCTGAGGAGTGGAAAATAGTGCCCATGTGACAGTGACTGGTGGTATTTCTGTGGTAGCTGGGTCTATTTCTGATTTGGCAGGGGAGTATCATGGGAGGTGGAGGGCGGGGGCAGAGGGGTTTCTGAAAGGGCACCGATAGTGGAGTGTAGGTTAGGGAGACACACGCCTGCAGAGACTGGGGAGGTCACAGTGCCCTGTTGGTACGTAGGAGCGTGTCACTGAGGACACAGCGCCCCAGTGTTCATGAGCAGATTTAGTCAACAAAACAATTCCCCAACAGCGACCTATTGTGATGCTTGTGTTTGGTGCATTGTATAGCTGTCTCCACAAGACAGATTCGCAACAATTTGACATTTCACCACTTTGCTTCTCTGACAATGTGAATACAACACAGGGTTATTTAGGAGAAAGAGATTCGCCGGGCTGCAAAGGTTCTCTCTCCCCCCCTTCAGTCGATTTCATTTCTCAGGCAGCAGCACCATTATAAACCATTTGCATAAGTAAGGCAGTAGAAGTGTACTTTTTATTCTTCCACAAGGGACCTAGCTCCACACACACACACACACACACACACACAGCCTAGAGGGCCTGCTCCTGGAACAGGCAGCATCAACGGCAGGATGCACAAGGATTCCCAGCGGAGACTCAATCCTAGAAGCTCCACTTTACTGCTCCAGGGCCATCACTTTCTACCTCTCCCGTTTCTCTTCACTCCCCCTCCCTCCCTCTTTCTGTCTTTCTCTCATATTCTTTCTCTCTCCCTCTCTCTCTCCCTCTCTCTTGGATTATTTTCTACCTTTCTCTCTCCATCTCCCCATGAGTGTGTTCAGCTGTGCTGGGTAAGCCATTGTCAAATTCTGTCCTGAATTTGACTTATTGAATGTTAAGAGGTTTGAGAAAACACAAACAGACGCGCACAAACACACGCAGACAAGACACACACACACACACAGCATTACAGATGCTCACAAACACCCGCGCTCACCTAATTTGGCAGCATGGCTAGCAGCTCATTTAATTGATCTATGATTACTTTGATAAACTTAAGGCTTGATTACCACGGCTGTTTTCTGTCCCTTCATTTGTCTCTGTGCGGCTGGGAGAGTTGTGTGGAATTAAAGCCCTGGACAGCCACAAACGTGGAGCGAAGAGACTAAGGCTGCTCTCTGAGAGGTGTCATATACTCAAAAGAAGTACAGAGAATATGTTTTGAGGCAATATGAGAAGTGTGCTTATAGCCCTGTTGAACGTAGATAGTGCTGGGGGCAGAGATGGTGCGGTGGCCGGGGGGGGGGGCGGGGGGTCACGCCAGGACAGGAGGCCCAGCCACGCCAGGACGGGGCCTGTTTATTCAGGATCCATTAACGGCAGCGTTTTCAACCTCTCAATAATTCAGTGGGCTGCTCCCTGCTGGGACAGCACTCCTCTGCCAGCGAGGAGGGGAGGGGAGGGGGGGGAAGGAGGCAGGCCAGGAGGAGGGGGGGAAGTGGGTAGGGTTTGATAAGGAAGCGGGGAGGTTAGGGAGGGATGATGGAGAGAGAGAATATGGGTAAGTGGGAGGGGAAGGTGCCTGGAGATACAGATTGCCTACATGATGACTTCAACTAGGGGAGTTCAGGTAATCTATTCCCTATATGGGGGTGTTGATAGCATGAGGTGGATCCAAATCTAACGCCTCTTCTCTATAATAAAGCACTTCATAGTGAGTGTATATCAATACAGCTAATACTGGTAAAGTGTCTACCACAGTCCAGTGTGACTAGTGTTGGCCTTGGTATGTGTGTGTAGGTGTGTGTGTGTGTGGTGTTGAGAGGACTGGAGAGTCAGAGAGGAGGTAATAACATGTCCTCCAGACAGATACGCCCCTGCTCTGATCAAACACCAGCCACACACCACATCACACACTCCAGTCAGACCTGTGTGTTGACGGCGGACTGACGATACACATGTCCACACACACACACACACACACACACACACGTGTGTGTGTGTGTGGACATGTGTATCGGGAGGGGAGTCAGGTGGCTGAGCGGTGAAGGAATCGGGCTAGTAATCCAAAGGTTGCCAGTTCGATTCCCGGTCATGCCAACTGACGTTGTGTCCTTGGGCAAGGCACTTCACCCTGCTTGCCTCGGGGGAATGTCCCTGTACTTACTGTAAGTCGCTCTGGATAAGAGCGTCTGCTAAATGACTAAATGTAAATGTATGTACACACACATGTTCACGCGCTCTCTCTACTAGTAGTCTACCCTACCGTTCTCTCAGAGGGATGGTCAGGTGTTCACGTTGTCACAGTAACTTCACCGAGTCTGTGTGAGTTTCTAAGGGAACTGCTTTCCAATCCGCTCAGGCTGGAGAGGGAGGGAGGTTTACGACTCGATTTGAGTCGAGGCAGCGACTCAAATCGAGTGACTGTGCCCAGCTAGTTTCTCCCTGGCAGATCCAGGATCTAACCCCTCACCCTCTGCCAGCTCCCAGCTGCTCTCCCACTGTTTCAGTCATCCTCAGAATTGGCAATCCAAAGGATGAAGTTTTATTTGGCGTTTGCCAGTGAGGATTGCAACTGTGCTGGTTGTGTTGTCGAGGTGATGGGTCCTTTCAGGGGGGTGTTGAAGATGGCTGGTCTCTCTCTCTCTCTCTCTGTTGTGGAGGGCTGGTTTGTCTCACAGTGGTGTTGTGGAGGTGATGGTTCTAAGAGTGATGTCCTACTGCTGATGCTACTTAAGGCTTTATGAAGTGTTTACGAAGGCCTATTAGTCTGAGATCAGCAGAGGAATCTCCTGATGTTTTTACTAGGGCTTTCCACTTATTCTCACACACACACACATTCACACACAAAAGCACAAGTGGAAACTTGGGATAGGGAGCACGGCAGGAGCAGGAGCGGCTCTGTCTGATCTTTAGCGAGGTCACAACGTTTAACCTCCTCCCTGTCAGGTATTTAAGAGAGGCCTGTAAACTTTAACTTGAGCTCTTTTGTTCCACGCATTCATACAGTAGCGTGGGTTGCCATGGCAGCCTCAGCGACCTCGTCCTAATACTGTTCTTGTTGCCATCATTCGTCTTTTTTCCACCGTGTAGCGTTAAAGGGACAGCGCGCTCAAAAGATTGCGTCAGGCAGTTCCATTGGACTTTTAGGTGAACGCAGTATGCTCCACAGACACCACCCGTTCCTTTAGCCTATAACGTGACATGACAAGACGGAGCCGCCAAAGAGCCCGCGTCGGGTTGCAGTTTGAGTGAACACTTCTTTTTTTCCAGGCGCTGCCTGCAACAGGCCCTGGGATTGAGGCATCTGCGTCCTATGACAGGAATGTCGAGCCTTTCGAAGCTTTTAGACGGTGCTTTTGATTCTCGTCCTGCCCTGCCCTCGCAGTCCCTTTAGGCCCCATGGCATTTTAGACCGGAGTGCACCATCTTCAACTGAGGTGGCGTGGTGGTGGGGGGGGGGGGGGGGGGGGGTGGAAAGAAGGACAGCTGTCTACAACAGCGCTCACTGTCCAACAGGCGTTCCACCAGCATGTTGATATAAACTATATTTATAGCTGCTGGCTAGATTCTATCAAGACCGCAGCTGACCACATGAGCTCCTGGTGAGAGGATGGAACTTTCCTTCTCCAAAACGACCAGGGGAGGGAAGAGGGGTGGGGAGAGAGGGAGGGAAGAGGGGCGGGGAGGGAGGGGAGAGGTCAGATGGAGGCGACATATGGCTGTCTATTTCTGTAGCTGTTTTCGTGTGGTGCGTTTCCTGTTAACAGCCTAACCTTGCCGTACGGGTTCAGTGAGCTCACACTGGGGGCCGGGCCGGGCCTGGGGTGCTCAGCCTCGGAGGCTCCACCATCCCCAGCCAGCCTCTCCCGGGCCTCTGGTCACTTCTAGGGGACGTGGTTGTCGTTCATGTTGGGGCCAGGGTAATCGCTCCCCCCGGAACCTCCTCCCACCGTCAGCCTCGTCTCGGAGGACCGTAAGCAGGATTCCTGCTCTGCTCAAAGGCCCTGCCAGAGTGCCACGCAGTACCCACCACCAGCGCCGCACGCACGAGCACGCACACTCCTGTTTGTCATGCTGTCACTTTCCCTCAGAGGACAGCCCGTGACCTTGTTCACAGCCTGACAGCCTGCTTGCTGCTAGTGAGAGAGTAGTTGGAGAGGTGGACAAGTGCTCCCCCGCCCCCCTCTCTTTTTTTTTTTTATCTCTGTCTCTCTCTTTCTCGCTCTCTCTGAGCATGCCTTCTGGGCTACCACTGTTCTCTCTTCCCTCTGTCACTCTGTCTATCTTTCTCCTCCCCAGTTTCTCTGACAGTGGGCCCCCCTGTTAGCTGCTGCTTGTTCTGGGCGGTGGTGAGAGTGAGGCTAGCTCCTGAAGAAAGGTGAACACGAGAGGAATACTTAAGTCTGCATGCGTGTCGGAGAGATAGAGGGCGAGACAGCACTGTCATGGCAACCACTCTCGGCAGAGAGTAGCTGGTGGTGGGCAGGGTGGCACTAATGTGTGTGTGTGTGTGTGTGTGTGAGCCAGGCGAGGTGCTTGGCGTATTAGTGAGCATGTCAGGTGGACCCCCCGCAGAGCCCTCACAAGGCTCGGCTTTGTAATCAGACACCTCAATTAGCAGGCTGCTTCACAAACGAGCAGAGGGGCCGCCGGGTGAGGAAACTGATGATGCAGGATACATCGCCAGCCAGTTCATCAGCCAGCCAACCCGCAAATCGGTCACTTTAACCAGCCGTCCAGCCGTAACCAGGGCTACTTAAGTGTAAGAGATACACGGCGGGTGCGGTAGACACATCTACCAAGGTCTGCAAGTGTATTGATGTCCGCTGATCATAGAGAGAGAAAGTCTTTATTTTATTTTTAAGAAATTAGTGTTCAAATAGACACTCGACACCCTTACAAAACAATGTTTGGTTTCCGAAAATAAGGGCGTGTTCCATAATGTGCAGTAGAACTGAGAGTTTTGGACATCCCTGACTGGTTCTGCCGAACTGAGGAGAGGAGGTGTGTTTGAGGTGCGTTTTGAGGTTAGATGGCTATCATAGACCCCACATCCCACCAGTCCCCTCACACAGGTGACCTGTCTGCACAGGAACGGTAGCAGAGCTGTCATGGTGACCAGGCCATTCTGTTCAGAGCTCTGTGTGAGGCGGACTCACAGGAAGCTGCCAAACAGAATAGCCTGGAATTGAGTGCCTGGCATGTGCTCCAACATATATTCCCCTTCCCTTTCTCTCCTGAAGCTTGATGTGTGGATTTTTTGCCGGGTCTGGAAACACTAAATGACCCACCCCCCCCCCTCCTCTCAGCTGGGCCGGTCGGAGCATTGAACAAGCCCATTGTCTGCACATAGAAATGGAGCTGCATTTAACGCTGCTGAAAGGCAGTGTGTTCGGAGCTAGGAGGAGCAATCGTTTTGCCTGTGAATAAAACCCATCCTGGCTTTATGCTTCTACCTTCACAATGTAGCTCTTGATAGTGAACGGTCTCTCTGCTTTCACAGGGCCAAGCGTCTCTCTCACAGACCCTTTGTTACCTGCGCATATTGTCCTGTCACACACACACGCACACACACACACACACACACTGGAGTGTAGGTGTGAGAGGGTGACCAGGCAGGAAGCGTGCAGCTCTTTGATGGATCCATCTTGTCATGTAGTGTTAATTGCTAAAGGGATGGGTGTCGCCTCTGAAGCCCTCGTCTATTAAGAGGATGTCCTTTTAACGTTGGAGCTAAATTGCTTACCAAAGAACCGACCTGTCACCTGTTCCCTCGCGTTCTCTTCAAAGGCCTGTGTGTGTGTGTGTTTGTGTGCGTGTGCGCGTGTGTGGCACGCTTCTCATCTTGAATACTGCAGTTATGTCATCACATCCCTCTCTCGCCACTTTGATAATACTACCCCCCCACATACACACACACTTCTGTTTAATTCAACAGGACAAGAGAAAACAACATGCATTTGGACTGACAAAGCAGCTAAATGAATGTAGTTTTACAGAGAATGAACTAATAACCCTACTCTCTCTCTCTCTCTCTCTCCCCCTCTCTCTCCCTCTCCCTCTCTCTCCCTCTCCAGGAGGAGCAGAACAGAGGCAAGCCCAACTGGGAGCACCTAAACGAGGACCTGCATGTCCTGATCACAGTGGAGGACACCCAGGCCCGGGCCGAGGTCAAGATGAGGAGAGCCGTGGAGGAGGTCAAGAAGCTCCTGGTGCCTGCTGTGAGTACCTGGAGCCCCTGATGTCTGTGTGTGTGTGTGTGTGTGTGTGTGCTCAACTGTTCTGCTGTCATGGCCTCCAGTCTTGTAGGTGTGACTTGGGGCACTATCCTGCATCAGCTCCAGTGGTGGTGGATCATAGGCCCACAGTTTCAGACTCCTGCATTATATCTAATAATACATTATTATCAGGCTCCGGTTCCACCAAGGTCGGGGAAACGGCATTGGGGCATTTGGCTGTAGCGAGTACCCCAGTCTAGTCCCCAGCCCTGTGCCCTTGTGTCCGTCCTGTGTGTCTCTCCCCCTCTCTCTCCCTCTCTCTCTCTCTCTCTCTGCCCAGCAGCCGCACACACTCCACCGTCTGCTCCACTTTTCCTCTCCCGCCCTCTTCCTGTTCCCCCTGCTCTGCCGGAGCTGGTGGCCGGTGTGTGTGGGGGGGGGAGCGGTATCACACCGCCTATACCCGGTTTCACACGGTGAACAGAATGTGCGGACAGCTGCACCCCCAGTCCTCTCCTTCAGGAGGGCTGGAGGGAGGGCGGAGGAGGGGGGGTGGTGCTGACCAGCTGAAAGCACGCCAAGCCAGGCGGCACGCTGCGCGAGGGCGCGGTTTCCTCCGCCACATCGCAGGGCTCTCAGTGTGTTACAGCCCTCCCCTCCGCACAGGCTCTCTGGCATGGCTTCAGTCAGACCCCGTGGCGTTCGTGCCGGCCGCCACCCCTCCCGCCACTAGCCAATCCCCTCGCCTTGTTTCAGGATTAGTACAGCATTGTCTGCTCGTCTCTGTGCCTTCTGTGGTTTAGTTGCTCGTTCGCTGTATAGCTCTCACTCTAGTGCACACTCACACACACACACACACACACTCACTCATGTACACACACACAGCTCAAGTCCAATTTCCACACTAGAATTCTACCTAGAATAAGGTAATGTACTAGCCATGCATTTTAAGTGGTATGGAAGTGTAGATAATGGAACAGAACGGATACACACACGCAACAAGTATCAGGCACGCACACACACGAGTGGAAGAAGCCGTGTCTGTCCATGACAGTGGTGTGCTGAGGGTGACGCAGTCTGAGTCACTGAGGGTGGGCGGGCAGAGAGATGAAGACAGGCACACACGCGCGCGCTCCCCCCCCACCCCCATCACACACACACACCCGTGCACTTAGCCCACCCCCCGCCCACTCCATCAGCACAGAGCCGATGAAAAATCTGTCAGTCTGAGTGTCGCGTCTAACAGCTTCCCCCTTCTCCCCAGAAAGAGGTCTCAGGTTCCTCCTCTGTTAGGAGCTGTGAAGGGGGCAGAGTGACTCAGCGACACGTCAGCTGACCTCTCCTGACCCGCTTAACCGGCGTCACTCCTCCAACTCCAGTCTTGAATCCCCTTTCATGTTTAACCCCCCCCCCCATTCTGGTGGAGAAAAGGGTGGGACTGGTTTCTGGAAGGAAAGGATTCGGTGTGTCAACAAATGACTCCTGACCATTCAGATGATGAAGCAGAAGTCACTTCCTTGTGACACACCTTGTCCAACTTTTGGATTCCATGAATACATCCTTGTGTTTGTACCCGTGGCATTGAAATCCAGCCCAGCAGCTTTTACTGCCCAATGTTCTCAGTTACACTCAAGGGTTCTCACTATCAGACTATCCAGTAGTCTGATAGTATTTCTTTTTCCGGTTCTGTTGCTGTAGCTGTGTCTCTGTCTCCCCCCCCCCCCCCCCCCCCCCCACCAAGTCTCGTGGGGTTTTATCTACCCGTGAGCCTCCGGGGTATTCTCTGTGTAGTCTTTGTCACCCAGGGTGGGTGCGGGCGGGCGGGTAGTAATGCCCTTTATCATGCTAAACTAAATTGGATTAAACTATAGCGGCGCCAATCTGAGCCCGGCTAGCAGCCTCTAATGAAGGGCATCTTCTCTACATTTGGCAGCGTGAAATCGCCTTTATTGAATCGCACAGGAACCAAAATGGGGTCATTTTTTTCTTTTTTTCTTTGCATGTTACTTCCTCTTCTTGCTCTTTCAAGGAACACAAGTGTTCAAGTGATATGGAGGGAGAAAGAGGGTGTGAGGGAGGGGGAGAGAGAGAGAGGGTGTGAGTGCGGGGGTTTGCTCGGTTACGCCGCGTAGAAGCAACTGCTCTCATTGCCGGTCTCTTTATAGAGGCACGTTCCTGCTCCCATCATTGACAGCTCTGAAATAGGAACAGAGACACCCATCCGTAAGTGTGAATTGTCGAAGCGTGTTCTGATTGGCTCGTGGCGGCCGTCTTGCTGCCTCTCCCCACCCACACCCCCGAACCCAGGTTTGATTGACGGCTGGCGGAGTGCTGATGAGAGATGTGGCGAGAGGTTCAGACCTCTGCCACAGAGATCCCGGCTCCCGTGAACTCTTCAACTCACCGGGAGCAGGGCAACCAGCAGAGATGAGAGGGGGGGGGGGGGGAATCAGGACAGGGGGGAGAGGGCTTGATTGAGCTGCTCTTTCATGTGTGGATATCCCACTGATCCCACCCCCCCGACTCCACTCCACCTCCTCCCCCGACTGCCTCACATCTCCGGGCTGCAGTTGCCACGGCGCTGCTTCCGTCGTTTTCCCGGGGTAACTAAGCCCTCTAACACCACCTCAAGCAGCGCCCCACTGCCCTCTGGGTAACCCCTACCAGGCGCCCTCCAGCAGTCTGGCGGTTGAGGGTGCTCTGGGCCGATTGGCTGCCGCTGCTTCCTCTTCCTGTCCCCAGGGTGACAGGAGAGGTGTGACTGTGTAGGAAGTCTGTGTGGAGAGGCTGCTTGCTGCTCTGCTAGCTGGCAGCGTCCTTCACAGGCATTTCTACTGACCTGTTTGAGTAAATAAAGGTCCGCTAATCCATATGTGATCAGCCAGAGATTCAGTTTGTCTTGTTGCCGAGGAGAATGTTGATTTGCATCAATCTCAAATGGAATTGGCAGAGCCCTCGTTCCTATCTAATCCAATCTACCGGACTTGCACTCAATGTTCATTGTGATGCTAATGTATTTCTGTGGAGTTTATTGGTTGGTATAAGTAAGCAGTGTGTGGACACAGACCTGCGGCAGCCAGCCAGCCACTCCCCCTCAGCCGGGTGAAATCGGTCCTCGGCTGAGCTGGTCTGCTCAGGGATCGTTGCTCATTCCTGATTCTTTCTCTGTTAAGATAGGTGACGTTGAGTCATGTGATGGTCCTCCTTGATGTGTCCTTCCAGGAGAGCGGCGGACGGCCTGTGCACGCACACACACACACACACACACACACACGCACAGCCGTGACGATCAATTAATATCTTCATGTACCCCATCGCTCTGGCCATCTGCCTCCTGCTTTCACACACACACACACACACACACACACACACACACACACACACTTGCTCAGTTGTAAAATAAAGATTAGTAGCTATTATTCACACACACACTTGCAGTACGAACCTATTCTCTAACAAATGGTCTTACGTCATGACTCAAGGAGAATTACACTTGCTTTCAGACAATCCAATCTCAGTCAGCTATTTAGACATGACATCCCTCCTAGGTGTTTTGTAGTCCATGTTGATCACTCTGAAAACAGCCTGTGTGTGTGTGTGTGTGTGTGTGTGTGTGTGTGTGTGTGTGTGTGTGTGTGTGTGTGTGTGTGTGTGTGTGTGTGTGTGTGTGTGTGTGTGTGTGTGTGTGTGTGTGTGTGTGTGTGTGTGTGTGTGTGTGTGTGTGTGTGTGTGTGTGTGTGTGTGTGTGTGTGTGTGTGTGTGTGTGTGTGTGTGTGTGTGTGTGTGTGTGTGTGTGTGTGTGTGTGTGTGTGTGTGTGTGTGTGTGTGTGTGTGTGTGTGTGTGTGTGTGTGTGTGTGTGTGTGTGTGTGTGTGTGTGTGTTGGCCTAGCAGAGTGTCAGTGTTCTGGCTCACTGTCTCAAGATGCTGCTGGGCATTAGGAGATTGTGTGGGTAAGCTGCGGTAAAGGCCAAACCGGTGTCACAGATTACTGTTGTGGCAATGACAACACACACACACCAGTCTGCTAATCGCCCCAGTAACGATGGAGGGAGGGGGAAGCATCTAAATGGCTGTTTGCTAATTGATTCCAGGAGCTGATGTTCAGAATGTTCAGAAACATCCAAGGCATGCATGCACACACACACACACACACACTAACACACACACACATGCTCTCTCACACACTCTCACTCACTCTGAGAGATAGAGAAGGCAGTCCTAGGATTCCTTCCAGCACACTAATTAGCTTTTTAAATCTGTTTAAAAACCTGACAAATTGGTTTCCTCTTTAGGCAGTTTTGAAGCTTGCGGCCTTATTATTTTACAAACACCCGTGGAACTCCTCCCCCTAACAAACACATGCAATACGCAGACACACACGCACGCAAACACACACACGTTCCCTTTGGTGTGGTGGCTAGGTGACAGCTTATTTAGATCTATGTGTGATCCTCTCTCTGGGGGGAAAGAGACTTGGCAGATGTTAAAGGACCCAAGGTGACACGCGTGTGTGTGTGTGTGTGTCTGTGAGAAAGACTGTGTGTATGTGATTGACAGGCTGGTCTGCCGGACATTGCTATGGCTATAATGAGTGTCCTTTGGGTCCCTATTTTTTCGACACTTTTTATATAGCGCCAGGTCACAAAATAGGTCATTTAAGGTTACCTTTCCTATAAAACAGGTATTTAGCTTGCTCTTTTATTAAACAAACTAAATGGCCTTATGTTATTTCTTATTTACACGACGGCATGTCATTTCTGTCTCTACATGGTCGCCCCCTCCCCCAAAGCTGTAACCCTAGGGGAAACACTGCAATCCCCCATCTAGCGTGTCTCTGTTAACCAGCTCTCGTACAACTGGGCTGGGCCTAACGGTCAGAACGTTTGACTGCAACTCAGGTTTCATGTTCAAATTCCACCCTGTACGTCGCATTAGATAAGTCGAATGTACACCGAATTTACATTATAGCACTGCAAACACAAATCAGCCTGGACTGGTGAAGGATACCTGACCCAGATAGGTTTAAGCAATCAATGGGGTTGCTGGTTGGGCCTTTTGAGTTGATCTGCCTCTTGTGTCTGCTGAGAGATGCTTTCTTTTTATCGGTTGTAATTCCAAGCCGAGGCATCTGCAGCCCCATGGCCTGGCCGCCCCCTCACTCAGGATCACAGGCTTTTGGACGCCGCTACTCCTGGTGCTTTCTTTCCTCCGCGTTGCTGATGTCGGTCTTTGAGCTGGAAGAGGCGGCAGTTAGGAATCAAGCAATTGAGCTCTTCATTTGCTTTTGTTGTTTTATGTGTCTTAGTTAGTTTGTTCTATTTGTTGTGGATTGCCCTGGGGCAGTGATGCCAACCCACTAGGGGTGAGGTTCTGTACAAGTTCTTACTGCTGGGGCAGACCGTGTGTGTGGGCGAGTAGGAGAGTTTGGTTGTTGTAAGATTTTGTTTCAACTGTGGCAAGGCTGGAAGACCTCCCGGTTGAAAAGCAGGTGTTCAGACCTCTGGAAAGCTTGAAAGACCGGGAAGGAGGAGGGACGGGGGGTGAAAAAAAGGAGAAGGAGAGAAAGGAAAGCAATGTTGTGCGCCCCCGCAAACCTGCTGGCGATGCTCTCTCTCTCTCCCTGGGTGGAGAGTCCTTGCTGGGAAGAAAGGGACAGTATTAGCAGCTTGAACACCGAAGCCTCCGGCACTTTCCTCCATTTGCAGCACGACAGGGATCCCGTGTTCGCTCTCTTTCTTTCTGCTTCTCCGACTTGCTCTCCCACTCTCTGATTTCCAAGTGCTCCAAGTTAGAATACCAGGAGAGGAGGACAGGCAGGGGAGGAGGAGAGGAGAGTTGGACACAGAGGAGGAGAGGAGAGTTGGACACAGAGGAGAGGAGAGTTGGACACAGAGGAGGAGAGGAGAGTTGGACACAGAGGAGGAGAGGAGAGTTGGACACAGAGGAGGAGAGGAGAGTTGGACACAGAGGAGGAGAGGAGAGTTGGACACAGAGGAGGAGAGGAGAGTTGGACACAGAGGAGGAGAGGAGAGTTGGACACAGAGGAGGAGAGGAGAGTTGGACACAGAGGAGAGGAGAGTAGGACACAGAGGAGGAGAGGAGAGAAGGGGAAGAGTGAAGAAGAGGAGAGAAGGAGAAGATAGACAGATGGACCATAATGCTTGCCAGGCGCTGAGATCCACGGGGCGCTGCGCCCGCGCACGCCAGTCCTCACATCGGCAGAATGGCAGCTCCCAATCAGCCAGGCAGCGCAAACAAGTTGGTCAAGCTGCCAGGGGAGCAGCCTGGCTAGACAGGCTGTTTGAACCAGGCGGGCAGCTATGTGTCCCTGACGGGGAGGAATTCTGAAAGTCGGTAAACACACCCGTGCCCACACACAGTCTTGCAAGGTTGTTGGGATCTCTCTCTTTTTCTCTCTCCCTCACTCTTGTATTCCATATCGCCATCTTTCTCTCTTGCCCCCCCCCCCCCCCATCAGCAGTGGATGACAAATGAGTAGAAAACACCATCTGGCTGGATCTGTCCATGAGTGCATCTCCAATTAATGATGTTTACTCTCCTTACGTTGAGTTAGCTCTGCTGCAGTTTCTCTTGTTTTTATTCAGTCTTTACGTCAAATCTCCTTCCATGCATGCAAATAAGTCCTCTAGGGCATGGACTAATGGTCTCCCAGGTAGGACTATGTTTGTAGAACTTCCCGTCTGATTTAGGCTTGTGTTTTGAGTTTGTTGTTCTAACTACACAGAGGCGTACGTTTATACCTTGGTTAATATGGTGTTTGTAGTCCAAGGTTTCTCACATGGTGGTTTTGTAGTCCTGCAGCTGTGCTTCCTGTGCAGGAAGTGTATTGCTCGTGACGGGTAGAATCTCAGTGGTAAGACTGCATTTCCCAGCGGCCTTGCGGTGTGTGGGCTATCTGGACCACGGGTCAAAAGTACCAGTCCACAGATGTGTCTGGTCCCTGCTTTAGAAGCCAGCTGTCACTCCCATTCAGGATCAAACCAGCGCCTTGGGCGCATGGGAAAGGCATCATGGGAAAGCAGAGCGTCCTGTGCCCCAGGCGTGTAACCCCCCCCCCCCCCCCACCCCACAGTGAACACACACACACAGTATAACGCACAAAGACACTAACATGCACAGTGCTGGCTGATGTCGCAAAATTCACTTCACTAGAAACCGGTGGGTTTTTTCCCCCATTGTGTGTGTTTTTGCGCATGCATTGTGTCAGACATTGGTGTGTTTTTGTGTGCGAAAGATGGCTCAGAGAAAATGACAAAAACATCCAGTGTCTGGGGACCCAGAGAAGCTCAAACAAGCTTAGAGCACTTTTATACAGAGTAAATGTTCAAATCCACCTGGCATAGTCCCTCCCCAGCCTAGCGCCTATTATGGTAATCAGACTAATTAAGTGTTTGGATTGGATCATATTAACCTCTTGACTCCTCCCCCTGGGAGGGCATAGCAGGCAGAAACTAGTTAAACCTGCTCGGGCTGCACGCCTGGAAATCTCAACCCCCCCCCCCCCCCCCCCCCCACCCCCACCCCCACCCCCCCCACCCCCAAGTCTGTCTCATTCCTTTGTGGAAGAATGTTAATCATGTTTCTAATTGGTTGTCGCGACCTCTCCTGTTAGAGGTCAGGGCTGTAGTGCTGTTGTTTCTGCCCAGTTCTGCAAGGCTTACTTTAAGCCTGTCGGAGTTTAGCGGCTGTCAGAGTCTGCTCTTATTTCGCCAGGCCTGGGGGAGGGCTGACCTCTACTGTTTCTCCTCCCTCATCCCTCAACACCATCAGTGTTCTCTCCCCCTCCAGGTCAGACTTAGGCCTCACCCCACGCCCCCATGGGCTCTGAGACCACTTCTGATTCCTAACTTCTAAATTTTTCGGTCTAATCAGCCCGAACTGATGACTGCTGTTGGGATTGATTGTTTCCGATGTGAACCAGAGCAAACCAGCGGCGCTTTACCGACCTACCTGCCAATACCGGTGTCAGCTGGTCAGATAGTTGTGCGGTTGCCGTGTGACGGTCAGTTAGCCGGCCATGGACACCATCCCTGGACCCCAGCTCTCCCTGAGGACTGGCTGATCTCTCTCTCCCACCCCCACTCTTTCTACTCTCTCTCTTCACCCCTTCTCTATTTTGTGCTATCTCTCCTTCTCTCCTACTCTCTCTTTACACTTTCTCTGTTTTGCTCTCCTCCCCTTTCCCCTCCTCTCCTTCCCTCTCTACCTCTTTCCCCCTCCCCTCTCTCTCTCCAGCTGGTGCCCAGTCTTTCTCTTTCCTGCCTGTCCTGATTACACTGAGATCTGGCTGCCCAACTTCCAGCAGCTTCCCACAACAACACAAAACAAACACACACACAAACAAACGGCAAAGGAAGCTCTGTCTTCGGCTTCGATGCTAATCCAGGGCCTGGCAGGGACTTCAAAAGCCGCGGCGCAGGCTGGTTGGACGGACGTGGGTTCAAGGCCCGTCCTGGCATCCCTTCACTCCGGCCCGCTGGGAATGGAAATGCACTACCAGATTGGCAAAGGCTTCTGGGAAGTCATTTCTACCTGGGATTGGACTTCCAGACGCTCTGATTGGCTGGTTGTCAGAAAGGGAAAGGTAGAGAGAGACCTGGTGTGAATAATCTTACCGCTTCATAGGGAGAGAAAGCAAGAGATTGGGAGTAAGAGGGGTGTTTTACTCTGCAGAAATAATCATGGAACCGCTGTCGCTACATTTTCTCTGAAACCCAAGTGCAGGGACTGAGGCGAGCATATGTTGCGTGCTGCTTTTCATTCCCTCTCTTTTCTCCCTCAACCTCTTTTTCTCGCCTTAATTAGGATTCTCTCTCTCTGAATCCAGATCATAAAGACTGGGAGAAATATGTATTCCCTCGCTGCAGACGTTTATCATGTTCACTGGGGTGCCAGGAGAACGCTTTTACAACGTTGATGCATAATTTATAACGACAGACGTCTCTTTGTCTGTTTGTTTGCTGTACTCTGGTTTAATGGCACTTATCTTGGCGGGCGAACACAACCTCCTTCGTTCATGTCACCCCCCCCCCCCCCTTCCCTTTTCTTCCTTCTGCATATCTCTTGATCTTTCTCCCCGTCTCAGGCGGTTTGTAAAGTCTTCATCTGCTGTGTGCGTTCAGTCTTCAGACTGCGTGTGTTGTGGCCTGCAGGAACTCTTCTTTCAGCATCAGTGCTGCCCCGGACCACACAGTTTAACAACTGGGGTTGAGCAACACCACTGGTGTCTCCATATTAAATATTGAGCCATGGTCGTCTTCATAAATCCACTGATTTATGAAGACTTAGACTTGGAAGATATATTTCCTGCGATCTTATACAGACACACAGGCACATAAATAACACAGTTGTTTATAGAAGTAGACTATACACATGTATTTGGGTGTGTGTTGGTGTAAAAAAAGAAACATAATTCTAGTCTGCACCAGGGAATGGGAAATGCTAGTGAAGTTTCCCTGCTCCTAAAATTCCACCAGCAGTGCCTGAGCCTGACATTCGGTAGGGCAATGTCATAGGGCTTGTTATTGGCTGATGGCTCCCTCCCCACTGACTCTTCCCTGGCCGCCTCCATCTGCTCTTTCACCATGATCCTCCCTCCCAGGAATGGACAGGTGGCCCTGACCCAGAGAGGAGGCACTTCCTGTGGGCTCCAGCCCTGTCACGGCCTGGCTGTCCTCACCTGGTCGTGTTCTCTCACTCCCTAATCCTCCTGGCCAACCCCTGAGCAGCAAGCAGGGCCTGTGGAGGTGGGTCTGGAGCCTGCGTTGTGAAACGCACCTCTCCCCACACCTCCCTCACCCTACCAGTAGTATTTGTTATGTAGCTGTAACCTTAACTCCAGGGTCTTAAATGCTGTATGAGCCTGTCTGCAGCGTGCCTTGTTGACTGTGTTTGGGTCCACTTCCTTCTCTTCATCAGACTGGTGTCCTCAGCAGACACAAAGAGCGTGGAAAAAAAATAGACCCTCCCTCCCTCCGTCTCCACATCATCAGGAGGCTGGTCACGAACCCAGAGAGGGACGGAGGGAGGGCGAAAAGAGAGGAAGGGGGGGAGGGGGTAAAAATGCAACGTCGGGGAAAGATTCATATCGCCATAATAACGTCTCTGTGTGGTATCTTTCATGTGAGCGTGGGCCCGCTCTCTCCCCTCGCCTGCTCGCCAACCTGTCGAGGCGCCCGCGCGAAGAAGCGAGGGAGGAACAGAGAGGACAGGCACACAGGAGGCGGGCGCGGCCTGTACGGGGCTTGAAAGGGGGGAGGATCGGGTGCAGGCTGGCAGGCCCATTGTGCTTGATACAGTGGAACAAAGTCACCTCTCCGACTTTGAAAACTTGCTGTAGCCGTGTTCTCCCCAGCCGTCCCCTGCTCACTGTGTCTGCTAATCACTTTAACTCTCCCATGTGAAGTCCTCCCTGTCTCTCTCGCTCACACACACACACACACTCGTAAGCACACTCCCTGCTCCCTTCGACACGCGTTCTAATCCACCTGCTACAGCCCCTCTCCTAAACAGATTGTACATCCTGCCCAGTGTGTGTGTGTCCGTGTAAGCTTGTGTGTGTGTGTGTTCGGGGGGGGCTGTATGCGGCAGGGCAGGAGGGGCGCTGGGGGGGGGGGGGGGGGGGGGGGGGGGGGGGGGGAGGAGAGAGGCAGAGAGAGCGTCCGTGTTAATCCGCTGGGGTCCTTCAGAGCAGAGCCCCAGGCCCCACTGTCTCCTGGCCAATCTCCTGCTCTTTGAAGCTCTCCCTAATCCCTTTACATGGAGAGGAGGAAGAGGAGCTGTGGTAGGGGAAGGGGGGCGGGGTGCTGGGTACTGTGTAGGCCTACCTCTCCCCCTGAAGCAGGCCATACACACACACACACTATCACACACACATTATCCTCCCCCAGAGTTCTGGCCCAGCCTGAGGCCTGCCGGGTCCAGTTCAGACAGCTGGGGACTGCCCCGGGACCCCTCGACAGCACACACACACACTCACACACACTCACACACACACACTCACACACACGCTTGCTCACTCACTTCTTTCATCTCAGCCTCTGTCAGTCCCAGTGTTGAAGCAGTGGAATGGGATTGTGTGGAGCTCAGCTCTCAGGGGCCTGCCAGCCCAGACTCCCTCACCATGCAGCTGCCACAGGGGGCGTGCTGCTGCTGCGATGCCTCCGGTCCTCCAGCCGTCTCTCCAGTCCCAGCCCACCCTCAGCTGGCCTGTCCACCCCTCCCTGTCCACCCCTCACTGTCCACCCCTCCCTGTCCACCCCTCACTGTCCACCCCTCCCTGTCCACCCCTCACTGTCCACCCCTCCCTGTGTATCCTATGTTTTTGCTTCTGAACAGTCCCCTCTCCCCCAGGTAGCCTACACACAAACTCTCACTTACCAATGCCAGCGAAGGGGCCACCTCCAGCATAGCGTGCCAGGGCTGTGGTGAGGGCACAGCCCCCTGCCCCTAGGGGGGCTGTGGTGAGGGCACAGCCCCCTGCCCCTAGGGGGGCTGTGGTGAGGGCACAGCCCCCCTAGGGGCAGGGGGCTGGAGAGCTGGCTGGCGGCTGACTGCTGACTCCGATCAGCTTCAGTCAGGATCTGGGCATCGCATGCTAATCCGTCTGTATTTAAACCATCCAAAATCATCCCTGGCCAAATCCCCTCAAGATCTACCCATCTCGATTGGATGGCATTAAGGGATCACCGGCACGGAACAATATATCGTCTGGCAGAGGGAGGGGGGGAGAGGAGAGAGATGGAGAGAGAGGGAGGGGGATAGTGAGTGCCTGATGTATACCAAGAGAGGACCAGGGGTGGATTAAGTGCGGGAGCAGAGAGAGGGGATGGGGGGGGGGGATCTCTGTCGGACAGCTGTCTCCCGTAGGTTAGCAGCATGTTTAGCCAGTAGAGAACATGGATCACTTTAATGTTCTCCATGTTTTCCTGGCCTCATATTGTCTTTCCCACTCCACGCCCTGCTGTTTGCTTGCAACATCATCTGTTTGTCAAAGCTGGAGTATACACACTCGTAAGATTTTTCACCACATCTGTATATTTTCCCTGGTTTATTTATCCTATGCTTAATCCTCCTCCTACTGCTGTCATGTTGTGTAATGCTATAACTCAGCCTGGTAGTGACTGGGTGGTTTCCCTCTCCTGGTGGGAGGGGGCTTGTCTCTCTTGGCAGGAGGACGCTGGTCTCTCTCACGGTGGGAGGGTGCTAGACAGTGCTGCTCTCTCTGCCTTGTGAAGGGAGGACACGGAGACGTCTAGAGCATGTGTCTGGCCGTGTGTGGGTGATCTTGACGGGCCGTCCGCAGGGCCCTGAGCTTGCCCAGCCCGGCCCAATGAGGGCCTCTAATAAGCCCCTGTGCAGCCAGCGCCAGGGCCTGCCACCCTGCCTCACCGCACCGCCGCTGCCATCTAATCACTCCACCTCCACCAAGTCTCCCCACTATCTACACCCAGCAGGACCGCGCAGAGCGTCATCTGCTTCCTGTGTCCCGTGAAGGGAGGAAGTGAGGCCTCTGATTGGCCTGTCAGTCGGAGGGGGAGGAGCACAGTCACCCAGTTGGACTAATCTGACTGTCTATGTAAATGAGCAACTGAGGGTGATTGGGGGGGCGTGGTGAGAAGCTGCTAGCGCTAGCTCACGCCAACTGACAGGAAAGAGAGAGAGGGCAATAGATGAAATAAAGAGGCTTTGTCGGAGTGCTGGGAAGGGTTAGACACTGTCAGAAGAGAGAGGGAGTTGCGATTGCGTTGACTGGGGGAGAGAGAAATCGTTGGGTGGAGGTTTTACAGAGGGAGATGTTCAAACAAAAAAAGGAAAGAAAATTGCAGTTTGAAAAAGTGCGGCGTGATTTGACGAGAGAACAAACAGCATTTGCTCTCCACTTTCTCCCACAATGATTTGGTCCTTGCTTAGATTGAAAGTATGTTTTTTGAGAGATCTCTCTTGTTGTCTTGTAGGGGGGTGATTTATTCCTGGTCTTTCTGTCTGGTGAAACATTGAGTGTTTGCCCAGGTTTGAGCTTCTTTCTAGGGTTCAGCAGGAACGGTTTTAAACGGCCCAATTCCACTCTCTTCCTCCTCTATCTCGCTCTCTTTTTCTTTCACTGCATCTCTCTCTTTCCCTTTCACAGCTTCTCTCTCTTTCTCTATCCATCCCTCTCTCTCACCGCCTCTTGCTCTCTGGAGTCTGGTGAGTTCTTGATAAGTTGTCTTGGCAACATGGAGAGAGTAATCATTTTTCTCCAGATGTTAGGTTTTGGGAGGATCCCAAAAAGAGGGGAGAGGGGGGGGGGAGGAGGAGAGGAAAAGAGAAAAACCAGCTGCCACACAAAGTCCCACCCCTGAATTACTTAATGTGGAGTCATCCATCCCTCCTCCAGCCCCTCATAACCTCCCTTGCCATCATTTTTTCATTCCTCAGTCGCACGCATTTGTTGGTCCTCCTCCCTGCAGACGGAGCAGGGTTCTGTTTACTCTGGTGGTAATGGGAGCAACCGGGTGGAACCTGACCCTGACCCAGCCTCCTCTCTGCCTCACCCAGCCTCTCTGAACCTCACCCAGCCTGCCCTAGTCGTTTAGCCGTCGTTCCTTCCCTCCTCCTCCTCTTTGTTATGATTGGCAGACGGGCCCATGAAGAGAAGCGGGGAGCAGAGCAGAGCGTCAAACCCCAAAGGAGTTTTCTTTTCCTATTCCCTTTTTCCCCCTTCTTTCTTTTACTCACTGTCTTGCTCTCTCTTCCCCTCGACCCCACTTAACAGACGTTCCCATCTCCCTCACTGTTTTTCTCGTTTTTCTCTCTCTCTCTCTCTCTCTCTCTCTCTCTCTCTCTCTCTCTCTCTCTCTCTCTCTCTCTCTCTCTCTCTCTCTCTCTCTCTCTCTCTCTCTGTGTCTCTGTCTCTCTCTCTGTCTCTCTCTGTCTCCCCCCCCTCTCTCCCCCCCCTCTCTGCTGTGCATCACAAACACAGGGCCCTCTGCCAGACATGAGAAAACGCTCCGGCAGCGGCAGACATGAGCAAACGATCCCACCGCAGCCCAGGCGCCTTCTCTGTTTGTCTAGGGGCGAGGAGGTGCTGGTGGAAAGGGGGGGGGGGGGGATGGGGTGAGACTGGGGGAGGGGGTGGTGGCGGGATGGGAGGGTGTGGCTCCAATAACACGCTCCCACATGTGTTGCTGAGCGTGTCCTCTGCACGCGTCAGCAGCAGACCACCCCGCCCTGGGTGTGTCAGGATGGGATCCTTCTGCTGGAGGGTTAGCAGTGAGGCGGACGGAACGCTGGAAACCGTGGGAGGGTCACTGTGTATGCATCTCTCTGTCTCCGTGTGTGTGTGTGCGTGCGCGTGTGTGTGTGTGACGAGCCTGTTGACCTCATCTGTCAGGTTGACAAGAGGATGATGCTGCTTTCGCTGTATTTCTCTCTCACACACACACACCGCCTAACCCCTCCTCCCTGATAGCTTTTCCCGCTCTGCTGATTTCACAAATAGGTCTCATTGATTGAATGGGATTCCTGTGGATAGAGCAGCGTTATTGAGTGGCTTCCACAGATGTACAGGGGAATGTGTATGTAGTGTGTCTGGAAAGGGGAAACTTCCCATCCCAGTCTTGTAATCATGTACACATCCCTCTCAGGGGTTCCAGTGTTCATTTCTCATTCCAGCAGAGGTCTTTCCCCCCTCTGCAACACACACACACACACACACACACCCCATCATCACCAGACATCAGTGTGGCAGCGACAGCTGCCTGTGTGTGTATGCGATGAGGACTTATTCTGAAGACTAGTTGTATTGTTACAACTGTTTAATGTGTGAAAAAACAATGTGCCCTGACGTTCCACACACACACACCCCCCAAACACACTTTTCCCCTGGCAGTGTCCCCGATGCTGCCCTCTATTTTGCTGTCCTGTGCAGGAGTGGATAGATGGTGGCACACCCAACCCTGGAGCCTCTTTAACCCCCACACCCTGCACATCCATCATTCACACGCACGCAGGCCCTGGCGCCCTGTTCCTCACTATAGCACAGCATGCATTACTGCTGCTGAGCCATTGCCAGCTAGGTGGCTGTACTCTTTCTTTACACACACAAACACACACACACACACCCACACAAGGACACCAGAGGCAGTTGTACAGTAAGGGGCAGGGGGGTGGAGAAGAGAATCCTCATCACCCAGACAAACTCAGACACTCTTATCCCTCATTCTCACTCTCGTTTGTTTCTCTCTTTCTCCCTCCCTCCCTTTCTCATTCTCTCTTTTACTCTTCTGTCACCTCTTTCTTTCCCTTCCTCTCTTTCTCGTCCTGAATTTCTCTCACTCTTGTCTCTCCTTTTCTTTTTTCTCATTCCCTTTGGCTGTCTCTCATCCTCTTTCTCCTGAGTGTAGACTTGTGAGTGTGCAGGTTCTCCATGTCACGGTGAAGATGTTGTTGAGGAGGTGAAAGCAGCCAGTCTCACGGTCCCGCCTCGGGCCATCCACTCCGCCAGCATGGCTGCACAGCACTGTGTGTGTTTACCTCGACAGACACTGCTGTGGGTGTGGGGAGGGGGGGGGGAGGGGTAGAGTGTGTCAAAACCGGGGTCAGGTAGACTGCCATTTTGTAAATGCCGCCCAATAAGTATTTGATATGTGTTTTCAACCCATGCCAGTTAGCAACTGACGGGGGTTGTCTATTGCCTGGGGCTGGTTCTGTACTCCACCTCTTTCACAGCTAACCTCACCAAAAGACCAGTGTTGAAGCAACGCAGAGTTCATTGAAACAGAGAGTGTGGGAGGGATGGAGGGGGGTATGGAATGAGGGCCAGAGAGAGGGAGAGGGAAGGAGATGTGTTTTGTTTTTTTGTAACCGAACCTCTCCTAGACTGCCTCCAGTGTTCAGTTTTTTTTTTTGTTCTGTATTCTTTTCCCTCTCCTCTTGTCCTCCTCTTCCCCCGTTCTTCTCTGTTTTGTCTAACAACAGTCTGGCGCCGTTCCAAACAGACTGACACACTTTGGGGCGGCGGTAGATAAAACAGAGGGGGAGAGAGAGAGAGAGAGAGAGTGGAGGGTATAAAAGCCAGCTGCTTGCTTCCAAGAAGCAGTTAGAACAGATTCTCTGGTAGATTCTCTCCTGGAGAGGGGCGGGGTTGGACGGTGGTGAGGGTCAGGGATTGATTTAATTAGAGATTGTGTAAACGAGAGGACGAGAGTGAAGGTGGACGAGGGAGGGAGAGGGGGGGCATTCTGGGAGAATAACAGTCATCTGAAGGTGCTCGCTCTACCATAGCTGACTCAATATGTTAGCGATGGGGAAGATAGACAGGATCTAGCAGGTGTGTGAGCTCTACCTCTTGGAGCAGTCTGGGATTTGAAACATCTCTTCCTCGGCCTCGCCTCGCCTCTGCACACAACACAATAATCCATCTGTCAGAACAACTCAACAAGCTGGTCGTCACAATGGCAGTTGTCGCTGCAACACGAATCACAAAATGCGTGTGTGTGTGCATGCGTGTTCCCATCATCTACTTCTCATTCTCTTTGTGGATTCGTTCTGTCTGGAACTGTGCTTTTGCGTGTAGTTGTCAGGTTTGGAGAGAGGAAGAGTGGTGCTAACTTAATTGCGTTCTGTGAATAATTTCACCTCCCTAATTTGACGCTAATGAGAGTGTCGCTGCTTACGTATTTATTTATCCAAACATTAATTGACAGGACCGACATTAACCGGGGCTATTATTGCGCATTTGATCGTGCACAAGGGAACAGGGGAAAACATGACTAATTATGATCTTAAAGGGCTGACGTGGGCTTCCGTGATGCAGACTGGAGCTCAAGTCCCCGTCAGCGTTTCAGCAGCAGCGAGGCAGGCCACAGGGTGACAACGGCTAATCTAGTTGTCTCGCTCTACGCCACACACACACACACACATCCTTATCCAGAATGAAAGCAGCCGACAGGGCCAGACCATAAGACCCTCATGGCTCATCCTTCAGCGGGGGGAAAAACAGAAATTGTATTGATTGATGGTGAAAGACGTCTTTACTTGTGTGAACTGTTAGCTGATGTTTCTTGTTTTTGTGTGTTTACAGGCGGAGGGTGAAGACAACCTGAAGAAGATGCAGCTGATGGAACTGGCCATCCTGAACGGGACTTACAGAGACACCAACATCAAGACACGTAAGCCTGCGCACGCACACGCACACATACACACAGGTTCACTTTAATGACAATCCCAGAGCTAATTATTTAACAGTCATCTCCTTCACTTCATAATGATTACAACAGTTAAAATGTCTTGAATGAACACGCACAAGATCTTCATAATAGTGTACTAATGTTGACATATTTATTAACACACGTGCAACAGATACACACTCTCCCATAGACAACTATACTACTTCATCTTTCTCTCCATCATTCAACATAAACTCTGTCTACCTCCACAACCAGCTGTATCCATTAGAACAGAACCCCTCCCCTTCCCCCCCCTCCGCTCCCCCGTCACCCATACTGATCACACACTGCTGCAAACTCCCGGTGGCTTCTGACTCCTTCCCTGCAGGATCCCACTTGCTCATCACTGCATGTCCAAGCTTAGTTCACGCATCACTCACATACACTGTGTTGTCCAATCATCTCGTCCTTCCTGTCCGAGGGGCCCGCCCATCGTCCAGTCATGTGCGTGTGGTCTGGGATTGCATCAGCCCATGACACTTGTTCACATGTTTGGAATGTTCTAAATGTTATCGTCACCAGAATGTGTTTTGGTCATGAAAGCACTGTTGCCTTTTTCTGCCTGATTTAGTTCTGGACGCGTTTCCCCAGTCGTAACCTGGGTAACCTGAACAGCAACAGCTGATTTGGTTTTCTAATGACCAGACCTCAGTCTAGCAGCCCTGGCCCTGCTGAGGCATTAGTAACCCATAATGTGAATTAGCCAGACAGCCAATATGACACGGGAGCTTAATGTAAACCATTGATTCATTTGCCCTGACCCTGGCTGGTGAGCACTGTTGTGTGCAGTTTACCACACAACAAACACAAACCCATTTTTGAAAACCATTTTATTTATTTTTCTTCTCATTTCTGTATTGATTGTGTTTTTGTGTGTCACCCCGACCTCCGTGGTGTGACGGTGGTGCAGAGGAGAGCAGGGGGAGGGGGGGGTTCTAACGTGGTCGCTCTCAAACGGGTCCTCCCTGCCGGCTCTCCCCCGCTCCACCATCACATCCAGCCCCGCTCGGGGGGCTTGGATCTGTTTGGATCACATGTGCTGCCTGCAGAATGTTTTGCCTAGATGTTGTGGTGATTGGTATGCTTATTATGGTCTGTGCATTTGGGTGAAGGCAGCAGTTTTATTTTGGTATGGGTTTTTCTTTTGATTTTCCTGATATTTAATTTTTTGCTAGATTGTGGCTTTTTGTGGTTCACCACCGTGATCATTGCATGGACTAATTTGATCCTTTTTTCGCCCTTTTCCTCCTTCCCTCCTTCCCACCCTCCTCTCCCTCCTTCCCTCCTCCCCCCGAACTTCCCCCCTCCTTTCCTGCTTTTGTATTTTCACTCTGGCTTTATTTCTCCACCTGTGATTTGATCACCCACACCACCACATCTGCCACCCTGGTCCTCTATCTCTGCCACTGTCTCTCTCTTTATATACCTTTTATCTGTCCTTTCTCTCTTACTGCTCTCCTTACCCCTCTCTCTGTCTGTGCCTCTTTCTCTGTGTGTCTTGGTGTCTTTGTCTCTGTCTGTATCTCTCTGTCTGTCTATTTGTGTCTTTGTCTCTCTCTCTCTGTGTCCATTTGTCTCTCTCTCTCTCTCTGTGTCTATTTGTGTCTTTGTCTCTCTCTCTCTCCTGTCCTTCACTCTGTTGCTTATGGCAGCCACCCTTGCGTTCTCTCTTGCAGCGGCGGCCGCCGCCGCTCAGGGCCCCCGCCTCATAGCGGCCCCCCCGGGCCAGGTGCTGCCCCCTGGGAGCATGCGCCCCCCAACACCAGGAGGGACCCCCATCATGAACATCATCAGACCAGGCCAAATGGCCGCCATGCTCCCCAACGGCACCCCCACCCTGGTGCCCCCCACGCCAGATGGCGGCATCATCTACACCACCCCCTATGACTACCCGTACACCCTGGCGCCCACCTCCCTGCTGGAGTACCCCCTCGAGCACAGTGGGGTTCTAGGTAAGCGACCCTGGGGCATGGGCGCCGCCAGCTTTAGCCCCGGACAGGAGGGCAGCTTTTTTTACCACGGTGGGTTACTGGACGCGGCTTCGATGAGCCACAGTCAGGACTTGTTGAAAGGTAAATATGTCGTCTCCAGCTGAGGACAACAGAGTGGTGATGTTGGTTGAGGGAGGATGGCCGGCGGGGGAGGCCGGCCGGGATGGATGGATGAACTAATACTGGGCACGGGGGGACAGGGAGATCCCCTGCTAGGGCACCTGTCTGGCTAGGGAGTCACTTTCTGAGGGAGACAGGTAGGGATCAGCTGATGTAGTTGCTCTCATCACCTAGCAGGACCCAGGCCTCAGCTTTCAGTCACGGCTGCATTCCACAGCGCAGTATTGTGCTCATTTATTGCCAGGCCCCTATGTAGGAGGAATTTTCTTTTGTTTGAAGATGGCACACACATACAAACATGTTTCTATACACACACACACACACAAACTTTGTGCACTGTTTTCATACGCTTGCCGGAGGCACATTCAGTCTGGTGGTAGATCCCCTTGGATTTCAGAGGCTTTTGAAATGATTTCTCTCTCCTCCCGCTCTGCTCCGCTCCTGGCCTTGAAGCCTGCCGAGCGTCCCTCTGCGTCCCGCTGGGGATGTTCATTAAATTCCTCCAGTCTTTCTTTTCCTTTTTTTTTTGTCTCTCCTCAACCCTCTGCCATTGTCTTATTTTTACCCTCTTGAACTTCACCTCTGTACAGATTTCTGCCGCTCCCTTAGCTAAGATGTCAGGGGAATACGTTAAGCTTTGTTTGTTTGTGAGTGTGTGTGTGTGTGCGCACACATGGGTATGCAAACACACCAGCGCTGAGGCACAAAGCCCCACTCTGCCAAAGATCTGTTTTATCAGAGCTGTCACCTTCTGATTTAGGCAGATAATAATGGTAGGCTGTGGTATGTTCTCCCTGTAACAGTTAGTATTCGTGTCTTGGCAGTGTGGCAGAGGTGTGTGTGTGTGTGTGGCTGCTCTGACATCATCAGACTGCGCCAGCAAGGCTAGCAGCGGCCCAGCTAACCTGTGCATTAGGGCTGCCTCTGGGAGCGTTTGCGGAGAACAGACACCACTGGATTTCCCCCCTTTAACTCTGAGGGTTACAGGAGCTTAAAGCGTTTTATTTACTCACTGTATTGATCGTCCCCTTCAGCTAGCAGGCCCAAAGGAACACACACACACATTCACACGCGGCTGAGCTGCTAGTGCTAGCCAGGTGCAGGCAGGCAGTGATGGAGGAGACTCGAGGACATCTGGTGTTGGAGAGTGGAATGTGGGCGTGAGGAGTCGTCAGCCAACCATGGCAGGTCTGTGTCTCCTGTCCGGCCAGGAAAGGAGAGCTGCTGCTCTCAGACAGTTTAGGAATGTGGTGAAGCCACCTCTTTTCTTCCAACGAACATTCCAGAATAGAACCCTTCCAAGTCCCAACCTGGGCCAACATTCCATCAAGGCTCTTTAAAAAAAAGAATCGTTTAAACAAGTCAAAACTGTGCATGGTGTGCATTTGACTCTGTGCCCATCCCGTTGTCGCGGCAAACCATTCCACAGGGGCGGGTTACCATTTAAGCCAATGAAGGCTTCAGACACAAATCTCTTTAACCGCACTCTCTGTAATGAACAGAAGAGAAATATGGCGACGCACGCATCCTTCTGCCATCTCCTTGGCCTCCTACCAGCTAAACCATCCTTCCTGGCAAGAAAACAAATCTAAAATATTGACTCTGCTGCATAAAAGCTGAAGAGATATAACTCCAGAGTTTTTGGAATGATATCTGGCTGTGTTGTGCTCTGGCTAGCGTTTTTGATCATGTTTATTAGTATTTTTTTGTTTTTGTTTATCCTTCATGGATTTATACCTTGGATCACACTTTTAGAACAAGCCTTCTCTGGGTATTGATATTTGTCTTTTCAGTCTGGAAGACATGCTAGGGTTTATCTTTGAAGGATTTTCATTCAAGGTTTTTTTTTTTTTTTTGTGGGTTAGGGTTCCCCTTTATGGGAATTAAATCCACCACCATACACATACCATACACACCTGATGACACTGAATGAACTGACTACCAAGAGAGATCACAAATGCGAAACAAAATATTTTTGTGACAAATATGAGGGAGGCAAAATGACAGGCCTGGTTCTGCTTTCAGTGAGCAGATTGACAGAGAAAATATAGAGAGAGAAAGAAAGAGCGAAAAGATTCAGAAATAAAGTGAAAAGCGAATGAGAAATTGAAAGAGAGAGAGAAGGGTGTTTGAGAGCCAGGTGGTGTCTAGCACTATTCAATTACCACCAGAGCTCTATTGGATTTTCAACCTCTAAAATTGAGAGACAAATTTCTCTCAATCCCCCCTCTGCATCCCACAGGAAGACTCAGACAGCCTAGTGGTTCCCTGTTCCCCTGCCCACCCCCATTCAAAGAACCCGCTTAACACTTCAGTACTGTGGAATTTTCTTACCCTAAGTTATACAGTTATAAATATCAAGTTAAATACGAAAGATGTATTATTTTTTCTATGCATTTTCTATACATAAATGTATGTATCATGTAATTCCTGTATAATATGTATAATACTAATCTGTGTGCATTGCATAAGCAGTATAAATGAGTTAAATGTGAATATTGTTGTTACTGTGAGAACTGTCTTTCTCCCTCTTAAAGTGAATGGTTTCTAACCTTGTGGACCTGTTGCAATCTAGGTGCAATGGCTACTAAAGTGAGACGGCATGACACTCGGGTCCATCCTTACCAAAGGATTGTGACCGCAGACAGAGGTCAGTTTAGTCTCTAAGATACTCTACTATTGACTGTTTTTTAAATTGCATTGACTTTATTGCCTTTAGTTGGGATTTACAGTTTATTTGTGTCGTTTTATTTTTTTTATTTTCGCTGCCACCACCACCTTCCTTCCCTACACATCCACACACCAGCTAAATGGTTGCCTGTGGTATGCACATTATGTTTACATTCATAGCGCTCCATTGATCTATTTAACATATTTTGAAAGCTCAGGCAAAAAGCAATCTACGTTGCTTTGGTTTACATGACTATGAACCCCCACCTTCTGACAGGACAGGTAGTCCACAGCACGCAGTGCTCAAGCTATTTAGTTACATTCCTCTTAAGTGATATTAGAGCCTCAAAATAGGTCAGACTTGTTCCCATGCATCATTTACTGTATCTCATCCTCTTAAAGGAAGTGCAAGGCAGCAGCTCTTAAAGGTAACTACAGCTGCATCTCTGCGTTGCTCACAGTGTCTTTCTATCCTCTGCCTCCACCTACACTGACTCCAAATATGTGAAATGTATCCTTCTTTCCCCTGGAGGTCATATCTGGTCTGTAATGTCTGGACTGGTTCAGGCCTCCGTTCCTCTATTCCGTTTTGACCAGTCCTGTCATTTTTGATCAGGTCCAGGGGAAGGAGAAATAAAGATGCATTCTTTACCCGGAGGATTGGAGTGGTTCCTCTGATGGATCAGTGTGAGTGCAGATGGAGGAGAGGACATGAGGATAGGAGGCCCACTTGATCGTCTGCATGGTAGTCAGGATGGATCAGTGTAGCTACAGTGCCAAGTTGCTAGCAGGCATCGTTTTACTCCTTGATTTTATTCTGCCTTAATGTTTGCTTTGTCTCTTCATATATCTCCATGTAGAAATTCACAGGCAGGCTCATACATCTGAGAAGGCTAGAGTTCTCTCGGGTGTCTCGCAAATAATGAAATAAAGATAAATACATGGAAATAACTTTTGGTATTATATTTCGGTTGTACACGAGGTACTAATTTTATATTTGACCGTTTTATATCAAATGTATTTATGGCTCCTGTAAATATAAAAATACTTATAAATAAAAGAGAGAAATAATCGGAAATCAACGATCTATCTATTCATTGCGTAGTACTAGTTTACTTTTATTCACCAAATAACACTAGTCTCCGTAAGTCTCCTTACCACTAATTACACTGATCGTAACTTGCATTCCTACTTGAAAGGAACTAAACATACTAGTTTTTGTGTACTTTGTTTGTCTGTTTGACCTCTGCTTCTGTTTGTTGGTACTGGGGGTAATGTAGCGCTTTAATGAAACATGGTTTTGATTCAGGTTGGGGGCTTAGTAGTTGGGATCATGATGTAAAAACGTCATGATTATAACGAGATCAGCTGGGTTTGACTCTTGGCCAAGGAATTAGGGGGGAAAAAGAGATTGCATTCATTTTATTGTTAAAATGATGTCATTCCAGTCTCTTCTTGCTGACACTAATATCCTTTCTATCTTTTTTTTCTGTTTGTTTTGTTTTTTGTTTCTAACCACCTAGCCGCCACCGGCAACTAACACATGACCTTCTGACCTCTGAACTCTTCACCCAATGACGAGCCGCCCCAAGCCTGCCTGCTGATCAGTTAACTGGTAATTGCCTTTTGCTAGCCTCTCGGACGCAATGACAGAGAGGCGCCTGCCCATACAGTTACTCTAACATGTCTGGATGAAAACACAAACACCACAATCTCATAGCAAACACAACAAAACCCATCAACAAGTTGTGTGACTTTTATTTTATTTTATGTTTCATTTCCTTCTTGTTCATTGAGTTATAATTCCCATTCTCTCTCTTTCTTTTTCTTCATGAATCACAAAGTGGGTGGATGTGTTGTTACTGAATCTGCACTGAATTATATAGCAATAAAACTCCTCCCCCAACCCCCCCCACCTGCTCTGATTCGGTGACCTCACTAGTTTGAAATAAACAACTTTCAATTTGAGTTGATCTCACGCTATATGCTGTCACACAATGATGACATCACCCTACCCCTCCCAAGACCCCCCCTCCCCCCTCCTGTTCCAAACCCACTTGGGCAAAGAAAA
Organism: Osmerus mordax; assembly: GCF_038355195.1. Taxonomy (NCBI): domain Eukaryota; kingdom Metazoa; phylum Chordata; class Actinopteri; order Osmeriformes; family Osmeridae; genus Osmerus; species Osmerus mordax. The sequence continues at coordinate 5,893,462 of NC_090058.1, read as the reverse complement.
AGAAAGAAAGAAAGAAAAAGAGAGGGAACGAGAAACGACACTCACACAAACTTGTTAACTTCTGTCATTTTCACGTGAGTCCTGTTGTTATCCAATCTCTTGATACGTAATTATGTGCTGACACATTCTGGGTGTGCCCTGAAGCGGCTGTTTTTAAAAGCATGGCTAAATTGATTGCAAACGGAGCTTTTTATGATTTCTGTTTGTGTTCCGTTTCTCCTGTGTTTTATTTTCTCCCCACTTGATTATGTTCTTAGTCGTACACATCTCCCTTCTCTCTGTACTGAGAAAATTGCCAAACAAAGCAGGTAGTGAGAACGGAACGCAACTGGCACCTGATCCCTGTAGCGGGCAGCAAGCTGCAGTCAGGACATACTCTGGGGGTAGGATGGGAAGGGGAAGAATAGGATGAAGAGTCTGTGTTTTTAATACTATTGAGTTTAGGACGTGACGAGGTTGTTGGGGGCAGTGGAACAGTGGATGAGTAAAGTCCGCTAGCTACTGACCATGACTATCGCCCTCCACACGTTCACTATACAGTGCCTGACAGATTTAGAAATCTCAATGAATTAAGCGAGCTGTGATTAAAAAACAAAAAACAAAAACAAACTTAACAAAAAAAAAAAGTATTAACGTGTGCGTATTTAGCCAAAGGGTTTCCAGTTTAACTATATCTATATAATTATGTATCTAACTGCCGAGGGCTCTCTTAATAATCTTAGAGTTAAAAGGGTGTGTTGTGGTGCCTGCATAAATTTAAAATGATAGCCAATCAGTAAGCCAGAGATTCTTCATCTTTGCGGTCCCATGAAGAGAGAACCAGACGATTAACACTAATGCTCCTCAGATAAGACAGCTCCTCATAGTGAAGCATTGTACATACATATAATTTTTCCTCTATTTTGATTTTGCCTTCAATTTTGATTTAAGTTAATGCATCCTCCCCCCCTGCCAAAAGAACAAGCCATTTTTTGTTCTATATTTTTCCAGTTGTCTCTGACTTGTGTGTGCTCACATGTTGGTTTTTTAACCCCATTTAAAATCATCAGGCAAATCATCAGGCGTCTTATGCTGGCCCTCCTGAGAATCAAATTAATTTTGGAATAATTTTTAGATTTTATTTGAACCCTTTACACATCATTCTAAGTGTTGTGCATCCACAATGTGTCTCTTGCACATCCCATAATGGTAGTCCAGCTCCTGAGCCCCTAACTGTTTCTTTAACTCTTTCTCAAGATAAAATAGGATGTGAAAGCCATGCCTGCCTGTTCAAATTGCTTTATACATACCTGTTATATATATATATATAAATATATACCAATGTAGATACCGGTCATTGCATATAAACATACAGAGGAGAACAAAATTAGATACTTTTACAGGGTGCTGGAGAAGAATAAAAAATATATTTTTGGCAATTTTAGCTTTTTATACTTAACTTGCAGTTACAAAAAATTAAAAAACCATAAAAAAGTTTAAAAACAGAATACATAAAAAGGAAGAAAAAGATGTTGAAAAAGATGCTGTGTTACTTTGGATATTATTGGCGAGGAAAATAAAGACCAAACCAGTCATACCCTAGGAAAGATGTGAGAACTGCTGTGTGTTGGAGGGAGAGACTTCAAGAGAGCATTAAACGATGGTTTCAAAAGTGCCTTATTGACGGTCGTTTCTGTTTTCCAAGTGTCAACATTCTGTTTCAATAATATCCAGAACCATCAAGGAAAGTGCAGTGGGATCAGAGGCAGGTGGTCTTGAGCTCTTAGTGTTGAGCCCGGTAGCTCCATCATATTGCTGAGCTGCCAAAGTTATTCTATGCAAAAAGAATAGCAGTCGTTTGACCAGCTAAATATGTGCCATGGTTTTGTCTTCCTGAGATTCAGTTGATTTTTTTTGTTTTCTTAATGGCCCCTAACTCTGTCATTTTGAACAAGATGGTTTTTCTTTAAAATTGATTTCCTTTGTTGTGACTCTGGTAATTGTATCACTGTTATTGTCTTGATTTCTGGTTACTGTGACTACTCTTCCAAGAACAAAGTGAACTGCCAATAACCAAGCAGGGCTCTGCCAGGATGTGTTTTAATAATTAAGCTGAGGAAAAAAAATGAATTTAGAGTAAATACGATTAACTGGATGGTGGGCCGTTTGCGAGAAAATTCTGTTGTTGAAAACTCTGTTGTTTCTAGAGCTGGAAACCACCAGTTTCCTGGTGAGCTTCTCTCCCTGAGACTGAGCCCACATGACTCTGGGTGAATCACTCACAAGCCACACCTATGCTTTTCCACTAAACTTGAGTGAGTAAAGCTAATCTAATCATAAGACGTACTGTCCCAGAATCAATGTTTCCAAATCTGGATGTGATGTTACAGGAATGGGTGGGGGGGGGGGGGGGGTAGTGTAATTGGCTTGTGATAATAGTGAAAACATTTATGATGAAGAAAAGCAGACCGGTGCCAATTTAGACTGTGGTCAGTTCAGCTATGACTGGGAAAAGCCTTGCCTTTGTGTCTAAGTGAATCACCGGCAACTGATTTTCAGTTATTGAAACAACCCGAGGTTTCTTCTAACTAGACTATTGCATTCAAATGAGGTATTTTGGAGAAATATACCTTCCCTGGCAGTCTATGATGCTCTGTATTTTTCCTCATACATACTGTTACAGCGAAAAGGTCAATTCAATCTTTTTCTTTTCTTCTTTTCAGTGTTATGAACTATATTTTAAAAAAATGAAATGCAATATTAAAGTGGAGCAAGAGATGACAATTCAGCATTTGACAGTATTAAGATAGTCCCTCTGCAATGTTCCTAAACGCTGTGTCATTGTACAAGGCTGGTTAAGTCATCAGGTAAATGGTGAACTCTACCGCACTCTCTCTGACCTGCCTACTACATGTATGATAATGTAATTTACAGCCATTGTTACAGGTTTATAATGTATTTTTCTAATCTCATTTTATATGTATATTATAAAAGCATTTTTCTGACTCTTTATTTGATAAAGCCCACTGCAATTTTTTTTTTTACGCCCCTCCTCTCTCCCTCTGCTCCCCACATCCACTCATACATCTTGAAATCTGTCTCTCTCCTGGGGAGTGTTGCCTTTCCTAGAGTTGTATTTTGTTTTTCTTGCCAATTCCTAGCTTGTTTAACTCATTAGCAACTTTATTAGTTTTCTTGTCATAAGTATTTTTACATGCTTGCATTTAGTTTTCATGGTGTATGCTGTTATTTTTCTTATTAACCCCTTGGCATTTATTTTAATAAACATTCTTAGTAAGAATTTTACTAACTTGCTGATATTTTTTGTCTTGTGTTTTTAACCAGTTTAATGAATGTACTACCTTGGTCTGGTTCACGGACTAACACAATTAAAACTGGTGTCTGGCCACCACACACTTACAGTACACTGACACACACACACACACCTCAAGTACACTCCAGTACACACAAACAACAGTCCTTCATCATGCATGCACCACATACACAGATTTGCACACACACACACACACTGCCTAACTGGAACCTGTGCACGAGCCGAACTGTCCCTCACACCCGCTCACGCACTCTCACCTGTGTTGCTGGAAAGATCTGCTGACACCCTTCAAATCCCCCCCCCCCCCCCTCCACCCCCACCACGCTGCTGTGTCCCGTGTCTCTTTGTCTCCATGACAACTCTCTTGTTGTGTTGTCCTGTCAGAACACCATCTCAGAAGGGGAAAGCTACTCTCTCTAGGATCGGATCTGTAGGGATGCAAGAGGAAAATAACGTGATTATTTCCCAAGAACGATGAAGCTACAGTCCCAAGCTACAGACCAGACTAGATACATTGATAAGAGAACGCCATTGGAAGGGATTTACCTCGCTTCATCTGTTGGGGGGGGGGGGGGGGGGGAGGACTGTCGCCATAAAGATGGAATGCTGACGGTAGCAGAGGCAAAACATTGGTGCATGTGTAGCTGCTTGAAACACTGATACACTCATAGCCAAAGGGCTTTCGCAATTATAACTGTTCCTTATCCATAATCTAAAAACACTACTTATATAGATATTGATCAATTCACACTTCAGTAATAAGTAAATTGGCTATAGAACAGGATGCATGAATTTAGTTGTGTTCTTGTGCTACACGCAGGTCCTAAACACTAGGATATTGAAGTGCCTCCATTTATTGTAACGCTAGGGCTGTGCTGTTTCACTTAGCATCAGCCTGTAAGCAAATGGCTGAGCTAATTAATGAGTCCTTCGTCTGTGCCTATTGACTGGCTGATAGTAGGTCATTTGGGAGGACCTCTAATGTCAAAGGATATTGTGTAATTCTGCTTTATAGTACATATAAACTGCTTCCACATTGTCAGACTCTAAACCCGTAGTGTAGTATTGTCAAACTTTGGGATCAAAATATAATTTATAGAATTGAGATGAAGTTGTAAAAGTCTAAGAAACTGCCTCGAGCACATCCAGTGTTTACTAATGTGTGGGTTTAGGCTCCGGGTCTCCTTCAGTTCTGCTCTTCTTGTATTCGTGGCTTCCCTTTTTTCTTCCTCCACTAATCGAGGTGTTGAAACTGACAAACACGCAAAGATTAACCTAATTTTATTTTTATGATGATTACTTTAACCCACTGAGTGTCTCTGCACAACAGAAACAACCCAGGCTTTAACCGTCTAATTCCTTAGTTTCTTCAAGTAAACAAAGCGATCAAAGCCGCTAACATTTGACTTTCTCTCTCCGCTGACTGACATTAACATTCTTCTTCCTGATCCGAGCATGGGTGTTATCTCTGCTAACACCTGGCTCTAGACACCAGCAAAGAAGAGACCACCCTGTTGAATAAAGGGACGCTTGTCAATCTATATATTGGCATTAACTAATGGGAGCAAGGTTTCTGTCAATTTCGTTTGGTGTTCTCAATAGGCATCTTTCCCCATTCGTTTGTGCAGTTATTTGGAAATTGTTAATTCTCTGTATCAAAAGAACAACCGTATCTGAATTCCGTCCTTGAGAAGGAGACTAACCCATCTGAAGGGTAGTTAAGGGTTTTTTAGGAAGGCTTGTTCTCTGAACTAAACTTTTGAAAAGAATATGAAGTGGAAAGTCATATTCTGGTGCACAACGTTTAACAAACACTGCCTGCCCAGATTGCATCTGTTCTTGAATGTGTGACAAGTGCCTTTGCCAGAGATTGGAAATTTATATTTTTCTACTTTCATTGTCATTGAAGTCACAATTTAAATCCCTCTCTTGGCTTTTTTTCTTCTTTTCGGTGAGCACTCAGCTTTTTCTTTACACTGTAGATTATTAGTGGTGCCTCATTTTCCTTTTTGTTTAGCTGGAATATTTTGACCAAGATTGGGATTTTGGTCGTCCTTATTGTCTGCCGTTAAACCACAACTGCTATGTTTTTGGTCGATTTTCTGAAATAGATTTTAGCATATTAAGAACTATAGTATTTCCCCATGTGGCAATAAATGACTGGACCACATTATGCATTAATAATGGCTGTGTATGGAAACAGCTGTGCGTGGTTCAAGATCAAAGTGCCTTTTACCTGGACAAATGCAGGGCATTCATTGTACTTTTGTGCGACTACCTTCCTTCTGTTTTGTATGAGTCGTATCTTTTATAAAAATACAAAATAAAAAACATTCCTCAAACAATGCAAATCTATACGACGGCAGGTCAACCCATCAGCATGGTCTCATAGTGATGTAGCACTCAGGTGGTTAAAGGGCAAATACTACCAAAACCTGGAATGAGGAATTTAGCCCCACTGGAAAATACTTTCTTGTTTGTAATTTTTTTTCTGTTGTTTGTCACCGATGTGAGGTAAAAGCTGAAAAAAAAAAGAAGAGATTTTTTTGCTCCTGAGTTTATGTGCCATATAATATCCTCATACATATAGGGGTGCACTAAAAATCTGTGAGAATTTGTTGTGGAGTTGTACGTTTTTATGTGAAGTAGTTTTTATTTTGTTGTTTTGTTTTTGTTAACTTGTTTTATAGTGGAATATAATAGAAGTCGTAGAATATAAAACATGTACTGCCGGTTATGATGCTCACACCAAAATAATTAAAAATAAAAATACATGTGTGCAATAAAGAACCATATTTACAAGTGTCACTGACTGCTCTACATGGACTGGTGTATCAGATTCTACTTCCTGTTTCACCATTAAATAATTTCCTGGAAGCCTGCTTTACCAGGCAAGAACTATCTTAAGGTAAGTTCACTTCATAAAATTCACTAATAACTGTAAGCTCTTCTGGAATGTTAGAACCCAGACTATCTCTCATTTGTTGCAATGAGCTCCAGAAGTAGGATTTTGGGGTCAAGTCCTGACTTAATGGGAGTGATTGTTTGACCCCATTCTCAGTGTGGCGTGAAGGTAAAATGGGGCACTTATTCGAGCATGAACTCAAACAAAACGAAGTCTGGATCAGTGGGAGTTGCCACTGAAGCAACTAAGTAGTATGTAACTAATATTGCAATTCCAATATTGCACTCCTTGGCACGTTTCCATTGAAACGTGCCAAGGAGCCCATGCCATGACAAACCTCTGGAGTTTACCAGGCTAATTCCTATCTGCCTCTTGACGGGTCATTAGCACATCATTGTCGAGCGCTGCCTTATTAAACACAGGAGCTGCGCAACCACCTGACTTATTAACATTAGCTACTAGCATTAGCGTCGATCCCTGCGGGCATGGTGTTGAATACCTGTTAGTAAGTTATCAGGGACACCGGCATGTTATCTACCAGGATTGTAATGACGATTACAGAGCGTTCCTCTCTGAAGGCTGCAGTATCAGGTCTTCCGCTGCTGCGGAGCACGGACCTCAGATTGTTCAGATGAGTGGGTTGTTTATATTGTGCTCGAGGATACAAAAGCAAGCGATCAAAGCGGTAGTGCCAAACTTAGATGTGTATGCTCTTTCGCACACATTCTCACACACACATGGCTTCCTTACACACTCCCATCCACATGAACACGTTCTCCTCTCTCACGTACACACACACTTGCAGGAAGAGGGAACTGTTGAATTGGCCATTGGGGAGTTTTGGTTCACAGGAGGGCCTGCTGGAAGTGACTTTCATGCCTCACAGGGTGTGGTGGGGGGGATGGAGATGGCAGCTTTGGCTGCTGGGAAGATGCATCAAAGGAGCATTTGTCGCAGGGAGCAGCTGGGAGTACAATCAGAGCAGAAGAGGAGGATGAGGGGAGGCGGAGGGGGGGGGGGGGGGGGGAGAGAAGAGTTGCGTCAGGAGTGACAGATGAACCAGCTTCCTGTGGAATGAATACAGGGCATTCATCAGAGTGCAGCTGTTTCAGTGTGTGTGTGTGAGATGGTCTATGTGTTTGCTGGTTAGTTTGTGTGTGTGTGAGAGAGGGATAGAGAGTTGTTTCCGAGTACACAGTTGTTGCAGGTTTCAAGTCCAGTTTGATGAATGAAGCCCTGTAGTTGTCTGGGCACCTGGGTCATGAGACGGTCTAGCAGCTGGACTGTGTGCGCGGGTGTGTGCGTGTGTGTCCTAAGTGCAACCTGACTAGAAGGGGCTGACAATTTCAAACCCACTGTCACATACATCATAGCTTTTCAGTAATACTGTGTGAGTGTATGATATTATAGTACGTACTGCACCATCATTCTCAAAAGTGCTATTATATTTTGAGTCGCTTAGGTGACACAGCATCTTCTCAATGATGCATCATGGATTACCTACATTCTGTTTTCATCTTTCATGCATCAAATACATATCTCGCAAAAAAAACAATATAGGTGTTGAGATGACATTTTAGTCAAGGTCATAGGTCATCATTGCAGATGCCACTATATGTTCTATATGTAAAACAAGGCATTGAGACAGTAAGGAAATTAAATGTGAATCCAGTGCACAAGTGCATTATGAGTTATGATATTATCTCACACCATAAACACAGAATATTAACAGGTGGGTGGGGGGCGCTTGCAGGGGGGTATGATAGAAGGGGCAGTGCTAGCGTGTGCTAGCAAGGGGGGCACTAGCCGTGCTAGCGGTGGGGTGGGTGGGTGTGGGAGGGGTGTTGCTGGCAGGGGGCGCTAGCCCAAACAGGTGGGAAGAGGGCCTTGTGCTGTCCCTCACCGGAGCAGCACATTCATCATGCTCAATTAGAGCCGCCGCCGCTAGCAGCACGGCAACCCTGCAATCAGTACACCCACTCAGACAGGCTTGATTAGTTGGGGCCGCAACTCAACAGCCTGCTACCTACCTACCTTCCCCCCCCCCCCCCCCACACACACACACACACTGTCTCTGACACACATGCACAGACACACTTATTCCATCCTTTTTTTCCCCTTTTTTGTTTGACGTGCTCTTGTTTCTTTTTCTCTTGTTTCTCTCTTTATCTTAATTTCCTGGTCTTTCTCTCGCGCGTGCACATTCTCTCATTCACATACACACGCACATGGTCGAACACACTCGTGCACACACACATGCACACAAGAAATAAGGATTCACCTGTACACACACACACACACACTCAGCCTGTTTGTTTGTTCCCGGGCTGAGCTTCCCTGTCTAGATTGCAGCCGAGTGACCTTTCTACTGCTTGTCTACAGTTGCTGGATTGCTGTGTCTGTGTGTGTGTGTGTGTGTGTTACAAAGAGAGAGAGAAATAACGGGAGAGGGGAAATGAAAACGCTGACCCAATTTAATACACCTGTGCCTCTCTGCACTCAGCCCTGTGCTCAATCTATCTCACACACACGTGCATACACACCTCCAACCACCACTATCTCAGTACAACACAAGCCATACCACAGTATTCTGGAGGCAACATTGTAGCCAATGCCAAAAGTATAATTAAGATGGATGTTTATTTGTAAATGAAGGTAGACTAACAGTTTGGAGAGCAACTAGTTTTGATCGCAATTCTGAATCTACTCGTATCCACACATCATTCTGAATTGTGAATTCTGAGAAGGCTGCTGCTGCTCCTTTTTGGAGACTGACACATTCACTGTGGATCCAGGATAAGGTATGGGTGTGTGGGGGTGTCGGACTGGATGTAGTTTTTGACTGTGACTGTACTATGGATGGATGTATTGTGAATGTCTTGTGATTGTGTAAGACAGAAATGCTACATTAGTGCCCCTGAAGAAATGCTCCTAAAGAAATGACCAAAAATATGAAGTGCTTTGAATGCTACTAAATGGATCTGAGTTCAGGATAGAGGTTCAGGATGTGTACAGTGGTAAATGTAAAATGGACGTCCTGCTGATGGATCCAGCAGGACAGGATGTAGGATGGAAGGAGAGGAGCGGTATACACATCCTTACAACACTGTTACCAACCAACTTGCCAACCCTGCTCTCTCTTTCCCTCCCTCTCCCTTCTTTCCTTCCTCTCTCCCTCCCTCTTTCCTTCTCTTTCTTTCCCTCCCTCTCCCTTCTTCCCTTCCTCTATCCCTTCCTCTTTCCCTCTTTCCTTCTCTCTCTTTCCCTGCCTCCCCCCTTTTCCTTTCCCTCCCTCTTTCCCTCCCTCTCTGTCTCCCTCTGTACTGGTGTGGTGAAGCTACATTAGCATAGTGTTAGCTAACTCCCTCTCTCTCTCTTCAGTGTGAAAGACAAATGAGTACATTGTCCCTGGACGTGTACGTCCTCTCTGGGTGTAATTAATGTGGCCACGGCGGTTGTAAACACTAAGAAGGACGTGTTTTTGTGTCCCATTAATCTCCTCGTGTCAGATCTACATCCATGGAGGATGCGTGCACGAAACCTCAGCAGGACACCTCGCCAGACCGTGTGAGTCATGGCTGCACACACACATGCTAGAGACATGCACACACACACACATGCTAGAGACATGCACACACACACACACATGCTAGATACATGCACACACACACACATGCTAGATACATGCACACACACACACATGCTAGAGACATGCACAGACACACATGCTAGAGACATGCACACACACACACCCGCTAGAGACATGCACACACACACACCCCCACTAGAGACATGCGCGCACACACACACACACCCCCCCCCCCCCCCCCCGCTAAAGACATGCACACACACACACACAAACCTACACACACATACACACTCTAGAGACATGCTATACACACACATACACTGGAGTATGCAGACAGTGGAGACAGAGAAACATACACAGGAGACATGCAAACACAATCTACACAACGACACCCCAGAGACTTGCACAGGTTTGTTTATTTGTTTGTCCGCGTGCGCGCGTGTGCATGTGCGTGTAATTGAAGCACCAGTCTTGCTCTGTGACCTTCACGCCTCTCTCTTATCCCTGGCGCCAAGGATGGTGGCTAGCGAGCGAGCGGCCAGCCCCCTGCTCCTGCCCCCCAGATCTGCTAATTCATCCTGACAGCCACATCCATCTCCAGCCCTGAGTTACCATTGCAAAGGAATCAGCGTTTCATGCCACTCTTCACAGGTGAAACAGGAGATGCCCAGAGCACACGCATTTGGAGAGAATTACCCTGCTAATGATCCAACCCTGTGCATCTGGAGAGCCACGCTGTCTCCAATAAGGAGGTAATTGGCGCAGGATGCAGGAATAATTGTGGAGCAATTAGATAAATCACAGAATACCGAGATTTTCACCTCTGGTGTTTTTTTAGGCAGATGTTGGTTTGCGTGGTTGTGGTGGTTGTTAGCTTTCTAAGATTCTCAAGGTCTCTCATTGATGCTCCTTCAGTCCAACAGGCCTCTGTGCCTGTGATGTGACCCACCAGTGAGCTGGTGACTGGATCAGAGACCCTGAGTAGTGTTGCAGTATTGAGGTTTTTCTAAAAGGCTGTGTACAGCAGCCCCAGGTCCTGCCAGGGCCTGCTGGCTGTCAGGAGAGCTTAGAGAGGAGAGATGGGGTGAGTGAAAGAGAGGAGAGGAAACCGTATCAATCTATCTATCCTATCTATCTTATCTATCCACAGTATCTCTGTCTCTAGTAACTAGTGTTATAACCTGTCCTCACAGGTCACCTAAAGAATATGATCTAAAATAGGCGCTCAGGAGACATCGTACTGTATGTACCCTCTATCATTCAGCTAGACACATTCTACACTGGCCATACTTTCCCTCTTCCAACAAATAATACACAGTGCAGGGAGTGTTACATTTAGTCATTTAGCAGACGCTCTTATCCAGAGCGACTTACAGTAAGTACAGGGACATTCCCCCCGAAGCAAGTAGGGTGAAGTGCCTTGCCCAAGGACACAATGTAATTTGGCACGGCTGGGAGTTGAACTGGCAACCTTCAGATTACTATAGCCCGACTCTCTCACCGCTCAGCCATCTGACTCCTGTGTTGTGCAAGTATGTGTGCGTTTGCATTTGTATGTGCACGTGTCGGAATGTGGGTTCTTGGTGAATGAAAGGTCACCAAGGTCTCTTGTGTGAGCAGTTGAATGTGCAGAATAAACCTTGTGCTTTTTATACCTTTTTATATATTTACTTTTAGAGGAACACAATCTCAGAGGGCTTTGTACAGCATCTACTGTAGAGTAGAGATACATGTACACCCTACAGCTAGTATAGAGAGACAAGTACACTCTATAGGGTTTCTACATCTTGTATAGAAATACACAGAGCACTAGTGGAGTATGGAATTCAACTGTCTACTGTATTTCAGCATCTATAGGCAGCGGAAGATCATGTTGTAAAAAAAAAGAAAAAGTTGTGACAGTTATGAGGGTGAATATAACAACATAAAAAGCTCCTGTTCCAAGGTTGTGACATACAGTGTGCTGCTGTGTTCAGAGTCAAGTCCCTTTTGAAGGATTTGAGAACATTAGGAATAAAATATGAATATATACTGTACATGGATGAATAGAATTCAACCTTCTGGTGTGGTTTTCAAACACCCCCTACCAACACACACACACACACACACACACAAACACTCTTATAAATTATCAATGCACACACTCAAGACTTGGCATGTAGTCTTCCACATCAGAGGTTCATTTTTGCATTTGAAAACTGGAACAAGGCCTTACCACCACTCAGACTGCTTTGTCTCTCTCTGTCCCTCTTTCACTCATCTTCACCTCTCTTTTATGTAGTTTCTCATCCCTCTTTATCTTTCTCTGTCCCTCCCTCCCTCCACTCCCCTTCTTGTGTGGGCTGAAGGCGAGTTTTCATTAACGTAGGGTATTACTCCAAACCCATTAAAATAGGCTCTTCTTAATCTAAATCCAATAATTTGTGCACATCTCCCTCCCTGGATCAGCATCATGCCTCCCTCAATCTCACCCTCCACCAAAACACAAGATTCATTATCTCTTGTTTGGACCAGGATTATGCTGATCGGGCCAGCTTAAGGCACAAGATATAAAGACTCTTAATAAAATTCTTCATCCATGCAGCAATGTGCCATCTAATTCAAAGCGGCCAGCCTCCCTCTCTTCCTCCATTCTTTTACGAAACTATTCTTTCCTTTTCTGGTTGCCAGCTAAAACCCTGTTGAAAGAACATGGGTTTAAACTCCATCTGCCAAGTGTCAGGGTCACCTTGAATCTGTGTCTGGGTATGTTCCTGGTAACTTAAACACCCTAAGTCCTTTTCAATACATCTGTGGAGATGGGTCTTGTACTTGATGTCGACATCTCAGCTTCTGTCTGTTCACGTGATGCTGAGATCTCATCTGCTTATCATTCACAGCACAAACAGTACATTCACGTCGAAAAAAAATACATGTGTGTGTCGTTGATGTTTGAAGAAGGGGAGGAGATATGCTGGGTAAGAGTGTGTAAACATGACTGGTCTCTCAATCAGCGGACAGGGTGATGAACAGAAACAAACTCCCCCTGTAGGAGGGGAGAGAGAAGGCAGGAGACTCCCAGCACCTAAACAGCCATGCCGCAAATCTCTCTTCCACTGGCATTCAATATACATGCAGAAATGGGATTAGGAAAAGATGCATAATACATACAGTCTGTGATGCGGTTTCACCCGTCAGTCTGGAATATTCTAAAAGCAATGCACTGTCTGCCTCTCATCGTCTTCTCCTATGGCTTTAGCATTACACATCCATCTACATCCATCAACATCCATCTTGATTCGAACCTTCAGTGTCGTTTGAGGGGCTGTGTGGCAAGCTGGCTGGGTGACTGATTGACTGGCTGGCTGGCTATCAAGTAGACTGGCTGGCTGGTCTTACTGGTGGATCTTATAGAAGTATTTAGTCTGTTTTGTCATTTTGAATGCAGTTGTAAGGGGGGCCAATCATTGTCGAAATACTGTATAATAAGCTCTGCTGTTAGTGAGTAGGCTGCCAAAAACATTCAGAGCAGAGTTACAAGACCAAATGTTACCTGGCTCACACTTACAACCCAGAAAGAGGAGAGCACATTTTCCTGGCTCCAATATTTGTCATAGATTTAAATGTAGCAAATGTTTTCTTGCTCTCTGTACTGCTGGGTTGAAGAAATACAATGCAAAGATATCCTGGACATGTCTAATCTAAATTAACTGAGGGAGAAAGTGCAGACTTAAGCAAACAAAAGCCATTATTTGGACTGAGCTAAGACGCGTGTGTGTGTTTGTGTGTGTGTTAAGCCTGGCGTTTGGGGAAATCTGTATGCATTGAGTAGTGATGTGACTGGTCACTGTATACACACAGCCAGGTCACCTGGGAAACCAGGGCCAATTACTCCAAGGCAGCAAAAAAGTAGACACACATGCGTGCACACACAGACTCAAACTCCCAGTCTTTTCTCTCTCTCTGTCTACCTATGTCTCTATCTTTCCCTTATATTTTCATCTTTACGTTGGTATAAAAAGTACAAAATCTACTGTCACAACCAATCGATAAAGTATGCGGATTATTTCAACATGAAATACATTAAATATGACCTGAAAGACACAGAATCAATATTACATGTTTGCCTGGTTGTGAATGTTGAATCATTTTGCGGCGCTTACTTTTCAATTTCAACAACCACGATTCCCATCACCTTTGAGCTGGCGTCTCATTTAGAGAAACAGAATTTCACTCTGGCTCTGCTGTTCTGTCGACGCCTCAAGGCTCGGAGAAAAAGGTGGGGGGAGAATATATTAATGAAATGGAAGACAGAAAGAGTTATTTAAATCAACTCAGCAGCACGACCTGAGGCTTGACGTGTGTCTCCTGGTGTGGGTATGTTGTTTAGGTGTGGGATGTAGGAGTGTGTGTCTTCATGTGCGCGCTGAGTGTGTAAGTTTGGGTGTTTGATGGAAGGAATGTGTGTGTTCAGCTGTGTGTTGAGTGATTAGTGTAAGAAGTAAGAATGATTGTTTGTCTGGAGGTGAGGGATTGGTTCTACTGTATTAGTTGTAAAAGAAAGCAGAGTCTCTATAAACAGTACAGTTTGTGTATGTGTGTGTGTGTGTGTGTATGTGTTGCAGAAGCCATCTTTAGAAACTACCTGCTCTCCCAGAACAATTAAGCCAGGCCTCTTTATCTCCCTTCAAATTAATTTTAATATTTAAACAGCCACAATGAGACTTCTGAACCGACTAAGGGAAGATGAGAATAAACCTAATTAAATATTGATGGCCATAAATAAACAGTCTAATTTGGAGCACCGCCATAAATGACTGAGAAAAAAATAGTTGCAGTTGATATTTTGCTCATTATCAGTGCAAATGTTGAAATTGAAGCATGGGAGAGGAGAGAGAGAAGCAGGAAGGGGAGGGTAACAGATCATGGTTGGTTATTATTTGGGAAATTAAAGTGCAGCACACTGCAACAGTCCTAAAGCAACTGGACCTAAAGACACTGTCAACTGCAAGTCTTGAAAGTGTACTGATGGTCACTGGAGCTTTAAAGAGGTGCCAAGCCAACTATGTGGGCAAAACATTTGATGTTGTCAGTCACATACCAATGTATTTCTTTGATGGCTCGTTATTTTGCAGAGAGATGCACCCAAAACTGAAAATCTAGACCAGACACGGAGAATGCAGAGCAAAAGCCAAACACTGACACAGAAATGCCCAGTCAGGCAAAACGTTTCCCACGAGACTTTCATGTCTCCTTCTCTTCCTTCATTTCTTCTCCCCCACTCATCTTCTCTCTTGAAATTATCAGAGAGGAGAGGAGTGGAGGAGGAGAGAAAGAGGAAATGAGAGACTGAGTTTAGGAGAAGACCATTAAGACCCATTGTCACTGTACGTGTCAAACCAAGCTCTGAGTGGAGAGTCGATGTCTCCCACCTATTCCATTAATGTGGAAAACATTACTACACTTGATGACCTTCATGCATATTCATGAGCATGGAGGAAATGAGTTGGTGGTGACTGAGGAGAGGAGACAGTTCTGGACACGAGGGACATACCAACTCTAACCCACTGTCTGCCAGAGGAAAACAGTTTTTTTTACAGGCGGACCACGCTCCCAGGCTTGACTGACAGTGAATCATTCATAACTCCAAACTGGCATGATGAGCTGCTGATTAAAGTGTGTGAGAGAGAGAGATAGAGAGAGAGAGAGAGGGGGGTAGAGAGAGGGGGGGAGAGAGAAATACAGATGGATTGAGATGGTGGGGGAGAGGGAGAGAGAGATGGAAGAGAAGGAGAGGGCTAGAGAGAGAGAGAGGAGAGGAAGATAGGGCAGAGAGGAGAGGAAGATAGGGGAGGCCTCCCTTGTTAAATCAGGCCAGAGTGAAGAGTGATTGAACAAGGACGTTTACATCTATAGGCCGCAGGGTAACAAATGAAGCAGACACCTAGACTGCTGAACAAGTGTTTTTTATTGCAGCCGAGTACATTAACTCTTACTTGACCTGACTCGTTATAAAATAAATACTATCTTTAACATAGTAGATTTAACTATCAACAGAAGAATCACGGCCTGAATATAATCTACTTTGGCTATTACTGTAAAGCGCTCTTGTGTGATACAACCCCAGTATATATTTTTATTAGACGTGTCGCATACAATAAACTGTATGGTAAAGATGTTAATCACTGTGTAACATGAGATGTTTTTTGTTGTTGTTTTTTTTACATTAAAGCTGGTATCCATAATCCATTTCATTCCGTCGTAGCACATAGTGAGGTTTGACTTGAAGCTCATTTATTCATGAGACAGCGTGTATGCCAAGGCGAGCATACCACATGACAGGAAGATGACAGCTCCCAAACACAGGTGGTATCTTAGATATAGATTTGAAAGTTAAGAAGAAAAACACATCCGCAAAGACACACACACACCACCACAATCACCAGTATTACACACAGACACACACATCACATGAATAAATAAAAATCCAACATTCTGCTGCAGTAGTTTTGGCACTTCCCATTGAGGAGGCTGGGATAAGTGTGTGTGTGTGTGTGTGTGAGAGCACGATGTGTGTGTGTAGGGTGTCAGGCGTGTGGTTACAGGGTTTGACAAGGGGGCTGCCGTCGCAGCCAGACGCTGTCAGTACGGCGGGAAGTGATGCGTGAGCAGGGGGCCCAGTAGGAGCGGTGCGGGAGGAGAGAACAGACTCGCCAGCAGCGCCACTGCTCACACCCCCAGAGCTGGGGGAGGGGCTGGTTCACACTGTCCACCTGTCAGAGCTCTGTCCAGCACACACACACACACTCTCCCTGACAGACACACACACACACACTCCTTGACAGACACACACTCAGGCTGCTAGGTTCACTTGGGAGATCACAGGAGATTCGCCTTGGAACAACTGATATTCAGGCCGAGGATTGAACAGTCAAAGCTTGATGTCTTTCTGTCTGTCTTTCTCCACCTCTCTCATCCTCCTCTTTCTGCCGCTCTTATCCTCCGTGATCTTCCGCTCTCATCCCCCTCTCTCTCTACCACCCTCTCAGACTCTCTCTCCTCTCTTTCTCCCGCCTTTCAGTTTCTCTCTGTCCTTTTGTTTTTCCTTCCACCGATTCCCTCTCCCCTTCTTTCTGTCATTTGGTATTTCCTGAGGGAGAAGCTGGACAGTGGACAGAGTATCTGGGGAGCTGGAAATGGAGTGGGGGGGGCATGGAAGAAAGGACCATTCACAGCCTCATAATACACTATTCATGCAGCCCCATATGCTTTTATCATCTTCACATCCTCCAGCTTCAGACGTCCCCGTCTCATTGTGAAGTCATCATCGCTGAGGCCATTTCCTTAGCAGCAGAAATAGCCCTATTTATGAAATTCTGATTATCTACGATGGGACCCTTGGGCCAGCCAATGAAAAGGCGATGTGTACTTGTGGTGCATTGTGGGTATTTCTTTGGTTGTTTTTTGTTGTTGTGTGTGTGTGTTTTTTGCAGTACTTCTTTCTTTCATGTTTTTTTATCAAACATTTTCTCTGTTTTTTTATCAAACATTTTCTATATTTTTTCTTCATCAATAGAAATCAATCAAGGCCCTTAATACCACTTTGTCTATAGTCATGATTAAGGTGAGATAACTAAGTAGCTGTCAAGGCCAAATGGAGGTTAAGTCTCACACAAGATCAGTAATATGGAGATATCTTCAGTGTAATTGAAAGAATTCCTGACTCTGTACAACTCTTTGGTTTGTCACATTGTTTGAAACCGCTGTGTTGAAACAAAGACATAAAAGTAAGCTAGAAATTCTCGTTTTTCCCCTCATCCTTTAGTCAATGATTGGCAGTTTGGCTGGTTTTTATCTGGTTCTATTGTTTGTTAGGCAATGTTTGCCTCATGCCCTATCTCACCACTGTCCCTATTGTTGTGAAATCAGAGCACAAAAAAGCCTCTCTAATTGAACATCCAGCGATGGAGTGTTCTCAGGGAAAGCAGCACTCTGAAGTTCCCATGTAGCAACCTCGCAGCCGTCAGCCGTCACCATCACAGACGCTGGGACTCAAACACCCTGGAAGACACAGTGGTGGAAGAGATGGAGCTTTAAATAGAAGAAGAACTCCCTCTTTCCAGGCAGCATGAATATAATCACATGAAGAAAGGGCTTGAGAGAGAAAGGGGGAGAGGGTGTGGAAGGGAAGACAGACGTAGAAAGGGAGAGAAAGCGACAAAGAGAGATAGGTGCCGTGGAGAGAGAGCACTGGAGTATGGAGAGGGGGAGAGAGGAAAATACAGAGATGGTGGATAGACAGTGTTTGGGGGAAAAGATGGGAGGAGAGGAGGAAGAGCATGTGAAAAGAGACGTGGGAAGAGAGGGGAGAGGAAGTGTGTGAGAGAGAGAAAAAAAAATGTGCATGTGAGAGAGGGAATAAAAGCCGTACCTGTCACATGTGTTGTGCTGATGAAGGCGAAGGCGCTAAATACTGGCAATCATGCCAGATTCATCAGAGCTCTCTCTTCCTGGCAGTGCAGGCAGCAGGCTGTAATTACCCAGACATCAGCCTCCCAGACAGGCTCCCATGCTGTAATTTTGCCCAATTTAGGTAGCAGGCATGGAGGGGGCCTATAATTTGAATCCCTTCAGCTTTATGTTAATGCATTGGCATCGATTGTGGCGTCCTTGTGCTCGTGTAAACGAGCACACGTTGTGACACGTGCAGAAGAGGAGAGCAACTTTCTCTATCTCTCTCTTTCACACACACACACATTCATCTATGTCATCTAAAGTTAAACGAAAACACCATAATTAGACTATATTGGTAAGGAATACACACACATCATAATATGTCTCTGTGAGTTGTAAGGATTTCTTCCTTTGTGTATGCGTTTGTGTGTGTGTGGTGTGTGCATGAGAATTACACTGTGATGATGGCCACATCAAAGCTTTTCTATTGGCTAGGGTCATATGAAGTCAAAGGTCAAATTGGAGGGGGTCCTTGACCTTGAAAGTCTCTTTGAAATATACACATCAGCTTCTGTTCTCTATCAAAGCAGCAGGGAAACAGCCAATCAGAGCTAACCAGAAAAACATGCCAGCGGGTTCAAAGGTCACAAAACTGTCAATGAAACTGTTGTGGTGTGGGCAGGGATTAACACGCCTAACTATTTCTCTCTCCCTCTCTCTTTCTCTCTCCCTCTCTCTCTATCTCTCTCCCTCTCTCTGTCCCTCTCTCTCCCTCTCTCTCTCCCTCTCTCTCCTGTCTCTGTTGGGGATGATTAATGACTAAACCATTAAGATTAACATCACTATTCATTTCATAGTATTGGTCACACACACACACACACACACCCTCTCATCCCCCGCCAAACAGATACCAGGCTCCAAGGAGGAGGGGAAAGTGATAAAAAGAGAGAGAAAAAAGAAGAGCGAGGGAGCAAACGGGTGAGATGACAAAGAACACACCGAGAAAAGCTGTGTGATATGCAGGGTCACATTTCCTCATCCTCATCAAGCCATCTCTCTTCCGCTCATTAGGACAACTCTATTCATCTCTGTTCAGAGGTAATGAATGGAGCTGTGTGGATGCTATTGATCTCCACAGTCCAAATGTCTGGTCTGAGGAGACCTAATACCTTAGACACACAACAGACTTAGATCAAGCAGGATGAGAGAGGGAAAAGGAGGGGAGAGACAAGGGGAGAGACGGCAGGACGCTTTCTCAGTCAAATGAGGTGAGAGTTTTGAACGATGAAGGGGATGATGGGTTCGGAGCGAGAGCCATTTCAGAAAACGTGCACATTAAGCGGAAAGCAAATCCCTCTAAGAGGAAATACTCTCTCTATCTCTCTCTCTCTCTCTCTCTATCTCTCTCTATCTCTCTCTATCTCTATCTCTATCTTTCTCTCGGTTGTGGGACAACATCCCCCCTCTAAGCATATCAGCGTTATTTCAGGTTGTCTTAAATCAAATATGGGAGGCTTAGGGCCTGTTAAGAGGCGTTACTGCACGCCTGCTAGCCGTGCTGAGGGATTTGCCTCCTCTTTGAGAGGGGTCGCTCAGATCTCTCGCTGGGTGAAGCCAGATTAGACACTGATTTGAGAGGCTCATTTGATGCCACATTACAGCTGTGAAATTAGAGTTTTGCCTCACATATGGAAACATGAGTATGCACCCCCCCCCCCCCCCCCTTACACTTCCAAACCAAAGGAAAGCCCATTAAGATGATCTTAGCAAAACAACGGGTGAAATAGCTTGCCAGTTCCCCTTCAGTGTGTGTGTCTGTGTTTACATTACCAGTACTCAAACACATCCCCGGTGCTATTTACTCAAACTGATGATGAGTTCTTCTTCAACATGTCTGTGCCAGCAGGGAAATTAAAGTCCCCGAAAACACAGATTGTTTCCACTGCCAATTCAGAAGTCACATCAAGTGCAAAAACTGTCATTGTTATCATCAACACCTGCTGAAAAAGGTATTGAAATACCCTATTGCAATAACATGCAATGAAATAAGCTGTACTTGATGCATTGCATTGCGTGTGTATTGTAGTTTGGGTGATAAAGCATTGAAAATCCATTTCATGTTTGAACGTTGTGTGTCCCGGTGTAGTGTGTCTGCTGTTCTGGGCTGTAGAAAGACAACCCTGTGTGTCTGTGACAACTTTCACTCCACCAGCTACAGCCACAGATCTTACTGGCTGTACTTACTGTAAGTCGCTCTGGATAAGAGCGTCTGCTAAATGACTAAATGTAAATGTACTGGCTGCTTCTCTGGGATATACCAGAGACGAGTCAGTCAGCTCTCACTGGCTGCTTCTCTGTGTGAGAAGACCAGTCAGTCAACTCAGGTTTACATCCACCCAGACTACCAGAGAAGCCAGCTGACTGTGGAGTCCATCCTCAGTCTGGCTTGATCCCAACACCACAACATGCACAATGGACTTAGCTAGTCAAGGCTATCATCCTGCCTACTAAATCTCCTTCTCTTTTCTCCATCACTGTCACTGTTGCTCACGCGCACACACACTTACTGGCAAATACACACACGGGAACACATGTAAATGCAGACAGTACACATGCACGTCATAAAGTGTCTTTTAACGCACTCCCTACTCTCCTCTGAGCTTCCTCTCTCTCTCTCTCTCTCTCTCTCTCTCTGCCTCTCTCCCCCTCTCTCTTTCTGCATCGCTGTCTCTCCAGCTCTGTGTTGGTTTATGCAGGAGGATTAGGTGTCGAGGCCTAGCTGCTGTGCTGCAGTGTGCTGGGCCTGCATGGTTGGCTGTATTAGAGATAAGCAGCTTTTCTTGATAGGGCTCTATCCAGCTTTAATTACCACAACTCCAGAGTCAGTGGACAGCAGCAAGCTCCCCCTCACACACACACACACACACACACACTTCTGTTCCTTTCCTTCCTTTTGTAAACAGACCACTCTGAAAGGCCAGGATTGGGATGATGATGGTGGTGGTGCCGATGATAAAAACACCTGAGGATGATGTGGCCGATGTGGATTTGTAAACTCACTCCTCAAGAATGTGTACAGGCCACCCGTACACATACCCGCCAGCGTAAAGCTAGCTTTTTGTTGGTGTAGCTGAGTCACGCGTGCAAGTCAGAGGTCCCGGGATCGAATACCAGTGAAGGGAAAGAGCAGCGCGACTCGCCCCTGTTACACTTGGATGTTCCTTGGCACACCCAAGACAGCCCATTAGAACTGCAGTGATCCCAGCCTCACAGGAAGTAGTCTCACAAGGCTTCGTAGCCTGGTTAACTTTGCCCACGCAGCTCTGCTGAGTGGCACATACAGTGTACTGTACAAAAAGTGAATTCCCATAATGCGCTTAGTGTGGGTCAGTACAGTAGCGTTTGGAGAGAGGCTTGGGAGGTGGAGGGGAGCTAGAGGGGAGGTGGTGGGGAGCTGGTGGAGCTGAGAAAAGAACCATCCTTCATGCTGGAATATTCATCAGGAGGCTCCGCCCAATTATGGAACACTGAGAATAGATTGACTGAACTAGCTTTGACCTGCAGCTCCTCCAGAAATACATGAGGAAAGAGGACAGAGAGAAAGAGAGAGGGACTGACAGAGAAAGAGGGACAAATATATATAGAGAGAAGGATAGAGAGAGAAAGACAGAGAAAGACAGACAGAGAGTGAGGGAGCACGAGAGAGCGAGAGAGAGCGAGAGAGCTTGTCACTTCTCAAAGAGAGGTACAAAGGCAGCAGGGGGCAGTTTGAAGCCTGGTGGTAGATTAGACTCTGGTACACAGTGTGCTGTGATTTGGGCAGCTGACAGACATTGCTTTTAGAGGCAGTTTTCCTGTCTGGAGCATTCTAGGTTCATGTACTCAGCACTGCATTAAGCACATTGTGTGTGTGTCACCCCTCTAAAAATGAATTGGCTGCACACCGTCAATTGAAATTCGAGGTCCTTCCTCTTTCCCTCCCTCATACATCCTCTTTCTCTCCCCCCCTCTCTCTGTTTCTCTCCCCCCTCTCTGTCTCTCCCCCCCTCTCTCTGTTTCTCTCCCCCCTCTCTGTCTCCCTCCCCCTCTCTGTCTCTCTCTTCCTCAGGCCGCAGCTACATTTACATTGTCATTTAGCCGACGCTCTTATCCAGAGCGACTTACAGTAAGTACAGGGACATTCTCCCCAAGGCAAGTAGGGTGAAGTGCCTTGCCCAAGGACACAACGTCATTTTGCACGGTCGAGAATCGAACCAACAACCTTCTGATTAATAGCCCGAATCCCTCACCGCTCAGCCATCTGACCCCTGATCTATATTCATCTTTATTCCACATTCAATCTAACTTGTTAATTCCTTGCTTCTTACACAACAGCGTGAATGGCCACAGACTTCCTGGTCTGGAGTGAGCCTGCAGGTATATGAGTACCCAGAGAAAATAGGCCACAGATCTCCGTTATCCTTCCTCCGATCCAACCATACAGGGTTGTGTTTCAAGCCACAAAGGTGAGCTGCTTTGCATTTCAAGGCCATCGTCTTAATTTGCCTACATAGGAGTGTTTACAGTTGGTTGTTAGATGTAACGAGCTGACCTAATTAGCCATTAACGAGTCACAATTAGACACAGCTGAGCACCGCCACCCCACAACACTCTCAGACCCGCCCACTAACAGCTGAGCCTGTCCTGTCACTGTCTGCTTCCAGGATACCTGCGGACTGAACGGAGAGGAAAAAGGCAATTGGGCTTATCTGTCTCTCCATATGGAAATAGTAGAGAACTGTGTGCACAGATTTTTTTTTTGTTGAGTGGGATACTTTTCATTTGCTGGAGATTAGCAATGCTAATGTGGCTGTTTGAAGTTGAGCACAAGTAGTTATGGAGTAACTTTTCCCCCTCCCTCTGGGATATGCTCTGGACTTTCCATGTTAACATGTTCCTAGATCCCCTGTGTGCGTATATGTGAGTGTGTATGTGTGTGTAGCAGTTTCAGACATCCTTATTAATGAGGAATCATATCCTTTTCCCAGTAATTATGGTAATTG
Source organism: Osmerus mordax (assembly GCF_038355195.1). Classification (NCBI taxonomy): domain Eukaryota; kingdom Metazoa; phylum Chordata; class Actinopteri; order Osmeriformes; family Osmeridae; genus Osmerus; species Osmerus mordax. The sequence goes on along the minus strand of NC_090058.1, from coordinate 5,870,180 downwards.
CACTTGTCCATTCAAAAGCCCCCCCAACTCCCATGCTCCTGTTAAATCGCCACATATTCAGCTCTAAGCCCACTGTCATAAACTGGAAAGGGTGGTGTGATAAATTACATTTCTCCTGTGCTTTGAAGATTAGGTCAAATTAGGTGAGGGTCGATTTAGTTGATCATTTTGGCATATTAGCACCACAAAGGAAAAAAAAATAGATCACTTCCTTGTCATATTGAGCACAGCAACAGTTTGAACAGTAACTCATCTGGGTGCAGTTTGATACAGCAACCAGAGCATATGTTCTGTATTAATAGGGTGTGATTGTGTTTTAGTATGACACTGTAATCCTAGAATATGACTTGACATGTGTTACAGGAGCCATTCCACATGCTAGGCTTACAACCAAAGAGCGAGTGAGATACAGGGCCCATGTGTGGAGCTGCAGTACTTCCAAAACACAAGACACAGCTGCAGGCCAGTGTGTGTGTGTGTGTGTGTGGTCAGTCCGAAAAGGCGCACATGCATGCACAGACACACACACACTTTGAGTGCGTCTGTCACTCACAGCTCTGGGCTGTGATGGGAATCAGGAGCAAGAAGCACATAGAAGGATGTGGGGAGGAGGGTGGACACCCTGTACTACAGGATTAGGGCTAGAGGGCTGGCTAACGTGGCCTGCAGAGTGGGAGTCACTTGGGGCTTGCAGTGTGACATAGACTGGCTAACGTGATGAACACATCAGAGGGTATCTCCGTGCAACAGGGCTGCAACTGTTTCTGTGGAATGCCTGGGGAAGGAGTCAAGAACAGATTTGAGATATATGATATGTTGTAATCATACGCAAACATTTACAGCGCATGCTACCGCTCACCCATGCGAGCGCACATACACACATATACACACACACACCCTCTTAAAAGACTAATAGCAGGGTGGATACCACACCTGGACTTAATTCAACAAAATGCTATTCCTTAAAAGAAACCCACCTACCAGCCCAGCACAGTGAGTCAACAGGAACATAAATCTGATATTCACACCAGGATCCCTGTTTGCTCATCCCTCTGCTCCTCTGGTAAATCAATATTGTGGCTTGGTACGGGTCAGTGGTTCTGAGGGGCCCGTGTGGACTGCAGCAGATGGGCTCAGAGCAACACTGGAAAACCCCTGGTATTCTCAACAAGAATCCCTCCTCTTATCTCCTCTCCTCTTCTCTCCTCTACTCTCCTCTTCTTTCCTATATTCTACTCTCCTCATCTCTCCTATCCTCTCCTATCCTCTCCTCTTCTTTCCTATATTCTACTCTCCTCTCCTCGTCTCTCCTATCCTCTCCTCCCCTCCTTCAAATAATCTAGAATATGAAGAATACTGCTTTTCTATAATTCTTAGAAGCAGTACTCTTTATTTTTTTTATGGATTTTGGATACTGAAGTTCACTGATCGGACAACTGTTGTATTTGACTTGGAACACCATAATGAGTGATTTGGTTGCTATGGCACCCAGGGTTATTGTGAGTAGGAATGGCCCCCTTGAGCTCCATTAACAACCAGAGCTGCCTGAAAGTACTGCCTGATGAGAAAACAGGCTTTAGTTTGAGGATAGAGTATCGAGACCTCAGTATTCACCACTACTATACTTGGTCTGAATCTTCCCACTTCTTCCAACTTCCGCCGTAACAGTACTCACTCACAAACTAATACTCACAGTAACGGTACAGACAGACAAACTAATCCTGGGAGGACTGGGGATTTAAAATGACAAACATCCTGCCACATTGTCCTCCTTTTTTACCCTCCTCTTTTCTCTTTTTGTGAACTGCCTATTACTCAGGCTTTCCTTTCAGTCCAAGAGAAGGAGAGAGAAATCCGCATGCATCCGTCTTCTGTTGGCCTTTCCATTAAACAGAACAGAAAACAAGTCATTTTTAGGGATTTTGCTTTTTCTTTAAGCGGTAGTTGGGAACAGATTGAAAAAATCAGTTTTGAGAGAAACAAGGAATTCATCACTGGCCAACATGCTCTCTGGACATGACCGACCCCCCGGGAACACAATCTCTACTGCAGACCCTGAAATTAGTCATCTTAGAGAGAGATAGAAGGAGAGAGGGTGAAAGATGGAGAGGGGAAGGGAAAAGGGAAAGAGAGAACAGGAGGGGGGAATAGATTTGTGTCCTTGTGTGAGTAGGAGGACCTGAGTAATCCCCCCCCCCACACACACACACACACACACTTACACACACACACACACACACACACACACTTACACACACATTCAAAGCAATGCAGAGCCCTGAACTATAATTATCTTTGCAAAAGTGGACACATTTCCTTTGGCATTTCAAAATGATACCTTGGCATCTCTTTCAGTCCTCCTGTCATTTATGTGTTGTCTAGAGGAAGGGCTGCTAATGCTTTGATTTGGGAAAAGCACGATTTATGATTTAGAAAAGCACGGCCATTGTAAACCTTTCACTCTTATACCTGGGTTGTGAATCTGTTTCTGTGGGCTTTGAATAGGGAGTACACATGATGGCACCTCTCTTCACAGAGTGGAAGTGTGCTCAGATTACCTCACAAAGAGGGAGACAAAAATATTTATGGAAAGGAAGTGATGCAGTATAGTGTTATACTATATTTGATCACAGACGAACATATTGACATCAGAAAGAGACGATTTACTGTCCTCGGAGCAGAACCTTTTCATCAAATGTTTCTAAGTTGAGGTAAACGGTAGTTATATTTCTTTCTATGTGTCTGTTGATTTTTCTATTATGTGTGTGTGTGTGTGTGTGTGTGGGGGGGGGGGGTCCACATGTGTGAGGACCAGAGTTGGTTGGCAGTGTTTTTCTGCCACACACATACACACACACACATACACACTCAGTCCTTGTTGATGGGCGATGTTGAGCAGTCCCTCAGAGCAGGATGCCATGGTGTGTCTTGGCAGAACACACAGCCTCATCTCCCTGGAACACTCACTTCCTGTCCCAGCTGGCCGGCCTGTCCTGTCAACCCTGATAATGGGCCCCCCACTCCTAGATGAAGTTGATGGAGTGACGGAGAGGAGCAGAATGGGGAAGAGAAGAAGAGAGACAAGGAGGAGAGTACGGGAGAGAGAGGAGGAGAGTAGGGGAGAGAGGATGAGAGTAGGGGAGAGAGAGGTGGAGAGTAGGGGAGGGAGAGGAGGAGAGTAGGGGAGAGAGAGGTGGAGAGTAGGGAGGTGGAGAATAGGGGAGAGAGAGGAGGAGAATAGGGGAGGGAGAGGAGGAGAGTAGGGGAGAGAGAGGTGGAGAGTAGGGAGGTGGAGAATAGGGGAGAGAGAGGAGGAGAATAGGGGAGAGAGAGGAGGAGAGTAGGGGAGAGAGAGGTGGAGAATAGGGGAGAGAGAGGAGGAGAGTAGGGGAGAGAGGAGGAGAGTAGGGGAGAGAGAGGAGGAGAGTAGGGGAGACTATAGTCTGTCAGTCCGTCTGTCTGTCTCTCTCGCTCTCTCTCCTTGGTAAGAGATGTCTATGCCTCATCATTTTGTTGTGGCTACTTGTGTAAATAAGATCCTGCTGCTTGTATTGCTATTCAGCTGTATCATGTTGCCTAACACTGTTTTTTAATAGCAATCATAATGTCCCATTGATTGCCACATTAATCAGTAAACTTAATTGGACATCCACATGAATGCTAATTGGAATGGTACTTTGACACAGTTGGAAATGTGTTATTACATCGTTCATCTTCATTACCCTGAGAAGATTACCAAATAGAGAATACATGTGACGGTACACATCTCCCTCAAATAAATGAAGTTCTCTATAATTAGCCTGTAATTCAAGTATATCACTGAGGGAGAGAGGGAGACAAACAGAGAGAGAAAGGAGAAAGAGAGAGGGAGTGTAGAACTCGATCCAACGGAGGAATATTAACTTAGATTGGACGGCTGGTGAAGTCTGCCATGTTGGTTGGCGTCAGCAGTTTCTAATGGGAACTTTATTTAGTTTGTAAGCGACATCATTAGTGTGTAGCCTAACAACTCTCTGACCTTTTAACATTCAACCCTGCTCTGCCCCTCCATCCCTCCCTCCCTCCCTCCCTCCCTCCCTCCCTCCCTCCCTCCCTCCCTCCCTCCCTCCCTCCCTCCCTCCCTCCCTCCCTCCCTCCCTCCCTCCCTCCCTTCCACAGACCCATACACTCACATACAGCACAGAGAAACACACACGTGTCCTCCATGCGTCAGGGTCATCCTTCCCCCAGGATGCTGGGACATTGCCCCGTGTCCAGTGGCCTATCAGGGGGCTGAGCAGCAGGAGTTGTCCTTGAACAGCAATCAGATCACAGGCCTCACAGATGTCTGCTGGCACGCGCTGCCACGACACACACGGCAGCTTGTTTAGTTAACGTTCAAACAGGTCGTAAACATGTTTCCATGTGAGTATTGAAGGAGGTAGGAGGTTCCTGTGTGACTGCTGGAGTGGGAGAACTATTGATCCATCTATTGAGTTTGGAGGTGATGTTGCAGTGGTTCTTTCATATTCGTTGTGTGTCCCTGTTGAGATCCAATCAAAGTTCTATTGATCCAGTAATTAAGAGTCTTGCGCCACGCTCCTGCAGGTCACAGGGAGATCAGCCTGAGTTTGGACTGGGCAGATGGAGAGATGATACACTAACACATTGTAGCTGTGGGGTTCTGCATTGCTGTATTAAGGGGTTATGAACCTGTGTCCCGCTGGGAGAAAC